>NC_079506.1:8618802-9306794 GCF_030052815.1 Hevea brasiliensis
TTTTTAGAAGATATATATCTCACTTATGAGAATGTGAACGCAAGAGAAGCAATTTACTAGAATTAATCAAGTCCATTACCACCATAGCAGGGCCAGGAAAGATACATGTAGGAATAACAAATTACAAAGACAAGAATTCATATTTCACTACATGAGCTCATATAGAACATTTACTGTAGTTTCATTGTATAACTACTGATTAATTATTATCACCAAGGTCAATCATGAAAACTAGACCCGGATTACTTTAAACTTTGCCAAAATGGATTAAAAGAAAGACTGACATGTGCTTCTATAGAGTATAACCTGGTTTGAAATGTCTTATTCTTGCTCAAAATTCAAGATATTTAGGTCATAGAAATGAGCTGCAATAGGCTAGTTCAATTCTTTATAACTTTATGCATGCATTTGAATAACTTTGTATTAGCCTAAGCCTCATTCACATTCATCAATATATGTCATGCACAGAAACGAAGAAAACAGATCATTTCAGGGGATATCTTGATCATGTAGATCCATTCAAATATTTTAGGGTTTCTAGATTCTTTAAGTTACTGATTTAACTTAAAAGAGCACACCCATAGTCTACTAAAGTAGCATTATTTATGATAGATCAGAAAAAGACCATGCAAAACCAATGGAAAGAAGGTATTTTAATAAAATATAAACATTGTTAAAATTAACAACCAGCTGCAACATTAATAAGAAAGTTTAATAGCCACTACACCTCAAAGAGCAAATGTTTGTCTTGTATTTAAGCATGAGAAAAATTGCAATTATAATACAACTAAACTCAAACAAAACCAGCCAAAAACACAGCAGAAATATGGCATACTCCATAATCGATGGCATTGAAGTTTTGATGCTTTCATAATTTCACTAAACTAGTCCTCCCAATAATTTTTTTTTTCTATCATTTAGTCTTTTTGTTCTACAGTGCTTGTTGCTAGCAAAACCTGAACAACATTAAGCAGAACAAGACTTTTTGAACAATTATTTACAGAGATATTTTCCAAAGCTCTACCACAGTATCAAACAATAACCTTTTTTTTTCTATGAAAAAAAAATATATTGAAAATTGTACATCACGATCCTACTTTTGAAATCTAATCAACAAAATAGAAAAAAGCAAACGCAAATTAAACAATACATAAAAAGATTTTTTTTATATATATAATATGAAGAAAACTCACAATTGGGTTAAGGAAATAATCCAATCTGAGTTGAGTTTTGGAATTTCCCCCTCACTTCCCTTGACTTAGATGGGTTCCTTTTGTTGAGAATTTAACCAAATCTTTGGTGGATTGTTGTTGCAGAAATTTTCCTCTTGCCTCTCCCTGTCTTCGTACTCCTCCACTTTTCCCTTCTCTCTTCTCTTTCACTTGAACTAATGGCTAGAGAGGTTTCATTGGTACATATAGCGATGAGAGTGGAATGGGCTGCACTAGAAATTGGAGGGGAAAATATGACAGCCACACAACTCTCTCCTTCAATTTTAGTGTTTTCAGGTGGAGATTGCGGTGAATCAATTGGTTATGGACAATTAAGGGTGAGGGAATGCTATTAGAGATGAAAATGGACAATGATAAGAGGGAAATTCCACCGAAAAATTTGTTGGGTGTTCAAGGTCTAGGTCATGGCTTGGCCAAATCTCCTCCCTTTCCCACCTTTTTCCCGATTCTTGACTGTTCCTCTTTTCTTTCCTCTTTTTTTTCTTATTATTTTTTTTTTTTCACGTTCCCTTATTTTGCGGAAGAAAAAGCAGCAAGCAAGTCATTTTAAAAAAAATTTCACTTTACTCCTTGAACTCTTTAAAAATTAAATTTTCAATCGCAAAACTTATAATCCCATTTATAGGTCCAATTTCAAATTAAATATTCTACCCAAAACTTGTAATTTTTTTTTCCCATATTCTCATACATCCATTTTGATTACTTTCAAGAATTGCTAAAGAGAGCAAAAACACTATAGATTAATAATTCAATAAACTATTATGAGACAGAGTAGAAATGATGCAAATTAAACAAAGAAAGAAAATGAAGATAACTGGAAACACTACATGCACTTTCTGTGAAGGAAAATAAACTGAAAGAACGACTAGCATCAGGAACAGGTCAAATTGATTCTTGGGATGATTTTGTTTGAAAGCATACAAGCTAAAGAGAAAGAGCTTCATCATAAATTAATTTTTCAACCCCATATATATAATCCTCATCGCAAACATTTTTAAGCAAATGTCTCTCTCTGCTAGTTAAAATAATTCTACTTCCATTATGATACAAATCATGATCTCTTGCTAAAAGCTTTAAATGGTTTGGATCATCCACATCGTCAACAACGTTGACGACCTTTTTACTACGATGTTTTCTCTTAATGAAAGCAGGTAACTGAGGTGTGTTTATAGGTAAATTTTTTTACCCTAAAAATTGCTCAATGATTTTATCGCATAAAGCAATTGATGTTTGTTTTCTCATATGCTCTTTGACATTATCAACAAAACATTAACTATCAAATTTGTATGAGTTTTCGACTGTATACTTCATTAGTAATAGTTGTCCTGTCAATACCTACCATACCCCAAATTCCTATGACTCTTTTATTATCCGTTGATTCAATACTTAATAAGGATTCCGCTTTCATTACAGGCGACTCAAGTCCAACTAAGTTGTCAATGGGAGAATCACTTGAAGAGAAGCAACCTAATTTCTCCCAAACATCATTAACTATTTTCGCAACTAGTTTGGATTCAAACCTGATACATATGAAGAACAAATGCTAGTAAGTTAATGGTAGACTCACTTTTGAGTAATAGACAATTAATATGCTTTTTTATCCAAATTGATAGCAATATATATATAACAAAAATAAGAATATTAAAAAATACTAAGTGCATTACTTGAAATTCCGTGAATCCCATTCTTTTATATTGCTTATTTCCATCAAAGCATGGCACCATTGTTCCACCCTGTCTAAACAGCCTTTGAGTTCTTCTCCATGCTTAGCAATAGTAAATGCCTCCCCAAAATTCCCAGCTCTTGAACATCAGTTGGATCTACATGGTAAAAAACTGGTAGGACTAATTGTCCTAATGTTTTCCTGCATCCAAGTATCTTCACAAGCTCATCCAAGCACCATGAAGAATCGGCATAATTTTGAGAGAAAATCACTACTGAGACATATGATTCTTCAATTGTTGCCAAGAGAGCTGGTGAGATATCTTCTCCTTTACAATGGTTTTCATCCAAGAAGGCATTGATTTGTTTTTGCTGGAAAGCATTCAAGAGATGGGAGACAAAACCATCTCGAATATTTTTGCCTCTATAGCTAATAAAAACATCATAGCTGGGACGGGTTGAAGAAGTAGAAGCCATGATAAGTGATAAAAGAAGGGTCGTGCAACTGAATTTGAAGCTGGTAAAGAGAGCAAAAACACTATAGATTAATAATTCGATAAACTATTCTGAGACAGAGTAGAAATGATGTAAATTAAACAAAGAAAGAAAATGAAGATAACTGGAAACACCATATGCACTTTCTGTGAAGGAAAATAAACTGAAGGAATGATTAATACCAGGAACAGGTCAACAAAGTATTTAGCTACAAAAAGGTACAAAGTCATAGATTTAAAACTATGCAGATATTAAAATAGCTACATAATAGAAGCAAATTAAAGAAAGATATCACTTTGTCAATATATATAAGCTTTAAATTAATAATATTGATAAGGAAAAAAAACGAATAATATTCATTGAGTCATCTTTAAAATTATGAAATTTAAAGATTTAATTTTAATTAAAGACATATATTAAAAACATAATATCAAAATTCATAAAATAATTATTTTTTTAGTGAATTAATGTGAATGAAGGGAATTTTTGGAAAATATAAAATAAAATTTATTACTTTAATTATATTAACAATATATTGTTAAATTATGTTAAAATAAAAGTATGTATATTTTGATCGATAGAGCATGAATTGCATATTTAATTTTTTTTTTTTTTTTATGATATTAATGAAACGCACAAGAACAAAAAAGCGACACACCCGATCACAAAACCAGGCATGGAACTTCAAGTCTCTCAATAAACCAACCTTTGTCTTTACAATCGGATCTCAATACACCAAACAAGGTCCCTACCGGCACATGGAGCCATTTTATGCTACTTTCCCTTGAAGTGTAAACAACGATTGTCTACTCTTGATTGAACTTTTTTACTGCATAGAATATTCCACCTTATATATTTCAACCATTTCATATTTAGTGGAGTTATTTATATTTGTTTATTTATTTAATATGCGAGAGTAGAAAAATGTAATAATGTGCAAAATGTCCATTAAATAAATAATTTAGAGAGAAGAAAACAGAAGTGCCAAAAGTTCAAAGAACAAGGAAAGGGATAAAGATAAATATAAATATAAAAAAATAGTAAAATTTACTTTTAAATACTTATGAAAAATGAATACACTATTGATAAGTATTTATTATGAAATGCAGCGTATAGAAAATGAATGGAAGTAATTAAAAGATAAGAACTGAGCTGACAATGCAAAATGAAGAAACGGTGCGGAGAAGCATAAGTAAAACGGTGCTCGAAAGATCTAAAGCAGAGCAAGAGATGGATTCCCGCATTTCTCAACAGATCTAACAGCAGATTAGTTACTGTTGTAGTTAGTTAGAAACCCTTCCTTGCCTTGAATTCAGCCTTGTTCTTTTCACCAAGGATGCGAAACATCGGTTGTAGAGTAACCCAGTTGTAGATCCAACAATAAATCAAAAGCAAGTCCAGGAATGAGTCCAAAAACAAGCGGGTTATTTGAGGATTCTTCAAGAATAGGATTGGTAGTTTGTGTTTAATCACAACAAAACTGCTGTACAATTGAAACACACAGTCCTGGATTGCCGAAGAAACTAGAGACCGGAAAAATGTCGAACTGGCCTTTATAGGTCCTTGTAGATCGTTGTCTGCAACACCGAACCAAGACAGGAAATGTTGTCTTTTAGTTCTTATTTATTCTCTCCCCTAGCAAGAGTTTTATTCACTTTATATAAGACTTTTTTCATTTTGATTGTGGATGCTTTTGATTTTTTAGATGGATTGACTGTGGTGTTTATTCAAAATTTATAATTCAGCACAATTTATCTTATAAGCAAAATTTTATTAATAAATGAAATCCAGAAGATATTGTTTAATGTCTAACCTTCAAACACCTAAGAAGACTCTGCCGTGGTGGTAGTGCTGCAAAAGATTACAAGTACTTTGTAAGAGTAAATAAATTATATTTCAAAAAAGAGTAAATAAATTATGAGAAATTCCTTTACCTGTTGTAAGGTTTTTGGTCTTGTTTCAATCTAAGGGGAGAAGGTTCTTCTTCCTCATCTTCTTGATTTCTAATTCTCTTTTTATCTCTGCAACCAACATTTGTCTCGAACATATATAGGATGTACCCCACATTTAATCATACCCTCGGTATATGGACCCGCACCTTGAAGTGAGGATGAGTACTTGTAAAGGCAGAACTGAAATGAGGCCTCAACGAAACTGTCTTCCATGTTGAACAATTTATTCCAAAGACACACATGTTTTGATTCTAACCCATCAACCGCCAATAAATGAGGGAAATCAAAAACGAAATCACTGTTATGTCCAGATTTATCAATGAATTGGGCTTCGCAAGTAAGGAGAACAAAATCACAATAATGATTTTTGGGATTAAAAACAAGGCATAAAGAAACAGCAATCAAGTTTGGCTTATCTAGCGTGAATGAGAGTGAAGATCCTCTCTGGTTCTTATATCTCATCCTTTGAGGCACTTCATCCCCGGGTATACATAATTCTACAATCTGTACATGAAAATCATTCATTATTTTATGAAAAATAAAATCCAAACTTATCGTGATGATCCTTGTAACACCTGAGAAAAGGAAGCATACCTCATCGTTCAACAGATGCGTTTCCAATACATCCTCCATTACTTTCTCCTTATCCAAATTGATGCAATTACGAAATTCAAGAAAAGTTGCAATTCTATATTCGACTTCGTGTT
This sequence comes from Hevea brasiliensis, assembly GCF_030052815.1. Taxonomy (NCBI): domain Eukaryota; kingdom Viridiplantae; phylum Streptophyta; class Magnoliopsida; order Malpighiales; family Euphorbiaceae; genus Hevea; species Hevea brasiliensis. Next base: position 8,624,851 of record NC_079506.1, read on the forward strand.
CTGTGAAAAGGAATGAAGTTGATGCAGATTCCAAAGATGTGCAACCCGATGCATGCAATCTTTCTAAGCAGGGAAGCTCTGGTAATAATTTAAGTCTCTTGCAACCATCTAACCAAAGTGTTTCCAACTGAGATAGTTGTTTAATGCTTGCAGTTATACTCTCAAAATTGCTTTCAGCTAAATGTAAGTATGTCAATGACACTAAACACCCAAGACTCTGGGGAATTTCTAATATACCAGAGTAATTTAAAGACATATCCAGCAAACAGGACAAACCTGTCAAAGGAGGCAATGTCAAACCTTCACATAAACCACAATTTAAGTCTACCAAATTTTTCAATTGATTGATGGAGGATGGTAATGCTTTTATTCTACTTGAAAATATATTAAGTTCCTGCAGCAATTCTAAATTCCCTATGTTCTCTGGCAATCCATTGACATTCTGATAAAATGAGATATCAAGGAGTGTAAGAGATTTCAGATTGCAGATGCTGCTAGGAATCTCAATCAAGCTTAAACAACCCCTCAAACTTAAAAACTCAAGATTTGGGACGCTAGACAAGTCTGGAACTCTGGTCAGCTCAGAAGAGTCTCTGAGGTCTAAAAGTCTCAGATTTCCAAGATCCTGTAATGAAAATATCAATAAAATAAGCAGTTGCTAATTAACTTCACAAAAATGTGGCTAAATTTTATATACTCACAATAACTCTTGCCTCATCTCCGTTCCAAAGTTCTTTGAGGTTGCTACTAGGCATGTGGAGTTCTACAAGATATTTTGTGCAACCCTTCAAAGGCAAATACTTCGAAGGGTATCTATCCCAGTAAAGATATCTTAGCCCTTCTGGTAGAAATTCAAGGCTGCTAGGAAGCAGCACTTGTCCTTGTCCGGAATTAGAAACATTGAAGAATTTGAGGAATCTAAGAGCGTAAATCTTCTTGAAGGCTGTGGAACTTAGCACCAAATTATCCTTCACCTCATGCATGTCAAGTAATATGCTTTCAACATTTTGAGTTCCCTAATAAAATAACAACAAAAGATTATTATCTGCCACTTAATTCCATATGAGAACTACAGTTCTTACAAAACTCAAATATGAGAAAAATGAAACAAGAAACTGCTCTAATTTAGTCCTCACCGTTTCTGTTGACAATACACGACAAATATCATTGTAATTCCATAACCTGATGCTTGCTCCAGGTTGTTTGGATTCCTCATAAGCAATTTCCTTGCCCATTTGTTGCAACAAGTCATGCATACCAACAACATTGTTTGATGAAATGGTTATGAGAGATTTATCAATTAGACAACTTATTGTACTTCTTGCAGATAAACCACAAGCATCTAGTATTCTCTCAACATCACCTCTAGGCTCCCCCTTAAAGAAACATGCAATATGAAGAAATATGTTTTTTTTATGACGATCTAGTTTATCATAACTTATTCTCAGGACATTTTGAATGTTCAAATCAGGAATTTCTTTCAGTTTTTTCAACTCACTTTCCCATTCTTCTATACCCTTTTTATACATATTAGAGCCAAAAACTCTAAGAGCCAACGGATTGCCTTGAGCATATCTTATTGCCATCACCGATAGCTTCTCATATCTTTCTTTGGGATGATCTTGTTTGAAGGCATATAAGCTAAAGAGACGAAGAGCTTCACGATCAATTAATTTTTTAACCTCATATATACACTTCTCAAGGCAAACATTTATAAGTGTTTGCCTATCCCTGCTGGTTATAATTATTCTACTTCCCATATTGTACCAATCACAAATTCCACCTAAAAACTTTAAATCGTTTGGATCATCTACATCATCAAAGACAATGAGTACTTTTTTACTTTGAAGTCTTCTCCTCATGAAAGCCCCCAAATGAGGTGTATCTATATATCCATCTTTCTCTCCTAACAATTGATGAAAGATTTTATCTCGTAAAGCATTTGATGTTTGCTTCATTATTTCTTCTCTAACATTGGCAACAAAGCAGTGACTATCAAATTTAGCCTTGATTCGATGAAATACTTCTTCAGCAAGAGCTGTCTTTCCAATACCTCCCATCCCCCAAATTCCTACAACTCGTTTATCATTTACTGATTCAGAAAATAATAATTCTTCCATTTTCTTCACACGTGATTCAATTCCAATTAAATCATCATTCTCATAATCACCTTTAAAGGTGTCATTTAATTTCTCCAAAACAACATTTACTATTTCCTCAACTAGTTCGGACTCAGACCTGATTATATATGAAAAAGAAATGTTAGTAAGTCATACTTCTAAGTAAATAACATGCAATCAATATATATATTTCTATTTAGAAAAATAAGATACTGATATTAAATTTGATATTAACACTGTTTATATTTGAATTTGATCATGGTGAAATTTATTTTAAATTATGGTATGTGCTATCTGAACTAATGATACACTGATTTTCTATTGAATGTTATGCACTTAGATGTATGTAAGAATTTTTGTATTATATCTAAAGATTCATCTTAGAATTTCAATTTGCAAGCAATCTAATTAAGCATTGAGTTTTTAACTTTAGCTAAACATTAATTTTTTCTTTTTAATTATATGCCCCAATTTTTGCCATATTATTCTTAGAATGTGACAAACCGACAATGTGTAGCGATCACATCATTTATGTTATGTATTTGCCCACAAGATGCCGTTTCCTTTTGATTTTGGAATTAGTATTTCATTTTCTCGTTCAATAAGGAAACGTTAAGATTTAGCCAAATGGCATATTCTTTAATTTATTGGTTATTGAATTAAAAAAAAAATCCAACATTTGAATTTGTTACTCATTCTATCCAAAATTATTAATTTTAAATGATTAAATTAAATTTTTTTAAATAAAAAATTATTGAACACTCAAATTAAAATTTAATAAATTACAATTTTATCCCAAGATTTGGCAAAACCTTACAATTTATATTTTCAAAACTACGCAATTTCATCTTGAAATTTAGTAAAACTTACAATTTATTCCCTTAATTTAAACTTCATTTTACCAAATTTTAAAAACTAAATTGTAATTTTCTAGTTACAATTCAGGGATAAAATTTGAGCGCCAAATAAAATTTTTTTAGTCTTGAAAGGTTTGATTTAATTGTCTAAAATTAAAAAATTTAGATAAAAAAATAAATACAAATATTTAGATTTTTTAAGTCAGTTTGTCATTATATATTGATATTTCTTTCATCTATATATATATATATATAAAGGTTAAAGTATCTATGCATATAATCAAGTATTTATGATACATGAATTAAAATAACAACCTCAATATAAAGGTAAAACACAAATATTCTAAAAAATTCATATATTATATGTTGAGGGCACATATGTTAAAAACTATGATAAATATGATGTAATATCATAATCAATTATTTTAACATATGCCAAATAAGGGTAGTCTAGTTAATTTTCTTAGACTTTTAACAATGTAAGAGGTGAGGATGTCTCGAGTTTGACTATTCCATTTATATATTAAAAAAATAATTATAAATTAATAATTAAGTGATTTATTTTCAAATTCACCATTATATATATTCAGATTAACTTTTAGCAATTTGTTTACACCCAAAAACAAAAGAAAAAACCGCCATTATTATTCTTACTAATATAAAATATGAATAAATAGATTTATTTCCAAAAAGAAAACATATATAAGAAACAAACAAATAGTATCCAATTAAATATTTGTATATATATTGTTGTCATTTCTTTTTAAGATATACATCAATGAAATAGAGCCATTCATCATGTATCCAATTAGGACTAAAGTTATCTCTAATTTAAAATAATAATAATAATAATAATAATAATAATAATAATAATAATTAAAATAAAAACGTTAAAAAAATATTAATTAACTTACTTGATATTCCGTGACTGTGAGTCCCATCCTGCTAAGTTGCTGATTTCTTTCAAAGCATGGCACCATTCCTCCACCTTTTTTACTTCTTCTCCATGCTGAGCCTGAGAGAATGCCTCTCCAAAATTCCCTCTCAGCTCTTGAACATCAGTTGGATCTACACGATAAAAAACTGGTAGGACTATTTGTCCTAATGTTTTCTTGCATTGAAGTATCTTCACGAGCTCATCTAAGCACCATGGAGACTCTGCATAATTTTCAGAGAATATCACCACTGAGATGTATGATTCTTCAATTGTTTCGAGGAGAGAACTGGATATCTCTTTTCCTTTATCAAGGTTTTCATCCAAGAAGGCTTTGATTTGTTTTCCAAACAAAGCTTTCAAGAGATGGGAGAGAAAATCCTTACGGATATCTTTGCCTCTAAAACTAATGAAAGCATCCCATTTCTTGTACTGATCTGGAGGAGTAGAAGAAGTAGAAGCCATGTCTGGAGGAGTAGAAGACGTAGAAGCCGTGGTAGAAGGCTTTTTTGCAAGCAGAGTTTGAACAATATTTCCCGTGAGAACTGAGTTTGAACAAGGTAATTAACAAAACAAATACCAGAGATGTATATTTTTTGCGTGTGGAAAACTGCTTTGACGCAATAAAAATTTATAGGCATACAGCATGATTGGAAGCACCTTCCCAGAAGGAACATATTATTGTTGGGGAAAACGAATGAGGGAAGACAAAAGTCATCATGCGATTGAAATTCCACAAATAAAAGAGCTCATTTTTGTCAACAAAAATTCTAAGAAACAAAACTAATGGATTAATGATAAGTATTTATTATGAAACGCAGCATATAGAAAATGAATGGAAGTAAAAGAAAAGAACTGAGCTGACAAAGCAAAATGAAGAAACGGTGCGGAGAAGCATAAGTAAAACGGTGCGTGCTGGAAAGATCTAAAGCAGAGCAAGAGATGGATTCCCGCGTTTCTCAACAGATCTAACAACTAACAACAGGTGAGTTACAGCTGTAGTTAGCTAGAAACCCTTCCTTGCCTCGAATTCAGCCTTGTTTCATTGTTTCTTTTCACCAAGGATGCGAAAAAAAAGGGGAGAAGAAGGCGAACAGCGACTCTCCCTTGCCAACCATGACATCCCCGGCGTCAATCGGACTTCCTCGCCTCTTACTTCCTCCGTCCGTCGATAAGCCCTTCTGTAATCACAATTGTAGTCGACGGACGGTTAACAGAGAGAAGAAATTGAAAGTTTTGAAGCCTGAAGCCGTGAGTTTGTTTGCTACAATCTCTTTAATTTTAGCCATTATTTTTAGAAGTGTTATTAATTTTTGGATTTCTACTCATATTTGTCAACCCAATAAGTAACCCATTATTTTAGGGTTACCCATTTGATATCCGTTGGAAAGAATTTCTAAAATTTCTTTCCCCTCTTTCATCTCTCTAATGAGACTAATATAGTCTTGCCTTATGATATTTAAAAATGCGGAGGGATTTGAATCTTCTTTGAAAGTTGCCTTACCGTAATCTTGATCAGTAAGCTTGATCAGATTTTGAAGAGATGAGGGAATCTCAACCAAACTTTTACATCCCTTTAAATATAAAAACTCAATATTTGTGGCATTAGATAAGTCTGAAATTCTGATCAAGTCCTTAGAGTGGCCGAGGTCCATCAGTTTCAAATTTCCAAGAGGCTGTAAATTTTATCTAAATCAAAAATTTAATTAATTAGTCTTCAAAAATAAGTATTTCATGATGAAATAAGATTATTTTAAATCAGGAATAGTAAATTTATATTTATGATTTTCGTTTAGAAATTCAGTTAAAAGCAAATAATTAAAAAAATTAAGCATTCGAATTAATAAAGCTTTTAAATTAAATTAAATATTAAATAAGGCAATAGAATTACAACAAATGAAAACCTAAAAATAAAAAAGCTCTTGAAAAAAGAAAGCCTAACAAAGAATAATATAAGGGCAGCCATATAAAACTTTAAGAAATAGGTTGGTGGGAATTTTCATGCCCAGATAAAACCGAGAGGTAAACTAAAAGGAATCCTTGGGATCCGCAATTTAATATCTGCTTTAAATTCCAGTTCTGCGTCTAACCAACCAAGCTGCAGACTACTAACTAGTGAGTGAGCAATTGTTTTTAATGCAAAGCCACAATGTCTTGGTTTGCATTATTTGCTTGCTTGTATTGCTTCTCTAGTTCTTGTCCTCTGTGTGTTTGCTAGAACTTCACTTCTGTAGTCCTCGAATTGAATTTCTTTGCAATTTTGTTGCTCACACAGATAGATGGAAAAAATGAAGGAGATAAATGCAACAAAGACTTTAGAATTCATTGCTCATCGAGCAATAAGTGAAATTCAATAAATGAAATTCAATAGTAAAATAAGAGATTATTTTATCATCATAGTAATTGTCGTCTATTTCATAGTCATTGTCGTCTTTCAAGCATACAAACGGAGCTTATTTTATCCTGATGAGATCATTGGATCCTTTTATTGTCTTCTTCTTCTTCTTCTTCTTCTCCTCTTCATTGACATGAAATTATTAATATTTTATCAGTAATGTATTGAAACTTCATAGCTTGTGTTAATGGACTTGAGGAAATGCATGAGGAAGGAAGCATACCTTGTGTTGCAACAGATGCTTTACAAATACGTCCTCCGTTACTTTCTCACATACATCCTTGTCCAAATTGATGCAATTATGAAAGTCAAGATATGATTCTTCGTTATTGTTTTTGTTTTCATATAATAAGTCTTCATCTTTGTCTTCTAAGCATGGAAGCTCTGGTAAAGATTTAAGTCTCTTGCAATCATTTAATCCGAGATATTTCAACTTCGGCAGTTTTTTAATGCTTGCAGGTGCGCTCTCAAAATTGTTTCCACCTAAATGTAAATGTAACAATGACACTAAATCACAAATACTCTGGGGAATTTCTAATATACCATTGTCATGTAAATCAATCCTCCATGAACAGGACAAACCTTTCAAAGGAATCAATGCCAAACCTTCACATCACCACGCGCCCAAGTCTACCAAATTTTTCAGTTGATTGATGGCGGATGGTAATGTTTTCATTCCATTTGCATTTATGCAAAGGAACTCCAGTAATTCTAAATCCCCTATGTTATCTGGCAATTCAATGACGTTCTATTATGTACTGCATAAGCGTGTAAACTGTAAAGAAATAAAGCAAAATATCAATATTTATGTGGTTCACCCTCTCAACATAGGACTACATTTTACTATCATCAATAAATAATCATCAATTTACAAGCTTAAAGCTATACTACCCATAAACCCAATTATACCCAAGAGAATCCATACTACATCAAACTGTTCATAGTAAATACATTAGTTAATCCCTTTTAGTCTCCTCTGAGCATAACCCAATATATTTACTATTACAATACTACACCACAAAGAGTGTCTTCAACTATATAAGCAAAGCCCTCTCACAAATGGACAAAAATTCTTTCCTCTTAAATTCTATGTCTTTTTTCTACCATAGGCCCAAGCCTCTTTTTACTACAATGGGCAAAAGCCCCTCATCATTGGGCAGAGCTAAATCCTCAACAATTGGCAAGACTTCTTTTTATAATGGCCAATAGCCTCACTCTATAAGTTGAAAGCCTAATAGCACTTTCCACTATTCTCCTATTTATAGTATTAATTCCCTCAATCCTAATCTAATTAGAAGTTCTACTTAATTTAGGAATAACATTAAAATAAGAGTTCTGCTTTATATAGGAAGTATTCCTCTATCCTATTGAGAAATATTTCTCCCACTTAAATTAGAAAAAGGTCTTTCTAAATTCCACTGGGATTTTGAGTCATAATTCTAATAATCTCTACCTTGACTCAAAATCTATGAACTATTGCATACCTCCAATTCTCGGGTGCTTTCAATCATCACATATTTATGCTTGAACTTGAACCCTTCAAATTATCAATTTCTTCAATCTTTATCTTGGGTGTAGCTTGCTTCTTTTTTTAGAAAATCTTCGCAGCATCAACTTTCTTGTTTTTGCATCAAAAGCTCCACCTTAAATTCAACTCTCCACCATCACTATTGTTGCATGTGCGACTTTCTACATGTCGCAGTATCTCCACCTTCAACCAAACTTACTAAAATCATTTTCATGGCTCTAATACCAATTGTCTATTATAACACTACACCACAAATTGTGTTTTTAACTCTATGGGCAAAAGCCCTCTCATCAATGGATAAAAATCCATTTCTTTTGAATTCTATGTCCTTTCTCTACCATAAGCCAAAGCCTCTTTTTATTACAATGGGCAAAAGCCCCTCATCATTGTGTAGAGCTAAATCTGCAGCAATTGGCAAGACCCCTTTTTACAATGGGCAATAGCCTCACTCTGAGTTAAAAGCAAAATAATCCTTTCCACTATTCTCCTTTTTATAGTATTAATTTCTTCAATCCTAATCTAATTAGGAGTCTCACTCAATTTAGGAATAAAACTAAAATAAAAGTTCTACTTTATATAGGAAATATTTCTCTATACTATTGAGAAATATTAAGGTCTCTTCAAATCCCACTAGGATGTTGAGTCATAATTCTAACAATCTCTACCTTGACTCAAAATCCATAAACCATTATATACCTCTAATTCTTGGGTGCTTTCAATTATCATATTTCCATGCTTGAGCTTGAATCCTTTAAATTATCAATCTCTCTAATCTTCATCTTGGGTGTAACTTGCTTTTTTCTTCAGAAAATTATCACGTCAACTTTCTTGATTTTGCATCAAGAGCTCCACTTTAAATTCAACTCTCCATCATCACTATTGTTGCATGCGCAACTTTCTATATATCGCAGCAGCTCCGCTTTCAACCAAACTCACCAAGATCATTCCCATGGCTCTGATATCAATTGTTGTGCACTCTGAGCGTGTAAACTGCAAAGAAATAAAGTAAACATACAAAATATCAATATTTATGTGGTTTATCCTCTCAACATAGGGCTACATCCACGGGCATGCCATTTTCCACTATCATCAATAAATAATCATCAATTTAGGAGCTCAAAGCTATACTACCCATGAATGCAATTATATCCAAGAGAACCCATACTACATCAAATTGCTCATAATAAATATATTAGTTAGCTCCTCTCAGTCTCCTCTATACATAACCCAATATATTTACTATTACAATACTACACCACAAAGGGTATCTTCAACTATATGGGTAAGAGCTCTTTCATCAATAGATAAGAATCCCTTTCTCAATCCTAATCTAATGAGTTGAAAATCAAATAACTCTTTTCACTATTCTCCTATTTATAGCATTAATTTCCTCAATTCTAATCTAATTAGGAATCCCACTTAATTTAGAAATAACACTAAATAAGAGTTCTACTTTATATAGGAAATATTTCTCTATTATATTGAGGAATATTTCTCCTATTCAAATTAGGAAAATGTCTCTCTAAATTCCACTAGAATTTTGAGTAATAATTCTAACACATTCAAATAATTTGAGATATCAAGGTTTGTAAGAGATTTCAGATTGAGATGCTTTGTGGAACACTACGCAGTTCTTTGCAACCAATGAGATAAATTTCTTTAAAACATTTCAACTCGCCAATGCTGCTAGGAATCTCAATCAAGCTTCTACATCTGTCCAAAAATAATAACTCAAGCTTTGGAACACTAGACAAGTCTGGAACTCTGGTTAGCTCCAAAGAGTTGCTGAGGTATAAAAATTTCAAATTTCCTTAGAGCCTGTAATGAAAATATCAATAAAATAAGCAGATGCTAATTAACTTAGCAAAACAGAGCTAAATTTATGAAGTCACACAAATAATATTCATTGAGTCATCTTCAAATTGTAAGATTTAAAGATCTAATTTTAATTAAAGACAAATAAATTAAAAATATAATATCAAAGTTCATAAAAATAATTATTTTTTTAGTGAATTAATATGAATGAAAAGTATTTTAGGAAAATATAAAATAAAATTTATTACTTTAATTATATTAACAATATGTTGTTAAATTATGTTAAAATAAAAGCATTTATATTTTGATGGATAGAGCATGAATTACATAAAAACAAAAGCGATACACTCCATGACAAAATCAGGCCTGGAACTTCAGTCTCTCAATACACCAACCTTTGTCTTTGCAATCGGATCTCAATACACCAAACAAGGTTCCCGCCGGACATGCAGCCATTTTATGCAACTTACCCTGAGGTGTAAAGAATGATTGTCCGTTCTTGATTGAACTTTTTCATCCGCTTGCAGTACATAGAATATTCCACCCTACATACTTCAACCGTTTCACATTTAATGGAGTTACTTATATTTATTTATCTATCTATTTAATATGCGGGAGTGGACAAATTTTGACCCTTTCAAGTTAAAAAGAAAATTCACCTATATTATTTCGTTTCATGTATATTATAAATTAAATTAAAATTAAAAATATTAGATTAAAATGTAATATCATGCTATTTCGGTAACTTTATTTGGTTGTTTCTACTCATATTTGTCAACCCAATAAGTAATTCATTATTTTAGGTTTAACCATTTGATATCTGTTGGAAAGAAGTTCTAAAATTTTGTTCCCCTCATTCATCTCTCTAATGAGACTAATATTGTTGGAATCCTACATCAAAAGAATATAAAGTAAAAAGGTAATATATAAGTGGTTGGGTTATAATATTGACTTGACTAGTTATTTTGATGTGTAAAAGTAATGTAATTACTTATATAAGCTCAAAATAAAATGATTTAAATTGTAATTTGTCCAACACTCTCTCTAAATTTAACAAATATAGTCTTACCTTATGATATTAAAAATGCAGAGGGATTTGAATCTTCTTTGAAAGTTGGCTTACAATAATTCTAATTCAATAAGCTTGATCAGATTTTGAAGAGATGAGGGAATCTCAACCAAACTTTTACATCCCTTTAAATATAAAAACTCAATATTTATGGCTTTAGGTAAGTCTGAAATTCTGATCAAGTCCTTAGAGTTGCTGAGGTCCATCAGTTTCAAATTTCCAAGAGGCTGTAATGAAAGATAATTTTATCCAAATCCAAAATTTAATTTATTAGTCTTGAAAAATAAGTATTTCATGATGAAATAAGATTATTTTAAATCATAATAGTAAATTTATTTTAATGATTTTCATTTAGAAATTCAGTTAAATGCAAATCATTAAAAAATTAACCATTCAATTTATAAAACTTTTAAGTTAAATTGAATATTAAATAGGGCAATAGAATTATAAAAAATGAAAACCTACAAAAAATCTCTTAAAAAAAAAGAAAGCCTAAAAAAATAATATAAGTGCAGCCATATAAAACTTTAAGAAATAGGCTGGTGGGAATTTTCATGCCCAGATAAAACAGAGAAGTAAACTGAAAGGAATCCTTGGGATCCGGCATTTAATATCTGCTTTTAAATTCCCGTTCTGCATCTGACCAACCAAGCTGCAGACTACTCACTAGTAAGTGAGCAATTGTTTTTAATGCAAAGCAACAATGCCTTGGTTTGCATTATTTGCATGCTTGTATTGCTTCTCTAGTTCTTGTCCTGTGTGTGTTTGCTGAGAACTTCACTTCTCTAGTTCTCGAATTGAATTTGTTTGCAATTTTGTTGCATGCACGGATAGATGGAAAATTGAAGGAGATAAATGCAACAAAGACTTTAGAATTCATTGCTCATCGAGCAACAAGTGAAAATCAATAAATGAAATTCAATAGTAAAATACGAGATTAAGGCAACATAATATATTACTCTAGCAATAAAACCCAATAATATGTCTGCACATAAAGGTGAACAGTGAACACTGAACAGAGTAATTGGAAAAAAAAAAATTAAATTCAGTTTGGTAAATTTTAGAATTATACTTAAATGGTTTAGAATGATAACAGACAGAGGAAGTTACATAAAATAATAAAATCAGTATTTTGACCATAGAGCTCACTTTTGCAGCTGCTAAGAATTTCTGGACATATTCCAAGATAAGAAAACATTAAAGAAAACAGAGCTTTTAAGGTAAATCTTATAGGCTTTATAATCTGAATCTTTTCTCTATTTCATAGTCATTGTCGTCTTTCAAGCATATAAACAGGGCTTATTTTATCCTGATGAGATCATTGGATCCTTTTATTGTCTTCTTCTTCTTCTTCTTCTTCTCCTCTATTGACATGAAATTATTAATATTTTATCATTAATGTATTGATACTTCATAGCTTGGGTTAATGGACTTGGGGAAATGGTTGTCTATGCCTAGTGGATAGCCCCATCCATACACCATCCCATAGACTTGAATGTTTGTCATTCACATGGGAAGAGCTTTTACAGGAAGACCGAAGTAAATTACATCCTTTCTTCAATGTCATGGGAACTCTAAATTTTGACTGTCCATGAAAGGTTTGTATTAAAATATGAAAGAGATAAAAGATTTTTCTCACATTTCTAAGCTTAGGTTTTTGGAACAATTGATCAACTAACAATTCTGTTCCGGGAGGAAGGAATAATGGTGGTGCTTGTGATATTGTTAATTACTAATTATTGGTATTAAACTAATAAGCAAGGGACGAGGAGTGTACATGATGCTTGAAAACTGAGGCATGAGTAGGTGGCCTAATGCACAAACAATGTTTATTGACTGGAAAGAGACATTGCATTGACAATGGTTTAGGCAGTGGATAAATTTTCATAAGATTTTGCCTTTTTAAAAAAAAAATTTCGGGTGGTGGCTAGACATTTTTAAGATGGTGACTGATGAATCAATAAAATATATAGATTAATTGATAGAGCTCTTTCTTTGCATCTTCCTAATTCAATCTTTTTTTTTTACTCAAGTTTTTCCAGATAATGGATGTCACCATCATAGCATACTAATATCACCGTGACTGTGTGACATCATAATTGCTCTTTAGTACATCTTTCAAAGTATATGGCATAGATTTTTAGATGTTTTCTTCAATTTTATACATAAATGACATGTATTTTTTGATATCCATTTGTTAAAATGCATTTGTTGTAAATTCCTCAGCTCACAACACGCATCCTAGTCATAACTGAGACATTTGAATCCTGCACACTTGATATATACAGGTACATGGAAATATACAAAAGCTTGTGGATAGATAAGCATCTTCAATATGATCTAACATCTTCAACTATCAAATAATCCTTTCTAGTACCTCTCAGTGGTACCTACCATATGTATAAATGGAATTCAGCATTATGAGAGAGCATACCAATGTGAGACAGATGATTTTCTGTGTTCTTTTGCATAAAAGAACTCAATGAACTTCTGCAGAAACTTTAGTCTGTGGATGGGGTAGAGTAACCCAGTTGTAGTTCCAACAATAAATCAAAAGCGAGTCTAGGAATGAGTCCAAAAACAAGTGGGTTATTTGAGGATTCTTCAGCAATAGGATTGGTAGTTTGTAGTTGATCACAACAAAAATGCTGTTCAATTGAAGCACACAGTCTTGGATTGCCCAAGAAAGTGGAGACAGGAAAATGTCGAAATTGGCCTTTATAGGTTCTTGTAAATAGTTGTCTGCAACATCGAATCAAGACAGGAAATGTAGTCTTTTAGTTCTTTTATTTATTGTCTCTCTCCTACTGAGAGTTTTATTCTATTTATATAAGACATTTTGATTGTGGATGGTTTTGATCTTTATGATGGATTGACTGTGATGTTTATTCAAAATTTATAATTTAGCACAATTTATCTTATTCGCAAAATTTTGTTAATAAATGAAATCCAGAAAAAACTTAATATGAAAGTTGCTGATGTGACCCAACCGCAAATACACGAGTCGTACAAGTAGTATAGAAAAAATATCGTTTCCTCGAAGAGTTGTACTAATGATTGAATTTTTAATATAAAAATTGACTAATTTAAGCTAATTTTGTAAATTAAGTGAATGATTGAAAGAATTAAGGGTGTAAGATCTATTTATGCAAAATCAACAATCTAATTATCAATATAAATGATTCAACTCAAGCAACAGCAAATAAAATGAGCAAATTGAAATATGACAAGCAATTAAATTCAATTAATAATTAAAAATATTAAAAAGGGCGATTCCAAATTTTGGGAATTCATATTCAAGCTATTTTTGGATTTTAAATTGGTTATCAAATCTTATGAAAATTATGAGTTTTAAGGAGATTAATTTTTAAATCCTTTGAATACCCTTTCGAATGAGACAAAAAATGTTTTAATTAACTTAATCCTCCTTTCGTGGAGTTAAAATCAATCAAGACCCATTAGGTTTCTTAATTAATCTGTAAATCCTCTTAATCCTTAGTCTATTTCTAAATCTAAATTAATTAAGTTCAATTTCTTGATTATCTATCATAGGGTTTTCTCCTTTCGGTGCTTCAATCATGGATTAAGAACAATACTTAATGGGATCCTACACTAAGCATGTAATTAGACATACAAGAATGGATAAAACCTCATAAAAACTATAAAATATGGATTACCCAATCAAAATTCACAAAATATCTTAAATATTACATTTCAACTCCAGAATCTATGAAAAACTACTCACTATTTATAATTATTAAAAGAAATTCTGAGTAAATATGAAAATAGAACTTGAAAATATACTAATAACTAAGAAACCCAATACAAAAAAGATAAAAAATGATGAAGAAAAGAAGAAGAATACAAATATGATCTAAAAATGGGAAGTGATGCTCCCTTGCTCTGTTTTCTGACGTTTTCTCTGCCTCTCTTCACTTTGTTCCTCTCTCAGTTTTTTTTTTTTTTGCCAAAATAAGATAATGACACTATTTATATTTTTCTGACAAATAACCCTAAAATAGTATGTTTGAGGAAGGGATTCACGTGCCAACTCATTATGAAGAATTGCACAAGTTGTGTAAGCTTCCTATGCAAATTCTGAGCAAGTTTAGTGGTTCCAAGTGCTTCCCGTGATTCTGCACAAGTTATGCAGGCTGATTGTGCAAATGTTTCATGCTTTAGAGTCATCCGTGAAAGTGCATAAGCAGAGTACATAAACTATGCAGCTGGTTGTGCAAGTTTCGGCAAATTTGAGTGCTCCTTTTGTAATGCTACATAAGTGAAGCGTTAGACTGCATAAGTTATGCAGTAAGTTATGCACGTTTCGGCCACTTTGACTACCGCCTTCTGTGAAGCTGCACAAGCAAGGCATGAGATTGTATAAGTTATGTAGCAAGTCATGTAGGTCTCCATGAAGCTGCATAAGCTAGGAGTGAATCTGCACAAGTTATGCAGCAAGTAATGCAAGTTTCAGTAGGTTTAAAAATTGCTTTTTCTTGTGCAAAAACTGCACGACTTGTGCAGCAGGCTATACAGACTTTGGCAATTTTGCATTCTTCAACCTTCAAGCTTAATTTTGACATTTTTTACTATGAGAATCACTCCTTACTGGCACAATTACTGTTTACTCCCTCAAAAATACTATTTTAACTATAAAACAAAGTAAATTACAAATTAACTCAAAAATTAATAATTATGAAAAATTATCTAAATAACTAATAAAATTAGCTAAAAGTGACTAACAAATAAATGAAATGATTATAAAATCTAACCTAAATGACTATGCAAAATGCATGTATCAGTTGCCAACCAAACCAAACCGATAGGCTTCCCCACTACTCCCAACAATGGTATGCTAAGTGAAAAAACATAGAAAGAAAGGTATAAAACACACTAACAAGACAGTACCAAAGTTACATAACAAAAGACAACAAATAAAAGTCCAGGATAACAATTGTCAGCAGAAGAAAAGTCAAAGGTTTAGAAAGCAGCAAAACCAAGCCGAGAGCTACAGAAAATTCTGCAGAAAAGTCGCATACAAAAGCCTCCAAGTACAGAATCTGCAACAAAGAGGAGACCTACAAGACAAGATCAAGCAGCATAAACAAGAAACTTAATTGATTTGAACTCTTAAATCACTATAGGACCGATTGTGATGAGTTCTCCAATCAATAAAAAATGCAATTTAATTGAAGAATTTTCATAGTAAGAACGTGTCATGATTTCAAAGTTGAATCAAAGTTGCAGTTATTAGTGGTTATTATGGTATTTTAAATTTAAGAGATAAATTTTATTATTAAATGTCTAACAGAAGATACTGTTTAATGTCTAACCTTTAAACACTTAATGAAATTCATGTGGAAAGATCATGTATAAATGAAATTCAATAATAAAAATAAGAGAGTAAGGCAACATAATATAGTAGTTTAGCAATAATACCCATCAATATGAGTGAACACTGGATAGAGTAATTTGGCAAAATTCAGGTTGCCTAAATAGAATATGGAACAAAAGATATTGTTTAATTTCTAACCTTTAAACACTTAATAAGACTCTGTTGTGGTGGTAGTGCTGCAAAAGATTACAAGTACTTTGTAAGAGTAAATAAATTATATTTAAGAAAAAGAGTAAATAAATTATGAGAAATGCCTTTACCTGTTGCAAGGTTTTTGGCCTTGTTTCAATCTTTGAAGAGAATAAGGTTCGTCTTCCTCATCTTCTTGATTTCTGCTTCTCTTTTTATCTCTGTGAAGGCAATCGTCTCGAAATATAGGAAGTACCCCACACTTAATTATAGCCTCGAAATTATGTTGTGGCTTGAGTGAAAAATGTTCAATGAAGAAGTGAAATGAGGCCTCAACAAAACTGTCTTCCATGTCGAACAGTTCATTCCAAAGGTACACATGTTCTGATTCTAACAGATTAGTCATCCAAGCATAACGAAAACTGAACTTGGCAATTTTTATTTTGTGTCTAGATTTATCAATGAATTGGGCTCCGCAAATAAACCTAACATGATAACCATAATGATTTTTGGGATCAAAAACAAGGCATAAAGAAACACCAATCAAGTTTGGCTTATCTAGTGTGAATGAAAGAGAAGATCCACTCTGGTTCTTATATCTCATCCTTCGAGGCACTTCATCCCCCGTAATACACAAACGAACAATCTGTACCATAAAAATTATAAATTATTTTATGAAAAAATAAAATCCAAACTTATCGTGATGACCCTTGTAACACCTGAGAAATGAAAGAATACCTTGTGTTTCAACAGATGCGTTTCCAATACATTCTCCATTACTTTCTCCTTATCCAAATTGATGCAATCAGTAAACTCAAGAATATTTTCGATTCTATCTTCGTCTTCCTGTTCTGGGAAAAGGAATGAAGTTGATGCAGATTCCAAAGATGTGCAACACCGTACAAGCAACTGTTCTAAGCATGATGGAAGCTCTGGTAAACATTTGAGTCTCTTGCAACCAAGCAAGTAAAAAATTTTCAACTTAGATAGTTGTTTAATGCTTACCGGTATGCTCTCAAAATTATTTTCAATTAAAAATAAGGATCTCAATGACACTAAAAACCCAAGACTCTCGGGAATTTCTAATATGCCACAGTACATTAATTCCATTTCCTGTAAACTCGACAAACCTGTCAACGGAGGCAATGTCAAACCTTTGCAGCCTTTACACTTTAAGGAAACCAAATTTTCCAATTGATTGATGGATGATGGCAACGCTTTTATTCCACTGTCAAGTATATGAAGGGTCTCTAGATATTGTAAATCCCCTATGTTCTCTGGCAATTCAGTGACATTCAAACAATCTGACATACTAAGGAGTGTAAGAGATTTCAGATTGCAGATGCTTTGGGGAATACTAAGTAGTTTTGAGCATCCCATTAGATTAAGTTCTTTCAGACATTTTAACTCGCCAATGCTGCTAGGAATCTCAATCAAGCTTCTACATTCGCTCAAACGTAAAACCTCAAGATTTGGGACGCTAGACAAGTCTGGAACTCTGGTCAGCTCCAAAGAGTTACTGAGGTCTAAAAATTTCAAATTTCCAAGAGCCTGTAATGAAAATATCAATAAAATTAGCAGATGATAATTAACTTCACAAAATGTAACTAAATTTTTGTTAGAGTCCAAGTCCAATTGGAATTAGAAAGTATAATTTATTTAGGAAGTATAATTAGTTTAGAAAGTTTAGTAGAATTTAAATTAGGAAGTTTAATATTTAGAGTCCTAAAAGGACTAGATTTTAGTGGCCTATATATATGAATAGTTGATTGGCAATTATATAGAATGTATTGCAGAGAGCCTATAAAGTGGAGAAGTGTGTTGAATTCTGTGAGTTTTGTTTGAGTGATTTTGAGGGTGAGAAAAATAATTAGTGGTTGTAATTATTTTTCCTTGATAGTGGATTTGTTTGGTGGAGTAGGCTTACGCCGAACCACGTTAAGTTTTGTATTCTTTATTTTGTGTAGGTGTTATTTTTCACAACAAGTAGTATCAGAGCTTGGTTTGAGATGTCAAAGATGGCGAGCACAAAATTTGAGGTGGAGCCGTTCGATGGGAAAAATAATTTCAGTTTATGGCAAAGCACCGTGAAAGATGTCCTTGTACAACAATGATTAATCAAAGCATTGAATGAGAAGCAACCAGCGACCATGAGAGATAATGATTGGGAGGAGCTTCAACAAAGGGTTGTGAGTACGATTAGATTGACATTAGCCCCAGATGTGAAGTACAATGTCTTGGAAGAGACTTCGCCTGTTATTTTGTGGAAGAAATTAGAGAGCCTGTACATGTCAAAATTACTCACAAATCGTTAGTACTTGAAGAAGGAGTTGTACCAACTCAGAATGGATGAAGGTACTGATGTGAGGGATCATCTTAATATTTTTAATAAATTAATTACCCAATTGACTAGTGTTAGTGTGAAGGTTGATGAAGAAGATAGAGCTCTCTTGCTTTTAACCTCTCTTCCACACTCTTATAAAAGCTTGGTGACAGCTCTAACAGTTGGGAAGGAGACTTTGAAGGTAGATGAGGTTACCGCAGTTATCTTGGATGATGAAAAGTTCAAGAAGACATATAGTAGCAATGAAGGTGGAGCTTTTGTTGCTGGTTCTAATCGTGGTAGAAGCAATTCACATGGAAATAATTTGAGAAAAAATAGTAGATCGAGTTCTAGACCACGAGTAGACCATGAAGATAGAGAATGGTACTACTGTCATGAGAAGGGTCACATTCAATACCATTGTATGAAGATGAAGGAAGATCTTGTAGAGTTTAAACAATTCAAAAAGAGTCGCGGAAAAGAAAAAGAAGGAACTGCTACAATTGCAATAGATGATGGTATTGATAGTGAATGTTTGAATGTGGATGATGATAAGGAAAAGGCAAAAGATCCATTACAAGATGAGTAGTTAATGGATTCTACTTGTCCATTCCATATTTGCTCAAAAAAAGAGTGGTTTGATATGATTGAAGAAAATAAAGGAGAAAAAGTGAAGCTAGCCAATGGGAACAAGATGGAAGTTGAAAATATTGGAAGAGTGAAGATTAAGCTGCATGGTGATCAAGTAAAAGTGTTTGATGAAGTGAGATATATTCCTAAATTTGAAAGGAACTTAATTTCCTTAGGTAAGTTGGATTCTTTGGATTATGGGTGTTCGATTCATGGTGGAGTTATGAAAGTTAACCGAGGTGCTCTTGTAATAATGAAAGGTGAGAAGATTGATACAAAGAATCTCTAAAAATTGGAAGGAAGCACATTGATTGGAAGAATGCAAGTGGAAGTAAGAGGCAACATCAACAATCAAGAGTGCAAGGAAGTACCCAACAGAAAATTGACTTTTGCAGAAATTGTGAAGACTAATTCCATTTGACTTGAAGGTGAAGATTGTAGAGTCCAAATCCAATTGGAATTAGAAAGTATAATTTATTTAGGAAGTATAATTAGTTTAGGAAGTTTAGTAAAATTTAAATTATGAAGTTTAATATTTAGAGTCCTAAAAGGACTAGATTTGGCCTATATATATGAATAGGTGATTGGCAATTATATAGAATGTATTGCAGAGAGCCCATAAAGTGGAGAGGTGTGTTGAATTCCGTGAATTTTGATTGAGTGATTTTGAGGGTGAGAAAAATAATTAGTGGTTGTAATTATTTTTCCTTGATAGTGAATTTGTTTGGTGGAGTAGGCTTACGCCGAACCACATTAAATTTTGTGTTATTTATTTTGTGTAGATGTGATTTTTCACAACAATTTTATATAGCAGCACAATTACTCTTGCCTCATCTCCATTCCAAAGATCTGTGAGGTTGCTCCTGGGCATGTGGAGTTCTACAAGATATTTTGTGCAACACTTCAATGGCAAATAATTCAAAGGGTATCTATCCCAGTAAAGATATCTTAGCTCTTCTGGTAGAAATTCAAGGCCTCCAGGAAGCTGCAATTGTCCTTGACTGGAATTAGAAACATTGAAGAATTTGAGGATTCTAAGATTGTACATCTTCTGGAAGGCTGTGGAACTTAGCGCCAAATTATCATTCACCTCATACATGTTAAGTGATAAGCCTTCAACATTTTCAGTTCCCTAATAAAATAACAGCAAAAGATAATCATATATCACTTAATTCCATATGAGAGCTACAGTTCTTACAAAACTCAAATAGATGAAAAATGAAACAAGAAACTACACTGAGTCCTTACCGTTTCTTTTGTCAATACACGACAGATATCCTTGTAATTCAATAACCTGCTGCGTGCTCCAGGTTGTTTGGATTCCTCATAAACAATTTCGAAGCCCATTTGTTGCAACAAGTCATGCATACCAACATCATTGGATGATGAAATAGTTATGAGAGATTTATCAATTAGACGACTTAGTGCACTTGTTGCAAAGAAACCACAAGCATCTAGTATTCTCTCAACACGACCTTTAGGCTCCCCCTTAAAGAAAAATGCAATATCAAGGAATACATTTTTGTCATGACGATCTAGTTCATCATAACTTACTCTCAAAACTTTTTGAATTTGAAAATCAGGAATTTCTTTCAGTTTTTTCAACTCACTTTCCCATTCTTCTATGCCCTTATCATACATATTAGAGCCTAAAACTCTAAGAGCCAACGGATTGCCTTTAGCATATCTTATTGCCATCTCTGATAGCTTCTTGTATTCTTCTTTGGGATAATCTTGTTTAAAGGCATATAAGCTGAAGAGACGGAGAGCTTCATGATCAATTAATTCTTTAACCTCGTATATATGCTCCTCAAGACAAACATTTTTAAGTGTTTGCCTATCTCTACTGGTTATAATTATTCTACTTCCCTTACTGTACAAATCACATACTCCACCTAAAAGCTTTAAATGGTTTGGATTAACCACATCATCAAAGACAATGATTACTTTTTTACTTTGAAGTCTTCTAATAGTGAAAGCCCCTAAACGAGGAGTGTCTATATATCCATCTTTCTCTCCTAACAATTGACAAAAGATTTTGTCCCGTAAAGCATTTGGTGTTTGCTTCATTATTTCTTCCCTAACATTGGCAACAAAGTAGTGACCATCAAATTTTTCCTTGATTCGATGAAATACTTCTTCAGCAAGAGTTGTCTTTCCAATACCTCCCATCCCCCAAATTCCTACAACTCGTCTATCATTGATTGGTCCAGAAAATAATAATGATTCCATTCTCCTCACACGCGATTCAATTCCAACTAAATCATCATTCTTATAATCACATTTAAAGATGTGATTTAATTTCTCCAAAACAACATTTACTATTTCCTCAACTAGTTCAGACTCGGACCTGATTGCATATGAAGAAGACATGTTAGTAAGTCATACTTCTAAGTAAATAATATACAATGATTATGTTTCTATTTTAGAAAAATAAGATACTCATATTAATTTTGATATGACACCATTTATATTTGAACTAGTATTATATTGAGTTGTTCTTGCCTATACTCGGATGTATGCAATCACTCAATAGATAAATGACACATTATCTAAAATCAAGATGAAGTTTAATTAAAACTAAACATTTATCCACATCTTGCGTGGACATTTAATTTTTAAAATTATTAATTTAATACATAATAAAAATATGGTATTTAAATTTAAAAAATATTAAAAATATAAAAAATCTTAAATTTTAAGATCATATATATCTCGTAAATATTTGTAGAAACTTTTTTTTTATCATCTTTACATACTTTCTTTACTATATAACTTTCAAAATGATCATGGAGATTTATAATTATTTTAAATTTATATTGGCTTTTTGCTATAAAAATTAGTAGAATTATTTTTTCAATAGTAATTTTACATATTATAAATACTTGTGACTTTGGCTTTTTATATCTCATTATGTTCTCTAATTATTTTTCAAAATTAGCCTATTTATCTTCTTGTCACATGACTTAGCTTTATAATATTGTATAATGTTATATTAAAAATTAGAAAATTAAAAAGTCACATTAATAAATGATTAGTGATCTAATGTCATCATAAATTTAATAAGACCAATAAATTTTATTTAATATATACGTATTAGTAAACAACAATTAATGATAATATAGCTTAAAAAGATAGAAATAAAGATACATTAAAATTAAATTTTATATATATATATATTAAAAATTTTTATATTAAGTATCAATAAACTAAAAAAATACATAACAATTAGTGATATTAATTAGGGGTGAGCAATCGGTTCAAACCGAACCGAACCGAACCGAATTAAATTATAAAAATTGAACCGTCAATTTTAGAAATCGAACCGAAATTGGTAAAAACCGAATCGAACCGAACCGCTTTATTTCAGTTCGGTTCGGTTTAAATCGATCGGTTTGATTTTTGATTATTTTTTAATTTAAACTTGATTTTCAAGTTATTTGGTCTAATTTTAACTTTGGTTTGAACCTAATAACTATTAATCAATAAAATTAAACAATTAATATATATAAAATTAAATATAATTCATAAATTTTTCATAAAAATAAATTAATTCAAAAATCGATTCGGTTCGATTTGACTATATAAATCACTATTCGGTTCGGTTCGGTTTAACCGATTTTTTTATCTTCAAAACCGAACCGAACCGAAATAACCGAAATTTTTATAAATTAAAACCGAACCGAACCGATTAAATTTTAAAACCGAACCGATTGAACCAAATTGACTCGATTCGGTTAGGTTTTTCGGTTTGAACCGAATTCTGCTCAGCCCTAATATTAATATAGGATTGATAAACTTTATTTAGTATACACATATTAATTATTATTAATGATAAAAATGTACATATTTTTGCAGTTTTAATTTATGTATATAGATATATGTTAATTTTATTTAAATTTTTATGTTACTTATTAACAGACTAAAAAGTCATATATCAATTAGTAGTAATAAATACAACTAATAAACTTTATTTAATATTTATATATATATATATATATATATATATATATATATATATATATATATTAATTATAATTAATAAAAATATACATATTTATTATTATTATTATTATTATTATTATTATTATTTAAAACCATCAATTAATTTTATTGGCATATTCTTTAATTTATTGGTTAATTATATAACGATATTTCTTTCATTACTATAGCGAAACCAATATTTATATATATAAATATTTGTATTCTTTTAAAGGTTAAGAATATCATATGCAAATAAGCAAGTATTTATGATTCATGAATTAAAATAACACGCATAACATAAAGGTAAAACATAAATGTTTTTAAAAATTAAGATATTATATGTTGAGGGTACACATATGTTAAAAACTATGAATTAATAATTATAAACATGAATAAGAAGAATATTTTCCTTAGATCCATAAATGAGAATTATTTCAAAGAGGAAAAAAAGAAAACATATATAAGAAACAAACAAATAGTATCCAATTAAATATTTATATATATATTGTTGTCATTTCTTTTTAAATTAGGCATCACTGAAATAGAGGCATTCTTCATGTATCCAATTAGGACTAATTAACTCACCTGAAATTGCGTGAGTCCCATCCTGCTAAGTTGCTTGTTTCTATCAAGGCATGGCGCCATCGTTCCAAAATTTTTACTTCTTTTTTAAGCTTACTAAATGCCCCTCCAAAATTCCCTCTCAGCTCTTGAACATCAGTTGGATCTACACGATAAAATACTGGAAGGACTATTTGTCCAGATGTTTTCATGCATTGAAATATCTTCAAAAGCTCATCCAAGCACCATGGGGAATCTGCATAATTTTCAGAGAAAAACACTACTGAAACGTATGAATCTTCAATTGTTTCCAGTAGAGAACTTGAGATCTCTTCTCCTTTTTCAAGGTTTTCATCCAAGAAGGCATTGATTTGTTTTCCCGACAAAGCTTTAAAGAGATGGGAGAGAAAACCCTGACGGATATCTTTGCCTCTAAAACTAATGAAAGCATCCCATGTCTTCCACTGATCGGGAGGAGTAGAAGAAGTAGAAGCCATGGTAGAAGGCTGTTGTCACACCCAAGTTCTACTGAACATGACCAATATAACTATAATCAAAATTTCTATATTTCTTTGGTAAATTAGCTATTTGAACAAATAATAATAACAATAATAATAATTATTATTATTATTATTGAAAACAAGAAAATAAAGTTATTTACTTTGCACCACACTCAAAAGCTACCTATGTACCAGGTCCATGTAGCTCTAAAAACAAAACTTTTGACATGCATAAATTTTGTGTCATAAAAATTTTAATTAAAAAAATACATAAATAAATAAGATAACAATTTAGCATAAATTGACATTTCTCAATAATAATAATAATAATAATAATAATTGCTCCAATGAGCACCACAAAGCAACAACATGAATAACATGAATACAATTTAAAAGTCAAAGCCTCTCAAGAGCCTGTAAAATAAATAATTTTATTCACACTCTCTTCATTAATGTCCACTTCAAATCCAACAACTAAGTTAAATAGAATTCAAGAACTCAAGTCTCAATTACCATTTTCATTAAATTTCTTAAATTCCTAAACTTTACCATTTAAACTTTGATTTAACATATCAAATATCATTTTTACCATTTAAACTTTGATTTAACATATCAAATATAATTGTTTCTTCTCAATAAAATCAACAAATGCAGTATTCTTTATTTTTCAGTTTCATATTTACAAAGTTTCATACTTTAAAAAATTTACTTCTATCTAGTACTAACTAATCTCATTTCCACAAGTCTACTAATCTCATTTCCACAAGTCAATTATATAGTTTCAATTGAGAAATTTAGAATAACTATAGACATAATATGAAGCCCATCAACTCAATATTTCGACAAGCAAAATTTATAAAAGCTAAATATAAATTTATCATCAATTCTCAACCAACCTTTTTCAATTAAATAAAATTTCCCATTTCTTCCAAGTATTTATACCTTAAAAAGCAAGAGAAAAATCCAAATTATTCATTTTCATTCACATGCTTATAAACTCAAATATATTCATTAACATACTTTCCTTCCTGCATTAGTCCAGTAATTTAACCTTTAACAAAGCCATTTAAACCCAACTTATAAACTCACTCAAGTGAAAATTTCAATTTAATCTTACCCATTTACTAAAATTCGCTAAAAAAAACTCATCTATATCTTTTTTAACATACATTAAATTCTCATAAAAAATTAATAAATATATAAAAATTCCAATTTCTATACCAACATGTTTTACATAATGTGCATACACCAATAATAAACTCATTCACTTTTAAAAAAACTCATTATTATGTAAACTATTCTCACAAATAATAATAATAATAATAATAATAATAATAATAATATCAACAATAAAAATTCATAAAAATTTACCAATAAAAAAAAATCTCTTTTATGCATTTCTAGTATTCAAACATTCAAAAGCATATTTTTGAACTGATTAAACTTCAATAAAACTAAAAAATCCAAAATAAGCTAATAAACTTCAAAAATTCATATAAAATCGTGTGTACCTTATTTGAGAATGATCCAGGAATTAAGAATGTTCATAAACATCTACATGATCTAAGAAAAATGCTAAAATTAAAATTTTTGCTTCAAATCTACTTTCTCTCTCTAACCAAAACTATTTATTTCTCTCTCTAAAACTTACAATCTCTCACCATAACCTCTCATTTTTTACCCAAAATTTGGTTGATTCTCCATGCAAGTGAAGTTCAGAACTTCCCTTTTTCCCTTTCTTTTCCTCTTATTCTTTCCTTCTCTCTTTCTTTTCTTTCTTCTTCTTTTCTCTCCTTTCCCTTCATCTCCTTTCCCGTTTTTCTTATCTCTGCTGGAGACTAGAAAAATCCAGCCCATGTGCTGGAAATGAGTGATGTTGAACTTGCCAAGTGTCAATTAATTTATAATTTGATCGTTTAATTTTTAAAAATTATGATTTACCTCAAAACTAGAAAAATATTACTTTTAAGTTTCATGTAAGTTTCATGAAATTCATTTTAAATTTTATAAAATTTGATAAAAATTGATTTAATTATAGTTATTTTTTAAAATTGAATTACAAATTTTAATTTTTTTTAAATTAAACACACAAAACATAAAATTTAATTAAATTCTATAAAATTTTGTGTCTGGAAAGCAAATGAAAAAAGGGTACGAAGCTATGCGATTGAAATGATGTAGAAATAGTATAAAGCTAAGTAAAGAAACCATTTGATCAAAAAGGTACCTAATTTTTTTTTTTTTAAAGACTTGGGTGCGATCCAACTACGGAATAAAGTAATTATTAAGAGGGAATATATTTTTTTAATATTATAAAATATATTTTTTAAATATTTACAATGATTAAATAAATTTAACATTTATTAATTTAATTTTTTTGTTTAATAAAATTTATTTTTTTTATAATTATATTATATTCATATAAAATAAAAATTTTAATCTTAAATAATTTTTTTATTCATGTGTAAATTTTATATTTATTAAATTTGCAATAAAAATCATTTATATATAAAAATATTATTTTATACAAAATAAATTTATATAAATATCCTTATTCATAAAAAATTGAGGTCCGAGTCCACACATAATAAATATCTTAAAATTTAATTATTGTTGTTGTACCTAAATAGCAGCATTTAGCATTTAAGGTCAAAAATTATATATTAATAGGCCACTTGAATTGGAGCTTGATTGGAAGAAAATTTTTTAATAAGGGTATTTTAGTTAAAAATATTATGTAAATTTCATGAAATTTATTTTAAATTTTATAAAATTTGATAAAAATTTATTTTAATTATAACTATTTTTTAAAATTGAATCACAAATTTTATTTTTAAAAAAAATTAAACACACAAAACATAAAATTTAATTAAATTCTATAAAATTTTGTGTTTGCAAAGCAAATAAAAAAAAAAAGGCACGAAGCTATGCGATTGAAATGATGTAGAAATGGTATAAAGCTAAATAAAGAAATCATGTGGTCAAAAAGGGCCGCACATCAGTCGCGAACACGTTCTACGTGGAGGGCTGGTTCCTTCAGGAATCCCACATCGGTGTTTAAACGTAAGTGTGTTGGATATATGGGACCAAGGAGCCGTTTAAAAGTTGCCACGGTTTTGAGATGGATCTAGTCATGACACTGTCCAATATGCGTGTGTTTTGCCTTACAAGAAAAAAAAAATTCCTTTATTATTATTATTATTATTTTTTAAAGACTTGAGTGCGATCCAACTACAGAATAAAGTAATTATTAATAGAGAATATATTTTTTCAATATTATAAGATTTATTTTTTAAATATTTACAATGATTGGATAAATTTAATATTTATTAATTTTGTAACATTCCTCACTTAATTACAGTATAGCCAAATAAGGCATATCACACTCGGTGTCGGAGCATCCTATTTCATCTTACTTTATTCCTTTAAAAATTTTATTATCATTATTTTTTAATATTAATTATTTTTCTATGAAGAAACCAACAGAGTTTTCTTTATTTCTTTTACCATTTGGCGTATTTCACTATTCACTTACTTGAAATTTCAACAATATTTTTATAATAAAATCTCATCAGTTATTTTCATAATCATCTCATCACACATTCAATTCTTGCAACTCATTTGCATACATATCCATTCGTACTCAATTTATATATCAAAAATCTCAAACTTTATAATTTACATGATTTATAAGCTAATTTCATAAATTCACAATTTACATGATGTACAAATTAATTACAATATCATAATTTACATTATAATTAATAACTAATTATAAATACATAAAGTAACTTTTGTGAGCCCTATCTACATGCATTGCTGAAGAGGTGACAACCTTGAGCACATCTAACACTTCTGCAGATCTGGACTCCAAAAATTTCAGTCAAAGTACCTACGCAAGGAAATAAATCCATCGCGCTAAGCATTGCTGCTTAGTGGTGTAATAATATAACAAGAAAATAATATATACAAATAAGAAAGAATCAAGCATTCTAAATATTCAAGTATCAATTTGATTTAAAATGATATTTCTAGTATTAACTATCTTATATACTGTAGACCCTTATTTTGTGATGAGTATGTGCATTGAGGCTGTGGAAAATCCGATAATGAAAAATTATATGACTGTAAGATGTAATTGGAGGCATGAAGCTGAATTATTAATTTCGTGGCATGATCTTGAAAAAAAAATAATATATTTTTTGGGAAATTAATTTAATTTAAATAAAATCTTATTTTGTTTAAATTTAATATGGGTAGTCTTAAATAGAACTAATTAAGTATAATTGTGCCCCATGGGCCTAAGAAAGTCTAGTTATGAATTTTAAATATGACTCATATAATTTATTTTTTAAAAAATTAAAATAAAAAAAATATCTTTTTATCTTTCCCTCTCCCATACAAACTCTCTCTCCCCCATTGGCCCCACTCTCTTCCTCACTCCCTATTGGTGCCACCCCCTTTCCCTCTCTTCCTATTAGTTGGAACACCTTACCCATATCCTAGTCTCACCCAATTTCCTCAATCCCAGTTGTTTAAGTTATCTAAACCTTATCACCCTAGGACTCCAAACCCTACCACACCTCTTCCTCACTTTCTATTGGTGCCTTCCCCTTCCCCTCTCTTTCTATTAGTTGAAACACCTCATCCATATCTCAATCTCACCCAAATTCTGCAATCTTAGTTGTTTAAGTTATCTGAACTTTATCACCCTAGGGCTCCAAACCCTATCACACCTCTCTCCTAAAACCCTATAAATACCCCACTGATAAAAAAAGAAAAAAAAAAGAGGAGGGAGGAAAAAAAAGGAAAGGAAGTGAAGGAGAAGACAAAAAATAAAAATAAAAAAAGGAAAAAAAAAGTAAAGAGAGGAATAGCCAAAATTCTTTTAGTTCTTCTTTCTTTCTATCGATATTTCTTAAAGGTTAATTCTTTTATTTTTTTTTCAAGATCTATGCCATGTAATGTTTAATTCTATGTTCTTTGTTTTTAATTTATTTTATATGTTCATATAGATTATATAATCATGTTTAATTTGAGGGGATACACAACTCTGCACATGTTTAGTTTCTGTCTCTCGTATTTTTATTTTTTTTGTTATTTTCTGAATCTGTACAAAATTTGTAAAAATTATATTCATATTCTACACGAAATTCTATCAATTTTAGGCTCAAGAATCACTAAAAAAGCTTTAATATTTTATAAGTTATGGCTGTTTGAAATTAGGATTCTTGTAAAATCCGATTTGCAGGATACCCGACTTGTGGAGCCCATATCTCTCTTGTTTCTTAATATTTTTTTGTAAATCTGGTGTCTAAAATTAAGTTTGGAATCTTGTGAATCTTTTCCAATTAGTTTCGCATTCATATCTGTTATGGTTGGTGAGTTATAAATTTTACAAAAAAGTAGTGCGATTCTGTCATCAGGAAAATTTACGATTTGTGTAGATTATTTGGCTAGGGTTTTGTTTAATCTATGAATTTTATGATGTTGTATGATGTTTTGGCTGTCTTCTGTAATTTTTTTTATGATTTTTAGGCATGTCTAACTATTTTTAAAAAATCGAATTTCTTACTACCGTTAATCTGCCAGAATTTGAAAATTGTATATTTATGCATGTTCTTGTATTTTCTTAGATTTTAAGTAATATTTGATCTATTTTTCTGTGTTCTTTTAATTCAAGAAGTGTTATAAAGTGTTTGGATCATGTTAGAAGACTTAGACTATTAGGTAGTTGTAACTAATTAGGAATCTTAACCCTTTAGGATACTAGAGTTAGAATCCAATGTAAATTGTTATTAATATTTTCTTTATTTCTTTTATTTTTTTTAGTTTCTTTTTTTATTATTACAAACAAAATTGGTTAGTAGCCCTAAGGTAAGTACCAAAGAGGGCATTTGCGTAGAGCTTATGTGGAGCTAAACGGGAGTAAGCCAGGGATATCATTGCCATACTAGAAGAGAATACCATTTTTTAAGGGTAGTTTGCCCCAATGGCAACTGCATTTATCAACAAGTAAGTAGCTATAAATTCCTCGAATAACCATTCGCATGAAATTGTAGTAATAATAGAATTTTTATTTGGTAAATTAAAATTAACTTTGTTTTTAATTTAATTGACTTTTGCATGTAATTAATTTAAATAAATACTTTGTAAATTAAAATTAATCTTGTTTGTAAATTAAACTATCATTAACATGTAAAATAAATTTAATTTAACACTTGGTAATTGTAAAATAAATTTGCATATTATAAATCTTTATTAAGTTGTGATTGTTTGGGTCTTACGTGATATTAGAATAAATTACACATGTACATAATTAACTTAGTTCAATTATCCTTAGGGTAACTTGGTGAAAATTAATTAATTAGGTTAAATAAAAACGTAAGATTATTTGAAATTGAATTTGTTTGTAAATTAAATTCTCAATAATAAATTAATTTTAGTCATCTGGTAAATATCATTTAAATAATTAGCAACCCCATAGATAGGAATTACTTGTGCATGAAAATTGTGTGTAAACAATAACCCTTTTGTGAATTACTTGCGTATGTAGGATTAGAATTGCATTTTCTAGGATAAAGTTTAATAAAATAATAATAAACAAGACTTCTAGAAACATTAGTAGAAGACTAGCATTCGAATCAACGATGTTAGACTAGGCGTAAGGGGTGCCTAACACCTTTCCCTTACGTACCCACTATTCCGAACCTAGACATTGGGTTATGGTAATGACGGTTGTGGAAACTCTGCAAGGAGTAAGTTGCCATCCATGACCCTCGGAAGAAACACTGAATATGTCCCGGTTATTACCTGGGTGGCGACTCCTGTCTATCTATGCCTTCGTGGCATAAATCGTTAGTACCGTGGTAGTGTTATGGGAAGACGGTACTTACCAGTGGTTTGATTCTATTAGGATTGTATAAAGTGCATGTTTAGGAAATGCTGTATAAGGAGGTGGTACTTAAGTGAGACCATTGTGACTCCACCATCTTTCTTGGGCATTACTTGGTGCATTTTATATAATTCTAATGGATGATATTTCGTCTCATGCCCCCCTCCTACATATGTTAATTCATTCCTCTTTGGAAGTACCGAGTTTATAGCCTTACAGTAATAATATTCAATATACATTTTATTCTAAGAGTATTGTATTTGAGGTCTCTCTACGATTCTGCAAATTTTATTTTTATTATATTTCTATTGCTAATCTCTTTTTCACATTTCATTCAATACTTTCTAATGTTTTTAATTGTTAATATTCTTAAATAGTTTCAATAATTTTACACTGCTCAGGTAACCTATGATAGGCTGACTAAACTGGATAACGGGTGGTTGGCACTGGACACCGCGGTGCCTCGGGCTGTCATACCATGGGACGCGGAACGTCAACCACGTATGCAGTCAGTATGGCTAAAAAGCCATGATAATATATAATCGGGCATAAAAGCCATGAGTGCGGGCATAAAGCCATAAATACAGGCATAAAGCCTTACGCAGTACTGCTAAAACAATATTCTATTGGCATGCCAATCTATCCAATCTGATACACGTGTCTAGGCAATACATGGGCACATAGTACCATTAAGAGTTCATAAGTATTATTATTTCATTATATGTTCCAATTATAATTTATAACGTTTTAATTTTTATTACTAGCAGAAGTATAAATTTCCTAAAATACAATTTTACATAAATTATTCATTCATCATAATTTATATATTCATTATATTATCTATATTGATCACAATTCATAACAATTATTCTCATGTACAATTGTACTCAAAGCATTTTCTCTTCTTCAATAATGAGAACTAATGTCTCATTCATACACTCATTTATTCATTATACTATTTATATAATTATCATTATCATTTATATTTTAAGTAATCCATGATCATTTCATAGATTTTAAATTTAGCTTAATTTTCTTTATATCCTAGAGCCACTCAAATTCAAAAGTTAAAATTCATTAATCACATTATATATTAATGATCATATTAGCTTCTCTAATTTATTTTACTTTACTGCTATGTCCAGATTTATCTATGAATTGGGCTTCGCAAGTAATGTCAGCCATATCATCACCCAAATAATTTTCGGGATCACAAACAGCGCAAAACGAAAAACCAATCAAGTTAGGCCGATCTATTTTGAATGAAAGAGAAGATCCTCTCTTGTCCTTTTATTCCATCTTTTGAGGCACTTCATCCCTAAATATGCATAATTTAACAATCTGTACCATGAAGATTATAAATTATTTTATGAAAAATGAAAATCAAACTTATCGTGATGATCCTTGTAACTGCTGAGAAGGGGAAGCATACCTTTGTTTCCAACAGATGCGTTTCAAATATGTACTTCTTTACTTTCTCACATACATCCTTATCCAAATTCATGGAATTTTGAAAGTCAAGATATGTGTCTTGTTCGTGTTCATCTCCATCTTTTTGTGCTCATCTTTGTCTTCTAAAAATTTAAGTCTCTTGCTGAGAAATATTTCCTATATTGAGTAGAATTCTTATTTTAGTGTTATTCCTAAATTAAGTGAAACTCTTAATTACATTGAAATTAAGAGAATTAACACTGTAAATACAATAATGGTGAAAAAGATTATTTGGCTTTTACCAATTGAGGAGAGTTGCTTTTGTCCATTGATGAGAGTGGCTTTCAAGTTCATAGAGTGATACTGTCGTCCATTGCAAAGAAGGCCTTGCTAATTGCTGTGGATTTGGCTTTGCGCCCATTGCAATGGAAAAAAGTTTTGGCTTAAGGTAGAGAAAGGACATAGAATTCAAAAGGAAGTGATTCTTGTCCATTAGTAAAAGGCTCTTGCCCATATATTTTTAAGTGTCTGCCTATCTTTGCTGGTTATAATTATTCTACTTCCCTCATTGTACCAATCACAGATTCCACCTAAACGATTTAAATCATTTGGATCATCCACATCATCAAAGACAATGAGTACCTTTTTACTTTGAAGTCTTCTCCTCATGAAACCCTGTAAACTAGGTGTGTCCATATGCACATCTTTTGCTCGTAATAATCCACGAAAGATTTTATCTCGTAAAACAATTGGTGTTTGCTTCTCTATTTCTTCCCTAACACTGGCAACAAAGTAGTGACCATCAAATTTAGCCTTGATTCGATGAAATACTTTGTCAGCAATAATTGTCTTTCCAATACCTCCCATCCCCCAATTTCCTACAGCTCGTTTATTATTTATTGGTTCCGAAAATAATAATGACTCAATTTTCTTCACACTAGATTCAATTCCAAATAAATCATCATTCTTATAATCACCTTCAAAGGTGTGATGTAATTTCTCCAAAACAGCATTTACTATTTCCTCAACAAGTTCAGACTCAGACCTAATTATATATGAAGAAGAAATGTTAGTATGTCACACTTTTAATTAAATAATATACAATCAATATATTTCTATTTTAGCAAAATAAGACACTAATATTAATTTTGATGCTAACACCGTTTATATTTGAATTAGTATTATGTTAAGTTGTCCTTACCTATACTTGGAGGTATACAATCAGTTAATAGATAAATGACACATTAGCTAAAATCATAGTGAAGTTCATTTAAAATTATAATACGTTCTATCTAAATTTATGATATACTGATTTTCTATTGAATATTATAGACTTAGATGTATGTAAGAATTTTTCGTACTATATCTAAAGATTAATATTAGAATTTCGATTTGCAAGATGAGTTTTTAATTTTAGCTTTGCATGAATTTTTTTTTTAAATATGCCCCAATTTTTGCCAAAATTTTCTTAGAATGTGACAATGTACTCTGTTCACATGAATGAAATAAAGCCATTCGTCATGTATCCAATTGGAAATATTAAAATAAAAACGTTAACAAAATAATAATTAACTTACTTGATATTCTGTGAGTCCCATCCTGCTAAGTTACTTATTTCTATCAAAGCATGGTGCACCTTTTTTACTTCTTTTTTATGTTTACGAATGCCTTTCCAAAATTCCCTCTCAGTTCTTGAACATCAGTTGGATCTACATGATAAAAAACTGGCAGGACTATTTGTCCAAACGCTTCCTTGCATTCAAGTCTTCACAAACTCATCCAAACACCATGGGGAATCTGCATAATTTTCAGAGAAAATCACTACTGAGATGTATGATTTTTCAATTGTTTTCAAGAGGGAACTTGAGATCTCTTCTCCTTTATCAAGGTTCTCATCCAAGAAGGCATTGATTTGTTTTCGCAGCAATGCATCATGGAGATGGGAGAGAAAACCCTGACGGATATCTTTGCCTCCAAAACTAATGAAAGCATCCCATGTCTTGCACTGATCGGGAGGAGTAGAAGAAGTAGAAGCCAAGGTAGAAGGCTGTTGTGCAAACAGAGTTTGAACAATGTTTCCCATGAGAACTGAGTTTGAACAAGGTAATTAATGAAAGCAATTAAATGCCAGAGATGTATATTTTTTGCGTGTGAGGTGTGGAAAACTCTTTGAGGCTATAAAAATTTATAGGCACACAGTATGATTGAAAGCACCTTCCCAGAAGGAACATATTATTGTTGGGGAAAACGAACGAGGGAAGACAGAGTCATCATGTGATTGAAATTCCACAAATAAAAGAGTTCATTTTGTCAACTTTTAAGATAAATTATAAATTAGATTCTAAAATATATGAAAAGCCACATATTAATCCCAATGTTTTTTTACACAAATGATTTATTTTTAAAATTTAATTTCGTTAATATACTAGTTCAAATTGACTCAATTTAAAGTATTTTTCTAAGTATTTAACATATATATATATATATATATATATATATATATATATATATAGTAAAAACTAATTAATTTTTTAATTTATTTAACTAATTCAAATTTAAAATTCCATCAATAAATTAAAATTCATTAGTTAAAATTAATTAATTTAAAAAAATTAATTAATTTTAAAATAAAAGAGGTCTACGTTCAACAACGTAATCGAAGGGACAACAAGGCTAGGTGTGCTTAGATCTGTGGCTCATTTCTGTAATTACCAAAAAAAGGCAACAAAATACTTGAAAATACTATGTAATTTCCAGGAAGCTAACTTTGTGTTAAAGGCAGTTGACGACTTGACTTGTTGGACGCATGTTTTTTGAGGAAAATAACCTTTTAAATTGTAATTTGAATTATTTTCTAATAAATTAGTACATAGTTTAAAATAAAAAAAAATATATATATTTTTAACGCATATAATTATAATAAAAAAATCAATCAATCATCATGCTAATTCACAATCTCATAATATTTCTTATAATTCTAAAATATTAAATCATATTTGCTAAATTTTACTTCTATCGTTCTATAATATGCTTCTAATCTCATTACAATTTCCACTCTCATGATACCTTAACTCTCTTTTTAGATTTGCTAATATACATGAAATAAGATTTAAAGAATAATGAATAATTATATAATAGAATCAAATTGTATCACAATGTGAAATTATATTATCAAAATATATCAAATGATATCAGAAGTAAATCACAACTTTTGAAGGAATAATCAATTAATAAGCATATTCATACTATATATTGTAAAATGTCACCACCTCACTTCAAGTATCAACTCACAAATATCACATCGCCATCCATATAAAACCATACTCAAAATCTCCTCCTAGAAAATCAATAATCCAATAATCAAAATTAACCACATGCTTTACTTTTCATATTAATAAGCTAATAAAAGTTTAAAAGCATCTCCTCTCAAAATTTAACTAAACTCTCTGTCACAAAACTTAAATTTACAACTCCGAAATTATGTCAACATATTAACTTGCATAACTAAAATCACAATTTCACCACCACTTGCTCCATAAACTCAAATTTCCATTTTAATGCTATTTACTTCCTTCAATTATAATTGATTCCAATAACATCAAATCATTTTTCCAACTATCAATACTCACATCCACCCCAAATTTAACTATTCACAAATATAAATTTTTCATTCTTAGCCAAGTATATAAAATTTAAAAAACCCATAGGAATCATGCATACGACCATTTTATACCCAAATCTCAACCCAAATATTCAAAATATGTTCATATCACTTAAATCCAACTAAACACATATACCTATTTCTCAAAAAATATTCCACAATCACTTAAAAATTTAATAAACACTAGATCCTATCTCAAAATAATTTTAGTTCCATCAAAATCACTTATTCAATTTAACCCAACCTTTAATATACAATCTAGCAGTACATTCAAATTTATATATAATGATCCAACTGTTAGATAAATCTGAAATTTTAACCATATGTTCAAGACATCATATACAACATCAATACCATTTTTAGCATCAAATTATCTCCACATCATGAGATATCAATATATTTATCTAACCCTTCAAATTTTGAATTTTTCAAGAATAATTCTTACTCAGATAACTCATAAAAAATAATTTATATTCATAAACTAAAAGTCTAAAATTCACCAAATTTTGGCACAACAGCCACAATAGC
Organism: Hevea brasiliensis; assembly: GCF_030052815.1. Taxonomy (NCBI): domain Eukaryota; kingdom Viridiplantae; phylum Streptophyta; class Magnoliopsida; order Malpighiales; family Euphorbiaceae; genus Hevea; species Hevea brasiliensis. The sequence goes on from NC_079506.1 coordinate 8,661,606, forward strand.
CCTACCAAATTTCGTAATTTTCTAACCATCCTAAATATTTGTTTTCCTCAAATTTCAATAGCCAAAATTTAGAATTCTAAATGCAGACAGCCTATGTTCAACAATTTATTTCTCCAAATCTAACTATTGAAAAATTACCAAATTTTAATTATAACTTCTACACATATAGACCTCAAACATATCCAAAAATCTATGGTGAAAGATGCACAAACTTGTCTGGATGGAAGACAAAGTTACTCCCCCTACTCAACCCTTGTTTCTGCTCTTATTCATTTTTCTCCCTTTCTCTCTCTAATTTCTTGTATTACATGCCACTTTCTCTCTCTTTCCCAAGCCGGCGTCCATCTCTGTTGGAGAAATCTCAAAAATACAGCTACCATCTCCCTTCTTTCCTTTTTTTTCTTGTCCTTTTCCTCTCTCTCTCTCTCTCTCTCTCTCTCTCTCTCTCTCTCTCTCTCTCTTCCTTTTCTTCCCCTTTTCTTTCTCTTTTCTGATTCTTGTTTTTATCCTTTTTTTTATTTTATAATTATGGAGAAGGGGCTGCCACCTGTCCCTTTTTAAAATAAATATAATTTTAGTCCTTAAATTCTCCAAAATTATATTTTCCACCCTAAAACTTCTAAAACTTTACTTCTAGGTCCAAAATTAAATTAAAGTTTTCTCCTCAAAACTTTATAAATTATATTTTCATTCAAATAATAACCAAATTTAATATTTGTTCAAAAATTGGGGTGTTACACTTTTAGTTCTTATTTATTATCTCTCTCCTAATAAGAGTTTTATTCTCTTTATATGAGACTTTTTTTCATTTTGATTGTGGACTCTTTGATCTTTAAGATGGATTGACTATGTTGTTTATTCAAAATTTATAATTCAGCACAATTTCTTTTATAAGCAAAATTTTATTAATAAATGGAATCTAGGAAAAACTTAGTATGGATGTTGCCGATTAAACCAAATCAATAGGCTTCCCTATTACACCCAGCAATGGCATTCTAAGTGAAAAAACATAGAAAGAAAGGTACAAAACACACTAACAATACAACACCAAAGTTGCATTACAAAAGACAACAAACAAAAGTCCAGCATAACAAATGCCAGCAGAACAAAAGCCAAAGGTCTAGAAAGCAGCAAAACCAAGCCGAGAGCTGCAGCAAATTCTGCAGAAAAGTCACAAACAAAAGCCTCCAAATGCGGGATCTACAATAAAAAAGAGGACACCTACAAGACAAGATCAAGCAGCATAAACAAGAAACTCATATTGATTTTAACTCTTAAATCATTATAGGACCGGTTGTGATGAGTTCTCCAATCAATAAAAAATGCAGTTAAATTGAAGAATTTTCATAGTAAGAACAATGTAATGATTTCAAAGCTAAATCAAGTTGCAGTTATTAATGGTTATTATGATATTTTAAATTTAAGAGAGAAATTTTATTGTAAATACTGTAGTTTATTTATTTATAAATGAAAATGATCTCTTGGCTCTAAAAAAAATATTTAAATGGAAAGAGAATTTTATCTTTAAAAAAAAAAAATTTATTATAAAAATAAGTCATTTACCAATATGTCGTGTGGTTACTTTACTAATATTTTTATTTAGAAATTCCGTCAAAAGCAAATAATTAAAAAAAAAATTAAGCATTCGATTTATAAAATTTTAAATTGAATATTAAATAAGGCAATAAAATTATAGCAAATGAACCCTAAAAATGGTTATTATGATTTCAAATTTTATTCTAAACTACACATGTTTCTCAAGCCGTGTGAATGTAATCTATTCATGTGGAAAGATCATGTATAAATGAAATTCAATAGTAAAAATAAGAGAGTAAGGCAACATAATATATTAGTTTAGAAATAATACCCATCAATATGAGTGAACACTGGACAGAGTAATTTGGCAAAATTCAGGTTGCATAAATAGAATATGGAACAAAAGATACTGTTCAATTTCTAACCTTTAATAAGACTCTGCTGTGGTGGTAGTGCTGCAAAAGATTACAAGTACTTCGCAAGAGTAAGAGTAAGTAAATTATATTAACAAAAAATAGAGTAAAAAAATTATGAGAAATTCCTTTGCCTGTTGTCAGGTTTTTGGTCTTGTTTCAATCTTACGGGAGAAGGTTCGTCTTCCTCATCTTCTTGATTTCTACTTCTCTTTTTATCTCTACAACCACCATTGTCTCGAACGTATATAGGATGTACACCACATTTAATTTTGTGGGCCATATGAGGTTCTGGAAAGAGTGGGTCCTTTGGCATATCGTTTGGCACTACCTCTAGAGTTAGAGAAGATACATAATGTCTTCCATGTGTCTATGTTGAGGAGGTATCGATCAGACCCATCTCATGTACTACCAGTAGAGGAAATTGAAGTGAATCCAGACCTCACATATGAAAAGAGCCCATACAAATTCTGGCTTATGAGGCGAAGCAGCTACGGAACAAGCAGATACCGTTGGTGAAAGTGCTGTGGAACCATCATTCGGGCCAGGAGGCTACTTGGGAACGAGAGGAGGACATGAGGAGACAGCACCCACAGCTGTTCAGAGATTGATACCAGGTAAAATTTCGAGACGAAATTTATTTTAAGGGGGGGAGAATTGTAACACCCCCTATGGGTATAGCCTGGTATATTTCACTGTTCCGGTGACCGGTGTCGGTCCGGACAATTAAGGGGATTAGAACCACACTTAAGACAACTAGAGAAGCTATAAACACAAATAATTAATAATGTCCAATTAGTTGAGTATAAATAAGAAAAACAGAACAGAAGAAGTTAAACGAGCCGAGAGTCACAGCGATGGGTGACCTTCTCGGGAACGACTGCGAAATCGTTTTAAACTCAAATTTCGAACCGTAAAATATGACGCCGCGGTCCTTAGGACCCTTATGAACACAGTGGAAAAGAGAAAATCACGAAAAAGAACTGTTAAGCCAGTCAAATAATTAGGTTAGAGAGCCGGAAGAAATATAGAATTATTTGCAAACCGGGTTGAACCGGCGAGGGGCAATTTGGTCAATTGACCCCGAGAGCTGACTCCTAACCTAACTGTTAAATAAAATCGGAGAAAAAAAATTTCAGAGTCGAGAATTAAATTAAAGAAGTAATAGAGAAATAAATAGAAAAAAAAATGGAAAAGTCAAAAGGTGATGACATCATGTATGACCTCATGCATGATGCCATAAAAAAAAATACTTAAAATATTTATTTAATTGGGATTTTTGAGTCTTCCATAAGGATAAATAAAAGAAAAGAAAAGAAAAAAAAAATAATCAAAAGTCCTTCTTCTTCTTCTCAAAGGACGTCTCCCATTTCTCTCTCCCTCTCCATTGTTAAAACTCCATGGAAGCTTATTCTCAAGCTTCATACACCACAATTTAACCATAAATTCCCCTAAAGTCCTTAAGTAAATCTTACCCCTAGACCTAGATAAACACTTTGGGAGCAAGAAGGAAAAGAAAACTTGGAGAATTGAAGAATTAGGAAATCTACAAATTGAGGTAAGTGCAATTTCAAGTTTAGATTTTTATTGAATTCATGAATTTAAGTTTATGTGTGATGAAATTGTATTAGAAATAAAGGAAATCATGCTTAAATAATGGAAGAGAGAATGTGGCAGCCATGGAACCTTAAGGTTTTGATGGTATTTAGTTAGGTTAAACATGAAATCTTGGTGAGTAGATGTTAGATATGTGAATTGTATAATTAGATTACATAAATTGTGAAGATTGGACAAACTTAGGGTTTTGGACATTAGGGTTTGGAGACCAAAAATGTGAGAAACTTGTAAATGGTGTTTTTGACCTAATGTAAAGTGAGAAATGGTCATTTGTGACCTAATTAAGTGTGTTAGAAGTGTTGGAATCAAAAGCCAATTCGGATTGGCTATGAAGTATGACCAAAAATCAACTTTGAGGGACCAAAAATGAAATTTTACAAGTCCAATTGGTATGGGACCAATTGGAACTGAAAATAGGCACTAAATGACACAATTTTCATTTGGGAAGCCTGCCCAAAAAGTGACTAAAACCTAGTGAACAAAGTGGCCGAAGTCAAAAAATCGCAGGCTGCCTCTACACAAACTGATCAAATGAACAGTGTTTGTTCATTTGGTCATAACTCGAGCTAGGCAGGTCAAAATGACCTGAAATTTTACCGGTAATTAGATAAGATATAGATCTAAAACTTTCATGAAGAACACCAACCCAAATTATGCCATTAACCCAATCAAAATATTGAGCACATTTGGTGACCTGAATCTGCAGAACTGCAGATTGCCATTTGAATAGTAAAGTTTCAATGGCTATAACTCTCTTTAGAAAACTCCGATTTAGGTGATTCTTGAACCGATGGAAACCTAAGACATAGTAGAACATTTCATATGAAGGAAATTAGACCAAATTATGGACTTAACTTGATCAAATTGCTAAACGAAGTTGGATCAATAAATCTGTAGAACCAAATTCTGCAGCATGAACAGTAAATGTAATTTGCTTATAACTTGAGCTACAAAACTCCAATTGGGGTGATTCAAAAAGAAGAATAAACTTAAGACAATAAGGAACATTTTCTATGAAGAAAGTTTTGCCAAATTCCAACAGTAAACTGACCAATGAAACAGTAAAATTAGGGACACCAAAACTGAAAATTTGGCAATTTTGCCTAAAAGGCCTAAGTTTTGAGAAAATGACCAAAACCAACAAGTTTAGTGACCAAAATGTGGTATGTGGGTGAAGTTAGAATTCCCATACCTATTAAGCCTTAGAAAGTCAATAATTTGACTTGAATAGTGCAGTGAATAGTAACCCGAAATACAAAATTTCAAGAACGTCAAATTTAACACATTAGAACTAGGTAAAAGTGAAGTTAAATTTATTACTGGATTTATGCTAAGTTATGGTACTGAAACACTGTGAAATTATGTGTTTCAGTGGAAAAGAATACCGGGACAGAACCCGAGGAGTCGAGTCAAGGCCAACAGGCGACTCGTTTGAGGTTTGTACACAACGTATACTTTTTATAATCATCTTTTGCATACTGTTTTGAATAATGTGAAATATTGAATTATGGCATTCTTATGATGTTTTAATTTAAATTGTTGAAAGTTATTATGTATATTGAAATGACAATGTTTAGCAAATTGTTAAAATAAGTTTTGAAACCACAGTGTCATGACCATATATTTGAACACCTCACTAGCACGACTAGTGGAGGTAATTAGTTTTGAATTTTGATTCCTTCTCTGGAGAAGTGTTGAGGTGTGCCAGTAGAAGAGGATGTGAATGGATATCCATATATTTGAGCTAGCTAGCCTCGTGATGTGATTTCTCTTTAGCCTCTGGCTATTGAGATTCTATTTGTTTCGAATGGCATGATCTAACTGTGGATTTTATGAAATGTGTTTTGATACTTCGAAATGAACTTGGTTTGCATTAAAATTTCATAATTCATGTTTTGTGTTTAATGCTCATGTTTAGTCAAATTTTTGAATAAATGTGATTTATATTCTGCATAAAGATTATTTTAGTATATTGTGCACCACTGAGTCCTAGTACTCAGCTATAGCTTCTATTGCTATCGCAGATACAGAGACTAGAGGAGCAGCAGACTGAGTTGCTGAGGTGTGAGGAGCCATTAGCTTGAAGTCATCGGGTATAATTTATACCCTAATTATAAATATTTCTTTTGATGTATGTATTGCATATAAATGTATGGACATGTAAATGGGTCTTGAGCAGCTTGTACAAAAATTTGTATGAAGTTTGTAATAAAGTTTAGTTTGTATTTCTTTTGATGTAAATTTTGTAAGAATGTATATAAATTGTTTTGTCTTTAATGAAATATGAGTACAACTATTTTATTTAATTTAAATGAAATGTATTGCTAGTATGCTGAGGATTATTGAATTTTGAACTTGAGAAATTTATTGAAATGATTGTGAAATTGATTGAGTTTGATTGTGAAATTGAAGTAGTGGTTGAGAAAAATTTTTAGAAGTGCTTTTTACAGGTATTTGAAGAACTGGTTTCTCAAAATACAGACAGAACTCTGTCAAAATTTTTATAAAATTTGCGGAAAACTAAAATTGACCAAAAATATTAACTAGTTTTAATTTTAACTAAATGTTTTAAATACCTATTAGAAAATGCTCACCACTTGTCAAAAATAAGAAAATTGTTTTAAAATCCCTTGTAGGGACTTAATGAGTTATCGGTAGGTGAAGTTCGGTAGTTCATTAGGTATTCTACGGGATCATGTTATGCCTTACAGAGGGATAAGGTGTGACAAATCTTCCATAGACTGAAACTCAATCCACCATAAAACTTCTCGATCTCATACTTCGTTGAAGACGATGCCATCTGTAAACCTTAGGTTTTACACACAATGCTCTGATACCAGTTTATTATAATAAGCATGCAAATCTAAGGCACACACACAAATCGTACAATTACATAGAATAGAAAAGATAAGAAGAATAACATGGGATTTAATATGATTCAACTGTAAGGTCTACGTCCACAGACAGAATAAGAGAAAAGTTCCACTATGATGAAAAGAGCAAGATACAATCACTCAGAACTCTTAAACCCTAACCCCAGTGTGTTTCTAAAATATCTTACAGCTCTACTGCAATGCGTAGAATATTGCAATATTTATATTAATCCATACAATATGGACATTGCCTATCGGCTTGTGCCATCTGCTACCACCACAGATCTCACTTTTTGAGGGTTGTAGCTCGAAGCTTTCGAGGTGGGTCATAATTTGGGTCCATGAAGACATATCTAAAATTCAAGCCACAAAAAATAACAGGAAGGTATTTGGTGTAAGGCTAAGTTAGTGGCCAAAAGTTACTCGTAGAAAAAGGGAGTGGATTACAATGAGGTTTTCTCTCCAGTGATAGGGCACACTTCATTATGGTGTTGTTAAGCATAACAGCTCAACTAGATCTAGAGTTGGAGTAGTTAGATGTGAAAACTACTTTCTTACATGGTGTGTTGGAAAAATATATTTTCCTGGAACAACTAGAGGCGTTTAAGGGGCTTGGGAAAGAGTACCTTGTGTGTGAGTTGGAGGAATTCCTATATGGATTGAAGCAATATATCGCCTAAAAAATGGTACAAGCACTTTGATTCATACATGTTGAGTATAGGCTTCACCTGTTATGAGAATGATTGTTGTGTTTATTTTCGGTTTCTAAATAATGGCTCCTATATTTTTCTATTGATATATGTTGATTGCTACTGAGGACATGAAAGAGGTTTGTTGCCTTAGGTCTTTATTAGGTAAAGAGTTTGATATAAAGTATCTTGGTGTTGCAAAGAAAATCCTGGGTATGGAGATTAATAGAGACAGGAAAAACAGAAAGTTTTGGCTCTCATAAAAGAACTACATTGAGAAAGTGTTGAGAGGTTTGGCATGGATAAAACCAAACTAGTTACCACCCTATTGGTAAGCCACTTCTAGCTATCAAGTTTGCAAAGTCCCAAGACAAAAGATGAGGTGGAGCTCATGTCCAAGATTCCATATGGGAGAGTGTTATAAGAAGCTTGACGAATGCTATGGTATACACTAGGCTGGATTTGGCACATGTAGTTAGTGTGGTTAGTTAGTTCATGGCTAATCCTAGAAAAGAGCATTAGCAAGGTATCAAATGGGTTCTTTGATACTTGTGAGGTACTACAGATTATGGGATTTGTTTTGATACCATTGATAGTTTTGTTTCTGTTATAGGATATGTAGAAGCAGATTATGCGAGGGACTTGGATGACAGAAAGTCCACTACAGGTTATGTATTTGCCCTAGTAAGTGGTCCAATTAGTTAAAGGTCAACCCTGTAGAGTGCAATTGCCTTGTCCACAATTAAGGAGGAATACATGGTAGTGAAAGAAATAGCAAAGAAGGCATTGTGGTTGAAAGGATTCATAAGAGAGGTTGGTTTTGCACGTGAATCACTTTAGCTACTTTGTGATAGTCAAAGTGCCATTGACTTATCAAAGAATCAAGTGTATCATTCTCGCACAAAGCACATTGCAAGATAAGGGAGTTAGTTGCTTCAAGTGAGATTCAATTGAGGAAGGTGCACACATAAAAAAATGTAGCTGACATGTTGACCAAAGTGCTACCATTGGAGAGAATTTCAAACATTGCTTGGACTTGCTCTAAGTTGCTTCAAACTGAACATATAAGAAGGATGGGACTTCAGGGGAGTTACAGGTTCTCCAAGGGAAAATCTTTAAAGGGAATGAATATTTGCCAAGGTGGACGTCGTTGAGTAATGGCTCATATTTGGGGAACTTTCTAAGGCATCTAAAGACCCAAAGTATTGGCATCAAAGTGGAGTTGGTGTGGTGGTTGCACTAGCGGGGTGTGTAAAAAAGCACTGCCACATTAAGGCCTAGTGCAGTAGGTTACTTTAACGTCACTGTTCATTCTGCACTAGGGGGTAGTGTAGAAAAACCCCTCCACACTGGGGGTTAGTTCAGAAGGTCGAACCTATTTTAAGTGATGTTTCAGCTACGAAATTGATGCCAAAAGTCCTATATTATGTGGCTATGAAGCACGGAAACGGCACTGAGTCACGTTTCCCAGTGTCGGAAACGTTTCCGACGAGGAAACGAACTGACACGGCTGGGAAACGTTTCCGGGCCGTTTCCGAAAATATTGAAAATCGGAAACGCGTTTCCGTTGCCGGAAACGCGTTTCTTTAAAGAAAATTAAAAAAAAAAAATGGGTAGGTTAAAATCGATTACTTCACAGTTCACAACATTCACCAACAGAAAAGGAAGAAGAAGAAAAAGAAAAAGAAAAGGAGTACCTTCAAGGCTTCAACGACGATCAGCGACATCGATTACGCGGGTAAGAATCGCAACACCACCTTTCTCTTCTTTTCTCTCTGATCTGCTATATTAACTCTTTTCTCTCTTATCAACAGAAGAAGAAGAAGAAGAAGAAGAAGAAGAAGAAAAAGCAGCAGCAGCAGTCGATTCTCCCTTCGTCGAAAGGTAAGTGGCGTTTCCCTTTTTTTTTTCCTTCCCGATTGTGAATGAGGGTAATTAGGTTTATATTGGGGTGGTTTTATTAATTTATTATTATTTAATTTTTTATTTTCTTTATTATTAATTTATTATTTTCCTTTTCTAATTTTTTCGTAAAATAATTTTATCAAGCAATTTTTATTAATTAATTACAATTTTATTCCATTAATTAATCATAAATTTATCATATTTAATATCAATTTTTTTTCTCTAAATGTATATTCCATAATTAGATTTTTCTCAAACTAAATTTGAGGAGTTATCATAAATATTTTTTTAAAAAAAAAAGAAAAATTTTTTTTTTTCACAAATTCACTAAAAATTTTAAAGATTTGCCATATTTTTACAATCAACATTTTGAAGGAAATTAAGGACAAATGTAAATATATTTTTAAAGTTATTTTTAAAATTATAAAATTTCAAGTTTAAATTCTAATTAATGATAAATAAAAAAAAATTCCAACATTGAAAATTTGTATTTTATATTAATATATTTTATATTTTTGTAATAGTTTATATATAAAGTGTTTAATATAATTTTTTTAATGTATCGTTATATTATATATTAAAATTTTTCATAATATAGTCAATTTATTCAATTCTATTATTTAATTCTTTAATTATTTAATATATAATTTACATTGTGCTTTAATCCTTAGTATATAATTTGTTTAAATAATTTGTAAATTGTATAAAATTGCATTTTCTTTTTGTTATTTTGATAGGACAATATTTGAGTGGATTCTTCAAACTCAAATTCTATCCAACCAAATAGCACTAGTGCCACTTCTTCAAAAACTAGGGAGGAAGAATTTAATCCTCTGTGGAGATATGTAACTAAACTAGAGAAAACTAGAGAAGGAGGGGGTAATTGTAAATGGATATGCAATTTTTGTGGACAAGAAAAGCAAGGGACTTATACTAGAGTGAGGGCTCATTTATTGAAAATCACTGGAAAAGGGATTGGTGTGTGTAAAAAAGTGATGAATGATAGTATTTCTGAAATGTGGAAACAGGAGGATGAGGCAACAAACAAAATTACCAATTCACAATCTAGGCGAGTTTCTTTGCCTATTAGTATAACTTCTGCTCCTTCATTGGATATAACTGAACCAAGTATTTCAACAGCTTTGAAGAAAAGAAGAGTTAATGATTCTCCTTTTGGTAGAGCTTTTGACTTGCAAACTAGAGCTCAATTAGATGCAGAGATTGCTAGAATGTTCTACACTGGGGGTCTACCTTTTAATTTTGCTAGAAATCCTTATTATGTGAGTTCTTATTCTTTTGCTGCTAATCATGTTTTGGGTGGTTATGTGCCGCATAACAAATTGAGAACCACATTACTTCAGCAAGAAAAAGCAAATGTAGAGAGGTTGCTTGAACCAATTAAAAGCACTTGGTTAGAAAAGGGTGTTAGTATTGTGAGTGATGGATGGAGTGATCCCCAGAGGAGGCCTTTGATTAATTTTATTGTTGTTTCTGAGTCTGGCCCCATGTTTATCAAATCTGTAGATTGTTCTGGTGAAGTGAAAAATAAGCAATTTATTGCTAATTTGCTAAAAGAAGTAATTGATGAGGTAGGTCATCAAAAAGTGGTAAAAGTCATTACTGATAATGCTTCAAATTGTAAAGGTGCTGGAGAAATCATTGAGGGAATGTTTCCACATATTTATTGGACTCCTTGTGTTGTGCACACTCTTAATCTTGCTTTGAAGAATATATGTGCAGCAAAAAATTTGGAAACTAATCAAGAAACTTATGAAGTGTGTCACTGAATCACTGAAATCCATGGGGATGCTTTGCAAATCAAGAATTTTATAATGAATCATTCCATGAGGCTTGCAATTTATAATCGGTTTAGCCCTTTGAAATTGCTTTCAGTTGCTGACACTCGTTTTGCTTCTATTGTTGTGATGCTTAAAAGATTTAAACTTATTAGGCGTGCTTTAGAAGCAATGGTTATGAGTGATCAATGGGCACAATACCGAGAAGATGACCAAGGCAAAGCTAGATTTGTTCGTGATAAAGTGGTAGATGAGGATTGGTGGGAAAATGTTGATTACATCATTGCTTTTACTGGGCCCATTTATGACATGATCAGAGTTTATGACACAGACAAACCATGCCTTCATTTGGTTTATGAGTTGTAGGATTCTATGATTGAAAAGGTGAAGCAAGTTATTTTTTATCATGAAGGAAAGCAAGCAGATGGGCTTTCTCCTTTTTATTATGCGGTTCATCGAATTCTTGTTGATCGTTGGGCAAAGAGCAACACTCCCCTTCATTGTTTAGCCCATTCATTAAATCCAAGGTAAATTTCTAACTTACATACTCATCTTCTTGTTCTAATTTTTTTTTATTATTTTCTAAATTTGTTTTCTTATTTTTGAAGATTTTATAGTGAAAAATGGCTTCAAGAGGGAGAAGGTAGAGTGCCTTCTCATATGGATGGAGAAGTATCAACTGAGAGAATTAAATGCTTTAGGAGGATTTTTTCTAATGAAGATGAGCGAATTAGAGCAAATGATGAATTTGCAAATTTTTCTTTGAAAAGTGGACCTTTTGCTGATCCTGATTCTATTGGAAGTATGTATGTTACAGATCCTAGGAAATGGTGGGCATGTTTTGGTTCTAATGCACCTTTACTTCAAAGGTTGGCTTTTAAAGTGCTTGGACAACCTACTTCCTCCTCTTGTTATGAAAGAAATTGGAGTATTTATTCCTTCATTCATTCATGCAGAAGGAATAAATTAACTCCAAAACGTGCAGAGAACTTGGTTTTTATCCATAATAATCTTCGTCTTCTGTCAAGAAACTCCTCCCAATATTATGATGAGAAGACAAAATTGTGGGATGTTGGTTGTGATCAATTTGGGAGTATGGAAGATGTGAGAGTTCTTGAATTTGCCAACATTTCATTGGATGAACCAGAGTTAGAGTCTGTTTTGTTTGATGAAAATGCAACTACAAGCATGGAGAAGGAGAATGAGAAAGACAGTGAAGTTGAGGAAATGTTATAAATTTCATTATCTTTTCTTTTTTAACATTTGAATGTGTTGTAGTTAATATTTATTTATTATAAGTATGAAACTTCTAAATATGTATTTTTATAGTTGAATTTAAATGTTAATTTGAACTTTATTTATTATTAAACATCTTTCATGATATATATATATATATATATATATATATATATATATATATATATATATATATATATATATATATATATATATATATATATATATTTATTTATAAATATACCCCTATATTTTTAATATTTACACGTTTCCCCCACATTTCCGTTTCCTATATTTTTTAAAATGCCGTTTTCCCGTGTCCGTTTCCGCGTTTCCCCGTGTCCGCGTTTCCGTTTCCGTGCTACATAGTTGTGTGGGATATTAATCCTATATGGGAAGCATTTGGGTTAGGGCTTACCTATTTTATGCATTTTTCTATCAACTCATTTCATGCTTCGTTATCTAAAATTTCTAACTACTTGAGGCTAACTCCATTTCAAATTACCTACACACAGCTAAAGTTTTAAATTTAATTCAAAACTTGAAATCTCATATTTTTCTAACTCAATACCAACTTATTTTAAAAATATATATAAAAAAATGAACCATATTAAAATTTCCAGAACTCAAGTGTTAATTACCATTTTCATTAAATTTGCTAAAATCCTAAATCTTACCATTTGTTTCTCTCTTTAAAACTTATAATCTCTCACCTTAAACTCTCATTTTCTATCCAAAATTTAGTTGATTCTCCATGCAAATGAAGTTCAGAACTTTCCTTTCTCTCTTTCATTTCTTTTTTTTTTTTTTTCCTCTTTTCTTCTCCCCTTTTCTTTTCTTTCTTCTTCTTTTCTCTGCTTCCCCTTCTTCCTCTTTCCCCTTTTTCTTATCTCTGCTGGAGACTAGAAAAATCCAGCCCATGTGCTGAAATGAGTGATGTAGAAGCTGCCAAGTGTCAATGATTTACTGTTTGATCCTTTAACTTTCAAAATTACAATTTTACCCCAAAAACTAGAAAAATGTTACTTTTAAATAAAAATTTTCAAATCAAAACACTTTTAAATAAAATTTTATTAAAGATAATATATAAACATCCTTTATATTATTAAATACCAAATAAATTTAATCATGTATATTTTATATGAAACAACTATTACATTTCATTAATTTATAAAATTTAATCACCTTAAAATAATATAATAGATAATAATAATAATAATAATAATAAATTTGAAAAATAGAAAAGTTAGGTGTTACAGCTCTGTGCAAACTAAGTTTGAATAAGGTAATTAACGAAAACAAAATATCAGAGATGTATATTTCAGTACACAAAGTCATCATACGTTTGAAATTCCACAAATAAAAGAGTCACACCATGTGAAATAATTCATTTTATCAACAACATCTCTCTACAGGACCAACCTACGTGCAGGTAATAGTAAAAGTTTAATTTAGTTTATTTTTAATTTTTTATCTAAATTAATATAAAAATTTCAATTTAACTCAAAAATAAAAATTTATTGGCTAAATTTTTATTTTTTTATTAAGTAAAAAATAAATAAGTTCTTATTTTTAATAAATTTCTTATTTTATTGATTAAAAAAATCAAGAAATTCAATTTCTTGATTTTTTTTAGTTTTTGATTAAATTGAGTTTAAATTAAAAATTTTTGAATTAATTTAAATTAAACATTAAAAATAATTAAATTATTTTTTTTGATAAATACAAGCAGTATAATGCAAAAGAAACAAATTTTTTTTTCTGCATAATGGTCCCTACTCTATTTTGTTATATATATATGACTTTTTTTTTTTACTGAATATATATATGCCATCTAATTCCGAGTCTGAAAAAATTTAATTATAGAATGTATGGTTTCAATATTATAAAATATATTTTTTTAATATTAATTGAATAAATTTAATATTTATTAATTTAATTTTTATGTTAATTTATTTGGCTTATAATTATATTATATTCATATAAAATAAAATTTTTAAGCTTAATATTTTTTTATTTATGTGTAAATTTTATATTTGTTAAATTTAATTTTAAAATTAAAATTACAATAAATTCATTAATATATAAAAATATTATTTTGTATAAAATAAAACTTAATTATTATTGTTGAATCTGACATAGCAGCATTTTGCATTTAAGGTAAAAAATTATATATTATTGGACCACTAAAATTTGAGATGAAAAGTTTTAATTTAATAATATTGAAATCATTTGAAAAACTGTAAGACGTCAAATTTAAACCTTAATAGAGTTAAATAAATAAATATAAATGATAAAGAAAATTTAAACCTTAATAGAGTTTAAATATTAAATATTAGGATAAATATAAAATATTTATATAATTGTGGTAAATAAATAAAAAAATTAATTTGTCGTGTTCATCAACGAAGTTTGATAGTTTTTTAATAAGGATATTTTAATCTAAAAATATTATTTAAATTTTATAAAATTCATTTTAAATTCTATTAAATTTGATAAAAAAATAATTTTAATCACAACCATATCCTAAAATTGAATTATAAGTTTTTTTTTAAATTAAACACATAAAACATAAAATTTAATTAAATTTTACAAAAATTTTGTGTCTGAAATGCAAATGAAAAAAAAAAAAAAGAAAAATGATGTAGAATTAGTATAAAGCTAAAGAAAGAAATCATTTTGTCAGAAAGGGTACCGACTTTTTTTTTTCTTTTTTTTTAAGACTTGAGTGCGATCCAACTACAGAATAAAGTAATTATTAAGAGAGACTATATTTTTTCAATATTATAAAATATATTTTCCTAAATATTTTAACATTTATTAATTTAATTTTTATGTTTAATAAAATTTATTTGTTTTATAATTATATTATATTCATATAAAATAAAAATTTTAATCTTAAATAATTTTTATTTATGTGTAGATTTTATATTTGTTAAATTTACAATAAGATTCATTTATATATAAAAATATTATTTTATACAAAATAAATTTATATAAATACCCTTATTCATCAAAAATTGGGGTCTGAGTCCACCCACTAAAAATAATGCTTGATATATTATATGGATCTTAATATTGATTATAATTTTTTTTTAATTATTTCAAAAAAAATAGTTTCAATTAAATTACTAAAAAATAGAAATTTATCTTTGTGATGAACATGAAAATATAAAATATAATAAATAATCTATTTTTAAATTTATTTATAATACATAAATTATAAAATTTAAAATGGATAAAATACAATTAATTTTTTAATTTATTTTGTCAATTTAAATTAAAATTTAAAATGACACTTATAATTATAGGCTCGCGAGCATAAGTTTAACAATTGTTGGATTATAAATAAATTAATTAATTTTATACATATCTCAAATAAATATTTAATTTAACTGTTATAAGTTATTTTTTTATATAATGTCAAGTTTAAATTAAATGTAATCTAAAATTTAAAATTTTACTACTTTAAAAATAAATGTACTATTATTAAATGAAAATTTATTAATAAAAATTAGTTAATTTTAACATCAAAGAGGTCCAATGAGGTAATCAATGGTGTGACTCATCAGAATCACTTAATGCGCCTTCTAAGAAACTATGTATATGTAATGAACTTTGCAACTTTATATTAAAGATGGTTGACGAGTTCTTCACATAAAATAAAATTTTTAAGCTTAAATATTTTTTTTTATTTATGTGTAAATTTTGTATTTCTTAAATTTGCTTTTAAAATTAAAATTATAATAAAATTCATTTTTATATTAAAAATATTATTTTATATAAATAAAACTATAAAAATATCTTTATTTATCAAAAATTGGGGTCTGGGTCCATACATTAAAAATAGAAATACACGAAGTGTTTACTACTTGAAAAAGAAATATTATGAGGATTTTATTATTGAACATAACATTTTTTAAATATTTAATAAAATTCAGTTTCCATTAAATGACTAAAAAATGAAAATTTTATCTTTATGATGTATTTTAAAATTTAAAAAATTAAAAAAATGAAAATATAATATATAAAGTGATAGAGAGCTCTTTCCTTGCATCTTCCTACCTAACTCAAATCTTCTTTTTCTCCCTAAAATTTTCATGTTAATGGATGTCACCATCATACGTAGCATACTGATAAAAGGCTCTACTCACACGTAGTAAGATCACGGTAGCTGTCCAACATAAGAATTGCTCTTCAACACCCCTCCCTCCACTACAATTGCTCTTTAGTACTTCTTTCCGATCATACTTCATAATAAAAGGCCTTGTTACATTTATTTTTTTTTTGGGTGTAATTATGTAAAGAAATGTAGTCTTTTAATTCTTAATTAGTATCTTTCTCCTGGCAATAGTTTTGTTCTCATTACACGATTTTTTTTTTTTTCATTTCAATGTGAATGCTTTTGATCTTTAAAGATGGATCAACTATGGCGTTTATTGAAATTTATAATTCAGCACAACTTCTTAATTTTTTTTTTATTAATAAATGAAATCAAAAAAAAAAAAAAGCTTAGCATGAAAGTCGCCAATTAAACCAAGTCGATAGGGTTCCCCGTTACACCCAACATAGGCAATAACATGCTAAGTCAAAAAAAATAAAATAAAAAAAATAAATAAAAAAAATACAAAACAGACTAACAAGACAGCATCAAAGTTGCATTACAAAAGATAGCTAATGGAAGTCTAGATACACAACTGAACAAAAGCCAGAATAACAAAAACCAAAGGTCTAGGTAGCCACAAAACCAAGTCGAGAGCTGCAGCAAAATATGCAGAAAAGTCACCCCCAAATGTCTCCAAGCCTCAAATCTGCAACCAAAGAGGAGACCTACGAGACAAGATCAAGAAGCCAAAACAAGAAACTCATATTGATTTGAACTCCTAAATAGTACAACACCGGTTGTGGCGAGTTCTCCAATCAATAAAAAATGCAGTTCAATTGAAGTATTTTCACAGTAAGAACAATATCAGGATTTCAAATTTGAATCAAGTTGCAGTTATTAGTGTTTGTTGTGGTATTTTAAATTTAAGGGAAATTTTATTCTAAATACTGTAGTGTTATTTATAAATGAAAATGATCTCTTTGCTAAAAAAATATTTAAATAGAAGGAGAATTTTATCTAAATTAAAAAAAAAAAATTAGTCTGGTATATCAGTGTTTTATGATGATATAGTATTCTTTTTAAATCAAAATAGTAACTTTATTTTTATATATGAAAATTAATCGTTTAACAATATGTTGGGTGGATACTTTAATAATATTTTTATTTAGAAATTTAGTCAAACCTTAAAAATCCAGTCTTATAATAAATGTAACAAAATCGTTGTACATACAATGCTTATATTCTATAATTTCTCAAGAGTAAGGCAACTTAATACATTAGTTTAGCAATAAAACCCATAAACATGTGTGCATATAACAGTGAACACTAAACAAAGTAATTAAAAAAAAATACCATCATATTTGTTTTGGAAAAAATAATTTATATATAAAAAAACATTTCATGAAAATTATTTTATAAGAAAATTTTTTTCATAAAAATATTTTTTATTATTTAATTACAATATTAAACTAATAATATTTATTTATGTCATTAGTATATAAATGTTTTCACATTTTAATAATAGTATTAAAAAGAGAAAATCATTTTCCTTAAAAAAATCTTAGTTTTCCTGATCTCCTCACTGTACCAAAAGCTAAAACATGGGATCTTTACTTGTTAGCATAAGTAGATTATGGAATAGAAAATATTGTTTAAGTAGTAGTGCAGAAAAATATTACTTGTTAGAGTAAATAAATTCTGAATGATAAAACAACGAATAAGAAATTCCTTTACCTGTTGTCATTCTGAATCTGATTTATCCAGTGTATGAGAAGGTTCTTGGTCTTGTTTCAATCTTTGAAAAGAAAGTTCGTCATCTTCATCTTCTTGACTTCTGCTTCTCTTTTTATTATCTCTGCCAAGACAATCGTCTCCAAATATAGGATGTACCCCACACTTAATTATAGCACTGTAATCACGATCCTTGCGATATTTTGCCTTGACGAACACCCTGTCAACGAAGAACTGGAATGAGGCCGCAACGGGACCATCTTCCATGTCGAACGAGTCATTCCAAAGGAATACATGTTCTGAACATAATAAATTAACATCTTTCACAGTCACCCAATCGAAATGGAATTTTTTATTGCTATGTCCAGATTTATCTATGAATTGGGCTTCGCAAGTAATGTCAGCCATATCATCACCCAAAAAATTTTTGGGATCACAAACAGCGCAAAAGGAAAAACCAATCAAGTTAGGCTGATCTAGTGTGAATGAAAGAGAAGATCCAATCTGGTTCTTATATCTCATCCTTTGAGGCACTTCATCCCCGAATATGCATAATTTAACAACCTGTATCATGAAAATTATAAATTATTTTATGAAAAAAAAAATTCAAACTTATTGTGACGATCCTTGTAACAGCTGAGAAAGGGAAGCATACCTTTTTTTTCAACAGATGCATTTCAAATACATACTCCTTTAATTTCTCACATACATCCTTATCCAAATTGATGGAATTTTGAAACTCAAGATATGTGTCTTGTTCGTGTTCATCTTCGTCTTCGTCTTTGTCTTCTAAAAATTTAAGTCTCTTGCAATCATTTAAGAAAAGATAACTGAACTTAAACAGTTGTCTAATGCTAGCAGGTATGCTCTCAAAATTATTTTCGCCTAAATCCAAGTATCTCAATGAGACTAAAAACAAAAGACTCTGGGGAATTTCTAATATGCCAGTACCACCTAAAACAATTCTCTTTACACGGGACAAACCTGTCAAAGGAGGCAAAGTCAAACCTTCACATTTACCATAGGTTAACTCTCCCAAATTTTGCAATTGATTGAAGGAGGATGGTAATGTTTTTATTCCACTTCCAGATATATCAAGGGTCTCCAGCAATTCTAAATCCCCTATGTTCTCCGGCAATTCATTGACATTCAAACAATGTGAGATCTCAAGGACTGTAAGAGATTTCAGATTGCAGATGCTTTGTGGAATACTCTGCAGTTTTTCACAATGAAATGAGAAAAACCTTTTTTAGACATTTCAACTCGCCAATGCTGCTAGGAATCTCAATCAAGCCACTACATTCGCTCATACGTAAAACCACAAGATTCGGAAAGATAGACAAGTCTGTAACTCTGGTCAGCTCGAAAGGACCGCCAAGGTTTAAAATTTTCAAATTTCCAAGAGGCTGTATTGAAAATATCAACAAAATAAGTAGATGCTAATTAACTTAGCAAAGTGTAGCTAAATTTTATAATTAAATAGCAAAATAACTCTTGCCTTATCTCCATTCTGAAGTTGTGTGAGGTTGCTTCCATAGTCTCGAAAAATAGGTTGTACTCCACACTTAATTATCGCCTCAAAAACAGAATCCTCATGATATGTTGTCCCGTATGACCCCATGTGAATGTAGAACTGAAATGAGGCCTTAACGATACTGTCTTCCATGTCGAACCTATGATTCCAAAGGAACACATGCTCTGAATATAATAAATCATCAGCTACCCTCGGACTCACCCAATGGAAACGGAAATCTTTACTCCGACGTCCAGATTTATCTATCAATTGGGCTTCGCAACTAATTTCATTCATTTTGTAGAAAGAGATGATTCTCATTGATTTCAATTAATCTGTACATGGGTATATATATACAATTGGTTCCTATAATTGTGTTCTACTAATTAGGAAGAAATCCTAAATAGGAATACAGAATACAAAATATACAGAGAAATAATATAGTGATTGATTTTCCATAACATAGTGATTGACTTTCCATAACACTCCCCCTCAAGTTGGAGCATAGATGTTAATCATGCCCAACTTGTTACAAATATAGTCAATCCTAGCTCCATTCAGAACTTTTGTGAAAATATCTCCTAACTGCTCTCCAGTTTTGATGTGTCCTGTTGAGATGATCTGTTGTTGAATCTTTTCACGAATAAAGTGACAATCAATCTCAATATGTTTGGTCCGCTCATGAAACATCGGATTAGAAGCAATATGAAGAGCAGCTTAATTATCACACCACAATTTCGCAGGCAGGGAGGTCTTAAAACCTGTCTCATCTAGTAATTGAAGTATCCACATTACCTCACATACTGATTGTGCCATGGCTCTGTATTCGGATTCAGCACTAAATCGAGAAACTACACTCTACTTCTTACTTCTCCAAGACACCAAATTTCCTCCAATAAAAATGCAATATCCAATAGTTGACCTCCTGTCAACCTTAGATCCAGCCCAGCCGGCATCTGAAAAACATTCAACATTCAAATGCCCATGATTACCATATAGCAAACCTCTTCCTGGAGCGCTCTTCAGATAACACAAGATTTGTTCCAAGGCTTCCCAATGAGCAACAGTTGGAGAAGACATAAACTGACTTACCACACTAACGGCATAAGCAATGTCAGGACGAGTGACTGTAAGGTAGTTCAATTTTCCTACCAATCTCCTGTATCTCTCTGGATCTTCAAACAACTCACTATCCCCTGCTAACAGTTGTAAAGTTGGAGTCATTGGTGCGCTACAAGGCTTAGCACCTAATTTTCCTGTCTCTGTCAATAGATCGAGGACATATTTTCTTTGAGACAAGAAAATACCCTTCTTACTTCTCATAACTTCGATACCCAAGAAATACTTTAACAATCCCAAGTCTTTGGTGCAAACCGAGTTTGGAGGAAGGTTTTAAGAGATGAAATACTGTGAGTCACTCCCAGTGATGACAATGTCATCCACATAGACTACTAAGAGAATTAGACCAGCCTCAGATTTCTTATAAAATACTGAGTGATCACACTTACTCTTTTGCATACCAAATTCCTGTACTGCTTCACTGAATCTCCCAAACCATGCCCTAGGACTTTGTTTCAAGCCATAAAGAGATTTCCGAAGCCTACAAACTTTACCCAACTCCCCCTGAGCAACAAACCCAGGTGGTTGCTCCATATACACCTCCTCCTGAAGATCACCATGAAGGAAAGCATTCTTGATATCCAATTGATGCAGGGGCCAATCATATGTAGCTGCTAAAGAGATAAACAAGCAAATAGAAGTAAGTTTAGCTACAGGAGAAAAAGTATCAGAGTAATCAACCCCATATGTCTGAGCATATCCTTTTGCTACAAGGCGTACTTTTAACCTAACCACAGAACCATCAGGATTTACCTTTACTGTAAATACCCATTTGCAACCAATAGCTTTCTTACCAGTGGGCAAAGGCAATAGTTCCCATGTACTATTAGCATCTAAAGCCTCCATTTCCTCTTTCATAGCATCACACCAGCCAGGATGAGACAGTGCCTCATCAACAGTATTAGGGATAGGAACAGAGTTTAAAGAAGTAACAAAACACCGAGAATAAGAAGATAATTGATTATAAGAAACAAAAGAAGAGATAGGATAAGTACATGAACGTTTACCTTTACGAAGAGCAATGGGTAAGTCTAGATCAGAATCATGATCAGTATGAGGTACAGGATCTCCCAACGAAGTAGCTGGTGGAGGATCTGAGTCAGGAATCTCCAATCTCCTGGAATAAACATGAACAACGGGAGGTCGAGTAGGTCTAGAGACAGAAGGAATAGGCTGTGGGAGAGGACTAGACATTGGTTGGACAGTATATATTAAGAGATCATCCTCCTCCCTCTGACTCTCATACACAGATGATGGAGGAAAAAATGGAGTGGACTCAAAAAATGTGACATCTACAGAAACAAGATAACGATTAAGAGTAGGAGAGAAACAACGGTACCCTTTTTGGAGTCAGGAGTACCCAAGGAAGACACATTTGAGAGATTTTGGATCCAATTTAGTAACCTGTGGACGAACATCACGCACAAAACAGGTACAACAAAAAATACGGGGTTCAATAGGGAACAAAGATTTTGTAGGAAACAAAATAGTATAAGGAATATCCCCATTAAGGACAGAAGACGGCATACGATTGATCAAAAAATATGCCGTAGAAACTGCATCCGCCCAAAAGTGTTTAGGTACTTTCATCTGAAAAAGAAGAGCACGAGTTACCTCAAGAAGATGATGATTTTTTCTTTTGGCCACGCCATTTTGGGATGGGGTATCCACACAGGAAGACTGATGAAGAATGCCATTTTGTGTCATATAAGGCTGAAATTGTGCTGAAAAGTATTCTTTGGCATTGTCACTTCTTAATATGCGCACAGAAATATTAAATTGAGTTTTGATTTCATTACAAAAGGCACAAAAGATAGAAAACAACTCAGAACGATTCTTCATTAAATAAAACCAGGTAACACGAGAGTAATCATCAATAAAAATAACAAAATAACGAAATCCAGTTTTAGATGTAACAGAACAAGGACCCCAAACATCAGAATGAACTAACTCAAAAGGGGATGAAGCTCGTTTATTGACTCTAGACATAGAAGGCAAATGATGATGTTTTGCAAACTGACACGACTCACATTCTAGTATTGATAAAGACTGAAATTGAGGACACAGCTTCTTCATGGTAGACAAAGAAGGATGACCCAATCTACAATGAGCTTCAAGAGGTATTAAGGTACTGGAGCAAACAAGCGACCGCGGTATATGATTTTCCAGAATGTAGAGACCACCTGACTCGCATCCTCTACCAATAATCTGCTTCGTCGTAAGATCCTGAAACAAACACTGGTCAGGAAAAAAGGAAACAGAACAATTTAAGGTATGAGTAAGTTTACTAACAGAAAGTAAATTAAAAGAGAATTTTGGTAGACACAAAACAGAAGACAAAGAAATTGACGAAGTCGGGTTCGCAGTTCCAAAACCCATGACACAAGAAGTAGAACTATCAACTAAAGTAATGATGAGGAAGTGAGATTAGGTCAAAAGCGGATAGAAGACTAGAATTACTGTCATGTGATCCGTCGCACTTTGAGAATCAATAAAGCATTTGGATTAAGAAGACACAAGGCCTGTAGTGGATTTACCTGACTCAGCGATCGCAGTGACAGGGGAACTGGTAGGCTTTAGAGATGCCTGATACTGGGAAAATTGTGCAAAATCCTCTACAGATACCAAAATAGTTTTCTCAGAGGAAGATACTGTAGAATTCTCTGCTGCTATATTTGCCATATGTGATCGCTGATTTTTTTCTCTGAAGTTGCGGACAATTATATTTTGTATGGCCAGGCTCATGGCAATAATAACAAATGACTCCTCTTGAGTCCTGATTAGAACTAGCCTCTCCATTACGCTGATTACATTGCCTGTAATTCCTCCTCTACTTCCTCTTCTATTACCCTGTTGTCTATTTGGATTACGGCTAATAAGAGCACTACTGGCAGGCTGTGAAGATTGAGTACTCTCTGTACGAAGGACCCGTGTGAACGTTTCATGCAAAGAGGAAATCTCAGAACTGGAGAGAATCTGAGATTTAGCAGTCTCATACTCTAAAGGAAGGCCTGCAAGAAAACTCATAACAGCCAGTTGCTCCCGTTGGGCCTGCTGAACTTTCACATCAGGACTAAAAGGCAACAATACATTAAGTTCCTCATATACCCGTTTAAAATCCATAAAATAAGCCGTGAGAGACTTATCCTCTTTCTCAGCACTGTAGAATGCCTTACAAACATAATAAATACGGGAGATATTCCCTTTACCAGAATACAAAAAATCTAAGTAATCCATCAATTCCTTAACAAATTCACAGTAATTAATTAAACTAATTACCTCACTATGAATCGAGTTCCGAAGCTGCAAAAACAATCGAGCATCCTCCCTTAGCCAAGTTTGCCGTGTATCGTCAGTGGGTGGATCTTTAGTAAGGTAATCATCCTTATCAATGCTACGCAAATAGACCCTAACAGTCTTACTCCACTCCAAGTAATTCGAACCATTAAGTTTGTGTTCCGTGATCTTAGTCATCACCTGAATCACATCAGAAATAACATTCTTATTGTCTGCCATTTCTTGAGACAAAGAAAACTAACCGAAACGCTAATCCAAAGTGCTTATAGCAGCAAAATAACCCAAAATCACAAATCAAGAAAATACCAAAATAGGATCTGAGAGCCAAACCTCAGAAGTCCTTTAATGGTATACTGGATTAGGCAACAGCACACAGTGGTGGAATGAGGGGGTTGAGGCGACGCCGGCAATGTTGATCGGGGTTGAAACGGTCGGTCGGCGGCCAAGGTCTCTCCTGAGCTGGGTAGTGAGAACAAATAGTCACACTAGATTGATGACCTGCTCAGATACCATGTAGAAAGAGATGATTCTCATTGATTTCAATTAATCTGTACATGGGTATATATATACAATTGGTTTCTATAATTGTGTTCTACTAATTAGGAAGAAATCCTAAATAGGAATACAGAATACAAAATATACAGAGAAATAATATAGTGATTGACTTTCCATAACATAGTGATTGACTTTCCATAACACATTTCATCACCCGAACAATTTTTGGGATCACAAACAGCACAAAAAGAAAAACCAATCAAGTTAGGAAGTTGTTCTGTGAATGAAAGAGAAGATCCACTCCGGTTCTTATATCTCATCCTTTGAGGTACTTCATTCCCAACTATACATAATTTAACAATCTGTACCATGAAAATTATAAATTATTTTATATGCAACTCAACTCAACTCAACTAAACCTTTATTCCAAAGATTTGGGGTCGGCTATATGAACTCGCTTTGTCCACTCTAAACTATTTTGGGTTAAATCCTCAGAAATGTGTAATGCTTCTAGGTCATGTTGTACTACTCTCCTCCAAGTCAATTTAGGTCTACCCCTTTTTTTCTTTCTATCCTCTAACCTAATGTGCTCTACTTGTCTAACTGGAGCCTCCGTATGTCTACGCTTCACATGACCAAACCATCTCAATCTCCCTTCTCTCAACTTATCTTCAATTGGCACTACTCCTATCTTTTCTCTAATACTCTCATTACGGACTTTATCTGGTTAGTATGACCACTCATCCACCTTAACATTCTCATCTCTGCAGCTCTTATTTTAGACGCATACGACTCTTTTAGTGCCCAACACTCACTACCATATAAAATAGCCGGTCGTATGGCTGTACGATAAAATTTTCCTTTTAACTTATTGGAAATTATTTTATACAACTCAACTCAACTCAACTAAGCCTTTATCCCAAAAATTTGGGGTCGGCTATATGGATTCGTTTTCTCTACTCTAAACGATTTTGGATTAAATCCTCAGAAATGTGTAATGCTTTTAGGTCATGTGTACTGCTCTCCTCCAAGTCAATTTAGGTCTACCCCTTTTTTTCTTTCTATCCTCTAACCTAATGTGCTCTACTTGTCTAACTGGAGCCTCCGTATGTCTACGCTTCACATGACCAAACCACCTCAATCTCCCTTCTCTCAACTTATCTTCAATTGGCACCACTCCTACCTTTTCTCTAATACTCTCATTACGGACTTTATCTAGTCTAGTATGGCCACTCATCCACCTTAACATTCTCATCTCTGCAACTTTTATCTTAGACGCATACGACTCTTTCAGTGCCCAACACTCACTACCATATAACATAGCCGGTCGTATGGCTGTACGGTAAAATTTTCCTTTCAACTTATTGGGAATCTTACGATCACATAAAACTCCCGTGGCACGTCTCCACTTCAACCATCCGGCTTTAATCCTATGACTAGCATCCTCCTCACATCCCCCATCTACTTGAAGGACTGAGCCTAGATATTTAAAGTGATTACTTTGGGACAGTACCACTCCATTCAAACTAACTCCTTCCCTATCACCAGTTTGGCCTTCACTGAACTTGCAATGCATGTATTCTGTCTTCGTTCTACTTAACTTAAAACCCTTTGACTCTAGAGCACTTCTCCAAAGCTCTAGTTTTCTATTGACTCCTTCTCGTGTCTCATCTATCAGAACAATATCATCCGCAAACATCATGCACCAAGGAATACTCTCTTGTATATGTTTCGTTAATTCATCTAAAACTAGTGTAAAAAGATAAGGGCTTATGGCTGATCCTTGGTGTAATCCAATTGAGATCGAAAAATCGCTTATGTCCCCTCACACCGTACGCACAATAGTAGTTGCTCCTTCATACATATCTTTCAACACTTGTATGTACCTAATAGATACCCTCTTTTGTTCTAACACATTCCATAAGACATTTATTGGAACACTATCATAAGCCTTCTCCAAATCAATAAAAACCATGTGTAGATCTTTCTTCAGATCTCTATATTTCTCCATCAAGCTTCTAATGAGCAAAATCGCTTCCATAGTTGAACGACCAGGCATGAAACCAAATTGATTGAGAGAGATAGAAGTATCATGACGTAGTCGATGCTCCACAACTCTATCCCACAACTTCATAGCATGGCTCATGAGTTTAATTCCCCTATAGTTTGAGCAACTCTGTATGTCTCCCTTATTTTTAAAAATAGGTACTAAGATACTCCTCCATTCATCAGGCATTTTCTTTGAGTTTAGAATCTTATTAAATAATTTAGTTAACCATGCCACTCCCATATCTCCCAAACACTTCCACACTTCAATTGGTATTTCATCGGGTCCACAAGCTTTACCCACTTTCATTCTCTTAAGTGCTTCCTTTACTTCTAAAGATCTAATCCTTCTAGTATAATTCACATTCTTTTCTATTGTTCTATAATCTATATTCACGCTATTACCATTTTCACTATTATTAAAGAGATCATTAAAATAATTTCTCCATCTTTCTTTAATATCCTCATCTTTCACCAACACTTTTCCTTCTTTATCCTTAATGCACCTAACTTGATTGAGATCTTGACATTTCCTTTCTCTCCTCCTTGCTAATCTATAAATATCTTTTTCCCCTTCTTATTTCCAAGTTTCTCATATAACTTTTCAAAAACCTGTGCTCTTGCTTGACTAACTGCCTTTTTTGCCTCTTTCTTTGCTATCTTGTACTGTTCATATACCTCATTATTATCACATTTAGGTAATTTCTTATACCGTTCTCTTTTCTCTTCACTGCCTTTTGTACTTCCTCATTCCACCACCATCTCTCTTTTGATGGTGGTCCATGTCCTTTAGACTCTCCAAGTACTTTTCTAGCTACTTCTCTAATCTTTGATGCCATCTGTATCCACATATCATTGGCCTCCATATCCAGCTTCCATACTTCAGACTCGAGAAGCTCATTTTTGAGCTTCACTTGCTTTACTCCTCTGAACTCCCACCACTTTGTTCGAGCTACACTATTTCTTCTGACCTTACTTGACTTGTTCCTAAACTTGACATCCAAGACCACCAACCAATGTTGACTTGTTAAAGCCTCTCCTGGAATGACCTTGCAATCCTTGCATAGAGCTCTATTTGTCTTCCTGGTTAAGAGGAAGTCGATTTGGCTTCTATGTTGCCCATTTTTGAAAGTCACTAAATGTGACTCTCTTTT
This sequence comes from Hevea brasiliensis, assembly GCF_030052815.1. NCBI lineage: Eukaryota > Viridiplantae > Streptophyta > Magnoliopsida > Malpighiales > Euphorbiaceae > Hevea > Hevea brasiliensis. The sequence goes on from NC_079506.1 coordinate 8,689,131, forward strand.
TATAAAGTAGGTATTTGCTAATATTAGGTCGTATGCCATAGCAAAATCCATGATGCTTTTTCCCTCCTCATTTTGACTTCCAAAACCAAAACCTCCATGAACATTCTCATAACCTTGTCTATCACTTCCTACATGTCCATTCAAATCTCCACCAATGAAAACATTCTCTTCATTTGGTATGCTTTGCATTAAATCATCCATATCTTCCCAAAACCTTTGTTTACTCTTACTGTCTAGTCCTATTTGTGGGGCATAAGCACTAACTATATTTATTGTTTCTCCTTCTAGTACTAGTTTTACTAGTATAATTCTATCTCCTACTCTTTTCACAGCTATTACTGCGTTTTTCAATGTCTTGTCTATGATTATGCCCACTCCGTTCTTATTTCTCTCCTTTCCGGTAAACCACAGTTTGTACCATGAATTACCCACTTACTTACTTTTCTCTCCTACCCATTTAGTCTCCTGAATGCAAGCAATATTCACCCTTCTCCTTTCCAAGGTATCCACAAGCTCCATTAATTTTCCTGTAAGTGATCCAACATTCCAAGTACCAACCCTGATCCTCCTCCTAACCTGCTCCCTCCTAATTGGTCTCTTTCTATGATATCTTCTATTGTTTTCTATGTCTATCTTGTGTTCTGTTCCACTATCTGTTCTACTATCTGTCCTATGGACTAACTTATTTACCCACACCCGTCCATGATGTGGGAACCCTTGCTCATTTAACACACCACCTGGGCGTCGGCATGGTGTGTAGCTTTCGGTGAACGCTCTACACCCTTGCATATTTCTCACTACACCCGGGCTCCGATGTAGCGCGTCGTTAGTAGAGGACGCCCCAACGTTTATATCATTTGAATCCATATCATAAGGTGTGACGAAATTTTTACGCTAGTTGTCACCTACCGCAACCCTCCTCCTTTATCCGGGCTTGGGACCGGCTAAGTGCAAACTACTTAGGCGGAGTTATTGGAAATTATTTTATATAAAAAGAAAAAAAAATCCACATTTATAGTGATGATCCTTGTAATACATGAGGAAGGAAGCATACCTTGTGTTGCAACAGATGCTTTTCAAATACATCCTCCGTTACTTTCTCACATACATCCTTATCCAAATTGATGCAATTATGAAAGTCAAGATCTTTCAAGATATGTTTCTTCATTTTCGTATTCATATAAGACGTCTTCATCTTTGTCTTCTAAGCATGGAAGCTCTGGTAAATATTTAAGTCTCTTGCAATCATTTAATCCAAGACATTTCAACTTAGGTAGTTGTTTAATGCTTGCAGGTATGCTCTCAAAATTATTTCCACCTAAATGTAAATGTAACAATGACACTAAATCCCAAATACTCTGGGGAATTTCTAACATACCAGTGTCACGTAAATCAATCCTCCATAAACGGGACAAACCTGTCAAAGGAGGCAATGCCAAACCTTCACATTCACCACACGCCAAGTCTCTCAAATTTTTCAATTGATTGATGGAGGATGGTAATGTTTTTATTCCACTTGCAATAATACAAAGGAACTCCAGTAATTCTAAATCCCCTATGTTCTCTGGCAATTCAGTGACATTCAAACAATATGAGATATCAAGGCGTGTAAGAAATTTCAGATTGCAGATGCTTTGTTGAATACTATGCAGTTCTTCGCAACCAATGAGAGAAATTTCTTTTAAACATTTCAACTCGCCAATGCTGCTAGGAATCTCAATCAAGCTTCTACATCCGTCCAAAAATAATAACTCAAGCTTTGGAATGCTAGACAACTCTGGAACTCAGTCACCCAAAGAGTCGCTGAGGTATAAAAATTTCAAATTTCCTAGAGCCTGTAATGAAAAAATCAATAAAATAAGCAGATGCTAATTAACTTAAAAAAACATAGTTAAATTTATTAAGTCACACAATAACTCTTGCCTTATCCCGATTCCAAAGTTGTATGAGTTTGCTGCCAGGCATATGAAGTTCTACAAGATATTTTGCGCAAAAATTTAATGGCAAGGATTTCAAAGGGTATTTTCCCCAATGAAGATATCTTAGTTGTTCTTGTAAAATTTCAAGGTCGTTCCTAGGAAGCAGCACTTGTCCTTCCTTGGAAAAAGGATCATTTGATAATTTGACGAATCTAAGATTGTACATCTTCTTGAAGGCTGTGGACCTTAGCTTCAAATATTCATTAGCAGGCATGTCAAGTAATATGCCTTCAACATTTTCAGTTCCCTAGTAAATAACAAAATAGATAATTCAATACAATATAGCCATTGCATTCAAACCTTATGAAAGCAACAGAATTTCTTGCAAAACTCAAATATACATAATAATGGAAGAAGTTTCATATATATTAATTAATCTGGTCCTTACCGTTTCTGTTGTCAATACATGACAAATATCCTTGTAATTCCACAACCTACTTCGTCCTCTAGGCTGTTTGGATTCCTCGTAAACAATTTCCTTACCCATCTGTTGTAGCAAGTCATGCATACCTACCTTACCGTCTGAAACATTTATCAGGGATTTATCAATTAGACGACTTATTGCTATACCTGGAAAGAAACCACAACCTTCTAATATTCTCTCAACATGATCTAGAGGCTCCCCTTTAAAAAAACATGCAATATCAAGAAATGTGCACTTTTCATCATGCTCTAGTCCGTCATAACTTGTTTTCAAAACTGCTTGAATGTTCACATCAGGAATTTCTTTCAATTTTTTCAATTCACTTTCCCATTCTTCAATCTCCTTGTCACATAAATTAGAGCCTAAAATTCTAAGAGCCAATGGATTGCCTTGAGCAAATGTTATCAACCTCTTCGATAAATTAACAAATTGATTCTTGGGATGATTTTGTTTGAAGGCATACAAGCTAAAGAGACAAAGAGCTTCATCATCAATTAATTTTTCAACCTCGTATATATAATCCTCATCACAAACACTTTTAAGCAGATGCCTATCTCTGCTAGTTACAATGATTCTACTTCCATTATGATACAAATCACAATCTCCTGCTAAAAGATTTAAAAGGTTTGGATCATCCACATCATCAAAAGCAATGACAACCTTTTTACTACGAAGTCTTCTCTTAATGAAAGCAGGTAACTGAGGTGTGTTTATACATAAATTTTTTTCTCCTAACAATTGCTCAATGATTTTATCTCGTAAAGCAATTGCTATTCATTTTCTCATCTGCTCTTTGACATTATCAACAAAACAGTAACTATCAAATTTAGTCATAATTCGACTATATACTTCATTGGCAATAGTTGTCTTACCAATACCTCCCATACCCCAAATTCCTATGACTCTTTTATTATTTGTTGATTCAATACTTAATAAGGATTCCACTTTCATTACAGGTGACTCAATTCCAACTAAGTTGTCAATGTAAAAATCACTTGAAGAGAAGTAACTTAATTTCTCACAAACATCATTGACTATTTCCTCAACTAGTTTGGATTCAGACCTGATACATAAGAAGAACAAATGCTAGTACGTTAATGGTAGACTCACTTTTGAGTAATAGACAATTAATATGCTTTTTTAAAAATTGATAGCAATATATATATATATATATATATATATATATATATATATATATAACAAAAATAAGAATATTAAAAAATACTAAGTGAATTACTTGAAATTCCGTGAATCCCATTCTGTTATAATGCTTATTTCCATCAAAGCATGGCACCATTGTTCCACCCTGTCTAAACAACCTTTGAGTTCTTCTCCATGCTTAGCAATAGTAAATGCCTTCCCAAAATTCCCAGTCAGCTCTTGAACATCGGTCGGATCTACATGGTAAAAAACTGGTAAGACTATTTGTCCTAATGTTTTTCTGCATTCAAGTATCTTCACAAGCTCATTCAAGCACCATGAGGAATCGGCATAATTATCAGAGAAAATCACCACTGAGACAGATGATTCTTCAATTGCTGCCAAGAGAGCTGGTGAGATCTCTTCTCCTTTACAAAGGTTTTCATCCAAGAAGGTATTGATTTTTTTTTGCTGGAAAGCATTAAAGAGATGAGAGACAAAACCATCTCAAATATCTTTGCCTCTATAGCTAATAAAAACATCATAGCTAGGACGGGTTGAAGAAGTAGAAGCCATGATAAGTGATAAAAGAAGGGTCTTGCAACTGGGTTTGAAGATGGTAATGTGACACAACAGTCCTTCAAATTTAGAACATATGTAACCTGAAACCAAACCATCAGAGTTTCCTCAAAACAATTGACTAACTACAAGTACTTTCAATAAACAAAATTCTTTCTCAAATGACAAATTAATAAATAAATAAAATGGCATCAACAAAATCAATTTATATATTAAGATACTAGGACAAAGTAATAAGGTATGCTAGTATAGAGTATTGGTTCTTTTAGCTAGAATTTCCTCATATGTACATAATTTATGTAACCTCTGAAAATTTCCAAGTAAATATAACATAGATAAAGTCATTCTAATAAATCAAACAATCAACTCAAACGTTAAGCATATAAAAGACATGAAAATAAATAAACGAGCATACCAGTAAGTCGCATCATTTAAATAATAATATAATATTACCAAAGAACAATAACTCAAAACTCAATTGTGTTTCCAACTGCAGAAAAATTTACCTATCTTTGACCGCACCCAAAGGCTACTTATGTACCTCCTAAGAAGGATGATCAGGCCCACGTAGCTCTTAGTACATATGACAAACTTAGTGTTATAACTTCACTTGATTGAATTATCCATATAACATCCGTATAACATCTAAAAGTCTTTAAAGTTCTACTAAAATTTTGATATCTCACTTAAACTAGGATTGTTTCATTTCCCCCTAACAAAATTTCTTTTACATACAATCTTAAGCAAGCACCATAATCACAAGCTTTAAGGCTTAAGTCCAATAGTTCACATATTATAGTCCATCATTTAAGACAAGAAAAATAAATGTCTCCAGTGAGAAATACAACATTAAATCTAGAACACTATATAAAAAATATATATAAATAAATAAAAGGAAGTGTAGAACGAAAATAGCATACTCCTATTAGCATATTTCAAAGATTTTCTATATGATGCGCTTGATTATTACTCATATCAAAAGTAAATTAAATATGCATATTTTTCCATTGGGTACAAAAGGCCTTGTGTGTGTAGCTTGTCACTTGAGATGGTCCACTCATTGTCCTATGGCTAAAATCTGAAAAGAAAAGAAAAATATAAATTTAGTTTCTTAGCTTCTTCATCTATCTTTTCTCTCTTTCTCTCTTTTTTTAGAAGATATATATCTCACTTATGAGAATGTGAACGCAAGAGAAGCAATTTACTAGAATTAATCAAGTCCATTACCACCATAGCAGGGCCAGGAAAGATACATGTAGGAATAACAAATTACAAAGACAAGAATTCATATTTCATTACATGAGCTCATATAGAACATTTACTGTAGTTTCATTGTATAACTACTGATTAATTATTATCACCAAGGTCAATCATGAAAACTAGACCTGGATTACTTTAAACTTTGCCCAAATGGATTAAAAGAAAGACTGACATGTGCTTCTATAGAGTATAACCTGGTTTGAAATGTCTTATTCTTGCTCAAAATTCAAGATATTTAGGTCATAGAAATGAGCTGCAATAGGCTAGTTCAATTCTTTATAACTTTATGTATGCATTTGAATAACTTTGTATTAGCCTAAGCCTCATTCACATTCATCAATATATGTCATGCACAGAAACGAAGAAAACAGATCATTTCAGGGGATATCTTGATCATGTAGATCCATTCAAATATTTTAGGGTTTCTAGATTCTTTAAGTTACTGATTTAACTTAAAAGAGCACACCCATAGTCTACTAAAGTAGCATTATTTATGATAGATCAGAAAAAGACCTTGCAAAACCAATGGAAAGAAGGTATTTTAATAAAATATAAACATTGTTAAAATTAACAACCAGCTGCAACATTAATAAGAAAGTTTAATAGCCACTACACCTCAAAGAGCAAATGTTTGTCTTGTATTTAAGCATGAGAAAAATTGCAATTATAATACAAATAAACTCAAACAAAACCAGCCAAAAGCACAGCAGAAATATGGCATACTCCATAATCGATGGCATTGAAGTTTTGATACTTTCATAATTTCACTAAACTAGTCCTCCCAATAATTTTTTTTTTCTATCACTTAGTCTTTTTGTTCTACAGTGCTTGTTGCTAGCAAAACCTGAACAACATTAAGCAGAACAAGACTTTTTGAACAATTATTTACAGAGATATTTTCCAAAGCTCTACCACAGTATCAAACAATAACCTTTTTTTTTCTATGAAAAAAAAAATATGTTGAAAATTGTACATCACGATCCTACTTTTGAAATCTAATCAACAAAATAGAAAAAAGCAAACGCAAATTAAACAATACATAAAAAGATTTTTTTTATATATAATATGAAGAAAACTCACAATTGGGTTAAGGAAATCATCCAATCTGAGTTGAGTTTTGGAATTTCCCCCTCACTTCCCTTGACTTAGATGGGTTCCTTATGTTGAGAATTTAACCAAATCTTTGGTGGAGTGTTGTTGCAGAAATTTTCCTCTTGCCTCTCCCTGTCTTCGTACTCCTCCACTTTTCCCTTCTATCTTCTCTTTCACTTGAACTAATGGCTAGAGAGGTTTCATTGGTACATATAGTGATGAGAGTGGAGTGGGCTGCACTAGAAATTGGAGGGGAAAATATGACAGCCACACAACTCTCTCCTTCAATTTTAGTGTTTTCAGGTGGAGATTGCGGTGAATCAATTGGTTATGGACAATTAAGGGTGAGGGAATGCTATTAGAGATGAAAATGGACAATGATAAGAGGGAAATTCCATCGAAAAATTTGTTGGGTGTTCAAGGTCTAGGTCATGGCTTGGCCAAATCTCCTCCTTTTCCCACCTCTTTCCCGATTCTAGACTCTTCCTCTTTTCTTTTTTCATTTTCTTTTTTTTTTTTTTCATTTGCTGGACAGGGTCCACGTTCCCTTATTTTGTGGAAGAAAAAGCAGTAAGCAGTCATTTATAAAAAAAAAATTCACTTTACTCCTTCAACTCTTTAAAAATTAAATTTTCAATCCCAAAACTTATAATCCCATTTATAGGTCTAATTTCAAATTAAATATTCTACTCAAAACTTCTAATTTTTTTTTCCCATATTCTGATACATCCATTTTTATTACTTTCAAGAATTGCTAAAGAGAGCAAAAACACTATAGATTAACAATTCAGTAAATTATTTTGAGACAGAGTAGAAATGATGCAAATTAAACAAAGAAAGAAAATGAAGATAACTGGAAACATTACATGCACTTTCTGTGAAGGAAAATAAACTGAAGGAACGACTAGCACCAGGAACAGGTCAAATTGATTCTTGGGATGATTTTGTTTAAGGCATACAAGCTAAAGAGAGAGCTTCATCATCAATTAATTTTTCAACCCCATATATATAATCATCATCGCAAACAGTTTTAAGCAAATGCTTATCTCTGCTAGTTACAATAATTCTACCTCCATTATGATACAAATCATGATCTCTTGCTAAAAGCTTTAAATGGTTTGGATCATCCACATAGTCAAAAACAATAACGACCTTTTTACTACGATGTCTTCTCTTAATGAAAGCAGGTAACTGAGGTGTGTTTTTAGGTAAATTTTTTTCCCCTAAAAATTGCTCAATGATTTTATCTCGTAAAGTAATTGGTGTTTGTTTTCTCATCTGCTCTTTGACATTATCAACAAAACATTAACTATCAAATTTAGTCATAATTCGACTGTATACTTCATTAAGGATTCCACTTTCATTACAAGTGACTCAATTCTAACTAAGTTGTCAATGTAAGAATCACTTGAAGAGAAGCAACTTAATTTCTCCCAAACATCATTGACTATTTTCGCAACTAGTTTGGATTCAGATGTAACACCCTAGGCAAATCCCACATGGCAAAACACGGGAGAGATGCTGGGTTTATAAGTTGGCGGTTCGTAACCCCTAGTGACGCATTTTAAAACCGTGAGGGCTTCGGCCTAGAGCGGACAATATCACTAGTGGATAGGGCCATTACATTTGTGGAACAAAATTTTAAAGAAATAAAGTAAGATAAGTTAGGGTGCTCCAGCACCGAATGTAGCACGCTTTGCTCGGCTACACTGTAGTCGAGTGAGGGGTGTTACATCAGACCTGATACATATGAAGAACAAATGCTAGTAAGTTAATGGTAGACTCACTTTTGAGTAATAGACGATTAATATGTTTTTTTTTTCAAAATTGATAACAATATATATATAACAAAAATAAGAATATTAAAAAATACTAAGTGCATTACTTGAAATTCCGTGAATCCCATTATGTTATAATGCTTATTTCCATCAAAGCATGGCACCATTGTTCCACCCTGTCTAAACAACCTTTGAGTTCTTCTCCATGCTTAGCAATAGTAAATACCTCCCCAAAATTCCCAGTCAGCTCTTGAACATCAGTTGGATCTACATGGTAAAAAACTGTGTTATAACAAGCATGCAAATCTAAGGCATACACATATGTCTACGGGTAAGATAAGAGAAAAAGTTTTACTATGATGAAAAGAGCAAGATACAATTAATTAGAACTCTCAAACCCTAACCCCAGTGTGTTTTCCGAATATCTCACAACTCTTTCGCAAAGGGTAGAATATTATAATATTTATACTAATTCATACCGTGGCTCGTGCCCTCCGCTACCACCATAGATCTCACTTTTTATCTCAATTGGGTCGCAGCGTGAAATTTTTGGGTCAGGACACAATTCAGATCCATGAAAAATATATCCAAAATTCAAGCCACAAAAATAACAATTCTTCCCCTTGGCTTGAATTCCCTCTATCATCAACAAAGTAACCATAAAAACACTCTGTCTTGCCATATGCCCTCACAAGGGCATTACTGAGCACTACAAATACCAACCAAGTCTAGGCAATGCCTAAACTTGCTGACTGAGACTCCCTTGGTCATCATATTTGCTAGATTATCATGTGTAGAGACTTTCTGCATAACTACAGTCCCCCAAGATACAATGTCCCGAATAAAAGTGATATCTGACATCAATGTGCTTAATTCGCTCACGGTACATCTGATTCTTTGTGAGATGTATTGCACTCTAGCTGTCACAAAACAATGTTGCCTTGTTCTGTATCAACCCAAGATCACCCACCAAACCTTGTAACCATAAAGCTTCCTTTACTGCCTCTATGGTAGACAAAGCAACTGTACCTTGCAATGTTGTCTTCCAATTGATTGCATTTCCAGAAAGAGTAAACAAATAACCTGTCAAAGATCTCCTCTTGTCTAAGTCCCCTGCAAAATCTGAATCCACATAGCCAACAACTGAATCACTCATCTTGGCCCTGTCAAATGTCAGACCAACATCTGTAATACCCTTCAAATACCTCAAAATCCATTCACTGCCTGCCAATGCTCTTTTCCAGGACACTCCATGTATCTACTCACAACACTAACTGCATGTAAAATGTCAGGTCGGGTGCATAGCATAGCATACATGATGCTACCAATAGCACTCGAATAGGGAACACTGGACATGTGCTCCATCTCCTTATCTGTTTTGGGTGACATTTCTGCAGATAACTTGAAATGGGTAGCAAACGGAATAGTCACAGGCTTAGCATTATTCATGTTGAAATGCTTAAGCACTTTCTCAACATAGGCCTGTTGAGACAAGAAAAGTTTCCCAACACTTCTATCCATAGTAATTTCCCAATATCTTCTTTGCAGCACCCAAATCCTTCATCTCAAACTCATGACTCAACTGCTTTTTTCAGAATGTTAATTTGTGACATGCTTTTAGCAGCAATAAGCATGTCATCCACATACAACAGCAAATAAACAAAGGAATTATCTGAAAGCTTCTTATGATACACACAACTGTCATATGAACTACGATTAAAGCCATTACGAATCATGAATGTATCAAATCTTTTGTACCACTGCCTAGGAGATTGTTTCAGACCATATAAAGATTTCTTAAGCAAGCAAACATGGTTTTCCATACCTGGAATGACAAACCCCTCAGGTTGACTCATATAAATTTGCTCATCCAACTCACCATTCAAAAATGTTATATTCACATTTAGTTGCTCAAGCTCTAGATCATGAAGAACAACCATAGCAAGTAAGACTCTAATAGAACTGTGCTTCACAACTGGAGAAAATACTTCATTAAAGTCAATCCCCTCCCTCTGAGTAAAGCCTTTTACTACCAACCGTGCCTTATATCGAGGTGCTTTAACCCTTGGACTGCCTTCCTTTTTCTTGAACACCCATTTGCAACCTACCACTTTTTGTCCCTTAGGCAATGTTACAAGCTCCCAAGTCTGATTCTTATGAAGAGATTCAATTTCTTCACTCATAGCACCGACCCACTGATCTGCATCTGAACAAGACAAGCTTTTCTATAATTGCTGGGTTCATGCACATCAACTGTCTCAGCAACTGATAAGGCAAATGCAACTAGATTTGCATATACATATTTCTGCGGTGGTCTAATCTGTCTTCTCTCTCTACAAGTTGCAATGCTATATGGTTCCTGTTGCTGTTGCTCAAGTGCATCATCTTGTTGATCATGATCTTGCACCTCATCCTCTGAATCACTGGACTGAACTGTTGAAGTATCAATATCAAGCTCCAAATGTTCTCTGACACCGTGATCTGATTCTACTATTGACTTTTCCCTCTAACTATCCAATGAAGCAGACTCATTAAATGTCACATCCCTGTTGATAATTAATCCTGAGACTTTGGATCATTGCACCACAACCTGTAGCCTTTCACTCCAGATGCATACCCTAGAAATATGCATTTTTTTGCCCTCGGCTCAAGCTTACCATCTCTCACATGAGCATAAGCAGGGCAACCAAATACTCTCAACTGAGAGTAATCAACAGGTGAACCGGACCAGATCTCAAAAGGAGTTTTGCACTCAATAGTTGTAGATGGAGATCTATTAACCAAGAAACAAGCTATATTAATTACTTCAGCCCAGAAATCCTTTCCCAATCCTGAATGTGAGAGCATGCTTCGTGCTTTGTCACAAAGCGTTCTGTTCATACGTTCTGCAATACCATTATGTTGTGGTATCCTTGTATAAGTGCGATGTCTCACTATACCTTCATTGCTACAGAATGCATCGAATTCACGATTGCAAAATTCTAACCCGTTATGAATTCTAAGATGCTTGACCTTCTTTTTTGTCTGCTTCTCAATCATCGTCTTCCACTTTACAAAGGTTGAAAATGCCTCATCTTTTGTTTTCAGAAAATACACCCACACTATCTGAGAGTAATCATCAATCAAAGTCATGAAGTACTTGGCACCACTCTTGGAAGAGATTCTATTAGGACCCCATAAATCTGAGTGGATATAATCCACTGTTCCTTTGGTCTTGTGCACTGCCTTTTTATCGAACTTCACCCTAGTCTGTTTGCCAAACACACAGTGTTCACAAAAGTCTATAGATTCTGTTTTCTGGCCGTTCAACAAATCCTGCTTGCTTAACACAGATAATCCCCTTTCACTCATATGACCAAGACGCATATGCCACAATTGAGTCTGATTCTGATTATTACTTCTAAATGCTACTGCAGCTTCCCCTGAAACTGTACTGCCCCGAAGAAAATACAATCCTGAAACCAAACTGCTCTTCATGAGTACCATAGGGCCCTTGCACACTTTGAGAACTCCATTCTCTGTATGGTATCTAAATCCATGAGAGTCAAGTGTCCCAAGAGAAATTAGGTTCCTCTTTAGTCCTGGAACATGCCAACACTCTATAGTTCTGACAACGCCATCAAACATCCTCAATTTGATGTTACCAATTCCTTCAATAGATAATGCATGATCATTGCCCATAAACACCTTGCCACTCATCTGTTTGTAAGTGACAAATCAGTTTCTGTGTGGACACATATTATAAGTAGCACCAGTATCAAGAATCCAGGAATTTTATCCATGATCTGAACTCACGAATAAAATTTCTCCAGCACTGTCATCACCATCAGAATCAATAAACTATCAACCACATTCGCAGAACTTTCTGGTTGTTTTCCCTTATTATTTTTTAACTTGGGACAGTCTCTCCTATAGTGACCTTACTCCCCGCACTCAAAACAGTTGGCCTTTTTCATTCTTGACTTAGATCTGGCCTTAGATTTCTTCCTGCTGGAAGAACCCTCCCTTGAATGTGTTCTTCCCCTGCTCAACAAACCTTCCCCCTCAAATCTTTCTCTATTGTCTAGAAATTTCTTTTTCAACTCCTTCGATTTTAGAGAATTATTAACATCGTCTAGTGAAATACTATCTTTTCCATACAGCAGAGTATCAAAAAAAGTTTAATAGGAGAGTGGCAAAGAACATAACACAATAAGGGCCTGATCCTCACTATCAATCTCAATATCAATATTCTTCAGGTCCATAATGATTGAATTGAATTCATCCTGATGGTCTTTAATGGGCATACCTTCGCTCATTCTCAGATTGTAAAGTCTTTTCTTCATATACAGGCGGTTGGTCAGCGATTTGGCAGAGTACAACTCCTCTAATTTCTTCCAATGCTGCAAATGCTAAGCTTTCACCAGCAATCTCGCGTAGGACATTATCGGTTACGCTCATGAAAATCGCACTCAAGGCTCTCTCCTTTAGATCAGCCTTCTCCGCCTCTTTCATACCTTTTGGAAAGTTATCCTTGATTGCCTTCCATAGACCTTGTAGGATTAAGGAAGATTTAATTTTAATCTTCTACAGATTGAAACTCTATCCACCATCAAACTTCTCCATCTCATACTTCGTTGAAGACGAAGCCATCTGTAAACCCTAGGTTTTACGCACAAAGCTTTGATACCAGTTTGTTATAATAAGCACGCAAATCTAAGGCACACACACAAATCGCACAATCACACAGTATTGAAAAGAGAAAAAGAATAACACAAGATTTAACGTGGTTCAACCGTAAAGTCTACGTCCACGGGCAAGACAAGAGAAAAAGTTCCACTATGATGAAAAGAGCAAGATACAATCAATCAGAACTCTCAAACCCTAATCCCAATGTGTTTCCCGAATATCTCATAACTTTTTTGTAAAGGATAGAATATTACAATATTTATACTGGTCCATACCGCGGCCTATGCCCTCCGCTACCACCACAGATCTCACTTTTTATCCCAATCGGGTCGCAGCGCGAAACTTTCTGGTCGGGTCACAATTCGAATCCATGAAAAATATATTCAAAATTCAAGCCACAAAAATAACAAACTGGTAGTACTATTTATCCTGATGTTTTCCTACATTCAAGTATCTTCACAAGCTCATTCAAGCACCATTAGGAATCGGCATAATTTTCAGAGAAAATCATCACTGAGACATATGATTCTTCAATTGTTGCCAAGAGAACTGGTGAGATCTCTTCTCCTTTACAAAGGTTTTCATCCAAGAAGGTATTGATTTGTTTTTGCTGGAAAGCATTAAAGAGATGGGAGACAAAACCATCTCGAATATCTTTGCCTCTATAGCTAATAAAAACATCATAGCTGGGACTGGTTGAAGAAGTAGAAGCCATGATAAGTGATAAAAGAAGGGTCGTGCAACTGAGTTTGAAGCTGGTAAAGAGAGCAACAACACTATAGATTAATAATTTGGCAAACTATTCTGAGACAAAGTAGAAATGATGTAAATAAAACAAAGAACGAAAATGAAGATAACTGGAAACACCATATGCACTTTCTGTGAAGGAAAATAAACTGAAGGAACCACTAGCACCAGGGACAGGTCAACATAGTAATTAGCTACAAAAAGGTACAAAGTCATAGATTTGAAACTATGCAGATATTAAAATAGCTACACAATAGAAACAAATTAAAGAAAGATATCACTTTGTCAATATCTATAAGCTTTAAATTAATAATATTGATAAGGGGAAAAACAAACAAAATAATATTGATGGAGTCATTTTTAAAATTGGGAAATTTAAAGATCTAATTTTAATTAAAAACAAATAAATTAAAAATGTAATATTAAAATTCATAAAAATAATTAATTTTTTAGTGGATTAATATGAATGAAGAGTAGTTTAGGAAAATATAAAATAAAATTTATTACTTTAATTATATTCACAATATGTTGTTAAATTATGTTAAAATAAAAGTATGTATATTTTGATGGATAGAGCATGAATTGCATATTTTAAAGAATTTTATTTTTATGATATTAATGAAACGCATAGGGACATTAACACACCCCATCACAAAATCACCATGGCAAGTTTCTCAATACACCAACTTTTGCCTTTGCAATCGGATCTCAATACGCCAAAACAAGGTCCCTGCCGGCACATGGAGCCATTTTATACAACTTCCCTTAAAGTGTAAACAACGATTGTCCATTCTTGATTGAACTTTTTCTTCCGCCTGCATTGCATAGAGTATTCCACCCTATATATTTCAACCGTTTCACATTTATTAGAATATTTTATATTTATTTATTTATTAAATGATAGTGGACAAATTTTGACCCATTCAAATTACAAAGAAAATTCACCTATATTATTCATTTCATGTTTATTATAAATTAAAATTAAAAATATTAGATTAAATGTAATAACGTGCTATTTCGATAACTTGACTTGGTTGTTTCTCTTTGGATGATTTCCACTCTTACTTGTATCCAAAGAAAAATATAATAATGTGCAAAATGTCTCTATTAGCAGAGAGAAAACAGAAGAGCCGAAGTTTAAAGAACAAGGAAAGGGATAAAGATAAATATAAATAGAAAAAAAATAGTAAAATTTAATTTTAAATACATATGAAAAATGAATTTTCTATATATCTTCATGCATACTCAGAATGCTTCAAATTTAACAAAAATTCTAAGAAACAAAACTAATGGATTAATGATAAGTATTTATTATTAAACGCAGCGTATAGAAAATGAATGGAAGTAAGTTAAAGAAAAGAACTGAGCTGACAATGCAAAATGAAGAAACGGTGCGGAGAAGCATAAGTAAAACGGTGCGTGCTGGAAAGATCTAAAGCAGAGCAAGAGATGGATTCCCGCATTTCTCAACAGATCTAACAGCAGATTAGTTACGGCTGTAGTTAGTTAGAAACCCTTCCTTGCCTTGAATTCAGCCTTGTTCTTTTCACCAAGGATGCGAAAATAAAGGGGGGAAGAGGGCGGACAGCGACTGTCCGTCGCCAACCATGACATTCCCGGCGTCAATCGCACTTCCTCGCCTCTTACTCACTTCCTCCAGCGGTCGATAAGCCCTTCTGTAATCACAATTGTAGTCGACGGACGGTTAACAGAGAGAAGAAATTGAAGTTTTGAAGCTTGAAGCTGTGAGTTTGTTTGCTACAATATCTGTAATTTTAGCCATTATTGTTAAAAGTTTTTTAATTTTTGGATTTCTACTCATTTTTGTCAACCCAATAAGTAATCCATTATTTTAGGGTTAACCATTTGATATCCGTTGGAAAGAAGCTCTAAAATTTTTTTCCCCTCACTCATCTCTCTAATGAGACTAATGTAGCCTTATGATATTAAAAAATGCCTTTCAAACTTTTTCATCCCTTTAAATATGAAAACTCAATATTTGTGGCATTAGATAAGTCTGAAATTCTGATCATGTCCTTATAGTTGCTGAGGTCCATCACTTTCAAAATTTTCAAGAGGCTGTAATGAAAGATAATTTTATCTTAATCAAAAATTTAATTAATTAGTCTTGAAAATTAAGTATGTCATGATGAAATAAGATTATTTTAAATCAGAATGGTAAATTTATTTTTATGATTTTCGTTTAGAAATTCATTTATAAGCAAATAATTAAAAAAAATTAACCATTCAATTTATAAAAATTTTAAGTTAAATTAAATATTAAATAAGGCAATAGAATTATAACAAATGAAAACCTTAAAAAAAATCTCTTAAAAAAAGTAAGCCTAAAAACAATAATATAAGTGCAGCCATATAAAACTTTAAGAAATAGGTGGGTGGGAATTTTCATGCCCAGAACAAACAGAGAGGTACACTGAAAGGAATCCTTGGGATCTGCCATTTATATCTGCTTTAAATTCCAGTTCTGCATCTGACCAACAAAGCTGCAGACTACTCACTAGTCAGTGAGTAATTGTTTTTAATGCAAAGCAACAATATCTTGGTTTGCATTATCTGCTTGCTTGTATTGCTTCTCTAATTCTTGTCCTGTGTGTGTTTGCTGAGAACTTCACTTCTCTAGTTCTCGAATTGAATTTGTTTGTAATTTTGTTGCACACACAGATATATGGAAAAAATGAAGGAGATAAATGCAACAAAGACTTTAGAATTCATTGCTCATAGAGCAATAAGTGAAAATCAATAAATGAAATTCAATAGTAAAATAAGAGATTATTTTATCGTCACAGTCATTGTCGTCTATTTCATAGTCATTGTTGTCTTTCAAGCATACAAACGGAGCTTATTTTATCCTGATGAGATCATTGGATCCTTTTATTGTCTTCTTCTTCTTCTTCTTCTTCTCTTCACTGACATGAAATTATTAATATTTTATGAGCAATGTATTGATACTTCATAGCTTGTGTTAATGGACTTGAGGAAATGCTTGTCTAGGCCAATTGGATAGCCCCATCCATGCACCATCCCATAGACTTGAATGTTTGTCATTCGCATGCGAAGAGGCTTTATATGAAGACTGAAATAAATTACACCCTTTCTTCAATGTCACGAGAACTCTAAATTTTGACTGTACATGAAAGGTTTGTATTAAAATATGAACGAGATAAAAGATTTTTCTCACATTTCTAATCTTATATTTTTGGAACAATTGATCAACTAACAATTCTGTTCCAGGGGGAGGAATGGTGGCGCATGTGATATTGTTAATTACTAATTATTGGTATTAAACTGATAAGCAAGGGACGTGGAGTGTACATGATGCTTGAAAACTGAGGCATGAGTAGGTGGCCTAATGCATAGATAATGTTTGTTGACTGGAAATAGACATTGCATTGACAGTGGTTTAGGCAGGTGGATAAATTTTCATAAGATTTTGCCTTTTAAAAAAAAAAAAAAAAAAAAAAAATTTACTGGTAGTGGCTAGACATTTCTATGATGGTGACTGATGAATCAATAAAATATATAGATTATTTGATAGAGTTCTTTCTTTGCATCTTCCTAATTCAACCTTCTTTTTTTTACTCTAGTTTTTCCAGATAATGGATGTCACCATCATAGCATACAAATAACAGGCTCTGTTCACACATAATAATATCACCGTGACTGTGTGACATCAGAATTGCTCTGTAGCACTTCTTTCAAAGTATATTGCATAGCTTTTTGCATGTTTTCTGTAATTTTGTACATAAATGACATGTATTTTTTGATATCCATTTGTTAAAATTCATTTGCTGTAAATTCCTCAGCTCACAATATTCATCCTAGTCATGACTGAAACATTTGAATGCTGCACACTTCATATATACAGGTACATGGAAATATACAAAAGCATGCGGGTAGATAAGCATCTTCAATATGATCTAACATCTTCAACTATCAAATAATCTTTTCTAGTCCCTCTCAGTGGTACCTGCTATATTTATAAATGGAATTCAACATTATGAGGAGGCATACCAACGTGGGACAGATGACTTTTTGTGTTCTTTTGCATAAAAGAACTCAATGAACTTCTGCAGGAACTTTAGTCTATGGCTGGGGTAGAGTAACCCAGTTGTAGATCCAACAATAAATCAAAAGCAAGTCCAGGAATGAGTCCAAAAACAAGCGGGTTATTTGAGGATTCTTCAAGAATAGGATTGGTAGTTTGTGTTTAATCACAACAAAATTGCTGTATAATTGAACCACACAATCCTGGATTGCCCAAGAAATTGGAGACAGGAAAAATGTCGAACTAGCCTTTATAGGTACTTGTAGATCGTTGTCTACAACATCGAACCAAGACTTTATGAAAAGAGAGTCACATTTAGAGACTTTCAAAAGTGGGCAACATAGAAGCCAAATTGACTTCCTCTCAACCAGGAAAATAAAAAGAGCTCTATGCAAGGATTGTAAGGTCATTCCAGGAGAGGCTTTAAAAAGTCAACATTAGTTAATGGTCTTGGATGTCAAGTTTAGGAACAATTTAAGTAAGGTCAAAAGAAATAGGGTAGCTTGAACAAAGTGGTGGGAGTTCAAAGGAGTAAGGCAAATGAAGTTCAAAAATGAGCTTCTCAAGTCCGAAGCATGAAAGCTGGATATGGAGGCCAATGATATGTGGCTACAGATTGCATCAAAGATTAGAGAAGTAGCTAGAAAAGTACTTGGAGAGTATAGAGGACATGGACCACCCTCAAAAGAGAGATGGTGGTGGAATGAGGAAGTACAAAAGGCAGTGAAGAGAAAGAAGGAATGGTATAAGAAATTACCTAAATGTGATAATAATGAGGCATATGAACAGTACAAGATAGCAAAGAAAAATGCCAAAAAAGCAGTTAGTCAAGTAAGAGCGCAAGCCTTTGAAAAGTTATATGAGAAACTTGGAACTAAGGAATGGGAGAAATATATTTATAGATTAGCAAGGAGAAGAGAAAAGAAATGTAAAGATCTCAATCAAGTTAGGTGCATTAAGGATAAAGAAGGAAAAATATTGGTGAAAGATGAGGATATTAAAGAAAGATGGAGAAATTATTTTGATGATCTCTTTAACAATAGTCAAATTTGTAATAGCGTGAACATAGACTATAGAACAATAGAAAAGAATGTGAATTATACTAGAAGGATTAGATCTTTAAAAGTGAAGGAAGCACTTAAGAGAATGAAAGTGGGTAAAGCCTGTGAATCCGATGGAATACCAATTGAACTGTGAAAGTGTTTGGGAGATATTGGAGTGGCATGGTTAACTAAATTATTTAATAAGATTCTAAACTCAAAGAAAATGTTTGATTAATGGAGGAGGAGTATTTTAGTACCTATTTTTAAAAATAAAGAAAACATACAGAGTTGCTCAAACTATAGGAGAATTAAACTCATGAGCCATATTATGAAGTTGTGGGAGAGAGTTGTGGAGCATCGACTACATCATGATACTTCTATCTCTCCCAATTAATTTGGCTTTATGCCCGGTCGTTCAACTATAGAAGCGATCTTTCTCATTAGAAGCTTGATGGAGAAATATAGAGATGTGAAAAAAGATCTATAAATGGTTTTTATTGATTTGGAGAAGGCTTATGATAATGTTCTAACAGATGTCTTATGGAGAGTGTTACACTACAAGAATTTGCCAGAATAGAAACTGAAATTAGAAACGGATTTATATCGGTTTGTAATTTGAAACGGATTTATATCGGTTTGTAATTTGAAACGGATTTTGAAATGGAAATTGAACAATATGAATCAAATATATTAGAAACCGATTAGCAACGGATTTAAAACCGAAATTAGAAACGGAAAATTATCCGTTTCTAAAGCATGTGCTGAAATTTGGCGGTAAATTAAATGTCCGTTTAGAAATCGCTTAGAAACTGATATCTGAAACCAATTTCGGTCGGTTTCTAATTCTTTATATTTAGAAACTGATTTCTTTCGGTTTCAAAAGGTGAGGTATACTATTTATTGAATTTAAGGACCAAATTAGAAACTGATTTTTGTCGGTTTCAATTTATTTATATTTAGAAACCGATGATTTTCAGTTTCAAAAGTTAAGGTATTTTACTTAGTGATATCTAATTCCTTATAATTAGAAACCGATTTATTTCGGTTTCAAAAATTAAGCTCTTTTGTTTATTGAATTTTAAGTCAAATTAGAAACCGATTTTAGTCGGTTTCTAATTCCTTATCATTAGAAACCGATTGATTTTGGTTTCAAATATTAAGCTATTTTGTTTGTTGAATTTTAAGTCTATATTAGAAACCGATTTTTGTCGGTTTCTAATTCATTGTTTTTAGAAACCGATTGCTTTCGGTTTCTAAAGTTAAGGTATTTTACTTATTAAATTTGACTCTCAAATTAGAAACCGATTTTGATCAGTTTCTAATTCCTTATATTTAGAAACCAATTTATTTCAGTTTCAAAAATTAAGGTATTTTGTTCATTGAATTTTAAGTCAAATTAGAAACCGATTTTATTCGGTTTCTAATTCCTTATCGTTAGAAACCGATTGATTTCGGTTTCAAATATTAAGCCATTTTGTTTGTTGAATTTTAAGTCCATATTAGAAACCGATTTTGGTCGGTTTCTAATTCATCGTATTTAGAAACCGATTACTTTCGGTTTCTAAAGTTAAAGTATTTTACTTATTAAATTTGAAGCTCAAATTAGAAACCGATTTTGGTCAGTTTCTAATTCCTTATATTTAGAAACCAATATATTTCGGTTTCTAAAGTTAATATTTTACTTATTAAATTTAAAGGCCAAATTAGAAATCAACTTTGATCGGTTTCTAATTTCTTATATTTAGAAACTGATTGCTTTCGGTTTCAAAAGTTAGGGTATTTACTTAATTCTAATATAATTTTTAATTTAATTTTATAATTTGAGTTTAATTTTTAACTTTACTTAATCTTATTTTTAATTGAATTTTAATTTTTATTTTAATTTCACTTATATTTCAACTTTATGATTTCGATTTAATTTTAGTTAAAAAAAATGAAAAATGCAAAAATTAATCTTAGCCTTTAATTTTAGACTATTAAATCATAAAGCAATAAAAATTTCCAAATTAATCTAAACCTTTTCTTTTTATAAGTCTTTTATTTTTATTTTTGTACAAACTAATTAATAATATAAAAGTTAATATATTTTAAATAAAAATAATAAATTTCAATTATAATTAAATAAAATTAATAATAAATATTTGTTAGCCCTAGCCACACAGTCGACAGTCCTCCCTTCCATCATTCATCAAGTTCTCCGCTTCTTCTCTGTTCGACCGCTTCTCTTCGGCCATTTCTCATCGGATGAGAACTTCACCTCATTCCTACAGTTCTCTTCGGTCGCTTCTTCTTCGGTTTCATCAATCTCAACACAGAATCGTTCTCAGTAATCTAGCTCATTCTTAACAGATTTGGCTCGTTCTCGTGATTAAGTCGCTCTCCAGCAGCTCATTCGCTCCAGAACTAAGGTGAGTTTATCTTGCTGCAGACTTATTTTTTTCATTTACTAAGCATTTTGCACATTAGTGGGATTGAACAATTGCCGATGGAATGTGGGTTATTGAGGTTAAAAAATTTTCATTTGTGATAAAGAATTAGAAAAAAAAAAAAATGGGACTAAACAATTGAAGCCAAAGGAATATGGGTTCTTGGGGTTAGAAAATTTTAATTTGTAATAAAGAATTGAAAAGAAAAATCTTGGACAGAATAATTGATGCCGAATGAATATGGGTTATTAGGGTTAGAAAATTTTCATTAGTAACGAAGAATTAAAAAAAAATCTTGCTTTTCAAATATTGTTATTGATAGAATCCAAAATTAGCCATTTTCAAGAATTATTCCAGGTCTTGCCCAACTACTATGCTTGTGTTTCATGCCAGAGTCCCTCTAGATGGCTGGTGAGTTTGGCTTCAGTTAATGGTGCTGGGCCTTTTTCTGTTTGGCTTAAACATAAGCAAAACTCAATCTTACTGATATAATTTAATGTGAAATGAGAATTTGTTAATTGATTAGCTGAAGTAATAAGTGCAATTTCCTGCAAGGCAAAAATTTCTTGTTGTCCTTCTAAATCTGCTTGTAGTTGAAGTCTTGAAGAAACCAAAATGTTCCTTCTTTGGTGTTATCTGACGCTTTTTTGTTGAATGGTATTTTTACACCTTTTTTGAGCTTGCTGCACAAATATGTTTGATGGGTACCTCTAATTTCTGTAGTTTTTGGTCTTTGCATGCATTAACAACGCCCGCGATTTCTCTATCTGTGCAAATCATCATTCTCTATTTTTTTTTTAATGGAAGTTATTTTTCTTGCTTGTACAGTATTGCTCTGTAGGTGTTTGTGTTTTTGCTTGAATGAGATTCATTTAAATTTATAAACAATTTTAGTATCTTTCAGACAGTTGCATTTATAGGCGTGGCCAATGGCCACATTGGTTTTGCTTATGAAAATTATGGTCGTCCAAGTGTCCAACGATGTTTTTTTTTGGGCATGGATTGGGAAGTTGGATAGTCTGCTTGCTAGCTATGCCAAAATTTGCAACTCATCTTAGATGTTCTGCTAGTGATGGATGGCTGACTGGCTTGCAGTTGCAGGTGGGGACTGATAAACAGCCAAAATAATTTAGCCATCATGGGATGAGATGGGACTCAGAAAAATAATGACATTAACTTCACCATCACTAAACTATTAACTCATTATTTCTCTTTATAATTAATATGTTTGAAACGTTCTAATTGTATTTAATTGCCCATCTGAAAGCTGGTCATTACAATTATATATATATATATAGATGTCATGATTTTCCTTGCTTCATCAAAATCTGATAAAGAGAGAGGGATTCAATTAGTTGCAGTTAGCTTTCATATCAAAACGTCCTCATCCATCAAAATTCAAAGTTAAACATGCCAAGCTAGCTTGGGCCACTTGATGAGATCATGCTCTTCAAAACAAGAGCTATAAGTAAGCAAGTTTATTATTACTATTGGGATTATGAATTTCACATTTTGAAAAAATATAAATATGAAAGGGTAAATATAGATAATTAAATTGTAATATTGATTTAATTAGTCATTTTGATGGATAAAGTAAATTAATTATTTATATAAGTTCAAATTAAAATGAATTAAATCATAATTTAATTAATACTGTCTCTAAATTTAATATAGTATTAGAGTTTGGATTATATAATTAAACTCATATTTAATTAAAAATACAAATTAATTATCAAGTGACAATAATATAGTTACACTTGCAAGGGGTTATTGAGATTATAAATTCTATTTTAGAAAAAAAATAAACATAAAAGAGATAAATATAAGTGGTTAGATTGTAATATTGACTTAATTAATTATTTTGATGTGTAAAATAATATAATTATTTATAGAAATCTAAATTCTAAACTTAACCATTATCAATTGCACATGAAGCCAGAAGTTGCAAGAAATTGTAAAATAAAAAAATAATAAAAAAAAAACTCCAATATCTGTTCCCTGGATCCACGTGTTCCTGTAGGGCTTGAATGAATGAATTGTAACACTCTTAATTTTTAAATTAATTATTTTATTATGTTTTTTAATTTTATACTATTATGCCATATAGTGTAGTTATTTATTTATTTATTTACTTTTGGGTGTTAAATTTTATACAAGAATTTACTAACATAATTTCTTCTTTTTTTTTTTTTGGAACTATAGTCTGTCTCACTCTCTTTTGGTCACTATCTCTCGTTATTTTGTCCCTTGCTTTCAGTATCACACAGGTAAGTAATATTTTAATATGGCATTTTGATTTGTAAATGCATGCATATCAATTTTTGAGGTGATAATTTTTTCTATTGTTGGACACTATTCTAGATTTTCTATATATCTTAATAGTTTCTTTTTTTTTTTTTATCAAATTTGTCACATAATAACCTTAGAAAACCCGTCCAATGTCCTACTGACAATTAATGTCAGTGGACAATGGATTGTCCTATTGGACAAATTGGAATTGTATACTCTAAATAGGAATAGGATGGATATAAATATGTATTATATATTTGTAGAAATTTCGTAACATCTCTCATTGTTCTCTGGGTGCAGCCTTTATGTTGTGCACTTGGAGAACTAATGGGAGATGCTGCCGAAATTTTTACAAATATATAACATGTCATTATCTGTCTGTTATTGGTAGAAATGATACAATTCTAATTGGGTTAGGGCCTTACCTTTCAACGCATGATTGGGGATATGATGTAATTCTGATATCTGACATATCATTACTAATATTCACTTAATTATTACACAGCTATTAGCAAAATGGGATCAGATCGGAGATGGATGTATGCTAGGTTAAAAGATGGCCTATTGACCTCATAATTCATAGAAGGTATTGAACAATTCATAACATTTGCTAAGCAACATCCAGAGTGGATGGATGGGGATAAACTGAAGTGTCCATGTAATCATCGAAAGTGTCAGAATCGTAATTATGTTGATGAGAATACAATTCGGTTACATTTGATGAAGCATGGATTTGTGTCATATTATTATAAATGGATTCTACATGGGGAACCCCGCACAAGTAATATTGATAGTCAAAACATAAATGTTATGATAGCGGAGTCTGTTCAAGAGGTTGATAATAGCACAAGCAATACATATGAGCAAATGGTAATGGATGCAGCAGGTCCTAATTTCTTTCAGGATGTAATGGAGGAGCCTCCAAATCCATCAGCTCAAAAATTGTATGACATGTTACAAGCTGCTAATCAAGAGGTGTGGCCAGGTTGTGAAAGCCATTCGCAGCTCTCAGTTGTTGCAAGGATGTTGAACATCAAGGCAGAACATCATTTGTCAGAAAAGTGTTTTGATGACATTTGTCAACTTATGAAAGAGGTGTTACCGGATGAAAATTTAATGACTGAAAACTTTTACAGTACGAAGAAGTTGGTCCAAGCATTGGGCCTACCTGTTGAGAAGATTCATTGTTGTACTAATGGATGTATGTTATATTGGGCTGAAGATAGTGAGTTAACGAATTGCAAGTTTTGTGACCATCCACGGTTCAAACGACATAGTCGAGGCTCTTCTAATTTTCAAACCTATGTCCCACATAAGCAAATGTACTACTTTCCTCTCACACAGAGATTGCAAAGATTATATGCTTCGAATGCAACAGCAAAAGAAATGAGATGGCACGCTGAGCATGACCATGAAGATGGGGTAATGCGTCATTGTTCAGATGCAACTGCATGGAAGCATTTTAATAAAACACATCCTTCATTTGCTGCTGAGGTTCGGAATGTAAGGCTAGGACTGTGCACCGATGGGTTTCAACCATTCGGTCAGTCTGGACAACAATATTCATCTTGGCCAGTCATTGTCACTCCTTACAATTTGCCTCCTTGGTTATGTATGAAGGAAGAGTATATGTTCCTAACGGTAATAGTTCCTGGTCCGAGAAACCCAAAAGACAAATTGGATGTGTACTTACAGCCCCTTATTGCAGAGTTGAAACAGTTGTGGGAAGTTGGAGTTGAGACATATGATGCATCAAAGAAGAATAATTTTAATATGAGGGTTGCGTTATTATGGACAATAAGTGATTTCCCTGCATATTCAATGTTATCCAGTTGGAGCACAAAGAGCAAGACTGCTTGTCCATATTGTAGGGGCGAGTCAGATGCATTCACATTGACAAAAGGTGGTAAACAATCATGGTTTGACAATCACCGTAAATTCTTACTAGCTAACCATCCTTTCAGACGGAATAAAATTACTTTTAGAAAGAACAAGACAGTTACAAAAAGTGCTCCCCCCATTCTATCTGGTGAGGAAATTTTAGAACAAATAGAACATCTAGGATTAATGTGTGTCACAGATATGGGTGCAGATGAGAATAACAGTTGCAAAGCAAAAAACACGGGTTGGAAGAGACGGAGCATTTTTTGGGATTTGCCATATTGGAGTACTAACATGCTTCGCCACAACCTGGATGTCATGCATATAGAGAAAAATGTATTTGAAAATATTTTTAATACTGTGATGAATGTTGAAGGGAAGACGAAGGACAATGCAAAATCAAGGGAAGATTTGAAAGAGTTTTGTCACCGACCTGAGTTAGAGAGGATATGGCAACAGAAAGTATCCTAAAGCATGTTACACATTAGACAAACAATCAAAAGCGATATTGTGTGAATGGCTTAAAAATCTTAGATTCCCAGGATGGTTATGTCTCAACCATGGGTAGGTGTATATACATGCTAAAAATAAAGTTGATTGTGATGAAAAGCCATGATTGTCAGTTCTTTATGCATTGATTACTACCAATAGAATTTATGGAATTGCTTCCAAAAAATGTGTGGCGAGCATTGACCGAATTGAGCAATTTCTTTAGAGAGTTAACTTCAACAACACTTAGAGAAGAAGCCATGTTACTGACTCAATGAAGAGATTCCTATAATATTATGTAAACTTGAGCGTATATTCCTCCAAGTTTCTTTGACTCCATGGAACATCTCGATGCATTTGGCTTATGAAGCATGGATTCTTGGTCTGTGCAATATCGGTGGATGTATCCATTTGAGAGGTAACTAGTTTAATGTATTGTTGTATACTATCATTACATGGAGAAATAAAAACTTTGTTGTGACTAAATAGTAAATGGTGCAGGTACCTTAGGAAGTTAAAAAATAATGTGAAAAATAAAGCCAAAGTGGAAGGTTCCATATGCAATGCATACTTAGTTGAAGAAGCATCGTCATTCTGCGCTCATTATTTTGAACCCCATGTCAACACAAGGCATCGAAAGGTTCCACGCAATGATGATACGATCGAACATATGGATGAACATCCGGGAATCTATCAATTTTCACTCATTACGGTAGGCCACTAGGAAAAGGAAAGGTTAGATATCTCACGGAACAAGAATTTCAAGTAGCACAAATGTACATCTTGTTGAATTGTATAGAAGTAAAACCGTACATTGAGTAAGTTTTTCTAATATTCAATTATTATAATTGTTGCAATGCCATTATTGATTCCAAACATGTAATTAACTATTTTCATTGTGTGCAACATTTTTGTTAATGAGTTACACATGGCCAATCCAAATATCAATGATAAACAAGTTGATGAGAAACTAGAGCGTGAATTTGATAAGTGGTTCAATAAATATGTTCACAATCCCTCCAACAATATATCAAGCCGCTTTTAAAGGATCTATCAAAGGGTCCATTAAGAAGTGTTATGTGCTACAATAGTTATGTAGTTAATGGTTATAAATTTCACACTAAAGGTTATGGTTCGCATAGGGCAACGATGAACAGTGGGGTATGTATCAAGGGGACTAATTACAGTACTAATGAAAGTGACTACTATGGACAATTAATTGAAGTGCTACGATTGGAGTACCCTGGATTACCAATCAAAAGAACTGTATTGTTTAAATGTGATTGGTTTGATCCAACACCAAATGTGGGAACAAAGATTCATCCAAAATATAAACTTGTGGATATTAATCATAAAAGATCCTTCAATAGGTATGAACCATTTGTTCTTGCTATCCAAGCTGCTCAGGTGAATTATTCCATATATCCAAGCTTAAAACGTGACAAGGATGATTGGTGGGCTGTGTTCAAAATCAAAGCGAGATCTGTTATTGATCTTCCTGAGCAAGTGAATGTCACAACCCCCCCTGCACGGGAAGAACCATTTCAAGAAGATGAAATGGAAGTCCCTTTGATTCAAATTGACGATGATGATGATCAACAACAATATTTGAATGATCAAAATGGTGTACTAGTTGAAATTAATGAAGAGGATGTTGAAGATGAAGAAGAGCTTGAATTGGACTCAGAAAGTGATGAGGAATGCGATGATGTATATGATAGTGATACTAATTAGAATTAGGTATTTCTCTTAATGAATTCATATTTCTAAACTTGAAGTATAAACTCTAACTAATTTCATCTGTATTATGTATCATAAGTTGAATGAAGCTAACTAATTAATACAATTATTTATGTAGGATGCGAGGCAACGGTCGCAGGGGAGGTTTGTTGGGTCATTCACAGTCAAGGCAACTTGTGCAGGATGAGCCCAATGATCAACTAGACCAATCTACACAGGGTCAGCCTCAGGTTCCTTCACGATCCACTGGGAGGTCGACACCAGATCCAGAGGGGTCTACTGCTTCAACACAGCATCGAGCTACACCTCCACCTCCACCGCCACCACCTATTACCCCATCTTCTGAGCCTGCAATTGGATCAACCTCTGGTCATGAAGGTCATTCAGTTGGGGCAGCACCAATATCATCGATGGATGGCCTATCACTCACTACATTTGGAAGAAAGAAAAGAATAAAGCTCATTAATGGCACGTAAGTATTTAAAATTAATTAACTTTATCTATGATTTGGTATTACATATCATTGGCAATTGAAGTACCGTGTTTCTACATTTACATAAAATCAATATATTTGCTGTCTTTCTTTTGTACAGGTTACATCCATCTGAGGAATGTGCTAAGAAGATGAAGAATATCTTCAAGGAGAGGATGGACCCGGAGAGGCCTTTGTTGGAACACTATCACGCCTGAAACAAAAGAGTTTTACTGGGATGAATTTCAAGTAATAAAATAAATATTTAAATATAATTAGCTATCAGATAACTAATTTGCATAGTTTATGAAACCTCAAAAAAGAATGTTATGAACAAATATCATTTAAGTGATGAGAATTTGTGAATTAATATAAAAGAACACAATTGAAGTATATTAATGCTTAAATGATCTATATGTACAGCTTGTGTGATATTGAAAATATGTATTGTTGTGAGTTGTTGTAGTTGGGGTGGATGTTATTTATTGTTGAGAATATATGAAGTGTTTTTAACAGGTGCAATTAATACCTAAAAACTAGGCTGGATTGTCCAAAATTACGGGGAAATGCTGTCAATTTTTTTCTAAAATATTATCATACTAATACAACTGTCTTAATTTTTATTTATTTTATACCAGAAATACTTTGATTGGCAAGAGGTGACTCCACTAGTAAAGGAAGCTTGGAGGCGTAAGGCTGCAGAGCGCTATAAGGCCCTAATGTGCAATGTCAGGAAAGGAAAATCCAAGGTCATCGTGCCTAATAGTACAATGCAAAAATGGAAGGAGGCATGGAGTAGCCCAGAGTTTAAAGCCAAGAGCCATCAGTTCACTGCTAACCGTTGTAGTGAGATAGGGGGAGTTGGGGCAGGCATCTCTAGACACACAGGGGGTTCAGTTTCACATGCTACTCACGCAGATAGAATGGTAATGATTTCATATTTACTATAGGATGGTAATGATTTCATATTTATTAGTTTTGTTATTGTCTGTCTACATATTAGTAGCAAATAATCGAACATTATTATAAACATCACTAAAATCATTATATCTTTTCAGGAAGCCCAGCTTGGCCGAAGA
Organism: Hevea brasiliensis; assembly: GCF_030052815.1. Classification (NCBI taxonomy): domain Eukaryota; kingdom Viridiplantae; phylum Streptophyta; class Magnoliopsida; order Malpighiales; family Euphorbiaceae; genus Hevea; species Hevea brasiliensis. Next base: position 8,718,283 of record NC_079506.1, read on the forward strand.
CCTTTTCCTTATGAACTTTTCCATAAGACCCACACTAGGAAAAGCACCTCTAATATGGTTGATTCACGAGCGCAATCAATTAAGGTAAGTGAACAAGTATTTTATGTCTTTCAATTATATGAAAAAAATGAATAAGTGAGTTTGTTTATTCAATTGCCAAGAAAAATAAATTTAAAATATGTGTATTGACTTATGCAGGATGCATTTTTGGCGCTTAAGGAGCAGTCGTCTCAACCACAAGAGGGGTGCAGTGACCCTCCTATTGTAGATGAGGTCGCACTATATTATCAAGTTGTGGGGGGGGGGGAGAAGAAGAACAGGGTTTATGGCATTGGATCTCAAGCATCAATTTTTTACCCTAGCTCATCACATGGATCATCTCCTACTGCATCCTATTGTGCTCAGTCAGAGGCAATGGAGGAAGAGATTCAACAATTGCATCAGACTGTTGCAACGCTCAAGGATAGTTTGGTTGCAATGGAGGAGAGAGATCGACAACGCGAGTTGATGCTGGAGGAGAGATATAGACAACGTGAGCAGACACTGGAGGAGCGCATGCAACAAATGATGCAAAACATGATGGCACAAATGATGCAGGGTACGCAGTTTACAACCCCAACTCCACATGCGACTCATCAAGATGATGGTAGAGAGGCTGATAGTGGTGATGAGTGATTATCTTGTTGATGACAAGTAGCTTGTTTTTTTGTTATTATGATATTTTATTTTTCCATACAGTATATTATTGTAATAACCCTTCACTGTCATATTTATATATAATATTGACTGATATTTGATATTTGATAGCCTGATATTATAAATATTATGATATTGAGCATTTAAAATTAATATTATATTATATGCTTCAATACAGGAAATAATATATTAAATAAAAAAATAAAAATTTTCTACTAGTAATTTGAAACGGATTAAAAACGAATTTTTCCGTTTCTAATCCAATAACACAAGGATCGGTTTCAGAATTTAGAAACCGATTTGAAACGGAATTTCTGTTTCAAAAAAATTGAAACCAAAATATCAATTTTTAAATTAAAACGGAATTTGAAACCGAATATATGTGGTTTCTAAATTTGAAACGGAATAGTGGTTTGAAAATAGTTTCAGAATTTGAAACGGACGCCATTTTCCGTTTCAAATTTATTTAGAAACTTGCGGATTTAGAACTGAATATTTCGGTTTCAAATCGGTTTCTAAATGTATTTAGAAACCGATTTTCACTGATTTGAAACCGAATATTCGGTTTCAAATCTCCTTTTTTCTTGTAGTGTTAGAACAAAAGAGGGTATCTATTAGGTACATACAAGTGTTGAAAGATATGTATGAAGGAGCAACTACTATTGTGCGCACAGTGTGAGGAGACACAAAAGATTTTCTGATCTCAGTTGGATTACACCAAGGATCAGCTATAAGCCCTTACCTTTTTATATTAGTTTTAGATGAATTGACGAAACATATACAAGAAAGTATCCCTTGGTACATGATGTTTGCGGATGATATAGTTCTGATAGATGAGACTCGAGAAGGAGTCAATAGAAATCTAGAGCTTTGAAGAAGTACTTTAGAGTCAAAGGGCTTCAAGTTAAGTAGAACGAAGACAGAATACATGCATTACAAGTTCAGTGAAGGCCAAACTGGTGATAGGGAAGGAGTTACTTTGGATGGAGTGGTACTGTCCCAAAGTAATTACTTTAAATATTTCGACTCAGTCCTTCAAGTAGATGGGGAATGTGAGGAGGATGTTAGTCATAGGATTCAAGCTGGATGGTTGAAGTGGAGATGTGCCACTGGAGTTTTATGTGATCGCAAGATTCCCAATAAGTTGAAAGGAAAATTTTACTGTACAGCCATACGACCGGCCATCTTATATGGTAGTGAATGTTAGGCACTGAATGAGTCATATGTATCTAAGATAAGAGTTGCAGAGATGAGAATTTTAAGGTGGATGAGTGGCCATACTAAACTAGATAAAGTCTGTAATGAGAGTATTAGAGAAAAGGTAGGAGTAGTGCTAATTGAGGATAAGTTGAGAAAAGAGAGATTGAGGTGGTTTGGTCATGTGAAGCATAGACATACGGAGGCTCAAGTTAGACAAGTAAAGCACATTAGGTTAGAGGATAGAAAGAAAAAAAGGGGTAGACCTAAACTGACTAGGAGGAGAGTAGTACAACATGACCTAGAAGCACTACACATTTATGAGGATTTAACCCAAAATCATTTAGAGTGGAAAAAGCGAATCTATATAGCTGACTCCAAATTTTTGGAATAAAGACTTAGTTGAGTTGAGTTGAGTTAAGTTGCTAGACATTTCTAAGATGGTGACTGATGAATCAATAAAATATATAGATTATTTGATAGAGCTCTTTCTTTGCATCTTCCTATTCAATCTTCTATTTTTTACTCTAGTTTTTCCAGATAATGGATGTCACCATCATAGCATACTAATAACAGGCTCTGTTCACACATAATAATATCACCGTGACTGTGTGACATCAGAATTGCTCTTTAGCACTTCTTTCAAAGTATATTGCATAGCTTTTTACATGTTTTCTGTAATTTTGTACATAAATGACATGTATTTTTTGATATCCATTATTAAAATGCATTTGCTGTAAATTCCTCAGCTCACAATATGCATCCTAGTCATGACTGAAACATTTGAATCCTGCACATTTGATATATACAGTTACATGGAAATATACAAAAGCATGCAGGTAGATAAGCATCTTCAATATGATCTAAGATCTTCAACTATCAAATAATCCTTTCTAGTCCCTCTCAGTGGTCCCTGCCATATTTATAAATGGAATTCAACATTATGAGGAGGCATACCAATGTGGGTCAGATGACTTTCTGTGTTCTTTTGCATAAAAGAACTCAATGAACTTCTGCTGGAACTTTAGTCTATGGATGGGGTAGAGTAACCCAATTGTAGATCCAACAATAAATCAAAAGCGAGCCCAGGAATGAGTCCAAAAACAAGCGGGTTATTTGAGGATTCTTCAAGAATAGTATTGGTAGTTTGTGTTTAATCACAACAAAACTACTGTACAATTGAACCACACAGTCCTGGATTGCCCAAGAAACTGGAGATAGGAAAAATGTCGAACTGGCCTTTATAGGTACTTGTAGATCGTTGTCTGCAACACCGAACCAAGACAGGAAATGTTGTCTTTTAGTTCTTATTTATTCTCTCACTTAGCAAGAGTTTTATTCTCTTTATATAAGACTTTTTTCATTTTGATTGTGGATGCTTTTGATTTTTTAGATGGATTGACTGTGGTGTTTATTCAAAATTTATAATTCAGCACAATATATCTTATGAGCAAAATTTTATTAATAAATGAAATTCAGAAAAAAACATAGTATGGACGTTGCTAGCTAAACCAAATTGATAGGCTTCCCCATTACACCCAACAATGGTATGCTAAGTGAAAAAACATAGAAAGAAAGGTATAAAACACACTAACAAGACAGCACCAACGTCGCATTATAAAAGACAGCAGATAAAGGTGCTGAGAGCTGCAGCAAATTCTGCAGAAAAGTTGCACACAAAAGCCTCCAACGCAGAATCTGCAACAAAGAGGAGACCTACAAGACAAGATCAAGCAGCATAAACAAGAAACTCAACTCTAAAATCACTATAGGACCAGTTGTGATGAGTTCTCCAATCAATAAAAAAGCAGTTTAATTGAAGAACTTTCATAGTACGAACTTGTCAGGATTTCAAAGTTGAATCAAAGTTGCAGTTTTTAGTGGTTAATTTTAAATTGAAGAGATAAATTTTATTATTAAATGTCTAACAGAAGATATTGTTTAATGTCTAACCTTCAAACACCTAATAAGACTCTGCCGTGGTGGTAGTTCTGCAAAAGATTACAAGTACTTTGTAAGAGTAAATAAATTATATTTAAAAAAAGAGTAAATAAATTATGAGAAATTCCTTTACCTGTTGTAAGGTTTTTGGTCTTGTTTCAATCTAAGGGGAGAAGGTTCTTCTTCCTCATCTTCTTGATTTCTGCTTCTCTTTTTATCTCTGCAACCACCATTGTCTTGAACATATATAGGATGTACCCCACATTTAATTATACCCTCGGTATATGGACCCACACATTTAAGTGAGGATGGGTACTTGTCAAGGCAGAACTGAAATGAGGCCCTAACGAAACTGCCTTCCATGTAGAACAATTTATTCCAAAGACACACATGTTTTGATCCTAACCCATGAACCGCCCATGAATAAATGAAATCAAAATTGGAATTTTTACTGTTATGTCCAGATTTATCAATGAATTGGGCTTTGCAAATAAGCCTACCAGGAGAAACATAATGATTTTTGGGATCAAAAACAAGGCATAAAGAAACACCAATCAAGTTTGGCTTATCTAGCGTGAATGAGATTGAAGATCCACTCTGGTTCTTATATCTCATCCTTTGAGGCACTTCATCCCCGGGTATACATAATTCTACAATCTGTACACGAAAATCATTCATTATTTTATGAAAAAATAAAATCCAAACTTATCGTGATGATCCTTGTAACACCTGAGAAAAGGAAGCATACCTCGTCTTTCAACAGATGCGTTTCCAATACATCCTCCATTACTTTCTCCTTTTCCAAATTGATGCAATTACGAAATTCAAGAAAAGTTGCAGTTCCATCTTTGACTTCGTGTTCTGTGAAAAGGAATGAAGTTGATGCAGATTCCAAAGATGTGCAACCCGATGCACGCAACAATTTTAAGCATGGAAGCTCTGGTAATAATTTAAGTCTCTTGCAACCATCTAACGAAAGTATTTCCAACTGAGATAGTTGTTTAATGCTTGCAGGTATACTCTCAAAATTGCTTTCATTTAAATATAAGGATCTCAATGACACTAAACACCCAAGATTCTGGGGAATTTCTAATATACCACAGTAACCTAATTCCATATCCAGTAAACAGGACAAACCTGTCAAAGGAGGCAATGTCAAACCTTCGCAGCCACTACACACTAAGGAAGCCAAATTTTTCAATTGATTGATGGAGGATGGTAATGCTTTTATTCTACTTGAAGATATTTCAAGTTTCTGCAGCAATTCTAAATTCCCTATGTTCTCTGGCAATCCATTGACATTCCGACAACATGAGATATCAAGGAGTGTAAGAGATTTCAGATTGCAGATGCTTCGGGGAATACTATGCAGTTTTGAGCAAACAGATAGATTAAGTTCCTTTAGACATTTTAACTCGCCAATGCTGCTAGGAATCTCAATCAAACTTAAACAACGACTCAAACGTAAAAACTCAAGATTTGGGACGCTAGACAAGTCTGGAACTCTGGTCAGCTCAAAAGAGTGGCTGAGGTCTAAAAGTCTCAGATTTCCAAGATCCTGTAATGAAAATATCAATAAAATAAGCAGTTGCTAATTAACTTCACAAAATGTGGCTAAATTTTATATACTCACAGTAACTCTTGCCTCATCTCCATTCCAAAGTTCTTTGAGGTTGCTACTAGGCATGTGGAGTTCTACAAGATATTTTGTGCAACCCTTCAAAGGCAAATACTTCGAAGGGTATCTATCCCAGTAAAGATATCTTAGCCCTTCTGGTAGAAATTCAAGGCCGCTAGGAAGCAGCACTTGTCCTTGTCCGGAATTAGAAACATTGAAGAATTTGAGGAATCTAAGAGTGTACATCTTCTTGAAGGCTGTGGAACTTAGCACCAAATTATCCTTCGCCTCATACATGTTAAGTAATATGCTTTCAACATTTTGAGTTCCCTAAAAAAATAACAACAAAAGATTATTGTCTGTCACTTAATTCCATATGAGAACTACAGTTCTTACAGAACTCAAATATAAGAAAAATGAAACAAGAAACTGCTCTAATTTAGTCCTCACCATTTCTGTTGACAATACACGACAAATATCATTGTAATTCCATAACCTGATGCTTGCTCCAGGTTGTTTGGATTCCTCATAAGCAATTTCCTTGCCCATTTGTTGCAACAAGTCATGCATACCAACATAATTGGATGATGAAATGGTTATGAGAGATTTATCAATTAGACGACCTATTGTACTTCTTGCAGATAAACCACAAGCATCCAGTATTCCCTCAACACGACCTCTAGGCTCCCCCTTAAAGAAACATGCAATATCAAGAAATATACTTTTTTGATAACGATCTAGATTATCATAACTTATTCTCAGGACTTTTTGAATGTTCAAATCAGGAATTTCTTTCAATTTTTTCAACTCACTTTCCCAATCTTCTATACCCTTACTATACAAATTAGAGCCTAAAACTCTAAGAGCCAACGGATTGCCTTGAGCATATCTTATTGCGATCTCCGATAGCTTCTCATATCCTTCTTTGGGATGATCTTGTTTGAAGGCATATAAGCTAAAGAGATGGAGAGCTTCATGATCAATTAATTCTTTAACCTCATATATATGCTCCTCAAGGCAAACATTTATGAGTGTTTGCCTATCTCTGCTGGTTATAATTATTCTACTTCCCTTATTGTACCAATCACGGTTTCCACCTAAACCCTTTAAAACATATGAATCATCTACATCATCAAAGATGAGGAGTACTTTTTTACTCTGAAGTCTTGTCCTCGTGAAATCCCCTAGACGAGGCGTACCTATATATCCATCTTTCTCTCCTAACAATTGACAGAAGATTTTATCTCGCAAAGCATTTGATGTTTGCTTCGTTATTTCTTCCCTAACATTGGCAACAAAGCAGTGACTCTCAAATTTAGCCTTGATTCGATGAAATACTTCTTCAGCAAGAGTTGTCTTTCCAATACCTCCCATCCCCCAAATTCCTACAACTCGTTTATTATTTATTGATTCAGAAAATAATAATTCTTCCATTTTCTTCACCCGAGATTCAATTCCAACTAAATCATCATTCTCGTAATTACCTTTAAAGATGTGATTTAATTTCTCCAAAACAACATTTACTATTTCCTCAACTAGTTCGGACTCAGACCTGATTATATATGAAAAAAAAATGTTAGTAAGTGATACTTCTAAGTAAATAACATGCAATATATATATATATTTCTATTTAGAAAAATAAGATACTGATATTAAATTTGATATTAACACTGTTTATATTTGAATTTAATCATGATGAAATTTATTTAAAATTATGGTATGTGCTATCTGAACTAATATACACTGATTTTCTATTAAATGTTATATACTTAGATGTATGCAAGAATTTTTTGTATTATATCTAAAAATTAATCTTAGAATTTCAATTTGCAAGCAATCAAATAAAGTATTAAGTTTTTAATTTTAGCTTAACATTATTTTTATTTAATTATATGCCCAATTTTTGCCATATTATTCTTAGAATATGACAAACTGACAATGTGCACCACAAAATGCTGTTTCCTTTTGATTTTGGAATTAGCATTTCATTTTCTCGTTTAATAAGGAAACGTTAATATTTAGCCAAATGGCATATTCTTTAATTTATTGGTTATTGAATTAAAAAAAAAATCTAACATTTGAATTTGTTACTCATTCTATCCAAAATTATTAATTTTAAATGATTAAATTAAATTTTTTTAAATAAAAAATTATTGAACACTCAAATTAAAATTTAATAAATTACAATTTTATCCTCAAGATTTGGCAAAACCTTACAATTTAGTCCTTATATTTTCAAAACTACGCAATTTCATCTTGAAATTTGGTAAAACTTACAATTTATTCCCTTAATTTAAACTTCATTTTATCAAATTTCAAAAACTAAATTGTAATTTTCTCGTTACAATTCGGGGATAAAATTTGAGTGCCAAATAAAATTTCTTTAGTCTTGAAAGGTTTGATTTAATTGTCTAAAATTAAAAAATTTAGATAAAAAAATAAATACAAATATTTAGATTTTTTAAGTCAGTTTGTCATTATATATTGATATTTCTTTCATCTATATATATATATAAAAAGGTTAAAGTATCTATGCATATAATCAAGTATTTATGATACATGAATTAAAATAACACCCTCAATATAAAGGTAAAACACAAATATTCTTAAAAATTCATATATTATATGTTGAGGACACATGTTAAAAACTATGATAAATATGGTGTAATATCATAATCAATCATCTTAACATATGCCAAATAAGGGTAGTCTAGTTAATTTTCTTAGACTTTTAACAATGTAAGAGGTGAGGATGTCTCGAGTTTGATTATTTCATTTATATAAATAAAAAATAATTATAAATTAATAATTAAGTGATTTATTATCAAATTCACCATTATATATATTTAGATTAACTTTTAGCAATTTGTTTACACCCAAAAACAAAAGAAAAAACCGCCATTCATCATGTATCCAATTAGGACTAAAGTTATCTCTAATTTATAATAATAATAATAATAATAATAATAATAATAATAATAATAATAATTAAAATAAAAACGTTAAAAAAATAATAAACTTACTTGATATTCCGTGACTGTGAGTCCCATCCTGCTAAGTTGCTGATTTCTTTCAAAGCATGGCCCCATTCCTCCACCTTTTTTACTTCTTCTCCATGCTGCGCTTGAGAGAATGCCTCTCCAAAATTCCCTCTCAGCTCTTGAATATCAGTTGGATCTACACGATAAAAAACTGGTAGGACTATTTGTCCTAATGTTTTCTTGCATTGAAGTATCTTCACGAGCTCATCTAAGCACCATGGAGACTCTGCATAATTTTCAGAGAATATCACCACTGAGATGTATGATTCTTCAATTGTTTCGAAGAGAGAACTTGATATCTCTTTTCCTTTATCAAGGTTTTCATCCAAGAAGGCTTTGATTTGTTTTCCAAACAAAGCTTTCAAGAGATGGGAGAGAAAATCCTTACGTATATCTTTGCCTCTAAAACTAATGAAAGCATCCCATTTCTTGCACTGATCTGGAGGAGTAGAAGAAGTAGAAGCCATGTCTGGAGGAGTAGAAGAAGTGGAAGGCTGTTGTGCAAGCAGAGTTTGAACAATGTTTCCCGTGAGAACTGAGTTTGAACAAGGTAATTAACAAAACAAATACCAGAGATGTATATTTTTTGCGTGTGGAAAACTGCTTTGACGCAATAAAAAATTTATAGGCATACAGCATGATTGGAAGCACCTTCCCAGAAGGAACATATTATTGTTGGCTTGTTTCAGTAATTACCAAAAGCTATGGCTTGTTTCAGTAATTACCCAAAAAAAAAGGCAACAAAATACTTGAAATACTATGCAATTTCTAGGAAGCTAACTTTGTATTAAAGACAGTTGATGACTTGACTTGTTGGGGGCAAGTCTCTCAATACACCAACTTTTGTCTTTGCAATCGGATCTCAACACGCCAAAACAAGGTCCCTGCCGGCACATGGAGCCATTTTATACAACGATTGTCCATTCTTGATTGAACTTTTTCTTCCGCCTGCATTGCATAGAGTATTCCACCCTATATATTTCAACCGTTTCACATTTATTAGAATATTTTATATTTACTTATTTATTAAATGATAGTGGACAAATTTTGACCCATTCAAATTAAAAAGAAAATTCACCCATATTATTCATTTCATGTTTATTATAAATTAAAATTAAAAATATTAGATTAAATGTAATATTGTGCTATTTCGGTAACTTGACTTGGTTGTTTCTCTTTGGATGATTTCCACTCTTACTTGTATCCAAAGAAAAATGTAATAATGTGCAAAATGTCTCTATTAGCGGAGAGAAAAAAATTTGAAGAACAAGAAAAGGAATAAAGATAAATATAAATAAAAAAAATACTAAAATTTACTTTTAAATGCATATGAAAAATGAATTTTCTATATATCATTATGCATACTCAGAATGCTTCAAATTTAACAAAAATTCTAAGAAACAAAACTAATGGATTAATGATAAGTATTTATTATGCAACGCAGCATATAGAAAATGAATGGACGTAAAAGAAAAGAACTAAGCGGACAAAGCAAAATGAAGAAACGGTGCGGAGAAGCATAAGTAAAACGGTGCGTGCTGGAAAGATCTAAAGCAGAGCAAGAGATGGATTCCCGCGTTTCTCAACAGATCTAACAATCAACAACAGGTTAGTTACAGCTGTAGTTAGTTAGAAACCCTTCCTTGCCTCGAATTCAGCCTTGTTTCATTGTTTCTTTTCACCAAGGATGCGAAAATAAAGGGGAGAAGAAGGCGGACAGCAACTCTCCCTTGCCAACCATGACATCCCCGGCGTCAATCGGACTTCCTCGCCTCTTACTCACTTCCTCCAGCCGTCGATAAGCCCTTCTGTAATCACAATTGTAGTCGACGGACGGTCAACAGAGAGAAGAAATTGAAAGTTTTGAAGCCTGAAGCTGTGAGTTTGTTTGCTACAATCTCTTTAATTCTATATTTGCGGCATTAGATAAGTCTGAAATTCTGATCAAGTCCTTAGAGTGCCTGAGGTCCATCAGTTTCAAATTTCCAAGAGGCTGTAAATTTTATCTAAATCAAAAACTTAATTAATTAGTCTTCAAAAATAAGTATTTCATGATGAAATAAGATTATTTTAAATCAGGAATATTAAATTTATATTTATGATTTTCGTTTAGAAATTCAGTTAAAAGCAAATAATCAAAAAAATTAAGCATTCGAATTAATGAAACTTTTAATATAAGGGCAGCCATATAAAGCTTTAAGAAATAGGTTGGTGGGAATTTTCATGCCCAGATAAAACCGAGAGGTAAACTAAAAGGAATCCTTGGGATCCGCAATTTAATATCTGCTTTAAATTCAAGTTCTGCGTCTAACCAACCGAGCTGCAGACTACTAACTAGTGAGTGAGCAATTGTTTTTAATGCAAAGCCACAATGTCTTGGTTTGCATTATTTGCTTGCTTGTATTGCTTCTCTAGTTCTTGTCCTCTGTGTGTTTGCTAGAACTTCACTTCTCTAGTCCTCGAATTGAATTTCTTTTCAATTTTGTTGCTCACACAGATAGATGGAAAAAATGAAGGAGATAAATGCAACAAAGACTTTAGAATTCATTGCTCATCGAGCAATAAGTGAAATTCAATAAATGAAATTCAATAATAAAATAATCATCAATTTACAAGCTCAAAGCTATACTACCCATAAACCCAATTATACCCAAGAGAACCCATACTACACCAAACTGTTCATAGTAAATACATTAGTTAATCCCTTTTAGTCTCCTCTGAGTATAACCAAATATATTTACTATTACAATACTACACCATAAAGAGTGTCTTCAACTATATAGGCAAAGCCCTCTCACCAATGGACAAAAATCCTTTCCTCTTAAATTCTATATCTTTTTTCTACCATAGGCTCAAGCGTCTTTTCACTACAATGGCCAAAAGCTCCTCATCATTGGGCAGAGCTAAATCCTCAACAATTGGCAAGACTTCTCTTTATAATGGCCAATAGCCTCACTCTATAAGTTGAAAGCCTAATAGCACTTTCCACTCTTCTCCTATTTATAGTATTAATTCGCTCAATCCTAATCTAATTAGAAGTTCCACTTAATTTAGGAATAACATTAAAATAAGAGTTCTGCTTTATATAGGAAATATTCCTTTATCTTATTGAGAAATATTTCTCCCACTTAAATTAGGAAAAGGTCTTTTTAAATCCCACTGGGATTTTGAGTCATAATTCTAACAATCTTTACCTTAACTCAAAATCTATGAACTATTGCATACCTCCAATTCTCGGTTGCTTTCAATCATCACATATTTATGCTTGAGCTTAAACCCTTCAAATTATCAATCTCTTCAATCTTTATCTTGGGTGTAACTTGCTTCTTTTTTCAAAAAACCTTCGCGGCATCAACTTTCTTGTTTTTGCATCAAAAGCTCCACCTTAAATTCAACTCTCCACCGTCACTATTGTTGCATGTGCGACCTTCTACATGTCGCAGTATCTCCACCTTCAATCAAACTTACCAAAATCATTCTCATGGCTCTGATACCAATTGTCTATTATAACACTACACCACAAATTGTGTCTTTAACTATATGGGCAAAAGCCCTCTCATCAATGGATAATAATCCATTTCTCTTGAATTCTATGTCCTTTCTCTACCATAGGCCAAAGCCTCTTTTTATTGCAATGGGCAAAAGCCCCTCATCATTGGGTAGAGCTAAATCTGCAGCAATTGGCAAGACTCCTTTTTACAATGGGCAATAGCCTCACTCTATGAGTTAAAAGCCAAATAATCCTTTCCACCATTCTTCTATTTATAGTATTAATTTCTTCAATCCTAATCTAATTAGGAGTCTCACTCAATTTAGGAATAATACTAAAATAAGAGTTCTACTTTATATAGGAAAAATTTCTCTATACTATTGAGAAATATTAAGGTCTCTCCAAATCCCACTAGGATGTTGAGACTTGAGTCATAATTCTAACAATCTCTACATTGACTCAAAATCCATAAACCATTATATACCTCTAATTCTTGGGTGCTTTCAATTATCACATTCCATGCTTGAGCTTGAATCCTTCAAATTATCAATCTCTCTAATCTTCATCTTGGGTGTAACTTGTTTCTTTCTTCAGAAAATCATCACATCAACTTTCTTGATTTTGCATCAAGAGCTCCACTTTAAATTCAACTCTCCATCATCACTATTGTTGCATGCGCAACTTTCTATATGTCGCAGCCGCTCCACTTTCAACCAAACTCACCAAGATCATTCCCATGGCTCTGATATCAATTGTTGTGCACTACAGAAGCGTGTAAATTGCAAAGAAATAAAGTAAACATACAAAATATCAATATTTATGTGGTTTATCCTCTCAACATAGGGTTACATCCACGGGCATACCATTTTTCACTATCATCAATAAATAATCATCAATTTAGGAGCTCAAAGCTATACTACCCATGAATGTAATTACACCTAAGAGAACCCATACTACATCAAATTGCTCATAATAAATATATTAGTTAGCTCCTCTCAATCTCCTCTATATATGATGCATACATTTTGCATAGTCATTTAGGTCTAATTTCATAGTCATTTTATTTGATTATTAGTCATTTTTAGCTAATTCCATTAGTTAATTAGTTAGTTTTTCATAATTGTCGATTTTAGATTAATTTGTATTTTTTTACTTTGTTTTGTAGGGAAAATGGTGTTTTTGAAGGACTGAAGAGAAATTTTGCCATTGAGGAGTGACTTCTATAGCCAAAGATGTCAAAAACAAGTTTTCAAGCTGAAATATGCATTGACCAAATTGTGCATAACTTGCCGCATAAGCTATGCAGATCTGCATAAGGAGAAAAATCACTGTTCCAATACCTGCCGAAATGTGCATAAGGAGACTGCATAGCTTATGCACATTCACGCCTCCCTTATGCACTCTCACGGAATTGTGCATAACCTATGCACCAAGTCATGCAGTTTCGCATAAGTGAACCAAAACCAGCCGAAAACTGCATAAGGGACTGCATAACTTATGCAGTCCACTTATGCAGTCCCATAAAGAGTTCATTAATGAGCTGGCAGAAGATTCCCTCAGAAAATCCCTCCTAGAACACACTATTTTAGGGCTCCATGTCAGAAAATGTTATATATAGTCCCATTTCCCATTTTAGAAGGGAGAAAAAAAAAAAGGGAGACAAGGAGCAGAAAAAGGAAAGGAAGAGGAGAGGCAGAATTTGAAGAGTCACTTTCACCTTCCACACCATTTTCAACCAAGATTTGCAGATTTCTTTCTTTCCTTACATTTTTCTACATTTCTAGTGTTTAATTTCTTGTTCCTTAGCTTAGATTAAAGCTTTATTTCCATTTAAACTCAATATATCTTGTAAGCATTATGGATAGTGAGTAGTTTTATTTTGATTCTGGAGTAAGGGTTGTAATATTTGAGATATTTTGTGGATTTTGATTGGGTAATCCATATTTTGTGGTCTTAATGAGTTTTATTAATTTCTTGTGTGCTTAATGACATGCTTAGTGTAGGATCCCATTAAGTGATGTTCTTAATCCATGGTTGAGGCACCGAAAGGAGAAGGCCCTGTGATAGATAATCAAGAAATTGGACTTAATTAACTTAGACCTAGAAATAGGCTAAGGATTAAGAGGATTCACAGATTAATTAAAGAACTTAATGGGTCTTAATTAACTCTAAGTCCACGAAAGTAGGATTAGATTGATTAAGGCACTCTTTGTCCCACTCGAAAGGGTATTCAAAGGATTTAAGAATTAATCTCCTTAAAACCCGTAAGTTCTACGAGATTGGATAACCAATTTAAAATCCCAAAATAGCTCGAATATGAAACCCCGAACTCCGGAATCGCCTTTTTATCATTGTTAATTTCCAATCAAATTTAATTGCTTGCCATTTTGAATATTGCCATTTTTGAACTTGCCTATTTTAATTTGATGCAATTTTAGTTTAATTAATTCATTGTTTGATAGATTATTAATTTTGCACATATAGATTTCATACTCAAATACCCATCAATTTGTTACTTTAATTTTAAGAATATTTCAATTTACTCAACTTTTTATATCAAAAATTCAATCATTAACACAACTCCTCGTGGGAACGATATCTTTACTGTATTACTTGTACGACCCGTGCAATTGCGGTTGGGCCACATCAAGTTTTTGGCGCCGTCGCCAGGGAGTTGTTTGTTTAAGATTGAATTCTTGATTATTTTAGTTGTTTTTAGTTTTATTTTTGTTATCTTTTCATTTTGTGTTTGTTTGTTCTTTTTCAGGTACTTTTAACCTTTTATGAGAAGAGCTAGAAGCACAAGTGACACATCCTTATTGTTCAATCCTGAAATTGAGAAATTTTGTAAAGCCAACAAGAAAGAAACCAGAAGAAGAAAATAAGCTTTGAGAGAAACTGAATTAGAAGCAGACATGGCTGATGAAAGAATTAGAATTGGTGTTGGTAATGCTGGAAATGATCGAAAAAATGAAAATGCAGCCCATGGTGAAGAAGTTGTAAATGCTAATTTGCCCAGGGGAAGTATGATGGATCATGCTTTTCCTCGTTTTGATGACCTGAGAGAGAGCATAGCAAGACCAAGAATTGATGCAAATAGCTACAAGATGGATTTTGGAATTCTTCAAATGATTCAAAATTCTCAATTTGGGGGACATCCTTCTGAAAATCCACACACACATCTGAAGAAGTTTGCTATGATTTGTGATATGCAAAAACAACCTGGAGTGTCTGATGATGCAGCAAGATTGAAGCTATTCCCATTCTCTTTGAAAGATAGAGCATTGGATTGGCTTGATTCTTTACCTCACAACTCCATTACAAATTGGGAGCAACTCACTGATGCATTTCTTGCACAATATTTTCCACCTGGAAAAACTCAAGAATTGAGGAATCAAATGACAGCTTTCAGACCAAGAGAAGATGAAACTCTTTATGAATCATGGATGAGATGGAAGGAATTAGAGAGACAATGCCCACATCATGCCATTCCGAAATGGATGATAAACCAGAATTTTTACACAAATGTTACTCCTGCAATCAGAGGAATTATTGATGCTCAAACAGGAGGAGAATTTATTATGAAGCATGAAGATGAAGCTTATGAGCTACTGGAGAAAATTGCAAAGAATACTCATCTTTGGAGTAGTCCAAGAGGACCAGCTCCAACTCAGAGGAGACAAGCTGCTGGAATGTATGATCTTGATCCATTCAACATGATTAATGCAAAGTTTGATGCACTTACTAATGTTTTGGCTAAGAAGATGGAAGATTTGAGCATGTTGGTTAGTTCATCATCATCATCTGGAAGTTCACAACAAGTTGCTTATGCAGAAGGAACTACCAGCTGTGGAGTAGATTATGGAGAACAAGCAGCATATGTTGGTAATTATGGAAACAAGCAAATGGGGAATTCTTATTCTCAAACTTATAATCCAAATTGGAGGAATCATCCCAACTTTTCATGGGGAAATCAGCAAAATCAAGCTCCAAATCAGAATTTTCAACCACAACAGCAATAAGGAATTCCATATCAGCAAAATAGGCAACCATTGCCTAATTTTCAGTAGAAAAATATGAATCCTCCACCAAAACAGCAAGAACAAAGTTCTACCACTGAAGCTTTATTGCAACAGATTCTTGCTAACCAAAACAAGCATGATGAGGAGATGAGAGAGATGAAAGCAAGGCTAGAACAGATGCAAACACATAACAGAATGCTGGAAAATCAGATTGCACAACAAGCATCTTCTTCAAGTACCAAGTCTTTTGGAAAACTTCCAAGTCAACCAGAAAACCCAAGAGAGCAGTGTCAAGCTATTACTTTAAGAAGTGGGAAAGTTGTAAATGATGAGAAGAGTGAAAATAGCGAGAAGAGAGAAAATGAGAAAGAAACTGATGAGAGCAAAAAACAAGAGAGTGCAGAAAAATGTAAAGAGGAAATTGAAGAAAAGGAAGAGAAATATATACCTCCTGAGCCCTACAAGCCACAACTTCCTTTCCCACAAAGATTTCACAAAGCCAAGCTTGATAAGCAATTTGGGAAGTTCTTAGAGGTTTTGAAGAAGCTATACATAAATGTGCCTTTTGTTGATGCTCTTTCACAAATGCCCTCTTATGCAAAATTCTTGAAAGAAATTCTCTCAAACAAGAGGAAACTTGAAGATCATGAAACTGTAGCTTTGACAGAAGAATGTAGTGCTATCCTTCAAAGGAAACTTCCTCCAAAGCTCAAGGATCCAGGGAGTTTTTCAATTCCATGCCATATTGGGGAATCATGTTCTACAAAAGCTTTATGTGATTTAGGGGCTAGTGTTAGCCTCATGCCCCTCTCCATTTATGAGAAGCTCAACATGGGAGATCTAAAACCAACCCACATTTCTCTTCAGTTAGCTGACAGATCAATTAAGTATCCTGAAGGGATTTTGGAGAATGTGCCTCTGAAGGTTGGGAAGTTCTACATACCTATTGACTTTGTCATCTTGGACATGGAGGAGGATTCTAATATTCCAATTATCTTGAGAAGACCCTTTCTAGCTACAGCAGGAGCATTAATTGATGTTAAGGGAGAAAAATTGACTCTTAGAGTTGGTGAAGAGCAATTGGTTTTCAACATTAATAACACTATGAAGAAGCATCATTCTGAAGCTAATACTTGCTTGAGAGTTGATATTATTGATGAGCTGGTTGAAGAACACTTCAGAAAGAAATATCCAGAAGATCCACTTGAAAACTGCTTGGTTCATGGAGAAGGCATAGACTGTGACAACCCTCATGTGGCTGCATATGCTCAACACTTAGAGGGTAGTCCACCATTCATTTCTGCTCCAGTTTTTCAACTCACACAAAAGGAAAAAGTCAAATTTAAGCAACCATCATTCAAGGAAGAAGATGCACCTAAGGTAGAACTTAAGCAACTTCCTTCTCAGCTCAGGTATGAATTTCTTGGCACCAATAACACTTATCCAGTAATTGTAAATGCAAACTTGAGTACCTTAGAGGCTGATAAGTTGTTAAGAGTGTTGAGGCAATTCAGAAAAGTTTTAGGATACACCATAGATGACATTAAGGGAATAAGCCCACACTTTTGCATGCATAGAATCAGTTTGGAAGAAAATTGTAAGCCATCTATTGAACATCAGAGGAGGTTGAACCCAAATATGAAAGAAGTTGTTAAAAAGGAAATTTTGAAGTTGCTTGATGCAGGGATCATATATCCTATCTCAGACAGTACTTGGGTGAGCCCAGTACATGTTGTCCCAAAAAAGGGTGGAATGACAGTGGTCAAAAATGAAAATAATGAATTAATTCCCACCAGAACAGTGACTAGTTGGCGAATGTGCATAGATTACAGAAAATTAAATGTTGCCACTAGAAAAGATCATTTTCCACTTCCCTTCATTGATCAGATGTTAGAAAGATTGGCTAGGCATTCTTATTTTTGCTATTTAGATGGATACTCAGGTTTTTTTCAAATCCCTATCCATTCAAATGATCAAGAGAAAACCACTTTTACCTGCCCATATGGAACCTTTGCTTATAGGAGGATGCCATTTGGGTTGTGTAATGCACCAGCCACTTTTCAAAGGTGCATGATGGCAATCTTCTCAGATTTCATTGAAGACATAATGGAGGTTTTTATGGACGATTTTTCTGTTTATGGATCTTCATTTGACATATGCTTGGCTAACCTTTCTAAAGTTTTGCAGCGATGTGCAGATACTGACCTTGTGTTAAACTGGGAAAAGTGTCACTTCATGGTTCAGGAAGGGATAGTGCTTGGACATTTGGTATCTAACAGAGGAATAGAGGTTGATAAAGCCAAGGTTGAAGTGATAGAGAAGATGGCTTCTCCTACCAATGTCAAGGGAATTCGAAGTCTCCTAGGACATGCCGGGTTCTACAGACGCTTTATCAAGGATTTTTCTAAAATAGCCAAACCTTTGTCTAATTTGTTAAGTAATGACACACCATTTGTATTTGACCAAGAGTGTTTGGATGCCTTTTGCAGGTTGAAGCAAGCTCTTATCACTGCACCAATCATGCAACCACCTGATTGGAGCCTACCTTTTGAAATTATGTGTGATGCTAGCAACTATGCAATTGGAGCTGTTCTTGGTCAAAGAAAGGACAAAAAGGCTTATGCTATTTATTATGCTAGTAGAACACTGGATGAGGCTCAAACAAATTATGCAACAACTGAAAAGGAATTTTTAGCAATTGTCTTTGCATTAGAAAAGTTCAGACCTTACATTATTGACTCAAAAGTGATTATATTTTCAGATCATGCAGCCATCAGGTATTTGCTCTGTAAAAAGGAGGCTAAACCTAGGCTCATTAGGTGGATTCTGATGCTATAAGAGTTTGATTTGGAGATTAGAGATAAGAAGGGAGCTGAAAATGTAGTTGCTGATAATCTTAGTAGGTTGAAATTGGATGGTGAAGAATTGGATGAAATCCTTATTGATGAGTTTTTCTTGGATGAACAACTTTTCTCTCTTGTTGCTAAACTACCTTGGTATGCAGACTTTGTGAATTATCTATCTTGTGGAGTTTTACCTCTAGGAATGACATGGCAACAAAAGAAAAAGTTTTTGCATGAGGTGAAATTTTATAGATGGGATGATCCTTTACTCTTTAGGAGATGCTGTGATGATTTAATAAGGAGATGTATTCCTGATGATGAGACACAGAGTATTATGCATCATTGCCATGCTTCTGATTATGGAGGACATTTTGGAATCTCTAAAACAGCTAGTAAAATTTTGCAAGCTGGTTTCTTTTGGCCAAATCTTTTTAAGGATGTGAGGAAATTTGTGTTGGAATGTGATAAATGCCAAAGGAGTGGAAATTTGTCAAAAAGAGATCAAATGCCCCTAAATGATATTCTTGAAGTGGAATTATTCGATGTTTGGGGAATAGATTTTATGGGGCCATTTCCTCCTTCATTTGGTAATAGATACATCCTAGTTGGAGTTGACTATGTGTCAAAGTGGGTGGAAGCTATTGCAACTTCAACTAATGATGCTAGAGTGGTAGTGAAATTTTTGAAGAAATTTGTTTTGAGCAGATTTGGAGCTCCTAGGGCTATAATTAGTGATGGTGGTTCACATTTTTACAATAAGCAATTTGAGAGCTTAATGAGGAAGTATGGTGTAGTGCACAAGATAGCTACCCCATATCACCCTCAAACTTCAGGACAAGTTAAAATTTCTAACAGAGAACTTAAGCATATTTTGGAGAAAACAGTGAACAATTCTCGGAAAGATTGGTCTATCAAACTAGATGATGCTTTATGGGCATATAGGACTGCTTACAAAACCCCTATAGGAACTACTCCCTTTAGGTTGGTGTATGGTAAGTCTTGCCATTTACCTGTGGAGCTAGAACATAGAGCATATTGGGGCATTCAGACCTTGCATTTTGATCTTAGGCAAGCTGGTGAAAAGAGACTATTGCAACTTAATGAGCTTGAAGAACTGAGGATGGATGCTTATGAAAGTGCCCGTATTTACAAAGAAAGAACCAAAGTCTGGCATGATAAGCATCTTAGAAAAAAGGAATTCAAAGAGGGTGATTTAGTTTTATTGTTCAACTCAAGATTGAAATTGTCCCCTGGAAAACTTAAATCAAGGTGGACTGGTCCATATAGAGTTTCTAAGGTTTTCCCTTATGGAGCAATTGAAATTTGGAGTGAAAAATCTGGGAATTTTAAGGTCAATGGGCATAGATTGAAACATTACATAACTGGAGACCCAATAAAGGGAGCAAGCTGTTATAAGCTCTCTAATCCCTCACCTCTTTTCAGTGAAATTCATGAAAAGTCCAGCTAAGGACTATAAATTAGCCCTCTTGGGAGGCATCCCAAGTCCTTTTATTTTGCTTTTGCTGATTTACTTTCACTTTCATTACTTTTGTTTTTATCTTGAATCTCCTCAAATTCAATTTTTGACATTGTTGAATTTTGTCCCTTGTAGATGTATTTCAATGGAGGAAGGTTGGTGAACTGCTGGGGAGTGATTCTTAACTTGAAAATTTTGTCTTTCAAACTCTCCCAAAAATTGATTGATTTTTGCTGCATAACCTGTGCAGGAGCTACTATCTGGTTTATGCAGAGAAAAAATGACATTCTGCAGCAAAGAGGGTGTCTGCAGTAGATGGCTTATGTTCTTGGTGAGGTTGGGTGTGTAACTTTTAAGTATATGTGCTTTTAATGTTAATATGGTGGTAAGTGAGTCATTTTTGCAGTTATGAGTTTATTTGGGGTGTGAGATTTAAGATGGACATGCTGCATTTTCTTGGCATGACTTGGGGAGTTCATCATTTGTGAATAGATGCAACTTTATGCAGATTTTATTGAGTTTTAATGTGCTAAATGTTGATTTGCAGAATTTGAGTCAAAATGGCATAGGTCACAAATGCCTTTTATGCAGGATCCATCTTCTACAAGCTTGTGTGATGCATTCTTTATGAACTTTGTATATATTGGTGTGTTTTTGGTGAAAATTTCTCATGGTTTATGCTTCATGGAATTATATTTCTTCATTCTAGGGTATTTTTCACACTTGCAAATCATTTTCCATTACAATCTCAATCTTGTTGAATTATGCATAAGCAACTGCATAGCTTATGCACTCTTGCATAACCACAATTCTTGCTATTTTCATCCCTGTTGCAAACTGCATAAGAAGAGTGCATAGCTTATGCAACTCTGCATAGCCTAATTTTGTCAAATTTCATATCTTTCAAAACCTGCATAAGCAGAGTGCATGACTTATGCACATTTGCATAACTTCAAATTCTGCATTTTCTCTCTCTGCCGAAGTCTGCATAAGGAAGGTGCATGACTTATGCACTTCTGCATAACCAGAAACTCCAAAAATCAAAACTTGCCGAGGGGTGCATAGCAGAGTGCATAACTTATGCACTTCTGCATGACCTCACATTCTGAATTTCAAAACTCACCGAGGGGTGCATAAGCATAGTGCATAGCTTATGCACAACTGCATGACCACCAACCCAAAATCCCAAAACTTGCCGAGAGGTGCATAAGCAAGGTGCATAGCCTATGCACTTCTGCATAACCATCAACTCTGAATTTAAAAATCTGCCGAGAGGAGCATAAGCAGAGTGCATAGCTTATGCACAACTGCATGACCACATTTTCTGAACTCCAAAACTCGCCGAGAGGTGCATAAGCAGGATGCATAAGCTATGCACATTCACTTTCTCCTTATGCAGTTTTATATAAGTCCAGTTTAAAACTTCTTTTCGGCAATTTTCTTTTCCCACCTCCATCTCCCGATATCCCTGCTCACCCCTTTTCCCCACGACCTCAATTCCGACATACCCCTTCTTCTTCACTCGTATTTTCGACGGATAAACCCTAACTTCCCCCTGCATTTTCATTTCCGCCCTCATCTTCTCCATCCTCACTATCGGGAACCCATGGAGTCACCTCCCCATTCCCCTCAAACTTCCCCTCTCCAGGTGTCGCCATTGTCAACGCTACCTCCCAATCCCGATTCCCCTCCACAAGCGACACCCTCACCACCCCCCACAACCACCTACAAGAGGAAAATTCGGTCGAAATCTACGCGACCCATTGCTTCTGTACCTCCTCTATCTAAACGCAAAGAACCACCTACCCCATTTTCAGAACCACCACCCAAAAACCCCAAAAGTTCAGCCTCCACACAAGCCAAATCACCCTCCTCCAGCAAAAAGCAAATGTCAGCAGTTTCACTGGTATCAAAACTACCTTGGCCTCTTCCTAATGCAGTTCAAAAGGCCGCCTTTAAGAGACTTAAGGAAAGGAAGGTGCAACCCACTAGGTATATTTCTGTGGACTCTCTACAGTCACTTGATTTTTTTGATAATGTGGTTGCCTATCTAGATGGAATGGGTTGGATGGAATTTGTGCACAAACAAGAAATTGTTTACCCAGCTTTAGTTTTAGAGTTTATTTCCTCATTCTCTGCCACCCTGAAATTGCATGATGTAGATTTTAAGCCAACTATGAAATTTAGATGTTTGGGGCAAAATAGAGAGTTATCATTGGATCAATTTCATAGCATTCTTGGGTTTGCAATTGATGGGCTATTTAGAGTGCCATATACAGGGATAGAGGTAGCAAACAAGGGTATTTGGAATGCTGCTCAATTTTGGACAATCATCACAAACCAACCTCAGACTTTTTCTGCTGGCAGATCAAAAACCTCTCAAATACTTGACCCTGCACTTAGGTTCATTCATAGACTGATTTCTAGCACTATTTTGGGCAGAGGGACTAGTTCTGGTGCTGTGGGGAAATCTGAATTATTCATGTTATGGTGTGCTTTTCACAAGGTCAAGGTTTCTCCTGGTTATTTCTTTTGTGAGCATGTGTTGCATATTGCCACTAAATCCATAGGTGACATTGTCCTGGGTGGACTCATAACAGTTATAGCCAAGCATTTTGGTTTTAATCCTGAAGAGCACCCAATACCAGCACTTGTGGACACCTTATATTTTGATACTGCACACCTATCCAAAACAGGGTTCAGTTTGCCACATTCTGACATTACACAACCTGCAGCAGAAACTGAGCCCATTGCACAACCAGAAGCCCAACCTTTCCCATCACCCCACAAAGACTCTCATCGAACCTCCCCACCCCTCAATCTGCACAGAGACCCCAAAGAGCCTTCTGCCATTACAGCTCCTACAGCTGAACCTTCCTCATCCACAGCCCCTCCTGCATTCAACACTAAAGCCTTATTCACCTATCTTGAAAGGCTTAGTGATGATATATATTTTGTGGATAGGAAGCTTGACACTGGTCTTGATACACTCAAGGATCGTCATGATCAACTATTTGACCTTGTCATGGAAACCAGGGACAAGCAAAAAGAATTGAAGGAGATGGTGAAGCAAATCATGATTTTTCTGGGAATGCCACCTCCACCTCCATCACCTCCTCCAGCACCATCATTTCGACAGCAACCAGCAGCTACCAGCCCCTTAGCAACATCCTTGGACAAGGGCAAAACAATAGAACTAGATTAGTTGCTGTTTTACTTTTATTCAAACTCGTAGGACTTTTTCTTTGTAAATATGTTCAAACAATTGTAGTTTGTTTTGAATTATGTTTGTCTGTTTTGAATTAGTTTGTTTTCAATTCTGTTTTTCTTGAAGTTTTATTGGATAGCTATTACATTAGTTTTCTTTGATTTTCATTACACTTATTGCCCTTTTGTACATATTTGTCCATACTCTGTATATATTTCCATGCTTCTACTGCTGGTTGTACATTTTCCCTTGCTCATCATCATGGAGCAGCTTTTGAATATACTGCACAGGCTATGAATATCCTCATGCACATATTCTGCATAGCCTGTGCAGTCCTCTATGCCAATCATGCAGAACTGCATAGGCTGTCAATCCCCTCATGCACATATCCTGCATAGCCTGTGCAGCCCTTATTACCACTCATGCAGAACCGCACGGCTTATGCACCCTACTTATGCACTTGATCTGGACAGCACTTTACTCTGCATAACCTTTGCAGCCTCTTATGCATTCCCATTATCTCTTGACTTCTCATCTGCTCTATACCAGGTAACCTCTTCTTTTTGCTCTTAACATTTCACAATTCCTGGTAATTACTATTTGCTTTGAGTTTTGATAATGCATTGCTTGAGACATTGAGGACAATGTCCAATTTTGAGTTTGGGGGTGCACATTTTGATTTTTGCTTCATTTTTGTGCACATTTTGATTTTTGCTTCATTTTTCACATTTTGAGTATAGGAACATCTCATCCCATTCCATTTACATATATTGTAAATATTTTACATATACATCCTTACATACATATACATAACACATTTACACACACATTATACATCATTTACATACACATTATACATCACTTAGAAATTGTACATATTGCATACAAATAGATTTCCTCCATTTAGTTATTGCATTACTCATTTTTAGGAATCACGCATCATGCATTAAAATCTCTTGCCAAATCCCTTGAGTATTGAAAATGTGCCTATGAGAGTGATTTGACTTACCTTTAGATGGGTTTGTGGATTGAAAGTTTCCTAAGAGGTGCGAAGTTTTGAAGTGTTATCCCTTGCCTATATCTTCTTAGCCAAAAAGCCACCCAACTAGTCATTTGGAGATGGAAGTGTTTAGAGGGAGTTATTGGATATAAGGTAGTCAAATGATGTCTCACCAATCCTAGAACAAATTTTCTAAACCTTTCAAGGCGAAATACCAGCTTGTACTTGAAAAGAGAGATGATTAGGCATTCTTTGATTTAAACCTTCTCATTTTAAACCCTTTGGCCCTTTTCCTAATTAAAATTGACCATTGCAAACCCCTTTGAGCCTTTTTATCCCTAATTTTTCTTGAAATCCTTATTACTACCTAGCCAATGAACCAAACACTCCAACCCTTTTCATGAGAATAATTATTCATAATATTAGGTACATAAAAAAATAAAAAATTTAAAAAAAAAAAAGAAAAAGAAAAAAAATACAATAAAAGGGAGAAGAAATGCTTGTCATCTTGTAAAAGTGCTAGTATATGTACTTTTCATTATTGTCATTCAAATTGAAAGAAATCCACCTAAAGTATTAAAAGAAATGAGTTTGGGGGTGGCATTTTTAGGGACAATCATCAAAAGGAAATGCAAGATGCAAGTTTAAAGAATCAAAATGTCCCTCCATTTTTATGTGTTTTGTAAATTATGCTAGCACTTGACAATCCTCATTGTATATTTCTCTCTCCCATATATAAAAAAAAAAAAGAGAAAAAGAAAAAAATATAATAAAATAAGAAGTGTACCTTATGTTTCAAAATTGAAAATATTCTCATGCTTTGAAGCCTTTTTACCCCTTTTTCTTCTTAGCCTCATTTTGAACCCCATGGCCTCATTACATCCCTAAAAAGACCTTTGATCTCTTGATAGTACTTGCTATATTAGTGGAGATGGGAGTAGGGAATTTGCCTATGGGATTGGAAAATTATTCATTCATTCATTCAATTCCATCATTCCATATAGAGACACTTTGGTTATTGATGGTCCTAGAATTCCTTTTGAGCATGACTCTCTCTTTTGATTGGTTGGTTTGGGGATTTTGAATGATAATTGACTTGATGGCTAAGCGGTGAAAGCTTGGATAAGCATTAAATTCTTTGCATTTTGAAGGATGGGTATATGGATTGCTGGTATGGCTGAAGGTGTGTTAAGTTACTTCAATTGGTAATTTTCATAGCTCTTTGGATAAGGCACCCCTAAAAACTTTGCATCACATTTTAAAGTTTGCTTGAGGACAAGCAAAAGCTTGAGTTTGGGGGTATTTGATGCATACATTTTGCATAGTCATTTAGGTCTAATTTCATAGTCATTTTATTTGATTATTAGTCATTTTTAGCTAATTCCATTAGTTAATTAGTTAGTTTTTTATAATTGTCGATTTTGGATTAATTTGTATTTTTTTACTTTGTTTTGTAGGAAAAATGGTGTTTTTGAAGGACTGAAGAGAAATTTTGCCATTGAGGAGTGACTTCTACAGCCAAAGATGTCAAAAACAAGTTTTCAAGCTGAAATATGCATTGACCAAATTGTGCATAACTTGCCGCATAAGCTATGCAGATCTGCATAAGGAGAAAAATCACTGTTCCAATACCTGCCGAAATGTGCATAAGGAGATTGCATAGCTTATGCACATTCACGCCTCCCTTATGCACTCTCACGGAATTGTGCATAACCTATGCACCAAGTCATGCAGTTTCGCATAAGTGAACCAGAACCAGCCGAAAACTGCATAAGGGACTGCATAACTTATGCAGTCCACTTATGCAGTCCCATAAAGAGTTCATTAATGAACTGGCAGAAGATTCCCTTAGAAAATCCCTCCTAGAACACACTATTTTAGGGCTCCATGTCAGAAAATGTTATATATAGTCCCATTTCCCATTTTAGAAGGGAGAAAAAAAAAAAAGGGAGACAAGGAGCAGAAAAAGGAAAGGAAGAGGAGAGGTAGAATTTGAAGAGTCACTTTCACCTTCCACACCATTTTCAACCAAGATTTGCAGATTTCTTTCTTTCCTTACATTTTTCTACATTTCTAGTGTTTAATTTCTTGTTCCTTAGCTTAGATTAAAGCTTTATTTCCATTTAAACTCAATATATCTTGTAAGCATTATGGATAGTGAGTAGTTTTATTTTGATTCTGGAGTAAGGGTTGTAATATTTGAGATATTTTGTGGATTTTGATTGGGTAATCCATATTTTGTGGTCTTAATGAGTTTTATTAATTTCTTGTGTGCTTAATGACATGCTTAGTGTAGGATCCCATTAAGTGATGTTCTTAATCCATGGTTGAGGCACCGAAAGGAGAAGGCCCTGTGATAGATAATCAAGAAATTGGACTTAATTAACTTAGACCTAGAAATAGGCTAAGGATTAAGAGGATTCACAGATTAATTAAAGAACTTAATGGGTCTTAATTAACTCTAAGTCCACGAAAGTAGAATTAGATTGATTAAGGCACTCTTTGTCCCACTCGAAAGGGTATTCAAAGGATTTAAGAATTAATCTCCTTAAAACCCGTAAGTTCTACGAGATTGGATAACCAATTTAAAATCCCAAAATAGCTCGAATATGAAACCCCGAACTCCGGAATCGCCTTTTTATCATTGTTAATTTCCAATCAAATTTAATTGCTTGCCATTTTGAATATTGCCATTTTTGAACTTGCCTATTTTAATTTGATGCAATTTTAGTTTAATTAATTCATTGTTTGATAGATTATTAATTTTGCACATATAGATTTCATACTCAAATACCCATCAATTTGTTACTTTAATTTTAAGAATATTTCAATTTACTCAACTTTTTATATCAAAAATTCAATCATTAACACAACTCCTCGTGGGAACGATATCTTTACTGTATTACTTGTATGACCCGTGCACTTGCGGTTGGGCCACATCAATATATAACCCAATATATTTACTATTACAACACTATACCACAAAGGGTGTCTTCAACTATATGGGCAAGAGCTCTCTCACCAATAGACAAGAATCCCTTTCTCAATCCTAATTTAATGAGTTGAAAATCAAATAACTCTTTTCACTATTCTCCTATTTATAGTGTTAATTTCCTCAATTCTAATCTAATTAGGAATCCCACTTAATTTAGAAACAACGCTAAATAAGAGTTCTGCTTTATATAAGAAATATTTCTCTATCATATTGAGGAATATTTCTCCCATTCAAATTAGAAAAATGTCTCTTTAAATCCCACTAGGATTTTGAGTTATAATTCTAACACATTCAAACAATTTGAGATATCAAGGTTTGTAAGAGATTTCAGATTGAGATGCTTTGTGGAACACTACGCAGTTCTTTGCAACCAATGACATAAATTTCTTTAAAACATTTCAACTCGCCAATGCTGCTAGGAATCTCAATCAAGCTTCTACATCTGTCCAAAAATAATAACGCAAGCTTTGGAACACTAGACAAGTCTGGAACTCTGGTTAGCTCCAAAGAGTTGCTGAGGTATAAAAATTTCAAATTTCCTTAGAGCCTGTAATGAAAATATCAATAAAATAAGCAGATGCTAATTAACTTAGGCAAACAGAGCTAAATTTATGAAGTCACACAAATAATATTGATTGAGTCATCTTCAAATTGTAAGATTTAAAGATCTAATTTTAATTAAAGACAAATAAATTAAAAATATAATATCAAAGTTCATAAAAATAATTATTTTTTTATTGAATTAATATGAATGAAAAGTATTTTAGGAAAATATAAAATAAAATTTATTACTTTAATTATATTAACAATATGTTGTTAAATTATGTTAAAATAAAAGCCTGTATATTTTGATGGATAGAGCATGAATTACATAAAAACAAAAGCGATACACTCCATCACAAAATCAGGCCTGGAACTTCAGTCTCTCAATACACCAACCTTTGTCTTTGCAATCGGATCTCAATACACCAAACAAGGTTCCCGCCGGCACATGCAGCCATTTTATGCAACTTACCCTGAGGTGTAAAGAATGATTGTCCGTTCTTGATTGAACTTTTTCATCCGCTTGCAGTACATAGAATATTCCACCCTACATACTTCAACCATTTCACATTTAACGGAGTTATTTATATTTATTTATCTATCTATTTAATATGCGGGAGTGGACAAATTTTGACCCTTTCAAGTTAAAAAGAAAATTCACCTATATTATTTTGTTTCATGTATATTATAAATTAAATTAAAATTAAAAATATTAGATTAAAATGTAATATCATGCTATTTCGGTAACTTGATTTGGTTGTTTCTACTCATATTTGTCAACCCAATAAGTAATCCATTATTTTAGGGTTAACCATTTGATATCTGTTGGAAAGAAGTTCTAAAATTTTGTTCCCCTCATTCATCTCTCTAATGAGACTAATATTGTTGGAATCCTACATCAAAAGAATACAAAGTAAAAAGGTAATATATAAGTGGTTGGGTTGCAATATTGACTTAACTAGTCATTTTGATGTATAAAAGCAATCTAATTACTTATATAAACTCAAATTAAAATGATTTAAATTGTAATTTTTCCAATACTCTCTCTAAATTTAACAAATATAGTCTTGCCTTGTGATATTAAAAAATGCAGAGGGATTTGAATCTTCTTTGAAAGTTGGCTTACAATAATTCTAATTCAGTAAGCTTGATCAGATTTTGAAGAGATGAGAGAAACTCAACCAAACTTTTACATCCCTTTAAATATAAAAACTCAATATTTGTGGCATTAGATAAGCCTGAAATTCTGATCAAGTCCTTAGAGTTGCTGAGGTCCATCAGCTTCAAATTTCCAATAGGCTGTAATGAAAGATAATTTTATCTAAATCCAAAATTTAATTTATTAGTCTTGAAAAATAAGTATTTCATGATGAAATAAGATTATTTTAAATCATAATAGTAAATTTATTTTAATGATTTTCGTTTAGAAATTCAGTTAAATGCAAATCATTAAAAAATTAACCATTCAATTTATAAAACTTTTAAGTTAAATTAAATATTAAATAGGGCAATAGAATTATAAAAAATGAAAACCAACAAAAAATCTCTTAAAAAAAAGAAAGCCTAAAAAAATAATATAAGTGCAGCCATATAAAACTTTAAGAAATAGGCTGGTGGGAATTTTCATGCCCAGATAAAACAGAGAGGTAAACTGAAAGGAATCCTTGGGATCCGGCATTTAATATCTGCTTTTAAATTCCCGTTCTGCATCTGACCAACCAAGCTGCAGACTACTCACTAGTAAGTGAGCAATTGTTTTTAATGCAAAGCAACAATGCCTTGGTTTGCATTATTTGCTTGCTTGTATTGCTTCTCTAGTTCTTGTCCTGTGTGTGTTTGCTGAGAACTTCACTTCTCTAGTTCTCGAATTGAATTTGTTTGCAATTTTGTTGCATGCACGGATAGATGGAAAATTGAAGGAGATAAATGCCTTTAGAATTCATTGCTCATTGACCAACAAGTGAAAATCAATAAATGAAATTCAATAGTAAAATAAGAGATTAAGGCAACATAATACATTACTCTAGCAATAAAACCCAATAATATGTCTGCATATAATGGTGAACAGTGAACACTGAAGAGAGTAATTGGGAAAAAAAATGAAATTCAATTTGGTAAATTTTAGAATTATACTTAACTGGTTTAGAATGATAGCAGACAGGGGAAGTTACATAAAATAATAAAATCAGTATTTTGACCATAGGAGCTCACTTTTGCAGCTGCTAAGAATTTCTGGACATATTCCAAGATAAGAAAACATTAAAGAAAACAGAGCTTTTAAGGTAAATCTTATAGGCTTTATAATCTGAATCTTTTCTCTATTTCATAGTCATTGTCGTCTTTCAAGCATATAGAGTAACCTATGGTATTTACGAATGGAATTCAGCATTATGAGAAGACATACCAATGTGACAGATGATTTTCTGTGTTCTTTTGCAAAAAGGAACTCTATGAACTTCTGCAAGAACTTTAGTCTCTGGACGGGATAGAGTAACCCAGTTGTAGATCCAACAATAAATCAAAAGCGAGTCCAGGAATGAGTCCAAAAACAAGCGTGTTATTTGAGGATTCTTTAGTAATAGGATTGGTAGTTTGGTTGATCACCACAAAAGTGCCGTGCAATTGAACCAGACAGTCCTGGATTGCCTAAGAAACTGGTGACAGGAAAAATGTCAAACTGGCCTGATTGTGAATGCTTTTGAACTTTAAGATGGATCGACTGTGGTGTTATTCAAAATTTATAATTCAGCACAATTGCTTTTATCAGCAAAATTTTATTGATAAATGACATCTAGAAAATACTTAGTATGGACTTTGCCGATTAAACCAATCCGATAGGCTTCCCTATTACACCCAACAATGGTATTCCAAGTGAAAAAGCATAGAAAGAAAGGTACAAAACACGCCAATAATACAGCACCAAAGTTGCATCACAAAAGGCAGCAAACAATTGCCAGCAGAACAAAAGCCAAAGGTTTAGAAAGCTGAGAGCTGCATCAAATTCTGCAGAAAAGTCGCACACAAAAGCCTCCAAACACGAAATCTGCAACAAAGAGGAGACGTACAAGACGAGATCAAGCAGCACAGCTAGAAACTTATGTTGATTTGAACTCTTAAATCGCTATAGGACCGGATGTGATGAGTTCTCGGATCAATATAATATGCAGTTTAATTGAAGAATTTTCGTGAAATCAAGTAGTACTTATTAATGGTTGTTATGATGTTTTAAATTTAAGAGAGAAATTTTATTGTAAATTTTATTAATGGTTATTATGATTTCAAACCTTGTGAATGTAATGTATTCATGTGGACAGATAATGTAAAAATGAAATTCAATAGTAAAAATAAGAGAGTAAGGCAACATAACATATTAGTTTAGCAATAATACCCATCAATATGAGTGAACACTGGACAGAGTAATTTGGCAAAGTTCAGGTTGCATTAAGAAGAATATGGAACAAAATATACTGTTTAATTTCTAACCTTTAAACACTTAATGAGACTCTGCTGTGGCGGTAGTGCTGCAAAAGATTACGAGTACTTTGTAAGAGTAAATAAATTATATTAACAAAAAAAAAAGAGTAAATAAATTATGAGAAATTCCTTTACCTGTTGTAAGGTTTTGGGTCTTGTTTCATTCTTAGGGGAGAAGGTTCTTCTTCCTCATCTTCTTGATTTCTGCTTCTCTTTTTATCTCTGCAGAGAAAATCATCTCGAACTATAGGAAGTACCCCACACTTAATTATAGCCCCGGAATTATGTTGTGGCTTGAGTGAAAAATGTTCAATGTAGTACGGAAACGAGGCCTCTTCAATGAAGAACTGAAATTTGGCCTCAACGAACCTGTCGGAACTGTAGAGCAATTCATTCCAAAGGTACACATGTTCTGATTCCAACGGATCAGTTATCCAGTGACCCTGGAAACTGAACTTGGAATTTTTACTGTTGTGTCCAGATTTATCAATGAATTGGGCTTCGCAATTAAACCTAACATAATAACCATAATAATTTTTGGGATAAAAAACAAGGCATAAAGAAACACCAATCAAGTTAGGCTGATCTAGTGTGAATGAAAGAGAAGATCCACTCTGGTTCTTATATCTCATCCTTTGAGGCACTTCATCCCCGGGAATACACAAACGAACAATCTGTACCATGAAAATTATAAATTATTTTATGAAAAAAAATAAAATAAAAACTTATCGTGATGATCCTTGTAACACCTGAGAAATGAAAGCATACCTTGTGTTTCAACAGATGCGTTTCCAATACATCCTCCATCACTTTCTCCTTATCCAAACTGATGCAATTACTAAAGTCAAGAAAATTTTCAATTCGATCTTCGTCTTTGTGTTCTGGGAAAAGGAAAGAAGTTGATGCTGATTCCAGAGATGTGCAATTCCCTAAAGACAAATCTATTAAGCATGATGGAAGCTCTGGTAAACATTTGAGAGATGTGCAATTCCCTAAAGACAAATTTCTTAAGCATGATGGAAGCTCTGGTAAACATTTGAGAGATGTGCAATTCCCTAAAGACAAATTTCTTAAGCATGATGGAAGCTCTGGTAAACATTTGAGTCTCTTGCAACCAAATAAGTAAAGCAGTTTCAACTTAGATAGTTGTTTAATGCTTGCAGGTATGCTCTCAAAATTGTTTTCAGTTAAACTTAAGGATCTCAATGAGACTAAAAGCCCAAGACTCTGGGGAATTTCTATTATACCACACTCATCTAAACTCATGTCCCGTAAGCGGGACAAACCTGTCAAAGGAGGCAATGTCAAACCTTTACAGCCTCTACACCTTAAGGAAACCAAATTTTCCAATTGATTGATGGAGGATGGTAATGCTTTTATTCCAATGCGAACTATTTCAAGGGTCTCTAGAAATTCTAAATCCCCTATGTTCTCTGGCAATTCAGTGACATTCAAAAAATCTGACATCCCAAGGACTGTAAGAGATTTCAGATTGCAGATGCTTTGGGGAATACGATGCAGTTTAAAGCATCTCAGTAGATCAATTTCTTTTAGACATTTTAACTCGCCAATGCTGCTAGGAATCTCAATCAAGCTTCTGCATCCGCCCAAACGTAAAACCTCAAGATTTGGGAATCTAGACAAGTCTGGAACTCTGGTCAGCTTCATAGAGCTGGTGAGGTCTAAAAGTTTCAAATTTCCAAGAGCCTGTGATGAAAATATCAATAAAATTAGCAAATGCTAATTAACTTCACAAAATGTAACTAAATTTTATATAGCAGCACAATTACTCTTGCCTCATCTCCATTCCAAAGATCTGTGAGGTTGCTCAAGGGCATGCGGAGTTCCGCAAGATATTTTGTGCAACACTTCAATGGCAAATAATTCAAAGGGTATCTATCCCAGTGAAGATATCTTAGCCCTTCTGGTAGAAATTCAAGGCCGCTAGGAAGCTGCAATTGTCCTCGACTAGAATTAGAATCATTGAAGAATTTGAGGATTCTAAGATTGTACATCTTCTGGAAGGCTGTGGAACTTAGCACCAAATTATCATTCACCTCATACATGTTAAGTGATATGCCTTCAACATTTTCAGTTCCCTAAAAAAATAACAGCAAAAGATCATCATATATCACTTAATTCCATATGAGAGCTACAGTTCTTACAAAACTCAAATAGATGAAAAATGAAACAAGAAACTACACTAAGTCCTTACCGTTTCTTTTGTCAATACACAACAGATATCCTTGTAATTCAATAACCTGCTGCGTTTTCCAGGTTGTTTGGATTCCTCATAAACAATTTGAAGCCCATTTGTTGCAACAAGTCATGCATACCAATACCATTGGATGATGAAATGGTTATGAGAGATTTATCAATTAGACGACCTATTGTACTTCTTGCAGATAAACCACAAGCATCTAGTTTTCCCTCAACACGACCTCTAGGCTCCCCCTTAAAGAAACATGCAATATCAAGAAATATACTTTTTTGATAACGATCTAGGTTATCATAACTTATTCTCAGGACTTTTGAATGTTCAAATCAGGAATTTCTTTCAATTTTTTCAACTCACTTTCCCAATCTTCTATACCCTTACTATACATAT
This sequence comes from Hevea brasiliensis, assembly GCF_030052815.1. Classification (NCBI taxonomy): domain Eukaryota; kingdom Viridiplantae; phylum Streptophyta; class Magnoliopsida; order Malpighiales; family Euphorbiaceae; genus Hevea; species Hevea brasiliensis. The sequence goes on from NC_079506.1 coordinate 8,752,436, forward strand.
TAGAGCCTAAAACTCTAAGAGCCAACGGATTGCCTTTAGCATATCTTATTGCCATCTCCGATAGCTTCTCATATCCTTCTTTGGGATGATCTTGTTTGAAGGCATATAAGCTAAAGAGATGGAGAGCTTCATGATCAATTAATTCTTCAACCTCATATATATGCTCCTCAAGGCAAACATTTATGAGTGTTTGCCTATCTCTGCTGGTTATAATTATTCTACTTCCCTTATTGTACCAATTAAGGTTCCCACCTAAACCCTTTAAAACATATGAATCATCTACATCATCAAAGATGAGGAGTACTTTTTTACGCTGAAGTCTTGTCCTCGTGAAAACCCTAGACGAGGCGTATCTATATATCCATCTTTCTCTCTAATTGACGGAAGACTTTATCTCGCAAAGTATTTGATGTTTGCTTCATTATTTCTTCTCTAACATTGGCAACAAAGCAGTGACTGTCAAATTTAGCCTTGATTCGACGAAATAATTCTTCAGCAAGAGTTGTCTTTCCAATACCTCCCATCCCCCAAATTCCTACAACTCGTTTATCATTTATTGATTCAGAAAATAATAATTCTTCCATTTTCTTCACACGTGATTCAATTCCAACTAAATCATCATTCTCATAATCACCTTTAAAGGTGTTATTTAATTTCTCCAAAACAACATTTACTATTTCCTCAACTAGTTCGGACTCAGACCTGATTATATATGAAAAAGAAATGTTAGTAAGTCATACTTCTAAATAAATAACATGCAATCAATATATATATTTCTATTTAGAAAAATAAGATACTGATATTAAATTTGATATTAACACTGTTTATATTTAAATTTGATCATGGTGAAATTTATTTAAAATTATGGTATGTGCTATCTGAACTAATATTATGTACTTAGATGTATGTAAGAATTTTTTGTATTATATCTAAAGATTAATATTAGAATTTCAATTTGCAAGCAATCTAATTAAGTATTGAGTATTTAATTTTAGCTTAACATTAATTTTTTTTTTTATGCCCCAATATTTGCCATGTTATTCTTAGAATGTGACAAACTGACAATGTGTACCGATCACATCATTTATGTTATGCATTTGCCCACAAGATGCTGTTTCCTTTTGATTTTGGAATTAGTATTTCATTTTCTCGTTCAATAAGGAAACGTTAATATTTAGCCAAATGGCATATTCTTTAATTTATTGCTTATTGAATTTAAAAAAAAAAAAATCTAACATTTGAATTTGTTACTCATTCTATCCAAATTTTTTAATTTTAGGTAATTAAATTAATTTTTTTAAAATAAAAAAATTATTCAACACTTAAATTAGAATTTAATAAATTACAATGTAATCCCTAAAATTTGACAAAACTTTATAATTTGGTCTCTATATTTTTAAAAACAAGCAATTTTATCATGAAATTTGATAAAACTTACAATTTAATCCCTTAATTTAAATTTTATTTTACCAAACTTCAAAAACTAAATTGTAATTCTCCTATTAGAATTCAGAGATAAAATTTGAGCATTGGATAAAATTTCTTTAATTTTGAAAGATTAGATTTAATTGTTCAAAATTAAAAAATTTAAATAAAAAAAAAGCAGTAAATACAAATATTTATATTTTTTTAATTCAGCCGGTCATTATATATTGATATTTCTTTCATCTATATAAAGGTAAAACACAAATATTCTTAAAAATTCAAATATTATATGTTGAGGACACATGTGAAAAACTATGATAAATATGGTGTACTATTGTAATCAATCATCTCAACATATGTTAAATAAGGGTAGTCTAGTTAATTTTCTTAGACTTTTAAAAATATAAGAGATAGAGAATGTGAGTATTCCATTTATATGAAAAAATTTAATTTTAAATTAATAATTAAGTGATTTATTATCAAATTCACCATTATATATATTTAGCTTAACTTTTGGCAATTTGTCTACACCCAAAAACAAAAGAAAAAACCGCCATTATTATTCTTGCTAATATAAAACATAAATAGATTTATTTCCAAAAAGAAAACATATATAAGAAACAAACAAAGAGTATCTAATTAAATATTTTTATAGATATTGTTGTCATTTCTTTTTAAATTATACATCAATGAAATAGAGCCATTTGTCATGTATCGGATTAGGACTAAAGTTATCTCTAATTTAAAATAATAATAATAATAATAATAATTAAAATGAAAATGTTAAAAAAATAATAATTAACTTACTTGATATTCCGTGACTCTGAGTCCCATCCTGCTAAGTTGCTGATTTCTTTCAAAGCATGGCGCCATTCCTTCTCCTTTTTTACATCTTTTTTATGTTTACGAAATGCCTTCCCAAAATTCCCTCTCAATTCTTGAACATCAGCTGGATCTACATGATAAAAAATTGGTAGGACCATTTGTCCTGATGTTTTCTTGCATTCAAGTATCTTCACAAGCTCATCCAAACACCATGGGGAATCTGCATAATTTTCAGAGAAAATCACCACTGAGATGTATGATTTTTCAATTGTTTCCAAGAGAGAACTTGAGATCTCTTGTCCTTTATCAAGGTTCTTATCCAAGAAGGCATTGATCTGTTTTCGCAGCAATGCATCATGGAGATGGGAGACAAAACCCTGACGGATATCTTTGCCTCTAAAACTAATGAAAGCATCCCATGTCTTGCACTGATCGGGAGGAGTAGAAGAAGTAGAAGCCAAGGTAGAAGGCTGTTGTACAAACAGAGTTTGAACAATGCTTCCCATGAGAACCGAATTTGAACAAGGTAATTAACGAAAGCAATTAAATACCAGAGATGTGTATTTTTTGCGTGTGGGGGTGTGGAAAACTCTTGGAGGCTATAAAAATTTATAGGCATATAGCATGATTGAAGGCGCTTTCCCAGAAGGAACATATTATTGCTGTGGAAAACGAATGAGGGGAGACAACGTAAAAATTTTTTTTTAAGTATTTAAAATTACTATTGGGCCGCTTGGATTTGAGGTGAAAAGTATGAAAAATATACCACTAATTAACAAAATTATCATAATATATATATATATATATATATATATATATATATATATATATATATATATATATATATATATATATATATATGGAAACACCCAAGTACCTTCCATAAAAGAATATAGGAAAATCATAAATTATAAAAAAAAAGTTGACTTGACATCTATAAAGTTATGAATAAAATGACTCGGAATTATTTTGTGCACCTTTTAATATATGAGTGAGATTATTGTATGTTTTTTAAGTATATAATTTTTTTTAATTCAAGGAATAATTATAATTATGTATATATAATTTTTTATTTTTGTTTTTTTTATTTTTTAATTGATGAAATGGAAATTTTTTTTTTTAATTTTTCATCGCGCAACAATCCATCTCTTTTAGTCTAAAACACTAAAAAAGTAGACTAAAATATATTTTCTTTACATACAAATTTAAATATTTTTATTTAAAAAAATAGAAATAAATTTTTTTGATATATTACATCACAATTATACCTTAATTTTTTTACTAAATAAGTTATACCTTCATGTTAAAAAAAATTAACCAAATTAAAAACTTAATAAAATTGAAAAAAGTGCTTAGAGTTTTTTTTTTTTTTAATTAGGTCCATTTTCAAGTGAATTTTGATTTTACTATGTCAATAAAATATCTTAATTTATAAATTTATTAAAAATAATATATATATATATATATATATATATATATATATATATATATATATTTGATTTCTAAATCGAGCTCTTAGAAAGTTTATTGAATCAAACAGTAATAAATTACTATTTTTCAATTCAATGAATAATTATAATTATGTTCATATCAGGAATTTCTTTCAATTTTTTCAATTCACTTTCCCATTCTTCAATCTCCTTGTCACATAAATTAGAGCCTAAAATTCTAAGAGCCAATGGATTGCCTTGAGCATATGTTATCAACCTCTTCGATAAATTAACAAATTAATTCTTGGGATGATTTTGTTTGAAGGCATACAAGCTAAAGAGACAAAGAGCTTCATCATCAATTAATTTTTCAACCTCGTATATATAATCCTCATCACAAACACTTCTAAGCAGATGCCTATCTCTGCTAGTTACAATGATTCTACTTCCATTATGATACAAATCACAATCTCCTGCTAAAAGATTTAAAAGGTTTGGATCATCCACATCATCAAAAACAATGACAACCTTTTTACTACAAAGTCTTCTCTTAATGAAAGCAGGTAACTGAGGTGTGTTTATACGTAAATTTTTTTCTCCTAACAATTGCTCAATGATTTTATCTCGTAAAGCAATTGCTGTTCGTTTTCTCATCTGCTCTTTGACATTATCAACAAAACAGTAACTATCAAATTTAGTCATAATTCAACTATATACTTCATTGGCAATAGTTGTCTTGCCAATACCTCCCATACCCCAAATTCCTATGACTCTTTTATTATCCGTTGATTCAATACTTAATAAGGATTCCGCTTTCATTACAGGTGACTCAAGTCCAACTAAGTTGTCAATGGGAGAATCACTTGAAGAGAAGCAACCTAATTTCTCCCAAACATCATTAACTATTTTCACAACTAGTTTGGATTCAGACCTGATACATAAGAAGAACAAATGCTAGTAAGTTAATGGTAGACTCACTTTTGAGTAATAGACAATTAATATGCTTTTTTAAAAATTGATAGCAATATATATATATATATATATATATATATATATATATATAACAAAAATAAGAATATTAAAAAATACTAAGTGAATTACTTGAAATTCCGTGAATCCCATTCTGTTATAATGCTTATTTCCATCAAAGCATGGCGCCATTGTTCCACCCTGTCTAAACAACCTTTGAGTTCTTCTCCATGCTTAGCAATAGTAAATGCCTTCCCAAAATTCCCAGTCAGCTCTTGAACATCGGTCGGATCTACATGGTAAAAAACTGGTAAGACTATTTGTCCTAATGTTTTTCTGCATTCAAGTATCTTCACAAGCTCATTCAAGCACCATGAGGAATCGGCATAATTATCAGAGAAAATCACCACTGAGACATATGATTCTTCAATTGCTGCCAAGAGAGCTGGTGAGATCTCTTCTCCTTTACAAAGGTTTTCATCCAAGAAGGTATTGATTTTTTTTTGCTGGAAAGCATTAAAGAGATGAGAGACAAAACCATCTCGAATATCTTTGCCTCTATAGCTAATAAAAACATCATAGCTGGGACGGGTTGAAGAAGTAGAAGCCATGATAAGTGATAAAAGAAGGGTCTTGCAACTGGGTTTGAAGATGGTAATGTGACACAACAGTCCTTCAAATTTAGAACATATGTAACCTGAAACCAAACCATCAGAGTTTCCTCGAAACAATTGACTAACTACAAGTACTTTCAATAAACAAAATTCTTTCTCAAATGACAAATAAATAAATAAATAAATAAAATGGCATCAACAAAATCAATTTATATATTAAGATACTAGGACAAAGTAATAAGGTACGCTAGTATAGAGTATTCGTTCTTTTAGCTAGAATTTCCTCATATGTACATAATTTATGTAACCTTTGAAAATTTCTAAGTAAATATAACATAGATAAAGTCATTCTAATAAATCAAACAATCAACTCAAACGTTAAGCATATAAAAGACATGAAAATAAATAAACGAGCATACCAGTAAGTCGCATCATTTAAATAATAATATAATATTACCAAAGAACAATAACTCAAAACTCAATTGTGTTTCCAACTGCAGAAAAATTTACCTATCTTTGACCGCACCCAAAGGCTACTTATGTACCTCCTAAGAAGGATGATCAGGCCCACATAGCTCTTAGTACATATGACAAACTTAGTGTTATAACTTCACTTGATTGAATTATCCATATAACATCCGTATAACATCTAAAAGTCTTTAAAGTTCTACTAAAATTTTGATATCTCACTTAAACTAGGATTGTTTCATTTCCCCCTATCAAAATTTCTTTTACATACAATCTTAAGCAAGCACCATAATCACAAGCTTTAAGGCTTAAGTCCAATAGTTCACATATTATAGTCCATCATTTAAGACAAGAAAAATAAATGTCTCCAGTGAGAAATACAACATTAAATCTAGAACACTATATAAAAAAATATATATAAATAAATAAAAGGAAGTGCAGAACAAAAATAGCATACTCCTATTAGCATATTTCAAAGATTTTCTATATGATGCGCCTGATTATTACTCATATCAAAAGTAAATTAAATATGCATATTTTTCCATTGGGTACAAAAGGCCTTGTGAGTTTAGCTTGTCACTTGAGATGGTCCACTCATTGTCCTATGGCTAAAATCTGAAAAGAAAAGAAAAATATAAATTTAGTTTCTTAGCTTCTTCGTCTATCTTTTCTCTCTCTCTCTTTTTTTAGAAGATATATATCTCACTTATGAGAATGTGAACGCAAGAGAAGCAATTTACTAGAATTAATCAAGTCCATTACCACCATAGCAGGGCCAGGAAAGATACATGTAGGAATAACAAATTACAAAGACAAGAATTCATATTTCACTACATGAGCTCATATAGAACATTTACTGTAGTTTCATTGTATAACTACTGATTAATTATTATCACCAAGGTCAATCATGAAAACACAGCAGAAATATGGCATACTCCATAATCGATGGCATTGAAGTTTTGATGCTTTCATAATTTCACTAAACTAGTCCTCCCAATAATTTTTTTTTTCTATCATTTAGTCTTTTTGTTCTACAGTGCTTGTTGCTAGCAAAACCTGAACAACATTAAGCAGAACAAGACTTTTTGAACAATTATTTACAGAGATATTTTCCAGAGCTCTACCACAGTATCAAACAATAACCTTTTTTTTTTCTATGAAAAAAAAATATATTGAAAATTGTACATCACGATCCTACTTTTGAAATCTAATCAACAAAATAGAAAAAAGCAAACGCAAATTAAACAATACATAAAAAGATTTTTTTTATATATATAATATGAAGAAAACTCACAATTGGGTTAAGGAAATAATCCAATCTGAGTTGAGTTTTGGAATTTCCCCCTCACTTCCCTTGACTTAGATGGGTTCCTTTTGTTGAGAATTTAACCAAATCTTTGGTGGAGTGTTGTTGCAGAAATTTTCCTCTTGCCTCTCCCTGTCTTCGTACTCCTCCACTTTTCCCTTCTCTCTTCTCTTTCACTTGAACTAATGGCTAGAGAGGTTTCATTGGTACATATAGCGATGAGAGTGGAATGGGCTGCACTAGAAATTGGAGGGGAAAATATGACAGCCACACAACTCTCTCCTTCAATTTTAGTGTTTTCAGGTGGAGATTGCGGTGAATCAATTGGTTATGGACAATTAAGGGTGAGGGAATGCTATTAGAGATGAAAATGGACAATGATAAGAGGGAAATTCCACCGAAAAATTTGTTGGGTGTTCAAGGTCTAGGTCATGGCTTGGCCAAATCTCCTCCCTTTCCCACCTTTTTCCCGATTCTTGACTGTTCCTCTTTTCTTTCCTCTTTTTTTTCTTATTATTTTTTTTTTTCACGTTCCCTTATTTTGCGGAAGAAAAAGCAGCAAGCAAGTCATTTTAAAAAAAATTTCACTTTACTCCTTGAACTCTTTAAAAATTAAATTTTCAATCGCAAAACTTATAATCCCATTTATAGGTCCAATTTCAAATTAAATATTCTACCCAAAACTTGTAATTTTTTTTTCCCATATTCTCATACATCCATTTTGATTACTTTCAAGAATTGCTAAAGAGAGCAAAAACACTATAGATTAATAATTCAATAAACTATTATGAGACAGAGTAGAAATGATGCAAATTAAACAAAGAAAGAAAATGAAGATAACTTGAAACACTACATGCACTTTCTGTGAAGGAAAATAAACTGAAAGAACGACTAGCATCAGGAACAGGTCAAATTGATTCTTGGGATGATTTTGTTTGAAAGCATACAAGCTAAAGAGAAAGAGCTTCATCATAAATTAATTTTTCAACCCCATATATATAATCCTCATCGCAAACATTTTTAAGCAAATGTCTCTCTCTGCTAGTTAAAATAATTCTACTTCCATTATGATACAAATCATGATCTCTTGCTAAAAGCTTTAAATGGTTTGGATCATCCACATCGTCAACAACGTTGACGACCTTTTTACTACGATGTTTTCTCTTAATGAAAGCAGGTAACTGAGGTGTGTTTATAGGTAAATTTTTTTACCCTAAAAATTGCTCAATGATTTTATCGCATAAAGCAATTGATGTTTGTTTTCTCATATGCTCTTTGACATTATCAACAAAACATTAACTATCAAATTTGTATGAGTTTTCGACTGTATACTTCATTAGTAATAGTTGTCCTGTCAATACCTACCATACCCCAAATTCCTATGACTCTTTTATTATCCGTTGATTCAATACTTAATAAGGATTCCGCTTTCATTACAGGCGACTCAAGTCCAACTAAGTTGTCAATGGGAGAATCACTTGAAGAGAAGCAACCTAATTTCTCCCAAACATCATTAACTATTTTCGCAACTAGTTTGGATTCAAACCTGATACATATGAAGAACAAATGCTAGTAAGTTAATGGTAGACTCACTTTTGAGTAATAGACAATTAATATGCTTTTTTATCCAAATTGATAGCAATATATATATAACAAAAATAAGAATATTAAAAAATACTAAGTGCATTACTTGAAATTCCGTGAATCCCATTCTTTTATATTGCTTATTTCCATCAAAGCATGGCACCATTGTTCCACCCTGTCTAAACAGCCTTTGAGTTCTTCTCCATGCTTAGCAATAGTAAATGCCTCCCCAAAATTCCCAGTCAGCTCTTGAACATCAGTTGGATCTACATGGTAAAAAACTGGTAGGACTAATTGTCCTAATGTTTTCCTGCATCCAAGTATCTTCACAAGCTCATCCAAGCACCATGAAGAATCGGCATAATTTTGAGAGAAAATCACTACTGAGACATATGATTCTTCAATTGTTGCCAAGAGAGCTGGTGAGATATCTTCTCCTTTACAATGGTTTTCATCCAAGAAGGCATTGATTTGTTTTTGCTGGAAAGCATTCAAGAGATGGGAGACAAAACCATCTCGAATATTTTTGCCTCTATAGCTAATAAAAACATCATAGCTGGGACGGGTTGAAGAAGTAGAAGCCATGATAAGTGATAAAAGAAGGGTCGTGCAACTGAATTTGAAGCTGGTAAAGAGAGCAAAAACACTATAGATTAATAATTCGATAAACTATTCTGAGACAGAGTAGAAATGATGTAAATTAAACAAAGAAAGAAAATGAAGATAACTGGAAACACCATATGCACTTTCTGTGAAGGAAAATAAACTGAAGGAATGATTAATACCAGGAACAGGTCAACAAAGTATTTAGCTACAAAAAGGTACAAAGTCATAGATTTAAAACTATGCAGATATTAAAATAGCTACATAATAGAAGCAAATTAAAGAAAGATATCACTTTGTCAATATATATAAGCTTTAAATTAATAATATTGATAAGGAAAAAAAACGAATAATATTCATTGAGTCATCTTTAAAATTATGAAATTTAAAGATTTAATTTTAATTAAAGACATATATTAAAAACATAATATCAAAATTCATAAAATAATTATTTTTTTAGTGAATTAATGTGAATGAAGGGAATTTTTGGAAAATATAAAATAAAATTTATTACTTTAATTATATTAACAATATATTGTTAAATTATGTTAAAATAAAAGTATGTATATTTTGATCGATAGAGCATGAATTGCATATTTAATTTTTTTTTTTTTTTTATGATATTAATGAAACGCACAAGAACAAAAAAGCGACACACCCGATCACAAAACCAGGCATGGAACTTCAAGTCTCTCAATAAACCAACCTTTGTCTTTACAATCGGATCTCAATACACCAAACAAGGTCCCTACCGGCACATGGAGCCATTTTATGCTACTTTCCCTTGAAGTGTAAACAACGATTGTCTACTCTTGATTGAACTTTTTTACTGCATAGAATATTCCACCTTATATATTTCAACCATTTCATATTTAGTGGAGTTATTTATATTTGTTTATTTATTTAATATGCGAGAGTAGAAAAATGTAATAATGTGCAAAATGTCCATTAAATAAATAATTTAGAGAGAAGAAAACAGAAGTGCCAAAAGTTCAAAGAACAAGGAAAGGGATAAAGATAAATATAAATATAAAAAAATAGTAAAATTTACTTTTAAATACTTATGAAAAATGAATACACTATTGATAAGTATTTATTATGAAATGCAGCGTATAGAAAATGAATGGAAGTAATTAAAAGATAAGAACTGAGCTGACAATGCAAAATGAAGAAACGGTGCGGAGAAGCATAAGTAAAACGGTGCTCGAAAGATCTAAAGCAGAGCAAGAGATGGATTCCCGCATTTCTCAACAGATCTAACAGCAGATTAGTTACTGTTGTAGTTAGTTAGAAACCCTTCCTTGCCTTGAATTCAGCCTTGTTCTTTTCACCAAGGATGCGAAACATCGGTTGTAGAGTAACCCAGTTGTAGATCCAACAATAAATCAAAAGCAAGTCCAGGAATGAGTCCAAAAACAAGCGGGTTATTTGAGGATTCTTCAAGAATAGGATTGGTAGTTTGTGTTTAATCACAACAAAACTGCTGTACAATTGAAACACACAGTCCTGGATTGCCGAAGAAACTAGAGACCGGAAAAATGTCGAACTGGCCTTTATAGGTCCTTGTAGATCGTTGTCTGCAACACCGAACCAAGACAGGAAATGTTGTCTTTTAGTTCTTATTTATTCTCTCCCCTAGCAAGAGTTTTATTCACTTTATATAAGACTTTTTTCATTTTGATTGTGGATGCTTTTGATTTTTTAGATGGATTGACTGTGGTGTTTATTCAAAATTTATAATTCAGCACAATTTATCTTATAAGCAAAATTTTATTAATAAATGAAATCCAGAAGATATTGTTTAATGTCTAACCTTCAAACACCTAAGAAGACTCTGCCGTGGTGGTAGTGCTGCAAAAGATTACAAGTACTTTGTAAGAGTAAATAAATTATATTTCAAAAAAGAGTAAATAAATTATGAGAAATTCCTTTACCTGTTGTAAGGTTTTTGGTCTTGTTTCAATCTAAGGGGAGAAGGTTCTTCTTCCTCATCTTCTTGATTTCTAATTCTCTTTTTATCTCTGCAACCAACATTTGTCTCGAACATATATAGGATGTACCCCACATTTAATCATACCCTCGGTATATGGACCCGCACCTTGAAGTGAGGATGAGTACTTGTAAAGGCAGAACTGAAATGAGGCCTCAACGAAACTGTCTTCCATGTTGAACAATTTATTCCAAAGACACACATGTTTTGATTCTAACCCATCAACCGCCAATAAATGAGGGAAATCAAAAACGAAATCACTGTTATGTCCAGATTTATCAATGAATTGGGCTTCGCAAGTAAGGAGAACAAAATCACAATAATGATTTTTGGGATTAAAAACAAGGCATAAAGAAACAGCAATCAAGTTTGGCTTATCTAGCGTGAATGAGAGTGAAGATCCTCTCTGGTTCTTATATCTCATCCTTTGAGGCACTTCATCCCCGGGTATACATAATTCTACAATCTGTACATGAAAATCATTCATTATTTTATGAAAAATAAAATCCAAACTTATCGTGATGATCCTTGTAACACCTGAGAAAAGGAAGCATACCTCATCGTTCAACAGATGCGTTTCCAATACATCCTCCATTACTTTCTCCTTATCCAAATTGATGCAATTACGAAATTCAAGAAAAGTTGCAATTCTATATTCGACTTCGTGTTCTGTGAAAAGGAATGAAGTTGATGCAGATTCCAAAGATGTGCAACCCGATGCATGCAATCTTTCTAAGCAGGGAAGCTCTGGTAATAATTTAAGTCTCTTGCAACCATCTAACCAAAGTGTTTCCAACTGAGATAGTTGTTTAATGCTTGCAGGTATACTCTCAAAATTGCTTTCAGCTAAATGTAAGTATGTCAATGACACTAAACACCCAAGACTCTGGGGAATTTCTAATATACCAGAGTAATTTAAAGACATATCCAGCAAACAGGACAAACCTGTCAAAGGAGGCAATGTCAAACCTTCACATAAACCACAATTTAAGTCTACCAAATTTTTCAATTGATTGATGGAGGATGGTAATGCTTTTATTCTACTTGAAAATATATTAAGTTCCTGCAGCAATTCTAAATTCCCTATGTTCTCTGGCAATCCATTGACATTCTGATAAAATGAGATATCAAGGAGTGTAAGAGATTTCAGATTGCAGATGCTGCTAGGAATCTCAATCAAGCTTAAACAACCCCTCAAACTTAAAAACTCAAGATTTGGGACGCTAGACAAGTCTGGAACTCTGGTCAGCTCAGAAGAGTCTCTGAGGTCTAAAAGTCTCAGATTTCCAAGATCCTGTAATGAAAATATCAATAAAATAAGCAGTTGCTAATTAACTTCACAAAAATGTGGCTAAATTTTATATACTCACAATAACTCTTGCCTCATCTCCGTTCCAAAGTTCTTTGAGGTTGCTACTAGGCATGTGGAGTTCTACAAGATATTTTGTGCAACCCTTCAAAGGCAAATACTTCGAAGGGTATCTATCCCAGTAAAGATATCTTAGCCCTTCTGGTAGAAATTCAAGGCTGCTAGGAAGCAGCACTTGTCCTTGTCCGGAATTAGAAACATTGAAGAATTTGAGGAATCTAAGAGCGTACATCTTCTTGAAGGCTGTGGAACTTAGCACCAAATTATCCTTCACCTCATGCATGTCAAGTAATATGCTTTCAACATTTTGAGTTCCCTAATAAAATAACAACAAAAGATTATTATCTGCCACTTAATTCCATATGAGAACTACAGTTCTTACAAAACTCAAATATGAGAAAAATGAAACAAGAAACTGCTCTAATTTAGTCCTCACCGTTTCTGTTGACAATACACGACAAATATCATTGTAATTCCATAACCTGATGCTTGCTCCAGGTTGTTTGGATTCCTCATAAGCAATTTCCTTGCCCATTTGTTGCAACAAGTCATGCATACCAACAACATTGTTTGATGAAATGGTTATGAGAGATTTATCAATTAGACAACTTATTGTACTTCTTGCAGATAAACCACAAGCATCTAGTATTCTCTCAACATCACCTCTAGGCTCCCCCTTAAAGAAACATGCAATATGAAGAAATATGTTTTTTTTATGACGATCTAGTTTATCATAACTTATTCTCAGGACATTTTGAATGTTCAAATCAGGAATTTCTTTCAGTTTTTTCAACTCACTTTCCCATTCTTCTATACCCTTTTTATACATATTAGAGCCAAAAACTCTAAGAGCCAACGGATTGCCTTGAGCATATCTTATTGCCATCACCGATAGCTTCTCATATCTTTCTTTGGGATGATCTTGTTTGAAGGCATATAAGCTAAAGAGACGAAGAGCTTCACGATCAATTAATTTTTTAACCTCATATATACACTTCTCAAGGCAAACATTTATAAGTGTTTGCCTATCCCTGCTGGTTATAATTATTCTACTTCCCATATTGTACCAATCACAAATTCCACCTAAAAACTTTAAATCGTTTGGATCATCTACATCATCAAAGACAATGAGTACTTTTTTACTTTGAAGTCTTCTCCTCATGAAAGCCCCAAATGAGGTGTATCTATATATCCATCTTTCTCTCCTAACAATTGATGAAAGATTTTATCTCGTAAAGCATTTGATGTTTGCTTCATTATTTCTTCTCTAACATTGGCAACAAAGCAGTGACTATCAAATTTAGCCTTGATTCGATGAAATACTTCTTCAGCAAGAGTTGTCTTTCCAATACCTCCCATCCCCCAAATTCCTACAACTCGTTTATCATTTACTGATTCAGAAAATAATAATTCTTCCATTTTCTTCACACGTGATTCAATTCCAATTAAATCATCATTCTCATAATCACCTTTAAAGGTGTCATTTAATTTCTCCAAAACAACATTTACTATTTCCTCAACTAGTTCGGACTCAGACCTGATTATATATGAAAAAGAAATGTTAGTAAGTCATACTTCTAAGTAAATAACATGCAATCAATATATATATTTCTATTTAGAAAAATAAGATACTGATATTAAATTTGATATTAACACTGTTTATATTTGAATTTGATCATGGTGAAATTTATTTTAAATTATGGTATGTGCTATCTGAACTAATGATACACTGATTTTCTATTGAATGTTATGCACTTAGATGTATGTAAGAATTTTTTGTATTATATCTAAAGATTCATCTTAGAATTTCAATTTGCAAGCAATCTAATTAAGCATTGAGTTTTTAACTTTAGCTAAACATTAATTTTTTCTTTTTAATTATATGCCCCAATTTTTGCCATATTATTCTTAGAATGTGACAAACCGACAATGTGTAGCGATCACATCATTTATGTTATGTATTTGCCCACAAGATGCCGTTTCCTTTTGATTTTGGAATTAGTATTTCATTTTCTCGTTCAATAAGGAAACGTTAAGATTTAGCCAAATGGCATATTCTTTAATTTATTGGTTATTGAATTAAAAAAAAAAATCCAACATTTGAATTTGTTACTCATTCTATCCAAAATTATTAATTTTAAATGATTAAATTAAATTTTTTTAAATAAAAAATTATTGAACACTCAAATTAAAATTTAATAAATTACAATTTTATCCCAAGATTTGGCAAAACCTTACAATTTATATTTTCAAAACTACGCAATTTCATCTTGAAATTTAGTAAAACTTACAATTTATTCCCTTAATTTAAACTTCATTTTACCAAATTTTAAAAACTAAATTGTAATTTTCTAGTTACAATTCAGGGATAAAATTTGAGCGCCAAATAAAATTTTTTTAGTCTTGAAAGGTTTGATTTAATTGTCTAAAATTAAAAAATTTAGATAAAAAAATAAATACAAATATTTAGATTTTTTAAGTCAGTTTGTCATTATATATTGATATTTCTTTCATCTATATATATATATATATAAAGGTTAAAGTATCTATGCATATAATCAAGTATTTATGATACATGAATTAAAATAACAACCTCAATATAAAGGTAAAACACAAATATTCTAAAAAATTCATATATTATATGTTGAGGGCACATATGTTAAAAACTATGATAAATATGATGTATAATATCATAATCAATTATTTTAACATATGCCAAATAAGGGTAGTCTAGTTAATTTTCTTAGACTTTTAACAATGTAAGAGGTGAGGATGTCTCGAGTTTGACTATTCCATTTATATATTAAAAAAATAATTATAAATTAATAATTAAGTGATTTATTTTCAAATTCACCATTATATATATTCAGATTAACTTTTAGCAATTTGTTTACACCCAAAAACAAAAGAAAAAACCGCCATTATTATTCTTACTAATATAAAATATGAATAAATAGATTTATTTCCAAAAAGAAAACATATATAAGAAACAAACAAATAGTATCCAATTAAATATTTGTATATATATTGTTGTCATTTCTTTTTAAGATATACATCAATGAAATAGAGCCATTCATCATGTATCCAATTAGGACTAAAGTTATCTCTAATTTAAAATAATAATAATAATAATAATAATAATAATAATAATAATTAAAATGAAAACGTTAAAATAATAATAATTAACTTACTTGATATTCCGTGACTGTGAGTCCCATCCTGCTAAGTTGCTGATTTCTTTCAAAGCATGGCACCATTCCTCCACCTTTTTTACTTCTTCTCCATGCTGAGCCTGAGAGAATGCCTCTCCAAAATTCCCTCTCAGCTCTTGAACATCAGTTGGATCTACACGATAAAAAACTGGTAGGACTATTTGTCCTAATGTTTTCTTGCATTGAAGTATCTTCACGAGCTCATCTAAGCACCATGGAGACTCTGCATAATTTTCAGAGAATATCACCACTGAGATGTATGATTCTTCAATTGTTTCGAGGAGAGAACTGGATATCTCTTTTCCTTTATCAAGGTTTTCATCCAAGAAGGCTTTGATTTGTTTTCCAAACAAAGCTTTCAAGAGATGGGAGAGAAAATCCTTACGGATATCTTTGCCTCTAAAACTAATGAAAGCATCCCATTTCTTGTACTGATCTGGAGGAGTAGAAGAAGTAGAAGCCATGTCTGGAGGAGTAGAAGACGTAGAAGCCGTGGTAGAAGGCTTTTTTGCAAGCAGAGTTTGAACAATATTTCCCGTGAGAACTGAGTTTGAACAAGGTAATTAACAAAACAAATACCAGAGATGTATATTTTTTGCGTGTGGAAAACTGCTTTGACGCAATAAAAATTTATAGGCATACAGCATGATTGGAAGCACCTTCCCAGAAGGAACATATTATTGTTGGGGAAAACGAATGAGGGAAGACAAAAGTCATCATGCGATTGAAATTCCACAAATAAAAGAGCTCATTTTTGTCAACAAAAATTCTAAGAAACAAAACTAATGGATTAATGATAAGTATTTATTATGAAACGCAGCATATAGAAAATGAATGGAAGTAAAAGAAAAGAACTGAGCTGACAAAGCAAAATGAAGAAACGGTGCGGAGAAGCATAAGTAAAACGGTGCGTGCTGGAAAGATCTAAAGCAGAGCAAGAGATGGATTCCCGCGTTTCTCAACAGATCTAACAACTAACAACAGGTGAGTTACAGCTGTAGTTAGCTAGAAACCCTTCCTTGCCTCGAATTCAGCCTTGTTTCATTGTTTCTTTTCACCAAGGATGCGAAAAAAAAGGGGAGAAGAAGGCGAACAGCGACTCTCCCTTGCCAACCATGACATCCCCGGCGTCAATCGGACTTCCTCGCCTCTTACTTCCTCCGTCCGTCGATAAGCCCTTCTGTAATCACAATTGTAGTCGACGGACGGTTAACAGAGAGAAGAAATTGAAAGTTTTGAAGCCTGAAGCCGTGAGTTTGTTTGCTACAATCTCTTTAATTTTAGCCATTATTTTTAGAAGTGTTATTAATTTTTGGATTTCTACTCATATTTGTCAACCCAATAAGTAACCCATTATTTTAGGGTTACCCATTTGATATCCGTTGGAAAGAATTTCTAAAATTTCTTTCCCCTCTTTCATCTCTCTAATGAGACTAATATAGTCTTGCCTTATGATATTTAAAAATGCGGAGGGATTTGAATCTTCTTTGAAAGTTGCCTTACCGTAATCTTGATCAGTAAGCTTGATCAGATTTTGAAGAGATGAGGGAATCTCAACCAAACTTTTACATCCCTTTAAATATAAAAACTCAATATTTGTGGCATTAGATAAGTCTGAAATTCTGATCAAGTCCTTAGAGTGGCCGAGGTCCATCAGTTTCAAATTTCCAAGAGGCTGTAAATTTTATCTAAATCAAAAATTTAATTAATTAGTCTTCAAAAATAAGTATTTCATGATGAAATAAGATTATTTTAAATCAGGAATAGTAAATTTATATTTATGATTTTCGTTTAGAAATTCAGTTAAAAGCAAATAATTAAAAAAATTAAGCATTCGAATTAATAAAGCTTTTAAATTAAATTAAATATTAAATAAGGCAATAGAATTACAACAAATGAAAACCTAAAAATAAAAAAGCTCTTGAAAAAAGAAAGCCTAACAAAGAATAATATAAGGGCAGCCATATAAAACTTTAAGAAATAGGTTGGTGGGAATTTTCATGCCCAGATAAAACCGAGAGGTAAACTAAAAGGAATCCTTGGGATCCGCAATTTAATATCTGCTTTAAATTCCAGTTCTGCGTCTAACCAACCAAGCTGCAGACTACTAACTAGTGAGTGAGCAATTGTTTTTAATGCAAAGCCACAATGTCTTGGTTTGCATTATTTGCTTGCTTGTATTGCTTCTCTAGTTCTTGTCCTCTGTGTGTTTGCTAGAACTTCACTTCTGTAGTCCTCGAATTGAATTTCTTTGCAATTTTGTTGCTCACACAGATAGATGGAAAAAATGAAGGAGATAAATGCAACAAAGACTTTAGAATTCATTGCTCATCGAGCAATAAGTGAAATTCAATAAATGAAATTCAATAGTAAAATAAGAGATTATTTTATCATCATAGTAATTGTCGTCTATTTCATAGTCATTGTCGTCTTTCAAGCATACAAACGGAGCTTATTTTATCCTGATGAGATCATTGGATCCTTTTATTGTCTTCTTCTTCTTCTTCTTCTTCTCCTCTTCATTGACATGAAATTATTAATATTTTATCAGTAATGTATTGAAACTTCATAGCTTGTGTTAATGGACTTGAGGAAATGCATGAGGAAGGAAGCATACCTTGTGTTGCAACAGATGCTTTACAAATACGTCCTCCGTTACTTTCTCACATACATCCTTGTCCAAATTGATGCAATTATGAAAGTCAAGATATGATTCTTCGTTATTGTTTTTGTTTTCATATAATAAGTCTTCATCTTTGTCTTCTAAGCATGGAAGCTCTGGTAAAGATTTAAGTCTCTTGCAATCATTTAATCCGAGATATTTCAACTTCGGCAGTTTTTTAATGCTTGCAGGTGCGCTCTCAAAATTGTTTCCACCTAAATGTAAATGTAACAATGACACTAAATCACAAATACTCTGGGGAATTTCTAATATACCATTGTCATGTAAATCAATCCTCCATGAACGGGACAAACCTGTCAAAGGAAGCAATGCCAAACCTTCACATCACCACGCGCCCAAGTCTACCAAATTTTTCAGTTGATTGATGGCGGATGGTAATGTTTTCATTCCATTTGCATTTATGCAAAGGAACTCCAGTAATTCTAAATCCCCTATGTTATCTGGCAATTCAATGACGTTCTATTATGTACTGCATAAGCGTGTAAACTGTAAAGAAATAAAGCAAAATATCAATATTTATGTGGTTCACCCTCTCAACATAGGACTACATTTTACTATCATCAATAAATAATCATCAATTTACAAGCTTAAAGCTATACTACCCATAAACCCAATTATACCCAAGAGAATCCATACTACATCAAACTGTTCATAGTAAATACATTAGTTAATCCCTTTTAGTCTCCTCTGAGCATAACCCAATATATTTACTATTACAATACTACACCACAAAGAGTGTCTTCAACTATATAAGCAAAGCCCTCTCACAAATGGACAAAAATTCTTTCCTCTTAAATTCTATGTCTTTTTTCTACCATAGGCCCAAGCCTCTTTTTACTACAATGGGCAAAAGCCCCTCATCATTGGGCAGAGCTAAATCCTCAACAATTGGCAAGACTTCTTTTTATAATGGCCAATAGCCTCACTCTATAAGTTGAAAGCCTAATAGCACTTTCCACTATTCTCCTATTTATAGTATTAATTCCCTCAATCCTAATCTAATTAGAAGTTCTACTTAATTTAGGAATAACATTAAAATAAGAGTTCTGCTTTATATAGGAAGTATTCCTCTATCCTATTGAGAAATATTTCTCCCACTTAAATTAGAAAAAGGTCTTTCTAAATTCCACTGGGATTTTGAGTCATAATTCTAATAATCTCTACCTTGACTCAAAATCTATGAACTATTGCATACCTCCAATTCTCGGGTGCTTTCAATCATCACATATTTATGCTTGAACTTGAACCCTTCAAATTATCAATTTCTTCAATCTTTATCTTGGGTGTAGCTTGCTTCTTTTTTTAGAAAATCTTCGCAGCATCAACTTTCTTGTTTTTGCATCAAAAGCTCCACCTTAAATTCAACTCTCCACCATCACTATTGTTGCATGTGCGACTTTCTACATGTCGCAGTATCTCCACCTTCAACCAAACTTACTAAAATCATTTTCATGGCTCTAATACCAATTGTCTATTATAACACTACACCACAAATTGTGTTTTTAACTCTATGGGCAAAAGCCCTCTCATCAATGGATAAAAATCCATTTCTTTTGAATTCTATGTCCTTTCTCTACCATAAGCCAAAGCCTCTTTTTATTACAATGGGCAAAAGCCCCTCATCATTGTGTAGAGCTAAATCTGCAGCAATTGGCAAGACCCCTTTTTACAATGGGCAATAGCCTCACTCTGAGTTAAAAGCAAAATAATCCTTTCCACTATTCTCCTTTTTATAGTATTAATTTCTTCAATCCTAATCTAATTAGGAGTCTCACTCAATTTAGGAATAAAACTAAAATAAAAGTTCTACTTTATATAGGAAATATTTCTCTATACTATTGAGAAATATTAAGGTCTCTTCAAATCCCACTAGGATGTTGAGTCATAATTCTAACAATCTCTACCTTGACTCAAAATCCATAAACCATTATATACCTCTAATTCTTGGGTGCTTTCAATTATCATATTTCCATGCTTGAGCTTGAATCCTTTAAATTATCAATCTCTCTAATCTTCATCTTGGGTGTAACTTGCTTTTTTCTTCAGAAAATTATCACGTCAACTTTCTTGATTTTGCATCAAGAGCTCCACTTTAAATTCAACTCTCCATCATCACTATTGTTGCATGCGCAACTTTCTATATATCGCAGCAGCTCCGCTTTCAACCAAACTCACCAAGATCATTCCCATGGCTCTGATATCAATTGTTGTGCACTACAGAAGCGTGTAAATTGCAAAAAAATAAAGTAAACATACAAAATATCAATATTTATGTGGTTTATCCTCTCAACATAGGGCTACATCCACGGGCATGCCATTTTCCACTATCATCAATAAATAATCATCAATTTAGGAGCTCAAAGCTATACTACCCATGAATGCAATTATATCCAAGAGAACCCATACTACATCAAATTGCTCATAATAAATATATTAGTTAGCTCCTCTCAGTCTCCTCTATACATAACCCAATATATTTACTATTACAATACTACACCACAAAGGGTATCTTCAACTATATGGGTAAGAGCTCTTTCATCAATAGATAAGAATCCCTTTCTCAATCCTAATCTAATGAGTTGAAAATCAAATAACTCTTTTCACTATTCTCCTATTTATAGCATTAATTTCCTCAATTCTAATCTAATTAGGAATCCCACTTAATTTAGAAATAACACTAAATAAGAGTTCTACTTTATATAGGAAATATTTCTCTATTATATTGAGGAATATTTCTCCTATTCAAATTAGGAAAATGTCTCTCTAAATTCCACTAGAATTTTGAGTAATAATTCTAACACATTCAAATAATTTGAGATATCAAGGTTTGTAAGAGATTTCAGATTGAGATGCTTTGTGGAACACTACGCAGTTCTTTGCAACCAATGAGATAAATTTCTTTAAAACATTTCAACTCGCCAATGCTGCTAGGAATCTCAATCAAGCTTCTACATCTGTCCAAAAATAATAACTCAAGCTTTGGAACACTAGACAAGTCTGGAACTCTGGTTAGCTCCAAAGAGTTGCTGAGGTATAAAAATTTCAAATTTCCTTAGAGCCTGTAATGAAAATATCAATAAAATAAGCAGATGCTAATTAACTTAGCAAAACAGAGCTAAATTTATGAAGTCACACAAATAATATTCATTGAGTCATCTTCAAATTGTAAGATTTAAAGATCTAATTTTAATTAAAGACAAATAAATTAAAAATATAATATCAAAGTTCATAAAAATAATTATTTTTTTAGTGAATTAATATGAATGAAAAGTATTTTAGGAAAATATAAAATAAAATTTATTACTTTAATTATATTAACAATATGTTGTTAAATTATGTTAAAATAAAAGCATTTATATTTTGATGGATAGAGCATGAATTACATAAAAACAAAAGCGATACACTCCATGACAAAATCAGGCCTGGAACTTCAGTCTCTCAATACACCAACCTTTGTCTTTGCAATCGGATCTCAATACACCAAACAAGGTTCCCGCCGGACATGCAGCCATTTTATGCAACTTACCCTGAGGTGTAAAGAATGATTGTCCGTTCTTGATTGAACTTTTTCATCCGCTTGCAGTACATAGAATATTCCACCCTACATACTTCAACCGTTTCACATTTAATGGAGTTACTTATATTTATTTATCTATCTATTTAATATGCGGGAGTGGACAAATTTTGACCCTTTCAAGTTAAAAAGAAAATTCACCTATATTATTTCGTTTCATGTATATTATAAATTAAATTAAAATTAAAAATATTAGATTAAAATGTAATATCATGCTATTTCGGTAACTTTATTTGGTTGTTTCTACTCATATTTGTCAACCCAATAAGTAATTCATTATTTTAGGTTTAACCATTTGATATCTGTTGGAAAGAAGTTCTAAAATTTTGTTCCCCTCATTCATCTCTCTAATGAGACTAATATTGTTGGAATCCTACATCAAAAGAATATAAAGTAAAAAGGTAATATATAAGTGGTTGGGTTATAATATTGACTTGACTAGTTATTTTGATGTGTAAAAGTAATGTAATTACTTATATAAGCTCAAAATAAAATGATTTAAATTGTAATTTGTCCAACACTCTCTCTAAATTTAACAAATATAGTCTTACCTTATGATATTAAAAATGCAGAGGGATTTGAATCTTCTTTGAAAGTTGGCTTACAATAATTCTAATTCAATAAGCTTGATCAGATTTTGAAGAGATGAGGGAATCTCAACCAAACTTTTACATCCCTTTAAATATAAAAACTCAATATTTATGGCTTTAGGTAAGTCTGAAATTCTGATCAAGTCCTTAGAGTTGCTGAGGTCCATCAGTTTCAAATTTCCAAGAGGCTGTAATGAAAGATAATTTTATCCAAATCCAAAATTTAATTTATTAGTCTTGAAAAATAAGTATTTCATGATGAAATAAGATTATTTTAAATCATAATAGTAAATTTATTTTAATGATTTTCATTTAGAAATTCAGTTAAATGCAAATCATTAAAATTAACCATTCAATTTATAAAACTTTTAAGTTAAATTGAATATTAAATAGGGCAATAGAATTATAAAAAATGAAAACCTACAAAAAATCTCTTAAAAAAAAAGAAAGCCTAAAAAAATAATATAAGTGCAGCCATATAAAACTTTAAGAAATAGGCTGGTGGGAATTTTCATGCCCAGATAAAACAGAGAAGTAAACTGAAAGGAATCCTTGGGATCCGGCATTTAATATCTGCTTTTAAATTCCCGTTCTGCATCTGACCAACCAAGCTGCAGACTACTCACTAGTAAGTGAGCAATTGTTTTTAATGCAAAGCAACAATGCCTTGGTTTGCATTATTTGCATGCTTGTATTGCTTCTCTAGTTCTTGTCCTGTGTGTGTTTGCTGAGAACTTCACTTCTCTAGTTCTCGAATTGAATTTGTTTGCAATTTTGTTGCATGCACGGATAGATGGAAAATTGAAGGAGATAAATGCAACAAAGACTTTAGAATTCATTGCTCATCGAGCAACAAGTGAAAATCAATAAATGAAATTCAATAGTAAAATACGAGATTAAGGCAACATAATATATTACTCTAGCAATAAAACCCAATAATATGTCTGCACATAAAGGTGAACAGTGAACACTGAACAGAGTAATTGGAAAAAAAAAAATTAAATTCAGTTTGGTAAATTTTAGAATTATACTTAAATGGTTTAGAATGATAACAGACAGAGGAAGTTACATAAAATAATAAAATCAGTATTTTGACCATAGAGCTCACTTTTGCAGCTGCTAAGAATTTCTGGACATATTCCAAGATAAGAAAACATTAAAGAAAACAGAGCTTTTAAGGTAAATCTTATAGGCTTTATAATCTGAATCTTTTCTCTATTTCATAGTCATTGTCGTCTTTCAAGCATATAAACAGGGCTTATTTTATCCTGATGAGATCATTGGATCCTTTTATTGTCTTCTTCTTCTTCTTCTTCTTCTCCTCTATTGACATGAAATTATTAATATTTTATCATTAATGTATTGATACTTCATAGCTTGTGTTAATAGACTTGGGGAAATGGTTGTCTAGGCCTAGTGGATAGCCCCATCCATACACCATCCCATAGACTTGAATGTTTGTCATTCACATGGGAAGAGCTTTTACAGGAAGACCGAAGTAAATTACATCCTTTCTTCAATGTCATGGGAACTCTAAATTTTGACTGTCCATGAAAGGTTTGTATTAAAATATGAAAGAGATAAAAGATTTTTCTCACATTTCTAAGCTTAGGTTTTTGGAACAATTGATCAACTAACAATTCTGTTCCGGGAGGAAGGAATAATGGTGGTGCTTGTGATATTGTTAATTACTAATTATTGGTATTAAACTAATAAGCAAGGGACGAGGAGTGTACATGATGCTTGAAAACTGAGGCATGAGTAGGTGGCCTAATGCACAAACAATGTTTATTGACTGGAAAGAGACATTGCATTGACAATGGTTTAGGCAGTGGATAAATTTTCATAAGATTTTGCCTTTTTAAAAAAAAAATTTCGGGTGGTGGCTAGACATTTTTAAGATGGTGACTGATGAATCAATAAAATATATAGATTAATTGATAGAGCTCTTTCTTTGCATCTTCCTAATTCAATCTTTTTTTTTTACTCAAGTTTTTCCAGATAATGGATGTCACCATCATAGCATACTAATATCACCGTGACTGTGTGACATCATAATTGCTCTTTAGTACATCTTTCAAAGTATATGGCATAGATTTTTAGATGTTTTCTTCAATTTTATACATAAATGACATGTATTTTTTGATATCCATTTGTTAAAATGCATTTGTTGTAAATTCCTCAGCTCACAACACGCATCCTAGTCATAACTGAGACATTTGAATCCTGCACACTTGATATATACAGGTACATGGAAATATACAAAAGCTTGTGGATAGATAAGCATCTTCAATATGATCTAACATCTTCAACTATCAAATAATCCTTTCTAGTACCTCTCAGTGGTACCTACCATATGTATAAATGGAATTCAGCATTATGAGAGAGCATACCAATGTGAGACAGATGATTTTCTGTGTTCTTTTGCATAAAAGAACTCAATGAACTTCTGCAGAAACTTTAGTCTGTGGATGGGGTAGAGTAACCCAGTTGTAGTTCCAACAATAAATCAAAAGCGAGTCTAGGAATGAGTCCAAAAACAAGTGGGTTATTTGAGGATTCTTCAGCAATAGGATTGGTAGTTTGTAGTTGATCACAACAAAAATGCTGTTCAATTGAAGCACACAGTCTTGGATTGCCCAAGAAAGTGGAGACAGGAAAATGTCGAAATTGGCCTTTATAGGTTCTTGTAAATAGTTGTCTGCAACATCGAATCAAGACAGGAAATGTAGTCTTTTAGTTCTTTTATTTATTGTCTCTCTCCTACTGAGAGTTTTATTCTATTTATATAAGACATTTTTCATTTTGATTGTGGATACTTTTGATCTTTATGATGGATTGACTGTGGTGTTTATTCAAAATTTATAATTTAGCACAATTTATCTTATATGCAAAATTTTGTTAATAAATGAAATCCAGAAAAAACTTAATAGGAAAGTTGCTGATGTGACCCAACCACAAGTGCACAAGTCGTACAAATAGTATAGAAAAAATATCATTTTCTCGAAGAGTTATACTAATGATTGAATTTTTAATATAAAAATTAACTAATTTAAGTTAATTTTATAAATCAAGTGAATGATTAATAGAATTAAGGGTGTAAAATCTATTTATGCAAAATCAACAATCTAATTATCAATATAAATTATTCAACTCAAGCAACAGCAAATAAAATGAGCAAATTGAAATATGACAAGCAATTAAATTCAATTAACAATTAACAATATTAAAAAGGGTGATTTTGAATTTTGGGAATTCATATTCAAGTTATTTTTAAATTTTAAATTGATTATCAAATCTTATGAAAATTATGAGTTTTAAGGAGATTAATTCTTAAATCTTTTGAATACCCTTTCGAATGAGACAAAAAGTGTCTTAATTAACTTAATCCTACTTTCGTAGAGTTAAAACCAATCAAGACCCATTAGGTTTCTTAATTAATCTGTAAATTCTCTTAATCCTTAGTCCATTTCTAAATCTAAATTAATTAAGTCCAATTTCTTGATTATCTATCATAGGGTTTTCTCCTTTCGGTGCTTCAATCATGGATTAAGAACAATACTTAATGGGATCCTACACTAAGCATGTGATTAGGCATACAAGAATGGATAAAACCTCATAAAAACTATAAAATATGGATTACCCAATCAAAATTCACAAAATATCTTAAATATTACATTTCAACTCCAGAATCTATGAAAAACTACTCACTATTTATAATTATTAAAAGAAATTCTGAGTAAATATGAAAATAGAACTTGAAAATATACTAATAACTAAGAAACCCAATACAAAAAAGATAAAAAATGATGAAGAAAAGAAGAAGAATCCAAATATGATCTAAAAATGGGAAGTGATGCTCCCTTGCTCTGTTTTCTGACGTTTTCTCTGCCTCTCTCCACTTTGTTCCTCTCTCGGTTTTTTTTTTTTTTGGCCAAAATGAGATAAGGACACTATTTATATTTTTCTGACAAATAACCCTAAAATAGTATGTTTGAGGAAGGGATTCACATGCCAACTCATTATGAAGAATTGCACAAGTTGTGTAAGCTTCCTATGTAGATTCTGAGCAAGTTTAGTGGTTCCAAGTGCTTCCCGTGATTCTGCACAAGTTATGC
This sequence comes from Hevea brasiliensis, assembly GCF_030052815.1. Lineage (NCBI taxonomy): Eukaryota > Viridiplantae > Streptophyta > Magnoliopsida > Malpighiales > Euphorbiaceae > Hevea > Hevea brasiliensis. The sequence goes on from NC_079506.1 coordinate 8,779,196, forward strand.
AGGCTGGTTGTGCAAATTTTTCATGCTTTAGAGTCATCCGTGAAAGTGCATAAGCAGACTATATAAGCTATGCAGCTGGTTGTGCAAGTTTTGGCAAGTTTGAGTGCTCCTTCTGTAATGCTGCATAAGTGAAGCGTTAGACTGCATAAATTATGCAGTAAGTTATGCACGTTTTGGCCATTTTGACTACCGCCTTCTGTGAAGCTGCACAAGCAAGGCATGAGATTGTGTAAGTTATGCAGCAAGTCATGTAGGTCTCCATGAAGCTGCATAAGCGAGGAGTGAATCTGCACAAGTTATGCAGCACGTAATGCAAGTTTCAGTAGGTTTAAAAATTGCTTTTTCTTGTGCAAAAACTGCACGACTTGTGCAGCAGGCTATGCAGACTTTGACAATTTTACATTCTTCAACCTTCAAGCTTAATTTTGACATTTTTTTACTATGGGAATCACTCCTTATTGGCACAATTACTTTTTAGTCCCTCAAAAATACTGTTTTAACTATAAAACAAAGTAAAATACAAATTAACCCAAAAATTAATAATTATGAAAAATTATCTAAATAACTAATAAAATTAGCTAAAAGCGACTAACAAATAAATGAAATGGACATGAAATCTAACCTAAATGACTATGCAAAATGCATGTATCAGTTGCCAACCAAACCAAACCGATAGGCTTCCCCACTACACCTAACAATGGTATGCTAAGTGAAAAAACATAGAAAGAAAGGTATAAAACACACTAACAAGACAGTACCAAAGTTTCATTACAAAAGACAACAAATAAAAGTCCAGGATAACAATTGTCAGCAGAAGAAAAGTCAAAGGTTTAGAAAGCAGCAAAACCAAGCCGAGAGCTACAGAAAATTCTGCAGAAAAGTCGCATACAAAAGCCTCCAAGTACAGAATCTGCAACAAAGAGGAGACCTACAAGACAAGATCAAGCAGCATAAACAAGAAACTTAATTGATTTGAACTCTTAAATCACTATAGGACCGATTGTGATGAGTTCTCCAATCAATAAAAAATGCAATTTAATTGAAGAATTTTCATAGTAAGAACGTGTCATGATTTCAAAGTTGAATCAAAGTTGCAGTTATTAGTGGTTATTATGGTATTTTAAATTTAAGAGATAAATTTTATTATTAAATGTCTAACAGAAGATACTGTTTAATGTCTAACCTTTAAACACTTAATGAAATTCATGTGGAAAGATCATGTATAAATGAAATTCAATAATAAAAATAAGAGAGTAAGGCAACATAATATAGTAGTTTAGCAATAATACCCATCAATATGAGTGAACACTGGATAGAGTAATTTGGCAAAATTCAGGTTGCCTAAATAGAATATGGAACAAAAGATATTGTTTAATTTCTAACCTTTAAACACTTAATAAGACTCTGTTGTGGTGGTAGTGCTGCAAAAGATTACAAGTACTTTGTAAGAGTAAATAAATTATATTTAAGAAAAAAAGAGTAAATAAATTATGAGAAATGCCTTTACCTGTTGCAAGGTTTTTGGCCTTGTTTCAATCTTTGAAGAGAATAAGGTTCGTCTTCCTCATCTTCTTGATTTCTGCTTCTCTTTTTATCTCTGTGAAGGCAATCGTCTCGAAATATAGGAAGTACCCCACACTTAATTATAGCCTCGAAATTATGTTGTGGCTTGAGTGAAAAATGTTCAATGAAGAAGTGAAATGAGGCCTCAACAAAACTGTCTTCCATGTCGAACAGTTCATTCCAAAGGTACACATGTTCTGATTCTAACAGATTAGTCATCCAAGCATAACGAAAACTGAACTTGGCAATTTTTATTTTGTGTCTAGATTTATCAATGAATTGGGCTCCGCAAATAAACCTAACATGATAACCATAATGATTTTTGGGATCAAAAACAAGGCATAAAGAAACACCAATCAAGTTTGGCTTATCTAGTGTGAATGAAAGAGAAGATCCACTCTGGTTCTTATATCTCATCCTTCGAGGCACTTCATCCCCCGTAATACACAAACGAACAATCTGTACCATAAAAATTATAAATTATTTTATGAAAAAATAAAATCCAAACTTATCGTGATGACCCTTGTAACACCTGAGAAATGAAAGAATACCTTGTGTTTCAACAGATGCGTTTCCAATACATTCTCCATTACTTTCTCCTTATCCAAATTGATGCAATCAGTAAACTCAAGAATATTTTCGATTCTATCTTCGTCTTCCTGTTCTGGGAAAAGGAATGAAGTTGATGCAGATTCCAAAGATGTGCAACACCGTACAAGCAACTGTTCTAAGCATGATGGAAGCTCTGGTAAACATTTGAGTCTCTTGCAACCAAGCAAGTAAAAAATTTTCAACTTAGATAGTTGTTTAATGCTTACCGGTATGCTCTCAAAATTATTTTCAATTAAAAATAAGGATCTCAATGACACTAAAAACCCAAGACTCTCGGGAATTTCTAATATGCCACAGTACATTAATTCCATTTCCTGTAAACTCGACAAACCTGTCAACGGAGGCAATGTCAAACCTTTGCAGCCTTTACACTTTAAGGAAACCAAATTTTCCAATTGATTGATGGATGATGGCAACGCTTTTATTCCACTGTCAAGTATATGAAGGGTCTCTAGATATTGTAAATCCCCTATGTTCTCTGGCAATTCAGTGACATTCAAACAATCTGACATACTAAGGAGTGTAAGAGATTTCAGATTGCAGATGCTTTGGGGAATACTAAGTAGTTTTGAGCATCCCATTAGATTAAGTTCTTTCAGACATTTTAACTCGCCAATGCTGCTAGGAATCTCAATCAAGCTTCTACATTCGCTCAAACGTAAAACCTCAAGATTTGGGACGCTAGACAAGTCTGGAACTCTGGTCAGCTCCAAAGAGTTACTGAGGTCTAAAAATTTCAAATTTCCAAGAGCCTGTAATGAAAATATCAATAAAATTAGCAGATGATAATTAACTTCACAAAATGTAACTAAATTTTTGTTAGAGTCCAAGTCCAATTGGAATTAGAAAGTATAATTTATTTAGGAAGTATAATTAGTTTAGAAAGTTTAGTAGAATTTAAATTAGGAAGTTTAATATTTAGAGTCCTAAAAGGACTAGATTTTAGTGGCCTATATATATGAATAGTTGATTGGCAATTATATAGAATGTATTGCAGAGAGCCTATAAAGTGGAGAAGTGTGTTGAATTCTGTGAGTTTTATTTGAGTGATTTTGAGGGTGAGAAAAATAATTAGTGGTTGTAATTATTTTTCCTTGATAGTGGATTTCTTTGGTGAAGTAGGCTTACGCCGAATCACGTTAAATTTTGTATTCTTTATTTTGTGTAGGTGTTATTTTTCACAACAAGTGGTATCAAAGCTTGGTTCGAGATGTCAAAGATGGCGAGTACAAAATTTGAGGTGGAGCCGTTCGATGGGAAAAATAATTTCAGTTTATGGCAAAGCACCGTGAAAGATGTCCTTGTACAACAATGATTAATCAAAACATTGAACGAGAAGCAACCAATGACCATGAGAGATGATGATTGGAAGGAGCTTCAACAAAGGGCTGTGAGTACGATTAGATTGATATTAGCCCTAGACGTGAAGTACAATGTCTTGAAAGAGACCTCGCCTGTTATTTTGTGGAAGAAATTAGAGAGCCTGTACATGTCAAAATCACTCACAAATCGTTAGTACTTGAAGAAGGAGTTATACCAACTCAGAATGGATGAAGGTACTGATGTGAGGGATCATCTTAATATTTTTAATAAATTAATTACCCAATTGGCTAGTGTTAATGTGAAGGTTGATGAAGAAGATAAAGCTCTCTTGCTTTTAACTCTCTTCCACACTCTTATAAAAGCTTGGTGACAGTTCTAACAGTTGGGAATGAGACTTTGAAGGTAGAGGAGGTTACCGCAGTTATCTTTGATGATAAAAAGTTCAAGAAGACATATAGTAGCAATAAAGGTTGAGCTTTTATTGCTGGTTCTAATCATGGTAGAAGCAATTCACATGGAAATAATTTAAGAAAGAATAGTAGATCGAGTTCGAGACCACGAGTAGACCATGAAGATAGAGAATGGTACTACTGTCATGAGAAGGGTCACATTCAATACCATTGTATGAAGATGAAGGAAGATCTTGTAGAGTTTAAACAATTCAAGAAGAGTCGCGAAAAAGAAAAAGAAGGAACTGCTGCAATTGCAATAGATGATGGTATTGATAGTGAATGTCTGAATGTGGATGATGATAAGGAAAAGGCAAAAGATCCATTACAAGATGAGTAGTTAATGTATTCTGCTTGCCCATTCCATATTTGCTCAAAAAAGGAGTGGTTTGATATGATTGAAGAAAAGAAAGGAGAAAAAGTGAAGCTAGCCAATGGGAACAAGATGGAAGTTGAAAGTATTGGAAGAGTGAAGATTAAGCTGCATGGTAATCAAGTAAAAGTGTTTGATGAAGTGAGATATATTCCTAAATTTGAAAGGAACTTAATTTCCTTAGGTAAGTTGGATTCTTTGGATTATGGGTGTTCGATTCATGGTGGAGTTATGAAAGTTAACCGAGGTGCTCTTGTAATAATGAAAGGTGAGAAGATTGATACAAAGAATCTCTAAAAATTGGAAGGAAGCACATTGATTGGAAGAATGCAAGTGGAAGTAAGAGGCAACATCAACAATCAAGAGTGCAAGGAAGTACCCAACAGAAAATTGACTTTTGCAGAAATTGTGAAGACTAATTCCATTTGACTTGAAGGTGAAGATTGTAGAGTCCAAATCCAATTGGAATTAGAAAGTATAATTTATTTAGGAAGTATAATTAGTTTAGGAAGTTTAGTAAAATTTAAATTATGAAGTTTAATATTTAGAGTCCTAAAAGGACTAGATTTGGCCTATATATATGAATAGGTGATTGGCAATTATATAGAATGTATTGCAGAGAGCCCATAAAGTGGAGAGGTGTGTTGAATTCCGTGAATTTTGATTGAGTGATTTTGAGGGTGAGAAAAATAATTAGTGGTTGTAATTATTTTTCCTTGATAGTGAATTTATTTGGTGGAGTAGGCTTACGCCGAACCACATTAAATTTTGTGTTATTTATTTTGTGTAGATGTGATTTTTCACAACAATTTTATATAGCAGCACAATTACTCTTGCCTCATCTCCATTCCAAAGATCTGTGAGGTTGCTCCTGGGCATGTGGAGTTCTACAAGATATTTTGTGCAACTCTTCAATGGCAAATAATTCAAAGGGTATCTATCCCAGTGAAGATATCTTAGCCCTTCTGGTAGAAATTCAAGGCCGCTAGGAAGCTGCAATTGTCCTCGACTAGAATTAGAAACATTGAAGAATTTGAGGATTCTAAGATTGTACATCTTCAGGAAGGCTGTGGAACTTAGCACCAAATTATCATTCACCTCATACATGTTAAGTGATATGCCTTCAACATTTTCAGTTCCCTAAAAAAATAACAGCAAAAGATCATCATATATCACTTAATTCCATATGAGAGCTACAGTTCTTACAAAACTCAAATAGATGAAAAATGAAACAAGAAACTACACTAAGTCCTTACCGTTTCTTTTGTCAATACACAACAGATATCCTTGTAATTCAATAACCTGCTGCGTGCTCCAGGTTGTTTGGATTCCTCATAAACAATTTCGAAGCCCATTTGTTGCAACAAGTCATGCATACCAATACCATTGGATGATGAAATAGTTATGAGAGATTTATCAATTAGACGACTTAGTGCACATGTTGCAAAGAAACCACAAGCATTTAGTATTCTCTCAACACGACCTTTAGGCTTCCCCTTAAAGAAAAATGCAATATCAAGGAATACATTTTTGTCATGACGATCTAGTTCATCATAACTTATTCTCAGAACTTTTTGAATTTGGAAATCTGGAATTTCTTTCAGTTTTTTCAACTCACTTCCCCATTCTTCTATACCCTTATCATACATATTAGAGCCTAAAACTCTAAGAGCCAACGGATTGCCTTAAGCATATCTTATTGCCATCTCTGATAGCTTCTTATATCCTTCTTTGGGATAATCTTGTTTAAAGGCATATAAGCTGAAGAGACGGAGAGCTTCACAATCAATTAATTCTTTAACCTCGTATATATGCTCCTCAAGACAAACATTTTTAAGTGTTTGCCTATCTCTACTGGTTATAATTATTCTACTTCCCTTACTGTACAAATCACATACTCCACCTAAAAGCTTTAAATGGTTTGGATTAACCACATCATCAAAGACAAGGATTACTTTTTTACTTTGAAGTCTTCTAATAGTGAAAGCCCCTAAACGAGGAGTGTCTATATATCCATCTTTCTCTCCTAACAATTGACAAAAGATTTTGTCCCGTAAAGCATTTGGTGTTTGCTTCATTATTTCTTCCCTAACATTGGCAACAAAGTAGTGACCATCAAATTTTTCCTTGATTCGATGAAATACTTCTTCAGCAAGAGTTGTCTTTCCAATACCTCCCATCCCCCAAATTCCTACAACTCGTCTATCATTGATTGGTCCAGAAAATAATAATGATTCCATTTTCCTCACACGCGATTCAATTCCAACTAAATCATCATTCTTATAATCACATTTAAAGATGTGATTTAATTTCTCCAAAACAACATTTACTATTTCCTCAACTAGTTCAGACTCGGACCTGATTGCATATGAAGAAGACATGTTAGTAAGTCATACTTCTAAGTAAATAATATACAATGATTATGTTTCTATTTTAGAAAAATAAGATACTCATATTAATTTTGATATGACACCATTTATATTTGAACTAGTATTATATTGAGTTGTTCTTGCCTATACTCGGATGTATGCAATCACTCAATAGATAAATGACACATTATCTAAAATCAAGATGAAGTTTAATTAAAACTAAACATTTATCCACATCTTGCGTGGACATTTAATTTTTAAAATTATTAATTTAATACATAATAAAAATATGGTATTTAAATTTAAAAAATATTAAAAATATAAAAAATCTTAAATTTTAAGATCATATATATCTCGTAAATATTTGTAGAAACTTTTTTTTTATCATCTTTACATACTTTCTTTACTATATAACTTTCAAAATGATCATGGAGATTTATAATTATTTTAAATTTATATTGGCTTTTTGCTATAAAAATTAGTAGAATTATTTTTTCAATAGTAATTTTACATATTATAAATACTTGTGACTATGGCTTTTTATATCTCATTATGTTCTCTAATTATTTTTCAAAATTAGCCTATTTATCTTCATATCATAATTCATTTTTATATTGTAGCCTTATCACATGACTTAGCTTTATAATATTGTATATATGTTATATTAAAAATTAAAAAATTGAAAAGTCACATTAATAAGTGATTAGGGATCTAATGTCATCATAAATTTAATAAGACCAATAAATTTTATTTAATATATACGTATTAGTAAACAACAATTAATGATAATATAGCTTAAAAAGATAGAAATAAAGATACATTAAAATTAAATTTTATATATATATATATTAAAAATTTTTATATTAAGTATCAATAAACTAAAAAAATACATAACAATTAGTGATATTAATTAGGGGTGAGCAATCGGTTCAAACCGAACCGAACCGAACCGAATTAAATTATAAAAATTGAACCGTCAATTTTAGAAATCGAACCGAAATTGGTAAAAACCGAATCGAACCGAACCGCTTTATTTCAGTTCGGTTCGGTTTAAATCGATCGGTTTGATTTTTGATTATTTTTTAATTTAAACTTGATTTTCAAGTTATTTGGTCTAATTTTAACTTTGGTTTGAACCTAATAACTATTAATCAATAAAATTAAACAATTAATATATATAAAATTAAATATAATTCATAAATTTTTCATAAAAATAAATTAATTCAAAAATCGATTCGGTTCGATTTGACTATATAAATCACTATTCGGTTCGGTTCGGTTTAACCGATTTTTTTATCTTCAAAACCGAACCGAACCGAAATAACCGAAATTTTTATAAATTAAAACCGAACCGAACCGATTAAATTTTAAAACCGAACCGATTGAACCAAATTGACTCGATTCAGTTAGGTTTTTCGGTTTGAACCGAATTCTGCTCAGCCCTAATATTAATATAGGATTGATAAACTTTATTTAGTATACACATATTAATTATTATTAATGATAAAAATGTACATATTTTTGCAGTTTTAATTTATGTATATAGATATATGTTAATTTTATTTAAATTTTTATGTTACTTATTAACAGACTAAAAAGTCATATATCAATTAGTAGTAATAAATACAACTAATAAATTTTATTTAATATTTATATATATATATATATATATATATATATATATATTAATTATAATTAATAAAAATATACATATTTATTATTATTATTATTATTATTATTATTATTATTTAAAACCATCAATTAATTTTATTGGCATATTCTTTAATTTATTGGTTAATTATATAACGATATTTCTTTCATTACTATAGCAAAACCAATATTTATATATATAAATATTGGTATTCTTTTAAAGGTTAAGAATATCATATGCAAATAATCAAGTATTTATGATTCATGAATTAAAATAACACGCATAACATAAAGGTAAAACATAAATGTTCTTAAAAATTAAGATATTATATGTTGAGGGTACACATATGTTAAAAACTATGAATTAATAATTATAAACATGAATAAGAAGAATAGTTTCCTTAGATCCATAAATAAGAATTATTTCAAAGAAGAAAAAAAGAAAACATATATAAGAAACAAACAAATAGTATCCAATTAAATATTTATATATATATTGTTGTCATTTCTTTTTAAATTAGGCATCACTGAAATAGAGGCATTCTTCATGTATCCAATTAGGACTATAATTAACTCACCTGATGTTGCGTGAGTCCCATCCCGCTAAGTTGCTTATTTCTATCAAGGCATGGCGCCATCCTTCCAAAATTTTTACTTCTTTTTTATGCTTACTAAACGCCTCTCCAAAATTCCCTCTCAGCTCTTGAACATCAGTTGGATCTACACGATAAAAAACTGGTAGGACTATTTGTCCTGATGTTTTCATGCATTGAAATATCTTTACAAGCTCATCCAAGCACCATGGGGAATCTGCATAATTTTCAGAGAAAACCACTACTGAAACGTATGAATCTTCAATTGTTTCCAGTAGAGAACTTGAGATCTCTTCTCCTTTTTCAAGGTTTTCATCCAAGAAGGCATTGATTTGTTTTCCCAACAAAGCTTTAAAGAGATGGGAGAGAAAACCCTGACGGATATCTTTGCCTCTAAAACTAATGAAAGCATCCCATGTCTTCCACTGATCGGGAGGAGTAGAAGAAGTAGAAGCCATGGTAGAAGGCTGTTGTCACACCCAAGTTCTACTGAACATGACCAATATAATCTATAATCAAAATTTCTATATTTCTTTGATAAATTAGCTATTTGAACAAATAATAATAATAATATTGAAAACAAGAAAATAAAGTTATTTACTTTGCACCACACTCAAAAGCTACCTATGTACCAGGTCCATGTAGCTCTAAAAACAAAACTTTTGACATGCATAAATTTTGTGTCATAAAAATTTTAATTAAAAAAATACATAAATAAATAAGATAACAATTTAGCATAAATTGACATTTCTCAATAATAATAATAATAATAATAATAATTGCTCCAATGAGCACCACAAAGCAACAACATGAATAACATGAATACAATTTAAAAGTCAAAGCCTCTCAAGAGCCTGTAAAATAAATAATTTTATTCACACTCTCTTCATTAATGTCCACTTCAAATCCAACAACTAAGTTAAATAGAATTCAAGAACTCAAGTCTCAATTACCATTTTCATTAAATTTCTTAAATTCCTAAACTTTACCATTTAAACTTTGATTTAACATATCAAATATCATTTTTACCATTTAAACTTTGATTTAACATATCAAATATAATTGTTTCTTCTCAATAAAATCAACAAATGCAGTATTCTTTATTTTTCAGTTTCATATTTACAAAGTTTCATACTTTAAAAAATTTACTTCTATCTAGTACTAACTAATCTCATTTCCACAAGTCTACTAATCTCATTTCCACAAGTCAATTATATAGTTTCAATTGAGAAATTTAGAATAACTATAGACATAATATGAAGCCCATCAACTCAATATTTCGACAAGCAAAATTTATAAAAGCTAAATATAAATTTATCATCAATTCTCAACCAACCTTTTTCAATTAAATAAAATTTCCCATTTCTTCCAAGTATTTATACCTTAAAAAGCAAGAGAAAAATCCAAATTATTCATTTTCATTCACATGCTTATAAACTCAAATATATTCATTAACATACTTTCCTTCCTGCATTAGTCCAGTAATTTAACCTTTAACAAAGCCATTTAAACCCAACTTATAAACTCACTCAAGTGAAAATTTCAATTTAATCTTACCCATTTACTAAAATTCGCTAAAAAAAACTCATCTATATCTTTTTTAACATACATTAAATTCTCATAAAAAATTAATAAATATATAAAAATTCCAATTTCTATACCAACATGTTTTACATAATGTGCATACACCAATAATAAACTCATTCACTTTTAAAAAAACTCATTATTATGTAAACTATTCTCACAAATAATAATAATAATAATAATAATAATAATAATATCAACAATAAAAATTCATAAAAATTTACCAATAAAAAAAAATCTCTTTTATGCATTTCTAGTATTCAAACATTCAAAAGCATATTTTTGAACTGATTAAACTTCAATAAAACTAAAAAATCCAAAATAAGCTAATAAACTTCAAAAATTCATATAAAATCGTGTGTACCTTATTTGAGAATGATCCAGGAATTAAGAATGCTCATAAACATCTACATGATCTAAGAAAAATGTTAAAATTAGAATTTTTGCTTGAAATCTACTTTCTCTCTCTAACCAAAACTATTTATTTTTCTCTCTAAAACTTACAATCTCTCACCATAACCTCTCATTTTCTGCCAAAAATTTGGTTGATTCTCCATGCAAATGAAGTTCAGAACTTCCCTTTCTCTCTTTCTTTTCCTCTTCTTCTTTCCTTCTCTCTTTCTTTTCTTTCTTCTTCTTTTCTCTCCTCTCGCTTCTTCTCCTTCCCCGTATTTCTTATCTCTGCTGGAGACTAGAAAATCCAGCCCATGTGCTGCAAATGAGTGATGGTGAACCTGCCGAGTGTCAACCACTTTATAATTTGATCCTTTAATTTTTAAAAATTATGATTTCACTCCAAAAATAAATAAAAAAATTACTTTTAAGTCCATAAATATGCTTTCCACCCATATATATTTTGAATAAAAATTTTTAAATCAAAACAGTTCAAAATAAAAATTTTACTAAAGATAATATATAAATATCTTTTATATTCTTAAATACCAAATAAATTTAATCATGTATATTTTATATAAAATAATTATTACATTTCATTAATTTATAAAACTTAATCAGATCAAAATAATAACAATAATAAATTTAAAAAATAGAAAAGTTAGGTGTTATGCCTGTTGTGCAAACTGAGTTTCAACAAGGTAATTAACGAAAGCAAAATACCAAAGGTGTATATTTTTTACGTGTGAGGTCATGGAAAACTGCTTTGATGCAATAAAAATTTTATAGGCACAAATTAAGGATCAGAGGATAATAAAGATGACTGCGGAAAACGAATAGAGGGAAGAAATAATTTAATGCACGAAGTCAGCATACGGTGGACACTCCACAAACAAAAGGGCCACAGCATGTGAAATAACTCATTTTGTCAATATCTTTCTACAGGGCCAACCCCAATGGTCGGTAATCGTGGAAGTTCAATTTAGTTATTTTTATTTTTTTTATTTAAATTAAGACCTAAATTTCAATTGAAGTTTAATTTGATTCAAAAATAAAAATTTATTGACTAAATTCTTATTTTTTTGTATTAAATAGAAAAATAAATAAGTTCAATTTCTTTTTTTTTAATAAATTCTTAATTTATTGATTTAAAAAATTAAGAAATTGAATTTTTTATTTTCTTTTTTATTTAAATTGAATTTAAATTAAAACTTTTAAATTAATGTACATTAAATAATAAAAATAATTAAATTAAAATTTTTTTTAATAAATACAAGAATGAAATTTAGCTTTAAGCTTGTTGAAATTATGTAGAATCAGTATAATGCATAAGAAACAAATCATTTTCCACATAATGGTCCCTACTCTATTTTGTTATATATATATGACTTTTTTTTTTTTACTGAATACATATATCCTGAAAAAATTTAATTATAGAATGTATGGTTTCAATATTATAAAATATATTTTTTTTAATATTAATTTATTTGGTCTATAATTATATTATATTCATATAAAATAAAATTTTTAAGCTTAATATTTTTTATTTATGTGTAAATTTTATATTTGTTAAATTTAATTTTAAAATTAAAATTCATTAATATATAAAAATATTATTTTATATAAAATAAAATTATATAAATATCCTTATTCATAAAAAATTAAGCTCTGAGTCTATACATAATAAATATCTTAAAATTTAATTATTGTTATTGTACTTATTTAAGGTCAAAAATTATATATTAATAGGCCACTTGAATTTGAGATGAAAGCAACGGAGCTTGATTGGAAGAAAGTTTTTTAATAAGGGTATTTTAGTCAAAAATATTATGTAAGTTTCATGAAATTCATTTTAAATTGATTTTAATTATAGTTATTTTTTAAAATTGAATTGCAAATTTTAATTTTTTTAAATTAAACACACAAGACATTAAAATTTAATTAAATTCTATAAAATTTTGTGTCTGGAAAGCAAATGAAAAAGGGGTACGAAGCTTTGGGATTGAAATGATGTAGAAATAGTATAAAGATAAGTAAAGAAACTATTTGGTCAAAAAGGTACCTAATTTTTTTTTTTTTTTGAAGACTTGGGTGCGATCCAACTACAGAATAAAGTAATTATTAAGGGGGAATATATTTTTTCAATATTATAAAATATATTTTTTCAATATTTACAATGATTAAATAAATTTAATTTTTTTGTTTAATAAAATTTATTTTTTTATTATTATATTATATTCATATAAAATAAAAATTTTAATCTTAAATAATTTTTTTATTTATGTGTAAATTTTATATTTGTTAAATTTACAATAAAATTCATTTATATATAAAAATATTATTTTATACAAAATAAATTTATATAAATATCCTTATTCATTAAAAATTGGAGCCTGAGTCCACCCTTTAAAAATAAAAATATATGAAGAGTTTAATGCTTGATATATTATGTAGATCTTAATATTGATTATAAATTTTTTAAGTATTAAAAAAAAACAGTTTCAATTAAATTACTAAAAAATAGAAATTTATCTTTATGATGTATGTAAAAATATAAAAAATTAAAATATATATATATTTTTAAAATTTATTTATAATATATAAATTATAAAATTAAAAAAAAAAAAATACAATTAATTTTTGAATTTATTTAGCTCAATTGAAATTATAATTTAAAATGTGACTATAATTACTAACTCGACGTATATGATTATAAGTTTAACCATCGTTATATTACATATTTACATTTAAATTTTTATATTTATTATAAATAAATTAATTGATTTTACACACAATTTGAATAAATATTTAATGTGACAATTATAAGTTATTTTTTTATATAAAATTAAGTTTATATTAAATACACTTTAAAATTTAAATTTTTATTATTTTAAAAATAAATTAATATTATTAAATTAAAATTAAATCGAAACTAAATTTCAATAAACTACTTGTATTTTAATAAAAGCTACTCTCTCCGTTCATATTGGTTGGTTGAAAGGTCTGAATTTTAATATAGAAGAGTTCCAACGAGGTAACCAAAGGCATCAACAAGATGACTCTGAATCACTTTATGCACCTTCTTATAAACTATGTATTAACTTTGCAGCTTTATATTAAAAACAGTTGACGCCAGCTGATTTGACTGACTTATTGGACACTTTTTTTTTTTTTTTGAAATTTACTGATTAATCTCTTAATTTTAGTGAAACTAGGCATCTAATTTTTATAATTATTTAATTCCTTCATCGATTATTTTTTTCATTGATTAATGCAGTTAAATTATTATTTAATTTTTTTATTTTGATAAAATTAATTAATTAATTTTTATATTAAAAAAACACATTAATTAATTTTTATATTTAGTTCTGTTAATTATTTAATTTTATAATTATTTTTTATACATATATTACTTTAATTCTCTTCTTTCTTATTTCTCTCTCAATATGTTTTTTTTTTCTTTTACATCCACATCCTTATTTTTCTGCTCTCTATGCATTTTATCTTTTAATAAAAATGATACAAGTTGTCTATATAAAAAGGTTAATTAATTTCTCAAAATCTCTAAATAATTAAGAAAAATTATTTCCCAATAAATAAAACATAAAAATGAAGTCCAAGAAATTAAATGAAATAAATTTAGATTTAGTCTCCACATAGCAAAATTTTTATTTTTATCAAAGAATATATTTTTTAAAATATTGTATTTTTCAAAATATATGAACCAATTAATTAGTTTCACTAAAATAGAGGGACTAAATGATAATGTTTTTTTATAATACAGGTATCAATTAATTAATTTTCTTAAAATAGAGAAACTAAATAGTAATTGATTAGCATTGACTATGGAAAATTTGACGAAGAAATTAAATAGTTTAATAAAAGCAAAATGTACGAACTAAATAATATATTTTTCAAAATACAATGATTAAATAGTTAGTTTCATTAAAATACAAATATTAAATAGTAATTTTTCTTTTTTTTTTGAAAAAAAGAGCTTTTAAGTATAATTTTTTAAATTTTTGTTTTTTATTTTCTAATTTTAAAAAATAAATTAATGAAATGAGATTTTTTTTTTAATTTTTCCAAGTTACAACAATCTATTTTTTTGATTAAAAAACACTAAAAAAAATCCACTAAAATAAATATTTTCTTTATATACAAATTTGAAATAAAATTTGGGATATATTTTGTCACAATTATACCTTCATGTTAAAAAAACTAATCATAATTTCACGCCTCAGTATAAGTTCTGAATGTAATTTATTTTATAAAAGGAAAAATTATTTATTTATTAAAAATATACAATTTAATTAATTTTATTTATTTTTGTTTTAATTAATTTTATTTATTTTTTGATCTCAAACATATATATGGCCATATTTATAATTTTATATATGTAGATAATATCTAATGAAAAAACATAAAAAGTTATCTTACCAATTTATCAAACAAAAAAATAAATAAGATATCCATCATGTAATTTTCCCCATCTTCTTTATTCCAAATTTTTAAATTGATTATAATTGTAATAAGTTAGTACTGAAAATAGTGAGAAGGGTAAGTATGAGACCTAAATGATGTGAGTGGAAATAATATTAGAAGAGTTACAATTTTTAGATATTAATACAGAATCAATTTCAAAACAAAGCTAAATAATAAAAAAGAATCATATAATCGCATCAATAAATTTGATATTAAAATTTAATTGTTGTTATTGTATCCAATATAGTAGCATGAACATTTAGGGTCTGAAAATTATTATCGGGCCGCTTGAAATTGAGATATTACATAAAATTTCAATAAATTTTAGTTCAGTAATATTAAAATCATTTTAAAAATCATAAAATCACAAGTTCAAACCTTAACTAAAGTTCAATAAATAAATATAAATTTTATAAATTTTTTCGTAAAAATAATTAATTTTTAATATGAAAAAGGTATGACTAATAAATATCGACTAAAACAATAAGGTCTGATTTTTGTAAGTTACAAGAATTCATTTAATTTATTTGTAAACCACTAAAAAATTATCAACTAAAATAAATATTTTTTTTATAAAAAATTATATGTTTTTATTTAAAAATACAGAAATAAAAACCAGAGATGTATATTTTTTGCGTGTGGAGGTATAGGCACACTGGATCAGAGCATAACGAAGATGGCTGCAAGCACCATTGTTGGGGAAAAGGAATAAGGAATAAATAATTTAGTCCACAAAGTCATCATGTGATTGAAATTCCTCAAACAAAATAGCTACAGTATATGTAATGAAACATTATATTAATGGATTTTTTTTACTTATAGTTAGCTAATTATGGACATAAAATATAAAATTTAGGATGAGATCTATCTATTAAATATATAAATTTTTTATATTTATATTTTAAATCTACGATGAACTAATATAGATAAAAATTTCTCGCAATAATAGACCTAACCTATTACACTTTGCACAAAAAGCCCCATAGAATTCTTATATTGTTGAAATTGCATCCAGTCAACTCTCATATGTTTACTCATATCAGACCAGCAATATATGCTCAAATTTAACTCTGCATATAGCCTGTTCATCACTGAGGTGCTTTGACATTTTATTTACCTCTTGATTAATCTAAAATTTTATAAGAATTTAATTCAATTAATTTCTTTTCGGTTAATTCTCCTATTTAGAATTAAAAAAAATTAATTCATTTTAATTTTAAAAAATTCATTTTAAAATAAATAAAAGCCAAGTATAATTGTGTGAGAATTATATGTAAATTTTATTTATATTTTCTATATTATTTAATTTTAATCTCTTAATATTTTATATTTTTATTTTAATCTCTACATTTTTATTAAGATTTCATTTTTTTTTTTTTAGTACTTACTTTTGATCACCCCTGTCTTCATGCATACTCAGAATGCTTCATATTTAACAAAAATACAAAGAAACAAAACTAATAGATTAATGATAAATAATACCAAATATATATAATTTTTTGGTTTACACAGCTTTAATTAGAATTTAAAGTTGAAATTTTATAGTCCTGCAACTAGCTTCGGCACCAATGTATTAAAATTTTTTATCTACTAAAAATCATTGTTGATAACAAGCATATCTTTAATTGATAAGCATTATTATATATTTTTATTAGAATAAGTTATTTTATAATTAAAAATTTTAGGTGAATAGACAATATTCAGATCTTTTATTGTATCACAATCCTGAATCAGGTTTTTATCGACAATATTCAGATATTTTCTCTGTTCTTTTGTCATTCCTCTGTCGTATTCTTTGCTGCATTTCTCACCCTCTCTTCTCAATTTAAAATCTGGTCCTTTTTAGATTTGATTTTAAATTGTGTAGTTTAAACGAACCCCAATTAACCTTTATAATCATTTTCAGATCCTGGGTAGAGAGAAAAAACTGAGTCAAATCGAGATTCATATCTATGTATTTTTATGAAGTAAATGAATTAATGGGTTAATTTAAAGTGATTTTTTTTACTTAAACTCAGTTTATTATGAATTCAATATATAATATGCATAAGTGGAATATGTCTCATATGTTTGTGTCTTGAGTCTATATAAAATTGAGTCTAGACAAGAATTTTTCAGTTCAAACATAAAACTTTCTACTTTTTTTTTTGGTGAATTTGAGTCAAATCAAGATTGGTATCTACTGCAATTTCGAAAGATCTCCTGAGTAAACTAAAGCAACATAACGAAAATAAAAACTAACAGAACAAAATAGAAATGTTTCAGAGAGAAAAAAGGCCATCGCAAGTCTTCATAGCAGCACAGAAAAAGAGTACTTGTGTAGGGCCCAGCCAAGAGCCCAACCCATGAAACCAAAGTAGAGGGCCCATGAAAACATAACTCTAGAAGTTGTATTTATATATATGTGTAAAAGAAAAAAAAAAAAAAAAAAAAAAAAAAAGAAGACATAACAGAATAGGGCAGTTGGGTAGCAGAACAAGGGAAGAGAAATTCACACACTCCATAGCCAAATTTCACTTTGATCCCTCCATCTTTAACCCAAACTTCTTCCTCATCCTTTCTTTTACATCCAAATCACTCAATTATACCCATAAATCTATAAAAACCTTGGCTAAAACTCATTTCTTCCCATAATAGCACAAATTAAGTTTTAATAGGTAAGTTCTTCTTCCTTTTTTTCTTGTGAAATATTAAGCTTAAATTAACTTCCTTTATTATCTAATTGTGATTTCTATGAAAAAAGAAATTAAGGGAGGCAAGTTTAGGATAAAGATTTGTGGTAAAGTTGATATTAAAGTAACGGTTTCTATGGATTAATTTCAAAGAAATTCATAGCTATAATATATATACATATATATTAGGTATTTTTAAGAGGTGAATATCAAGAATTAGTTTTCAATTATGAGAATTTAATTTAGATTCTTTAAGTCCTAAATATTTGGTTGAGAGTAAAGAAATTTCATATATATGTCCTAGGATTTGTTGAGTAAGCTTAACATTAATTTTAATTCCAATGTATGTATATTATTTTAAGAATGAGTTAAGGGATTGAAGTTATTATTATTATGTTGCTAAATTCTATTTTAAAGAATAGAATTGATAGGAATTATAAGGGAAGTGAATGGAAATATTATGAATAAGTAAATTTGGGATGGATGGTCAAGCTACTAATGGTTTGATAATTGTTGGGTATATTAAATCTTAACTAGAAACATGCAAGAAATTTAGCATGTTGTGTACATAGAAATAAATAGAGTTAAGTATTATATCTTTAGTATTATTGGAAGTTATAAGCTAGTGGCAAATTTCAAGTGTTGTTAGAAATATGAAAATTTATGAGTGGAGGAATGGATTTAAGTTTTAAATCTAAAAAAAATCATGTGTCTGTGAAAATGATATATCTATTTGGCATGGAGCCACTTTTTGTGTATATGAATATATTTACATATTTTTCCAGGTTTTCAGCAGGTTTCATATGTCCAGTTACATATATTTTAGGGGGAAACTCTGTCAGTTTTTCTTTATCATATTTGCCTCTATAGGGTGGAAGGTAGGTGTGACATTTATTGGTATCAGACCTTAGGTTTATAGATTCTATAGACCTTTCTTTTCTAGTGTCAATGTTGTTGATTATCTCTTGATGTTCCATTCCTTATCTTATTTGTAGGGCAATGCCGCCCAAAGCAGTAGGTGGTAGAGGCCGTGGTGCCAACCGTGGCCGTAGTGTTCATAGAGTTCAATTAGCTAATGTTGGCCGACCTCATAGGGATCCTATAGCGGCACCTCCACCTCCAGAAGAGGTGGCAGACCAGGAGTTACCTGAGGGTAGAGATGAACATGATGTTACTATTTCTCACGATGTAGTATCAGGGGCATATTCAACTGCAGCACCATCACCGCCTGTTCCACCTGTAGCTACAGTTGCACCGCCTGTTACACCTGTAGGTACACCACCTATTGCACCTACAGATGCACCTCCTATTCCACTTGAAGCACCAGCTATTCCTTTTCAGTTGAATATAGATCTTGGAGCATTTGTGGCACAAATAGTTACAGCAGCTGTCACAGCTAAGCCGAAAGATCCATGGGAGGTAGTGGATCGTGCTAGACGTTTGGGGGCTTATGACTTTGAGGGTTCTTCTGATGCTAATGTTGCAGATAAATGGTTGAAAAGTGTTATACAAGTATTTGATTTGATGAAATTGACAAATGCAGATAGGATGGATAATATACATGGGTTGTTACAGGGTAAGGCAGATAGTTGGTTTGATGGTATACATCACAGAATTGGAGCTGATTTGACTTGGGACAGATTTATGATTGAGTTTCGCTAAGAGTATCTGACAGAAAGTTATAGAAAAGAAAGCAAGATGCCTTCTTTAAGTTATTTCAGGGTAGTCTCTCAGTAAGGGAGTATGTTGATCGGTTTAAAGATCTTTATGGTTTTGTTTCAGACATCTTGCCTTCTGAAGAAGCTAAATGTGATAGCTTCAGGCAAGGTTTACATGTTGGCATTAGATCTTCCATGACTTGGTTCAGAGGTAGTAATTTTCGTGAATTAGTGGAAGCAGCTTTGAACATTGAAAAAGTGAGACAAGAAGAGAAAGAATATGAGCAGAAAATGAGTAGGAAGCATGGGCAAAGTTCTTCACAAGGGTTCAGGGAGAGACCAGCTAAAAGAGGGGGTAGTTCATCTTAATCTAGAACTGATTATGGTGGCAGTGGCAGGGGTTCTTATATGAGTACATGACAGTAGCCTGCTCGCTTTCAAACAAGTCAAGGTTCAGTGGCACAGTCAATGGGTAGTTCCTTTGGGGCACTGAGACAAAGACAGGGACAAGGAGACAATTCTGGGTTTGAACAGAAGAAGAGAACTTTTCCTTAGTGTGCCACCTGTGGTAAGTACCATGATAGGGAGTGTAGGAGGTTTGATCGAGGTTGCTTTGAGTGTGGTGCTCCAGGACACTTTAAGAGGGATTGTTCTTTACTTGTGACTAAAGATAGTGGATCGGTGACACCTTAGAATCCACAGATTAGTACAGTTCCAGTATGATGTAAACCTACAGCGAGACCTAGTGAAAGTAAGACTATTGGGGCCACTTCATCAGCTCAGTCTAAACCCATAACACAACTTGGCAGGCCTCGCACTCAAGCCAGAGTCTTCGCTATGACACAGCAGGAGGCAAGAGCATCTCCAAAAGTTATGATAGGTATGTTGACCATATTTGGTAGAGATGCATGCATTCTTATAGACCCTGGGTCCACTCATTCCTTTGTGTCTCAATCATTTTCTATGCATGCTGATAGAGAATTGAAACCTCTAGATTGTGGATTAGTTGTGGGGACACCAGTTGGGAATTCTATTGTATGTGAGTATGTGTACCAAGATTGTGTTGTTAAATTGGGTGATCATGAGTTACTAGCATACTTGATTCCTTTACATCTCCAGGATATTGATGTTATCCTGAGCATGGATTGGTTATCCCGCCATCATGCCACAGTAGATTGTTTTGAGAAGACAATGATGTTTGATTGCCCTAGGGGGCTCAATTTTATCTTTCATGGAGAAAGGTGTTCTCTTCCTTCCTCCGTGATTTCTGTTATGACTGCCAGGAAGATGCTTAGGAAGGGTTGTCAAGCATATTTAGCTCATGTGGTTGATACTAGCCTAAAAGTGCCTAAGTTGGAGGACATTCTAATTGTGTGTGAGTTTCCTGATGTTTTCCCTGATGAACTTCTGGGATTACCTCCTGATAGGGAGATTGAGTTCTCCATTAATCTGAATCCTGGTACAGCCCTTATTTCAATGGCACCATATAGGATGGCTCCAGCAAAATTGAGAGAGTTAAATGTACAATTGCAAGAATTGCTTGATAAGGGCTTTATAAGGCCTAGTATATCACCTTGGGAAGCTCCTGTTTTATTTGTGAAGAAAAAGGATGGCACTCTAAGGTTATGTATAGATTATAGGCAGCTAAATTGAGTCACAGTGCGGAATAAGTATCCTTTGCCCCACATTGATGATCTCTTTGATCAACTCCAAGGTGCAAAGGTGTTTCCCAAGATTGATTTTTAGTATGGGTATCATCAATTGAAGATCAAGGAGTCGGATGTACCTAAGACAGCTTTCAGAACTCATTATGGGCATTACGAGTTTCTTATTATGCCTTTCGGGTTAACCAATGCACCAGCTGCTTTTATGGACCTCATGAATAGGGTGTTCAAACCCTATTTGGACAACTTTTTTATTATATTTATAGATGATATTTTGGTGTATTCTCATAGTAAGGAAGAACATTGTAACACCCCTGATTTTTTATATATTATTATTGGGCTTCGTGTAGGTATCCTCAATTCGCGGAAATTCGACAGTTGTCCGGATCTGTGAATTTCCGGCCAGACAGACCAGCTACCGGAAAAGTCTCCGAATTGGATCGAGGTTTTGGCTACCCCACCATTGTCATGCATCCCGAGCGCGTTCCCGAAGTCGGAATCGGCAAAGGTAAACCCGAACCTTGTTTTTACGTAATTTTCTAGTGCTTAAATAGGATTAAAAATCCATAAAATATTCGTGGTAGCTTAGAAAATTACGATTCTTTTTGCAATAGCTTAGTAATATTGCTAAGGACCGCGGGGCAAAGTTTTATAATTTTTAGAGCTTGTTTGGGCAGTTTTTGCAAAAATGATCAATAATAAGGACTAAATTGAAATTTTGCGTATTGTGATGGATGACTGATTTGATGGGCCCAGGAGGGGCTGTGTGATATGATTGAACTGTTGATATATGGATTGTGAATATAGAAGTGCGTTTTTAGCCCTTTTTCAGGTTGGGTAGGTCCTAGGTATAGGGGAGACTCTGCCGGATTTTCGGCACGACTTAGGACGTACTTGATATTTTTCTTTGTTTGTATTGAGTCAAATTTATTAAATAGATGTAATGTAATTGTCAGGTGAGCCGGGACAGCCTTCTTCCTCCGCCCAGCCGCCACAGTAATTTGTCGTCAAGTTTGTGAGTAAAATATTGATTTTAATTATAATTTCGATATTATTATATGTTCAGCATGCCCATGCATCACTTATATGCATATATATTTATGTAGTTAAACTCTAGGCACGATTTATGATGCATTGATAAATGTTAAAGTGCCATGAGTGTTGTTGTGGTAATTTGGAGCAGTGTGCGTGCGTTGGCGTGCGTGTGATGTGGTGTGGACTATGGATAGGACAGGTAGACACGGCTTGAGTTCTTCGCTGGGACCCGGTCCTTCGGGGTAGACACGGCTTGAGTTCTTCGCTGGGACCCCGATTTGGTATTAAGCGAAAGTCCGGCTTGAGTTCTTCGCTGGCACCAGGTTGGATTTAAGAGAGCTGTATAGGGGATCAGCTCCCAATATATTATGATTGATGCTACAGGGTGCGTGAGTGCTCCAAATTACCTTTTTGATGCTATGATGTGAATATGATGTTGATGTTGCATTTCACTCTACAGGGTGCATTAGTTCAGATAGTTATAGAGATTATAGTTAAGATTGATATTTTACTCTCTGAGTCGAACGCTCACTCCTGTTCAAAAATTTTTACAGGCCACAGGAGGATATTTTGTTAGGTTAACTCGCTTTTCTCCTTCGCAGGTGTTTATCAATAATTGTGTAATTTTATTTACTCCTAGAATTTCCGCATGTGTTAGCAGTAATTATTTGAATTTGGTCTGTAATATTATATTCATGTTGGACCTGTAAACTTAATATTTAAAGTCTGTTTTGATGGATTGGATGAGGGAGCTGAGCTCCCATTTATTATTATGTTGATGAGTATGTGGAGGGTGAGCTGAGCTCCCCAATGGATTATTTATTGTGTTTACAGGTCGGGTGAGTCGAAAACTTCCCGTTGGAAAGTCCATTTTATGGCCGGACTCTGTCCGTTTATTTTCTTGATATTGGGCCCAAATGGGCTTTAGAGTTGGGTTAATGAACAGTTAGGCTTACTACGGGCCTCGGGGGCTTTAAGCCGGCCCAGGTCCTAGTGCCGGTCCGGCCCATAGGTTGGGTCGTGACAAATGTGGTATCAGAGCTTAGGCTCCAGATTCATAGGGAAAAATTATCTAAGTGTTGGGAAGAGTCTACTAGGAGTCACATGCGGAGTATAGGAATCTGTTTCGTCTTTTCCTGTAATTCTTTGTTTCTAGATTCTACGTTATACCTCGGGAAATATAAGATTACCTCAGTTAGTGTCTTGATTTTCGTGGAGTACACAGAAATGTGAAATAGAGTTAGTAGACATGTGAGATCTATCATGAGGATACGTACTCCAAGAAATGTTATATTTTTGTCAGTATGGGTTTAAATGGTGTGCCCATTTCGTGCAAGGCACGAGTACATAAAAGTGAGTCTTAAAAGTACAGTTGCCCTAGATAAGGATGAGGATACCACTACTGGCAGTCATCAGTAGATGACCCAGTCAGAATAAGTTTGTGATAATAGAAGATTCAGGAGAGATAAGAAATTAGGAGACCTAGTGCATCGGGGACGTATCGTAGTAACTATACAATGTTCTCGATGTCCGCTCTGTAGTCGCAGATTCTGATGCAGACATGAGATTATTGTGTAGAGCTGCGTGCATCCCCGTGATGCTCCATAATGAGGGTGTTTGAGATGGCTTCTGTTTTGGTACAGTTATGCCAGAACAGAGTTCTATATTTGCAGAGGAGTTGGGAACTCTTGGTTAAGAGTCTAGAGTTAGAATATTGAAAGGTCACAGTTGGGTGATAACTAGAGTCAGTGACTCAGTTGCCCCAGCATGAGCTAGAGTTACATCAAGAGTTGCCGTCAGACCAGAGGTTTCGGACTAGTTGCAAAGTAAATGTGACACTTATAGAGTGAGAATAGTATACCTTGTGTGTATCAGTATGGAATAAAGTACAACTCTACTACCTAGAGAAGGTCGAAACTATGAATTGATGATTTATAGAGCTATGATATGATAAAAGAGTCATTAACTTGACATGGTTCTGGCAAGGTGGTAGATGTAGTACCTTTGTTGCAGCAAGTTAGGATATAGTCCTATCTTTTCAGAATGGATCGAAGGTTATTACTGATAATGATGACTTATGGAATAGTGTCCCAGATGGGACTGTAGAGTGTGGTAGAGAGTAGTTGGCTCGGGTATCCTGGAGAGGATACAAGTTCCATTATAGGAATCATATATAATCAGATCACGATGGATGTAAATCCTTTGAATTGGATGACGGGTTTAGGTGCTCAAAATCTTAAGTTTTGGAATTGAGTAAACATGGAAAATAATAATAATAATAATAATAATAAAAATAATAATAAATAAAATTACTGCAGAATCAGTTCTCGAGGTAGTAAGGGTATTATGTAAGCTAAAGGATAAGAATAGAAATCATATGATAAAGGTTTGACTGCAATTTCCTGAGTTCCTTTCTGACTTCATATTGTTCAAACAGTAGTATAATCTAATTATAATAGTGTTAAGAGTAATAAATTAGCGAAGATAAATCACAGAAGGCCAGTAGATAGAGAAAGTGTAGAATGAAAATTGGGATAATTGATTACAGATGCAATATAATCTAAGTGCCAGTGGGAGTACTAGCTAGAGTAGTCAAAGGACCAAATCTGAGTAGCACAGACATATGATAACGCGATAGAGACTCTGAAAGATATAGTTAGCAAGTACAGCTATTATGTTAGGAAGAAGAATGGAACCAGGGATAGAATAGTCAAGTTCTATTTTGGGTAAGACAAAGGAAATAAATGAAAGGACAACCTAAAGAGCGTATAATAAAAAGGAACAAAGTTAAGATATAGGATAGGCTAAGTGTTATTCTTGGCAAGGAGAATGACAAGGATGGAAAACCCAAAATGGGACCACATTAGTGAGAACAATGATGGAGGTATGGAATACAATAATAA
Source organism: Hevea brasiliensis (assembly GCF_030052815.1). Taxonomy (NCBI): domain Eukaryota; kingdom Viridiplantae; phylum Streptophyta; class Magnoliopsida; order Malpighiales; family Euphorbiaceae; genus Hevea; species Hevea brasiliensis. Next base: position 8,804,522 of record NC_079506.1, read on the forward strand.
TGAGTAAATGTTAGAAGGTGTGCGATGGTATTGCGGACTACCTAAATAGGTAGAGAAAGAGAAGTTAGTAAGCAGTAAGTTGAATAAAAGTCAGTCTAAGAGATCAAATAGGTATGATGAGAGGAAAAGAATGATAGATAATGACACATAGGTTTTAGGTTAGACTTTTGAGATAGTGAGAAGGTATTTAGAGGTTCGTTATGAATGTCAGGCAAACATTTTTAGTGTGATCAACAGAATCACTTTGTAGTGAAGCAATAACGACAGAACAATAGTAGGGGTAGAACGAAAAGTGACAAGTCTGGATGGTTATAAATCACTAGAAAGTTCAAGGATCAAATTAATGACCCTAGATAAGGGTGGAATTAGTGTTGAAAGAATTTATTAGTGAGAGAAATCTTTCAGGAATCAACAAAAGTTAAGGGCACAATAAAAACGATGATGGATATGAATCATAGGTCGAGTATAAGTAAAGTTAATAAATTATAAAATATTATGTCAAGAACGAAAATGGTACGGTAAAGGGTTCGTGCAAATGATATTTTATAGGTAGAGCACAATTGTGCTAAGAGATGATGAAATTTGAAGAGAAAGACCAAGAAAAATAGGTTAAACGTTATTATATGGACAATTGGCGTAGTTGAATATAGAGGATATTTTTCTTTCTTTTCAAGTTTAGCTCATGTTTTTTATTCCAGAGCATTATATAAGGAGCAGAGACTGAGGCAAGGAGACCTAGTTATTTGAGATTTTGATAGGCACCAATTCATATATAATTTCCTGATATGAGAATGACAGTAAGTGCATACCTAGTGTTAAGTATGAAAGGACGATCAGAGTAATGACAGGAGTTAAATTGAGTTAGCTACTAAGGCTTGCGACTGTTTTAAACTATAAGCTAGATGAAGTACTATTTATGGATGAGTTTCAACAGATGAAATTGTTGCTGATGGGTAATTTGAGGTTGAAGTTTAGAAAGCTATGGGCAGTATATATGATTATATTAAGGAGAATGAACACGTGAAGTATCTTGTTTGGAATTAAGCCATGACACATATTTCCTACAGCCGTGTTAGTTCAGATGGAACTTATAGTTTATGGGGCTCATATTCATCTAGGATAAGCAATTTCCTACTAAGGCTGGTAGGGAATGATAATGTTCTGATAGTTAAGTTGGAAAAAAAGGGGGATACAAGAAAAATTTTCTATGGGTAATTATAAGTGTTACATAAGGTGAAGAATGTGCTGGTAGGAGTAAATCATAGGGTTAGAATTCTCGAAGTAATGAAACTAGTAATCAAGATAAGACTAAGAAATAAAAAGAAAGTTAAGTTGTTGATGGGATAGACATCTTTGAAGGAAAAGGTGTAAGGATGAGATAGGACTAAAATTAAGGAATAAATACAGCAGGTTGAAAAGATACCAACAATACCAAAAATAGGAAAAGGGAAGTGGATAAGATGCAAAGGACAGAAAGAGAGCTCGATAGAGTCAGTTATAATGATGAGGATAAGGAGTGTCTAACCACTGCCCCTGTGTTAACACTACCTATGAGCGGTGAAGGATACACCGTGTACTGTGACGCCTCCAGAGTTGGCCTAGGGTGTGTTTTGATGCGGAATGGAAAAGTAGTGGCTTATGCTTCAAGGCAGCTGAAGAGGCATGAGCAGAACTATCCCACCCATGATTTGGAAATGGCGGCTGTAGTCTTTGCACTAAAAATCTGGAGACACTACCTGTATGGTGAAGTGTGCGAGATATACACCGACCACAAGAGTTTGAAGTACATCTTCCAACAGAGGGATTTAAACTTGAGACAGAGGAGATGGATGGAGCTTCTGGAAGACTATGATTGCACCATCCAGTACCACCCTGGAAAGGCCAATGTAGTAGCAGATGCTTTAAGCAGAAAATCTTCTGGCAGTTTGACGCACATTTCAGTAGAGAAGAGACCGTTGATTCAGGAAGTACATGAGTTGATGGATCAAGGTTTAATCCTAGATCTTTCAGATGAGGGGGACTTGTTGGCTCATTTTTCAGTGAGGTCAGACTTGCGAGATAGAGTTAGAGTTTCCCAACACAGAGACCAACAATTAATGAAGATCATAGAAAGAGTACAGCAAGGTGAAGGTGGTGAGTTTGGATTTGCCAATGATGGTGCCCTAGTACAAGGTTCTAGGATATGTGTGCCCGATGTAGACAATCTCAGAGATGAAATCATGCGAGAGGCACACTATACACTGTACAATGTCCACCCAGGTTCCCCCAAGATGTACCATGATGTGAAAGATAGCTATTGGTGGAATGGCATGAAGAGAGACATAACAGACTTTGTGTCCAAGTGCTTGACTTGTCAGAAGGTGAAGTTTGAACACCAGAGACCATCAGGGAAGTTGCAAGAGCTCCCTATCCCAGAATGGAAGTGGGAAATGATTTCTATGGATTTTGTGACTGGGCTGCCTCGTACCACGCGAGGATATGATTCGATATGGGTAATTGTAGACCGCATAACCAATCAGCTCACTTCTTGCCTGTGAAGACTACATATTCTGTGGCACAGTACGCCCGGCTCTACATTCGAGAAATAGTCAGATTGCATGGAGTTTCGACTTCCATAATATCTGACAGAGGGCCCCAGTTCACTTCTCGGTTTTGGAGAAAGTTGCAGGAGGCACTTGGCACCTGATTGAACTTGATGCGGCTTTCCACCCTCGCATGCACGGACAGTCTGAAAGGACAATCCAAACACTGGAAGACATGCTTCGCATGAGTGTTTTGGATTTTGGAGGTCAATGGGATGAGCAGCTAGCTTTGGTGGAGTTTGCTTACAACAATAGTTATCACTCCAGCATAGGGATGCCACCCTATGAGGCACTATATGGAAGAAAGTGTAGGTCTCCTCTGTGTTGGATGAAAATGGGGGAAGCGAAGGTGCATGATGTAGACCTAGTGCAGTACACTTCAGAGATAGTTCCTTTAATCAGGGAACGCAGCGACTTTCAGATGGCGAGAAGAGTTATCACGGACCCAGACGGAGGATGTTGAGTTTGCGATGGCGACTATGTATTCTTGAAGGTTTCTCCAATGAAGGGAGTCATGAGATTTGGAAAGAAGGGCAAGTTGGCACCTCGGTATATTGGACCTTTTGAGGTTATTGATAGAGTTGGAGCAGTTGCCTACCGGTTGGAGCTACCACCCAACCTCTCTCACGTTCATCCCGTGTTTCACATCTCCATGCTCAGGAAATACATTCCCGATCCTTCTCATGTCTCGCATAGGATGTGATAGAGCTAAAAGAGAACTTGACATTTGAGGAGCAGCCTGTAGCCATAGTGGACTAACAAGTGAGACAGCTGAGATCAAAACAGATCCATATGGTTAAGGTTTTGTGGAGAGTCGATCGGTGGAAGAGTGCACCTGGGAGTCAGACCGGGACAGGCGTAGCAAGTACCCTTATCATTCAATGTGTAATCATATACTTTATTATGCATTGTGTAAAATTAGAGGACGAATTTTTACGTAAGGGGAAGAATGTAACACCCACGATTTTTATATATTATTATTGGGCTTCGTGTAGGTATCCTCAATTCGCGGAAATTCGGCGGTTTGTCGGATCGTGAATTTCCGGCGGTTATACCAGCTACCGGAAAAGTCTCGAATTGGATCGAGGTTTTGGCTACCCCACCATTGTCATGCATCGAGCGTTCGAAGTCTGAATCTGCAAAGGTAAATCCTAACCTTGTTTTTAAGTAATTTTCTTGTGCTTAAATTGGATTAAAAATGCATAAAATATTCGTGGTAGCTTAGAAAATTACGATTCTTTTTGCAATAGCTTAGTAATATTGCTAAGGACCGCGGGGCAAAGTTTTATAATTTTTAGAGCTTGTTTGGGCCGTTTTTGCAAAAATGATCAATAATAAGGACTAAAATGAAATTTTACGTATTGTGATGGATGACTGATTTGATGGGCGGGAGGGCTGTGTGATATGATTGAGCTGATATATGGATTGTGAATATAGAAGTGCGTTTTTAGCCCTTTTTCGGTTGGGTAGGTCCTAGGTATAGGGAGACTCTGCCGGATTTTAACACGACTTAGGACGTACTTGATATTTTTCTTTGTTTGTATTGAGTCAAATTTATTAAATAGATGTAATGTAATTGTCAGGTGAGCCGGGACAGCCTTCTTCCTCCGCCCAGCCGCCACAGTAATTTGTCGTCAAGTTTGTGAGTAAAATATTGATTTTAATTATAATTTCGATATTATTATATGTTCAGCATGCCCATGCATCACTTATATGCATATATATTTATGTAGTTAAACTCTAGGCACGATTTATGATGCATTGATAAATGTTAAAGTGCCATGAGTGTTGTTGTGGTAATTTGGAGCAGTGTGCGTGCGTTGGCGTGCGTGTGATGTGGTGTGGACTATGGATAGGACGGGTAGACACGGCTTGAGTTCTTCGCTGGGACCCGGTCCTTCGGGGTAGACACGGCTTGAGTTCTTCGCTGGGACCCCGATTTGGTATTAAGCGAAAGTCCGGCTTGAGTTCTTCGCTGGCACCAGGTTGGATTTAAGAGAGCTGTATAGGGGATCAGCTCCCAATATATTATGATTGATGCTACAGGGTGCGTGAGTGCTCCAAATTACCTTTTTGATGCTATGATGTGAATATGATGTTGATGTTGCATTTCACTCTACAGGGTGCATTAGTTCAGATAGTTATAGAGATTATAGTTAAGATTGATATTTTACTCTCTGAGTCGAACGCTCACTCTTGTTCAAAAATTTTACTGAGCCACAGGAGGATATTTTGTTCTGGGTTAACCTGCTTTTCTCCTTCGCAGGTGTTTATCAATAATTGTGTAATTTTATTTACTCCTAGAATTTCCGCATGTGTTAGCAGTAATTATTTGAATTTGGTCTGTAATATTATATTCATGTTGGACCTGTAAACTTAATATTTAAAGTCTGTTTTGATGGATTGGATGAGGGAGCTGAGCTCCCATTTATTATTATGTTGATGAGTATGTGGAGGGTGAGCTGAGCTCCCCAATGGATTATTTATTGTGTTTACAGGTCGGGTGAGTCGAAAACTCCCCGTTGGAAAGTCCATTTTATGGCCGGACTCTGTCCGTTTATTTTCTTGATATTGGGCCCAAATGGGCTTTAGAGTTGGGTTAATGAACAGTTAGGCTTACTACGGGCCTCGGGGGCTTTAAGCCGGCCCAGGTCCTAGTGCCGGTCCGGCCCATAGGTTGGGTCGTGACAAACATGAGGAGCATTTGAAGATTGTACTATAAAATTTAAGAAGCAAGCAATTGTATGCCAAGTTGAGTAAATGTGAGTTCTAGCTTGATAGAGTCATCTTCTTAGGACATGTTGTTTCAGCAGAGGGAGTATTTGTTGATCCTAAGAAGATTGAAGCAGTAGTTAAATGGGATCCTCTGTCTAATGCTACAGAGGTTAGGAGTTTTTTGGGACTAGCAGGGTACTATAGGCGTTTTGCCCAAGATTTCTCCATCATTGCAGCACCATTGACAAAACTGCTTAGAAAGAATTTAAAGTTTGAATGGACAGAAGAATGCTAAGAGAGTTTTGAGAAGCTTAAGACATGTTTAACTTCAACTATAGTTCTTACTCTACCTTCGGGAGTAGGCAGATTTGTTGTGTATAGTGATGCTTCTCGCAAGGGGTTAGGTTGTGTTCTGATGCAACATGGGAAGGTGATAGCTTATGCTTCTAGGCAACTTAGACCACATGAATTAAATTATCCTACCCATGACCTAAAATTAGCTGCAGTGATTTTTACTTTGAAGACATGGAGGCATTACCTTTATGGTGAGACTTGTCAAATTTATACAGATCATAAGAGCTTAAAATATCTCCTCACACAGAAAGAATTAAATTTGAGGCAAAGAAGATGGATTGAATTACTTAAGGACTATGATTGCATCATTGAATATCATCCAGGCAAGGCTAATGTGGTAGCTGATGCCCTTAGTCGAAAGTCCCTTAGTAATTTGGCATATGTTAAAACAGTTAGACTTCATTTATTATTGGAGTTTCGATCTCTAAGAGCAAAGTTAGCAGTGGATAATTCAGGTGCATTGTTAGCAACTCTCAAAGTTAGACCAGTATTGGTGGAAAGGGTTAGAGAAGCTCAAAGCCAAGATGAGCAATTAAATAAGATCATCAATGAGGTGAGAAATGACACTCGTACAGATTTTTCACTTAGTGAAGATAGGACTTTAATGTTTGGTGGCAGGTTATGTGTACCTAATGTGGAAAACCTAAAAAGAGAGATCATGGAAGAGGCTCACTATTCTGCCTATTCTATGCATCCGGGTAGCACTAAGATGTATTGGAAGTGGGAGCATATCACAATGGATTTTGTTTCTGGATTACCTTGTACTCCACATGGGCATGATGAAGTTTGGGTAATAATCGATAGATTTACGAAATCAACATACTTTTTGCCTATTAGGATGGATTATTCTTTGGATAAGTTAGCTTATGTTAATGAAATTGTGAGACTCCATGGTGCTCCAGTTTCCATTATTTCATATAGAGATCCAAGGTTTATATCTCGATTTTGGCCTAGTTTGTAAAATGCTTTAGGAACTAAAATGAAGTTTAATACTTCCTTCCATCTATAAACAGACGGTCAATCTGAACGAACTATTCAGACTTTAGAAGATATGCTTAGGGCATGTGTAATAGAGTTTAAGGGAAGTTAGGAGAAGTATGTATCTTTGATAAAATTTGCTTATAATAACAGTTATCATGCTAGTCTTGAAATGGCTCCTTATGAAGCATTGTATGGAAGGAAATGTAGAACCCCGGTGTGTTGGACTGAAGTAGGGGAAAGAAAACTAGAGGGTCCAGAAATGGTACAACAAACTATGGATAAAATCCAAGTGATAAAGAGTAGGTTAAAAGCAACATAAGATATGCAAAAGAGTCATGCAGATTTTAATAGAAGAGATATTGAGTACAATGTTGGTGATAAGGTATTCTTAAAGATTTCTCCTTGGAAGGAAATTGTACGCTTTGGTAAGGAAAGTTAAGTCCTGGGTTTATAGGGCCTTATGAGATTATAGAGAGGATCAGACTAGTTGCTTATCGCTTAGCTTTACCTCCAGAGTTATCACAAATCCATGATGTCTTTCATGTATCCATGTTAAGAAGATACAGAAGTGACCCTTCTCATATTCTCCAAAAGCAACCTATTGAGTTAAGAGAAGATCTAACATATGAGGAAGAACCAGTAGAGGTCATTGATAGAGAAGAGAAAGTCTTGAGAAACAAAGCAATTCCTTTTGTTAAAATTCATTGGAGCAATCATTCAAAGAAAGAAGCTAATTGGGAAAGAGAAAAGGATATGCGGGCTTAGTAACCACACTTGTTTGTGCTGCCAGGTATGTAAATTTCGAGTATGAAAATTTTTTTTAGAGGAGGAAATTGTAAGACCCAGCCAAGAGCCCAGCCCATGAAACCAAAGTAGAGGGCCCATGAAAACATAACTCTAGAAGTTGTATTTATATATGTATATATACATGTGTGTGTGTGTGTGTGTGTGTAAAAAAAAAAAAAAGACAGAACAGAACAGGGCAGTCAGGTAGCAGAACAGGGGAGGAGAAAATCACACACTCCATAGCCAAATTTCACTTTGATCCCTCAATTTTCAACCCAAACTTCTTCCTCATCCTTTCTTTTACATCCAAATCACTCAATTATACCCATAAATCCATAAAAACCTTAGCTAAAACTCATTTCTTCCCACAATAGCACAAATTAAGTTTTAATAGGTAAGTTCTTCTTCCTTTTTTTTCTTGTGAAATATTAAGCGTAAATTAACTTCCTTTATTATTTAATTGTGATTTCTATGGAAAATGAAATTGAGGGAGGCAAGTTTAGGATAAAGATTTGTGGTAAAGTTGATATTGAAGTAAGGGTTTCTATGGATTAATTTCAAGGAAATTCATAGCTATAATATATATACACATATATTAGGTATTTTTAAGAGGTGAATATCAAGAATTAATTTTCAATTATGAGAATTTAATTTAGGTTCTTTAAGTTCTAAATATTTAGTTGAGAGTAAAGAAATTTCATATATATGTCCTAGGATTTGTTGTGTAAGCTTAACATTAATTTTAATTCCAATTTAGATATATTATTTTAAGAATGAGTTAAGGGATTGAAGTTATTATTATTATGTTGCTAAATTCTATTTTAAAGAATAGAATTGATAGGAATTATAAGGGAAGTGAATGGAAATATTATGAATGAGTAAATTTGTGATGGATGGTCAAGCTACTAATGGTTTTGATAATTGTTGGGTATATTAAATCTTAACTAGAAACATGCAAGAAATTTAGCATGTTGTGTACATAGAAATAAATAGAGTTAAATATTATATCTTTAGTATCATTAAAAGTTATAAGCTAGTAAAAAATTTTAAGTGTCGTTAGAAATAGGAAAATTTGTGAGTGGAGGGATGGATTTAAGTTTTATATCTAAATTGCTAGGTGGATAATGAATTGTTTAAATTATGATGTGATTATTGTGGAGCTATTAATGGAGATTAATTATAATTAAATTAGCAAGAATTTTGATGTAGTAAAAGGAAGAAATTTTAGAATGAAATGCTAAAGGAGAAAGAAATATTTATCAAATGGAGGAGAAATAAATGAAAAAAAAATATGAAATTTATTATATTATTTAGTGTAGGCCATAGATAGACATTTTAAATTATTTGTAAATGTGTTGTAATTGGCTAGGTTCTTGAAATTTTGGAAGACATTCAATTTATACCGAAATGCCACCAAATTTTTTTTTAATTTTAGATAAATAAATTATGCATTTTACCCTCACCTTTTTTTTTTAATTTTAAATAAATAAATTATACATTTCACCATCACCTTTTTCATCTTGAGGATTTAAAAATTCTTTTTCTTAATGTATTACTTCCATACACTTTTAGGAAATGACCCAGCTAGCATTGTAGATACTAGAAGTGTTCCAGCAGTCTAGGCTTCATTAGTCTTCTGTACAAGTGAGTAAAAAAATATTTAACACTGGTAACTTTTATTCAATATATATTTATGTATGTTATTTTTCTTCATACAAAAATGAGAATAGATAATGATACTTATATATTTATTTATTAAATGACATGAGATTTATAAGCACAGCTGAATAAATTATCGAATACACTCAATATATACACCAAATAGATAACACTTCTGACGGATGATATAATTTCAACTCGGCTTATATTTATACTGTCTTTGGGACAACCTTTTATAATGGAACAAATTCTACAGAACAAAAGCCAAAGGTTTAGAAAGCTGAGAGCTGCATCAAATTCTGCAGAAAAGTCGCACACAAAAGCCTCCAAGCGCGAAATCTGCAACAAAGAGGAGATGTACAAGATGAGATCAAGCAGCACAGCTAGAAACTTATGTTGATTTGAACTCTTAAATCGCTATAGGACCGGATGTGATGAGTTCTCCGATCAATATAATATGCAGTTTAATTGAAGAATTTTCGTGAAATCAAGTAGTACTTATTAATGGTTGTTATGATGCTTTAAATTTAAAAGAGAAATTTTATTGTAAATTTTATTAATGGTTATTATGATTTCAAACCTTGTGAATGTAATGTATTCATGTGGAAAGATAATGTAAAAATGAAATTCAACAGTAAAAATAAGAGAGTAAGGCAACATAATATATTAGTTTAGCAATGATACCCATCAATATGAGTGAACACTGGACCGAGTAATTTGACAAAGTTCAGGTTGCATAAGAAGAATATGGAACAAAAGATACTGTTTAATTTCTAATCTTTAAACACTTAATGAGACTCTGCTGTGGTGGTAGTGCTGCAAAAGATTACGAGTACTTTTTAAGAGTAAATAAATTATATTAAAAAAAAAAAGAGTAAATAAATTATGAGAAATTCCTTTACCTGTTGTAAGGTGTTTGGTCTCGTTTCAATTTTAGGGGAGAAGGTTCTTCTTCCTCATCTTCTTGATTTCTGCTACTCCTTTTATCTCTGCAGACAGTCGTCTCGAAATATAGGAAGTACCCCACACTTAATTATAGCCTCGAAATTATGTTGTGGCTTGAGTGAAAAACGTTCAATGAAGAACTGAAATGAGGCCTCAACGAAACTGTCTTCCATGTCGAACAATTCATTCCAAAGGTACACATGTTCTGATTCTAACAGATTAGTCATCCAAGTATACTGGAAACTGAACTTGGAATTTTTACTGTTGTGTCCAGATTTATCAATGAATTGGGCTTCGCAAATAAACCTAACATGATAACCATAATGATTTTTGGGATAAAAAACAAGGCATAAAGAAACACCAATCAAGTTAGGCTGATCTAGTGTGAATGAAAGAGAAGATCCACTCTGTTTCTTATATCTCATCCTTTGAGGCACTTCATCCCCGTGAACACACAAACGAACAATCTGTACCATGAAAATTATAAATTATTTTATGAAAAAAAATAAAATAAAAACTTATCGTGATGATCCTGAGAAATGAAAGCATACCTTGTGTTTCAACAGATGCGTTTCCAATACATCCTCCATCACTTTCTCCTTATCCAAACTGATGCAATTACTAAAGTCAAGAAAAATTTCAATTCGATCTTCTTCTTCGTGTTCTGCGAAAAGGAAAGAAGATACAGATTCCAGAGATGTGCAATTCCGTAAAGACAAATCTTCTAAGCATGATGGAAGCTCTGGTAAACATTTGAGTCTCTTGCAACCAGATAAGTAAAGCAGTTTAAACTTAGTTGTTTAATGCTTGCAGGTATGCTCTCAAAATTGTTTTCAATTAAACTTAAGGATCTCAATGAGACTAAAAGCCCAAGACTGCCGGGAATATCTAATATACCACGGTTACCTAATTCCATATCCTGTAAACAGGATAAACCTGTCAAAGGAGGCAATGTCAAACCTTTGCAGCCTTCACACTTTAAGGAAACCAAATTTTCCAATTGATTGATGGAGGACGGTATTACCTTTATTCCACTGTCAAGTATATCAAGGGTCTCTAGAAATTCTAAATCCCCTATGTTCTCTGGCAATTCAGTGACATTCAAACAATCTGACATCCTAAGGAGTGTAAGAGATTTCAGATTGCAGATGCTTTGGGGAATACTATGCAGTTTTGAGCATCTCATTAGATTAATTTCTTTTAGACATTTTAACTCGCCAATGCTGCTAGGAATCTCAATCAAGCTTCTGCATTCGCTCAAACGTAAAACCTCAAGATTTGGGAATCTAGACAAGTCTGGAACTCTGGTCAGCTCCAAAGAGTTGCTGAGGTTTAAAAGTTTCAAATTTCCAAGAGCCTGCGATGAAAATATCAATAAAATTAGCAGATGCTAATTAACTTCACAAAATGTAACTAAATTTTATATAGCAGCACAATTACTCTTGCCTCATCTCCATTCCAAAGATCTGTGAGGTTGCTCCTGGGCATGTGGAGTTCCACAAGATATTTTGTGCAACACTTCAATGGCAAATAATTCAAAGGGTATCTATCCCAATAAAGATATCTTAGCTCTTCTGGTAGAAATTCAAGGCCTCCAGGAAGCTGCAATTGTCCATGCAGTTGTCAAGTCTGTGAGTAAAATATTAATTTTAATTGTAATTTCACTATTATTATATGTTCAAGCATGCCCATGCATCACTTATATGCATATATCTATGTAGATAAACTTTAGGCACGATTTATGTTGCATTCATAACTGTGAAAGTGCCATGTATGTTGTTGTGGTAATTTGGAGCAGTGTGCGTGCGTTAGCGTGCGTGTGATGTGGTGTGAACTATGGATAGGATGAGTAGACACGGCTTGAGATCTTCGCTGGGACCCGGTCCTTCGGGGTAGACACGGCTTGAGTTCTTCGCTGGGACCCCGATTTGGTTATTAAGTGGAAGTCCGAGCTGAGTTCTTCGCTGGCACAGTTGAAATTAAGAGAGCTGTATAGGGGATCAGCTCCCTATATATTATGATTGATATTACTGGGTGCGTGAGTGCTCCAAATTACCTTTTTGATGTTATGATGTGAAATTATTGCTGGTGTTGCATTTCACTCTACAGGATGCATTAGTTTTAGATAGTTATAGAGATTATGGTTAAAATTGATATTTTACTCTCTGAGTCGAACGCTCACTCCTGTTCAATATTTTTCCAGGCCACAGGAGGATATTTTTGAAGTTAACCTACTTTTCTCCCTCGCAGGTCATTTTCTCATGTTTGTGTAATTCTATAAACTTCTAGAATTTCAGCATGTGTTAGAAATATTTAATTGATTCGGGTCTGTAATATAAATTGTTATGTAGACCTGTAAAATTATTATATGCATGTTTGATGGACTGGATGAGGGAGCTGAGCTCCCATTTATCTTTAAATTGATATGAGTATGTGGAGGGTGAGCTGAGCTCCCCAATTGATGATATATTTTGTTTACAGGTCGAGTGAGTCAAAAACTCCCCGTTGAAAGGTCCACTTTATGGGCGAACTCTGTCCGGTTGATTTCTTGAAATTAGGCCCAAATGGGCCTTAGAGTTGAATTAATGAATAGTTAGGCTTACTACGGGCCTCGGGGGCTTTAGGCTGGCCCAGGTCCTAGTGCCGGTCCGGCCCATAAGTTGGGTTGTGACAATTATATTGAGTTGTTTTTGCCTATGCTCGGATGTATGCAATCAGTCAATAGATAAATGACACGTTATCTAAAATCAAGATGAAGTTTATTTAAAACTAAACATTTATCCACATGTTGCGTGGATATTTAATTTTTAAAATTATTAATTGAATACATAATAAAAATATGGTATTTAAATTTAAAAAAATATTATAAATATAAAAAATTTTAAATTTTAAGAGCATATATATCTTGTAAATATTTGTAGAAACTTTTGTTTTGTCATCTTCACATACTTTCTTTACTATATAACTTTAAAAATGATGATGGAGATTTATAATTATTTTAAATTTATACTGGCTTTTTGCTATAAAAATTAGTAGAATTATTTTTTCCAATAGTAATTTTACATATTATCATTCATGAATATATATGCTTGTGACAATGGCTTTTTATAGCCTATTTATCTTCATATCATAACTCATTTTTATATTGTAGCCTTATCACATGACTTAGATTTATAATATTGTATATATGTTATATGAAAAATTAGAAAATTGAAAAGTGACATTAATAAGTGATTAGTGATCTAATGTCATCATAAATTTAATAAGACCAATAAATTTTATTTAATATATACGTATTAGTAATTAACAATTAATTATAATATAGCTAAAATAGATAGAAATAAAGATACATTAAAATTAAATTTTATATATATATATATATATATATTAATTTTATTTAAATTTTTATATTAAGTATCAATAAACTAAAAAAATACATAATAATTAGTGATATCAATGTAGGATTGTTAAAATTTATTTAATATACAAATATTAATTATTATTAATGACAAAAATTTACATTTTATACAATTATAATTCGTAAATATTGATGTATATTAATTTTATTTAATTTTTATGTTAATTATTGAGAACCTGAAAAGTCACATATTAATTAGTGATAATAATAACTCTGATAAATTTTATTTAAAAAACTTATTCTCCTAAAAAGTCATATATTAATTAGTAACAATAATAAGACTAATAAATTTTATTTAATATATACATATTAATGTTATTAATAATAAAAATGTAAAATTTTTTTTGTTTACTTATTATTATTATCATCATTGTTATTATATAATATTAATTATTATTAATGATAAAAATGTGCATATTTTTGCAGTTTTAATTTATAAATATAGAAATATGTTAATTTTATTTAAATTTTTATGTTAATTATTAAGAGACTAAAAAGTCATATATCAATTAGCAGTAATAAATACAACTAATAAATTTTGTTATATATATATATATATATAGTTAATAAAAATATACATATTTATTATTATTATTATTATTGAATTTTATTTAAAACCATAAATTAATTTTATTGGCATATTCTTTAATTTATTGGTTAATTATATAATGATATTTCTTTCATTATTATAGCAAAACCAATCTTTATATATACAACTATTGGTATTCTTTTAAAGGTTAAGAATATCATATGCAAATAATCAAGTATTTATGATTCATGAATTAAAATGACACTCATAATATAAAGGTAAAACATAAATGTTCTTAAAAATTAAGATATTATATGTTGAGGGTACACATATGAATTAATAATTATAAACATGAATAAGAAGAGTAGTTTCCTTAGATCCATAAATAAGAATAATTTCAAAGAAGAAAAAAAGAAAACATATATAAGAAACAAACAAATAGTATCCAATTATATATATATATATATATATATATATATATATATATATATATATAGTTGTCATTTCTTTTTAAATTAGGCATCACTGAAATAGAGGCATTCTTCATGTATCCAATTAGGACTATAATTAACTCACCTGATGTTGCGTGAGTCTCATCCTGCTAAGTTGCTTATTTCCATCAAGGCACGCCGCCATCCTTCCAAAATTTTTTCTTCTTTTTTATGCTTACTAAATGCCTCTCCAAAATTCCCTCTTAGCTCTTGAACATCAGTCGGATCTACACGATAAAATAATGGAACGACTATTTGTCCAGATGTTTTAATGCATTGAAATATCTTCACAAGCTCATCCAAGTGACATGGGGAATCTGCATAATTTTTAGAGAAAACCACTACTGAAACGTATGAATCTTCAATTGTTTCCAGTAGAGAACGTGGGATCTCTTCTCCTTTTTCAAGGTTTTTATCCAAGAAGGCATTGATTTGTTTTCCCGACAAAGCTGTCAAGATAAAGGAGGGAAAAAGGCGATGGATATCTTTGCCTCTAAAACTAATGAAAGCATCCCATTTCTTCAACTGATCGGAGGAGTAGAAGAAGTAGAAGCCATGGTAGAAGGCTGTTGTCGCACCCAAGTTCTACTGAACATGACCAATATAACTATAATCAAAATTTCTATATTTCTTTGATAAATTAGCTATTTGAACTAATAATAATAATAATAATATAATAATAATAATAATAATATATTATTATTATTATTATTATTATTATTGAAAACAAGAAAATAAAGTTATTTACTTTGCACCACACTCAAAAGCTACCTATGTACCAGGTCCATGTAGCTCTAAAAACAAAACTTTTGACATGCATAAATTTTGTGTCATAAAAATTTTAATTAAAAAAATACATAAATAAATAAGATAACAATTTAGCATAAATTGACATTTCTCAATAATAATAATAATAATAATAATAATAATAATAATAATAATAATAACAATTGCTCCAATGAGCACCACAAAGCAACAACATGAATAACATGAATACAATTTAAAAGTCAAAGCCTGTCAAGGGCCTGTACAATAAATAATTTTATTCACACTCTCTTCATTAATGTCCACTTCAAATCCAACAACTAAGTTAAATAGAATTCAAGAACTCAAGTATCAATTACCATTTTCATTAAATTTCTTAAATTCCTAAACTTTACCATTTAAACTTTGATTTAACATATCAAATATCATTTTTACCATTTAAACTTTGATTTAACATATCAAATATAATTGTTTCTTCTCAATAAAATCAACAAATGCAGTATACTTTATTTTTCAGTTTCATATTTACAAAGTTTCATACTTTAAAAAATTTACTTCTATCTAGTAGTAACTAATCTCATTTCCACAAGTCAATTATATAGTTTCAATTGAGAAATTTAGAATAACTATAGACATAATATGAAGCCCATTAACTCAATATTTCGACAAGCAAAATTTATAAAAGCTAAATATAGATTTATCATCAATTCTCAACCAACCTTTTTCAATTAATTAAAATTTCCCATTTCTTCCAAGTATTTATGCCTTAAAAAGCAAGAGAAAAATCCAAATTATTCATTTTCATTCACATGCTTATAAACTCAAATATATTCAATAACATACTTTCCTTCCTGCATTAGTCCAGTAATTTAAACTTTAACAAAGCCATTTAAACCCAACTTATAAACTCACTCAAGTGAAAATTTCAATTGAATCTTACCCATTTACTAAAATTCGCTAAAAAAAACTCATCTATATCTATTTTAACATACATTAAATTCTCATAAAAAATTAATAAATATATAAAAATTCCAATTTCTATACCAACATGTTTTACATAATGTGCATACACCAATAATAAACTTTTTCCCTTTAAAAAAAAAAACTCATTATTATGTAAACTATTCTCACAAATAATAATAATAATAATAATTCATAAAAATTTACCAATAAAAAAAATCTATTTTTATGCATTTCTAGTATTCAAACATCCAAAAGCATATTTTTGAACTGATTAAACTTCAATAAAACTAAAAAAATACAAAATAAGCTAATAAACTTCAAAAATTCATAAAAAATCGTGTGTACCTTATCTGAGAATGATCCAAGAATTAAGAATGCTCATAAATATCTACATGATCTAAAAAAAATGTTAAAATTAAAATTTTTGCTTGAAATCTACTCTCTCTCTAACCAAAACTATTTGTTTCTCTCTCTAAAACTTACAATCTCTCACCATAACCTCTCATTTTCTACCCAAAATTTGGTTGATTCTCCATGCAAATGAAGTTCAGAACTTCCGTTTTTCCCTTTCTTTTCCTCTTATTCTTTCCTTCTCTCTTGGTTTTCTTTCTTCTTCTTTTCTCTCCTTTCCCTTCGCCTTTCCCGTTTTTCTTGTCTCTGCTGGAGACTAGAAAAATCCAGCCCATGTGCTGGAAATGAGTGATGATGAGCCTGCCAAGTGTTAATCAATTCACTATTTGATCGTTTAACTTTGAAAATTACAATTTTACCCCAAAAACTAGAAAAATGTTACTTTTAAATAAAAATTTTCAAATCAAAACACTTTTAAATAAAAATTTTATTAAAGATAATATATAAACATCCTTTAAATTATTAAATACCAAATAAATTTAATCATGTATATTTTATATTACATTTCATTAATTACACAAAGTCATCATACGTTTGAAATTCCACAAATAAAAGAGTCACACCATGTGAAATAATTCATTTTATCAACAACATCTCTCTACAGGACCAACCTACGTGCAGGTAATAGTAAAAGTTTAATTTAATTTATTTTTAATTTTTTATTTAAATTAAGATAAAAATTTCAATTTAACTCAAAAATAAAAATTTATTGGCTAAATTTTTATTTTTTGTATTAAATAAAAAATAAATAAGTTCTTATTTTTTAATAAATTTCTTATTTTATTGATTAAAAAAATCAAGAAATTCAATTTCTTGATTTTTTTTTATTTTTTGATTAAATTGAGTTTAAATTAAAATTTTTGAATTAATTTAAATTAAACATTAAAAATAATTAAATTATTTTTTTTAATAAATACAAGCAGTATAATGCAAAAGAAACAAATTTTTTTCTACATAATGGTCCCTACTCTATTTTGTTATATATATATGACTTTTTTGTTTTACTGAATATATATATGCCATCTAATTCCGAGTCTGAAAAAATTTAATTATAGAATGTATGGTTTCAATATTATAAAATATATTTTTTTAATATTAATTGAATAAATTTAATATTTATTAATTTAATTTTTATGTTTAATAAAATTTATTTGGCTTATAATTATATTATATTCATATAAAATAAAATTTTTAAGCTTAATATTTTTTTATTTATGTGTAAATTTTATATTTGTTAAATTTAATTTTAAAATTGAAATTACAATAAATTCATTAATATATAAAAATATTATTTTGTATAAAATAAAACTTAATTATTATTGCTGTATCTGACATAGCAGCATTTTGCATTTAAGGTAAAAAATTATATATTATTGGACCACTAAAATTTGAGATGAAAAGTTTTAATTTAATAATATTGAAATCATTTGAAAATTGTAAGACGTCAAATTTAAACCTTAATAGAGTTAAATAAATAAATATAAATGATAAAGAAAATTTAAACCTTAATAGAGTTTAAATATTAAATATTAGGATAAATATAAAATATTTATATAATTGTGGTAAATAAATAAAAAAATTTAATTTGTCGTGTTCATCAACGAAGTTTGATAGTTTTTTAATAAGGATATTTTAATCTAAAAATATTATTTAAATTTTATAAAATTCATTTTAAATTCTATTAAAGTTAATAAAAAATAAATTTTAATCATAACCATATCCTAAAATTGAATTATAAGTTTTTTTTTTTTAAATTAAACACATAAAACATAAAATTAAATTAAATTTTACAAAAATTTTGCGTCTGAAATGCAAATGAAAAAAAAAAAAAGTACGAAGCCTTGCGATAGAAATGATGTAGACTTTTTTTTTTCTTTTTTTGTAAGACTTGAGTGCGATCTAACTACAGAATAAAGTAATTATTAAGAGAGAATATATTTTTTCAATATTATAAAATATATTTTTTAAAATATTTTAACATTTATTAATTTAATTTTTATGTTTAATAAAATTTATTTGTTTTATAATTATATTATATTCATATAAAATAAAAACTTTAATCTTAAATAATTTTTATTTATGTGTAGATTTTATATTTGTTAAATTTACAATAAGATTCATTTATATATAAAAATATTATTTTATACAAAATAAATTTATATAAATACCCTTATTCATCAAAAATTGGGGTCTGAGTCCACCCACTAAAAATAAAAATATATGAAGAGTTTAATGCTTGATATATTATATGGATCTTAATATTGATTATAATTTTTTTTTAATTATTTCAAAAAAAATAGTTTCAATTAAATTACTAAAAAATAGAAATTTATCTTTGTGATGAACATGAAAATATAAAATATAATAAATAATCTATTTTTAAATTTATTTATAATACATAAATTATAAAATTTAAAATGAATAAAATACAATTAATTTTTAAATTTATTTTGTCAATTTAAATTAAAATTTAAAATGACACTTATAATTATAGGCTCGCGAGCATAAGTTTAACAATTGTTAGATTATAAATAAATTAATTAATTTTATACATATTTGGAATAAATATTTAATTTAACTGTTATAAGTTATTTTTTTTATATATAATATCAAGTTTAAATTAAATGCAATCTAAAATTTAAAATTTTACTATTTTAAAAATAAATGTACTATTATTAAATAAAAATTTATTAATAAAAATTAGTTAATTTTAACATCAAAGAGGTCCAATGAGGTAATCAATGGTGTGACTCATCAGAATCACTTAATGCGCCTTCTAAGAAACTATGTATATGTAATGAACTTTGCAACTTTATATTAAAGATAGTTGACGAGTTCTTCACATAAAATAAAATTTTTAAGCTTAAATATATGTTTTTTTTTATTTATGTGTAAATTTTGTATTTGTTAAATTTGCTTTTAAAATTAAAATTATAATAAAATTCATTTGTATATTAAAAATATTATTTTATATAAATAAAACTATAAAAATATCTTTATTTATCAAAAATTGGGGTCTGGGTCCATACATTAAAAATAGAAATACATGAAGGGTTTACTACTTGAAGAATATATATTGTAAGGTTCTTATCATTGAATATAAAATTTTTTAAATATTTAATAAAATTCAGTTTCAATTAAATAAGATCACGGTAGCTGTCCTAGCAATAGTATTTTAGTTCTTAATTAAAAAAATACAAAACAGACTAACAAGACAGCATCAAAGTTGCATTACAAAAGATAGCTAATGGAAGTCTAGATACACAACTGAACAAATGCCAGAATAACAAAAACCAAAGGTCTAGGTAGCCACAAAACCAAGTCGAGAGCTGCAGCAAAATATGCAGGAAAGTCACCCACAAATGTCTCCAAGCCTCAATCTGCAACCAAAGAGGAGACCTACGAGACAAGATCAAGCAGCCAAAACAAGAAACTCATATTGATTTGAACTCTTAAATAGTACAACACCGGTTGTGGCGAGTTCTCCAATCAATAAAAAATGCAGTTCAATTGAAGTATTTTCACAGTAAGAACAATATCATGATTTCAAAGTTGAATCAAGTTGCAGTTATTAGTGCTTGTTGTGGTATTTTAAATTTAAGGGAAATTTTATTCTAAATACTGTAGTGTTATTTATAAATGAAAATGATCTCTCGGCTAAAAAAATATTTAAATAGAAGGAGAATTTTATCTAAATTAAAAAAAAAAAATTAGTCTGGTATATCAGTGTTTTATGATGATATAGTATTCTTTTTAAATCAAAATAGTAACTTTATTTTTATATATGAAAATTAATCGTTTAACAATATGTTGGGTGGATACTTTAATAATATTTTTATTTAGAAATTTAGTCAAACCTTACAAATCCAGTCTTATAATAAATGTAACAAAATCGTTGTACATACAATGCTTATATTCTATAATTTCTCAAGAGTAAGGCAACTTAATACATTAGTTTAGCAATAAAACCCATAAACATGTGTGCATATAACAGTGACCAGTGAACACTAAACAAAGTAATTAAAAAAAAATACCATCATATTTGTTTTGGAAAAAATAATTTATATATAAAAAAACATTTCATGAAAATTATTTTATAAGAAAATTTTTTTCATAAAAATATTTTTTATTATTTAATTACAATATTGAACTAATAGTATTTATTTATGTCATTAGTATATAAATGTTTTCACATTTTAATAATATTATTAAAAAGAGAAAATCATTTTCCTTAAAAAAATCTTAGTTTTCCTGATCTCCTGACTGTACCAAAAGCTAAAACATGGGATCTTTACTTGTTAGCATAAGTAGATTATGGAATAGAAAATATTGTTTAAGTGGTAGTGCTGAAAAATATTACTTGTTAGAGTAAATAAATTCTGAATGATAAAACAACTAATAAGAAATTCCTTTACCTGTTGTCATTCTGAATCTGATTTATCCAGTGTATGAGAAGGTTCTTCGTCTTGTTTCAATCTTTGAAAAGAAAGTTCGTCATCTTCATCTTCTTGACTTCTGCTTCTCTTTTTATTATCTCTGCCAACACAATCATCTCCAAACATAGGATGTACCCCACACTTAATTATAGCACTGTAATCACGATCCTTGCGATATTTTGCCTTGATGAACACCCTGTCAACGAAGAACTGGAATGAGGCCGCAACGGGACCATCTTCCATGTCGAACGAGTCATTCCAAAGGAATACATGTTCTGAACATAATAAATTAACATCTTTCACAGTCACCCAATCGAAACGGAATTTTTTATTGCTATGTCCAGATTTATCTATGAATTGGGCTTCGCAAGTAATGTCAGCCATATCATCACCCAAAAAATTTGTGGGATCACAAACAGCGCAAAAGGAAAAACCAATCAAGTTAGGCTGATCTAGTGTGAATGAAAGAGAAGATCCAATCTGGTTCTTATATCTCATCCTTTGAGGCACTTCATCCCCGAATATGCATAATTTAACAACCTGTATCATGAAAATTATAAATTATTTTATGAAAAAAAAAAAATCAAACTTATCGTGACGATCCTTGTAACAGCTGAGAAAGGGAAGCATACCTTTTTTTTCAACAGATGCATTTCAAATACATACTCCTTTAATTTCTCACATACATCCTTATCCAAATTGATGGAATTTTGAAACTCAAGATATGTGTCTTGTTCGTGTTCATCTTCGTCTTCGTCTTTGTCTTCTAAAAATTTAAGTCTCTTGCAATCATTTAAGAAAAGATAACTGAACTTAAACAGTTGTCTAATGCTAGCAGGTATGCTCTCAAAATTATTTTCGCCTAAATCCAAGTATCTCAGTGAGACTAAAAACAAAAGACTCTGGGGAATTTCTAATATGCCAGTACCACCTAAAACAATTCTCTTTACACGGGACAAACCTGTCAAAGGAGGCAAAGTCAAACCTTCACATTTACCACAGGTTAACTCTCCCAAATTTTGCAATTGATTGAAGGAGGATGGTAATGGTTTTATTCCACTTCCAGATATATCAAGGGTCTCCAGCAATTCTAAATCCCCTATGTTCTCCGGCAATTCATTGACATTCAAACAATATGAGATCTCAAGGTCTGTAAGAGATTTCAGATTGCAGATGCTTTGTGGAATACTCTGCAGTTTTTCACAATGACTGAGAAAAACCTTTTTTAGACATTTCAACTCGCCAATGCTGCTAGGAATCTCAATCAAGCCACTACATTCGCTCAAACGTAAAACCACAAGATTTGGAAAGATAGACAAGTCTGTAACTCTGGTCAGCTCGAAAGGACCGCCAAGGTTTAAAATTTTCAAATTTCCAAGAGGCTGTCTTGAAAATATCAACAAAATAAGTAGATGCTAATTAACTTCGCAAAGTGTAGCTAAATTTTATAATTAAATAGCAAAATAACTCTTGCCTTATCTCCATTCTGAAGTTGTGTGAGGTTGCTTCCATAGTCTCGAAAAATAGGTTGTACTCCACACTTAATTATCGTCTCAAAAGCAGAATCCTCATGATATGTTGTCCCGTATGACCCCATGTGAATGTAGAACTGAAATGAGGCCTTAACGATACTGTCTTCCATGTCGAACCTATGATTCCAAAGGAACACATGCTCTGAATATAATAAATCATCAGCTACCCTTGGACTCACCCAATGGAAACGGAAATCTTTACTCCGACGTCCAGATTTATCTATCAATTGGGCTTCGCAACTAATTTCATTCATTTCATCACCCGAACAATTTTTGGGATCACAAACAGCACAAAAAGAAAAACCAATCAAGTTAGGAAGTTGTTCTGTGAATGAAAGAGAAGATCCACTCTGGTTCTTATATCTCATCCTTTGAGGCACTTCATTCCCAACTATACATAATTTAACAATCTGTACCATGAAAATTATAAATTATTTTATATAAAAAAAAAATCCACATTTATAGTGATGATCCTTGTAATACATGAGGAAGGAAGCATACCTTGTGTTGCAACAGATGCTTTTCAAATACATCCTCCGTTACTTTCTCACATACATCCTTATCCAAATTGATGCAATTATGAAAGTCAAGATACGTTTCTTCGTTTTCGTATAAGACGTCTTCATCTTTATCTTCTAAGCATGGAAGCTCTGGTAAATATTTAAGTCTCTTGCAATCATTTAATCCAAGACATTTCAACTTAGGTAGTTGTTTAATGCTTGCAGGTATGCTCTCAAAATTGTTTCCACCTAAATGTAAATGTGACAATAACACTAAATCCCAAATACTCTGGGGAATTTCTAACATACCAGTGTCACGTAAATCAATCCTCCATAAACGGGACAAACCTGTCAAAGGAGGCAATGCCAAACCTTCACATTCACCACACGCCAAGTCTCTCAAATTTTTCGGTTGATTGATGGAGGATGGTAATGTTTTTATTCCACTTGCAATAATACAAAGGAACTCCAGTAATTCTAAATCCCCTATGTTCTCTGGCAATTCAGTGACATTCAAACAATATGAGATATCAACCTGTGTAAGAAATTTCAGATTGCAGATGCTTTGTGGAATACTATGCAGTTCTTCGCAACCAATGAGAGAAATTTCTTTTAAACATTTCAACTCGCCAATGCTGCTAGGAATCTCAATCAAGCTTCTACATCCGTCCAAAAATAATAACTCAAGCTTTGGAATGCTAGACAACTCTGGAACTCTGGTCAGCTCCAAAGAGTCGCTGAGGTATAAAAATTTCAAATTTCCTAGAGCCTGTAATGAAAAAATCAATAAAATAAGCAGATGCTAATTAACTTAACAAAACATAGTTAAATTTATAAAGTCACACAATAACTCTTGCCTTATCCCGATTCCAGAGTTGTATGAGTTTGCTGCCAGGCATATGAAGTTCTACAAGATATTTTGCGCAAAAATTTAATGGCAAGGATTTCAAAGGGTATTTTCCCCAGTGAAGATATCTTAGCTGTTCTGGTAAAATTTCAAGGTCGTTCCTAGGAAGCAGCACTTGTCCTTCCCTGGAAAAAGGATCATTTGATAATTTGAGGAATCTAAGATTGTACATCTTCTTGAAGGCTGTGGACCTTAGCTTCAAATATTCATTAGCAGGCATGTCCAGTAATATGCCTTCAACATTTTCAGTTCCCTAGTAAATAACAAAATAGATAATTCAATACAATATAGCCATTGCATTCAAACCTTATGGAAGCAACAGAATTTCTTGCAAAACTCAAATATATATAATAATGGAAGAAGTTTCATATATATTAATTAATCTGGTCCTTACCGTTTCTGTTGTCAATACATGACAAATATCCTTGTAATTCCACAACCTACTCCGTCCTCTAGGCTGTTTGGATTCCTCGTAAACAATTTCCTTGCCCATCTGTTGTAGCAAGTCATGCATACCTACCTTACCATCTGAAACATTTATCAGGGATTTATCAATTAGACGACTTATTGCTATACCTGGAAAGAAACCACAACCTTCTAATATTCTCTCAACATGATCTAGAGGCTCCCCTTTAAAAAAACATGCAATATCAAGAAATGAGCTCTTTTCATCATGCTCTAGTCCGTCATAACTTGTTTTCAAAACTGCTTGAATGTTCATATCAGGAATTTCTTTCAATTTTTCCAATTCACTTTCCCATTCTTCAATCTCCTTGTCACATAAATTAGAGCCTAAAATTCTAAGAGCCAATGGATTGCCTTGAGCATATGTTATCAACCTCTTCGATAAATTAACAAATTGATTCTTGGGATGATTTTGTTTGAAGGCATACAAGCTAAAGAGACAAAGAGCTTCATCATCAATTAATTTTTCAACCTCGTATATATAATCCTCATCGCAAACACTTTTAAGCAGATGCCTATCTCTGCTAGTTACAATGATTCTACTTCCATTATGATACAAATCACAATCTCCTGCTAAAAGATTTAAAAGGTTTGGATCATCCACATCATCAAAAACAATGACAACCTTTTTACTACGAAGTCTTCTCTTAATGAAAGCAGGCAACTGAGGTGTGTTTATACGTAAATTTTTTTCTCCTAACAATTGCTCAATGATTTTATCTCGTAAAGCAATTGCTGTTCGTTTTCTCATCTGCTCTTTGACATTATCAACAAAACAGTAACTATCAAATTTAGTCATAATTCGACTATATACTTCATTGGCAATAGTTGTCTTGCCAATACCTCCCATACCCCAAATTCCTATGACTCTTTTATTATTTGTTGATTCAATACTTAATAAGGATTCCACTTTCATTACAGGTGACTCAATTCCAACTAAGTTGTCAATGTAAAAATCACTTGAAGAGAAGTGACTTAATTTCTCGCAAACATCATTGACTATTTCCTCAACTAGTTTGGATTCAGACCTGATACATAAGAAGAACAAACGCTAGTAAGTTAATGGTAGACTCACTTTTGAGTAATAGACAATTAATATGCTTTTTTAAAAATTGATAGCAATATATATATATATAACAAAAATAAGAATATTAAAAAAAACTAAGTGAATTACTTGAAATTCCGTGAATCCCATTCTGTTATAATGCTTATTTCCATCAAAGCATGGCGCCATTGTTCCACCCTGTCTAAACAACCTTTGAGTTCTTCTACATGCTTAGCAATAGTAAATGCCTTCCCAAAATTCCCAGTCAGCTCTTGAACATCGGTCGGATCTACATGGTAAAAAACTGGTAAGACTATTTGTCCTAATGTTTTTCTGCATTCAAGTATCTTCACAAGCTCATTCAAGCACCATGAGGAATCGGCATAATTATCAGAGAAAATCACCACTGAGACATATGATTCTTCAATTGCTGCCAAGAGAGCTGGTGAGATCTCTTCTCCTTTACAAAGGTTTTCATCCAAGAAGGTATTGATTTTTTTTTGCTGGAAAGCATTAAAGAGATGAGAGACAAAACCATCTTGAATATCTTTGCCTCTATAGCTAATAAAAACATCGTAGCTGGGACGGGTTGAAGAAGTAGAAGCCATGATAAGTGATAAAAGAAGGGTCTTGCAACTGGGTTTGAAGATGGTAATGTGACACAACAGTCCTTCAAATTTAGAACATATGTAACCTGAAACCAAACCATCAGAGTTTCCTCGAAACAATTGACTAACTACAAGTACTTTCAATAAACAAAATTCTTTCTCAAATGACAAATAAATAAATAAATAAATAAAATGGCATCAACAAAATCAATTTATATATTAAGATACTAGGACAAAGTAATAAGGCATGCTAGTATAGAGTATTGGTTCTTTTAGCTAGAATTTCCTCATATGCACATAATTTATGTAACCTCTGAAAATTTCTAAGTAAATATAACATAGATAAAGTCATTCTAATAAATCAAACAATCAACTCAAACGTTAAGCATATAAAAGACATGAAAATAAATAAACGAGCATACCAGTAAGTCGCATCATTTAAATAATAATATAATATTACCAAAGAACAATAACTCAAAACTCAATTGTGTTTCCAACTGCAGAAAAATTTACCTATCTTTGACCGCACCCAAAGGCTACTTATGTACCTCCTAAGAAGGATGATCAGGCCCACGTAGCTCTTAGTACATATGACAAACTTAGTGTTATAACTTCACTTGATTGAATTATCCATATAACATCCGTATAACATCTAAAAGTCTTTAAAGTTCTACTAAAATTTTGATATCTCACTTAAACTAGGATTGTTTCATTTCCCCCTATCAAAATTTCTTTTACATACAATCTTAAGCAAGCACTATAATCACAAGCTTTAAGGCTTAAGTCCAATAGTTCACATATTATAGTCCATCATTTAAGACAAGAAAAATAAATGTCTCCAGTGAGAAATACAACATTAAATCTAGAACACTATATAAAAAATATATATATAAATAAATAAAAGGAAGTGTAGAACGAAAATAGCATACTCCTATTAGCATATTTCAAAGATTTTCTATATGATGCGCTTGATTATTACTCATATCAAAAGTAAATTAAATATGCACATTTTTCCATTAGGTACAAAAGGCCTTGTGTGTGTAGCTTGTCACTTGAGATGGTCCACTCATTGTCCTATGGCTAAAATCTGAAAAGAAAAGAAAAATATAAATTTAGTTTCTTAGCTTCTTCGTCTATCTTTTCTCTCTTTCTCTTTTTTTTTAGAAGATATATATCTCACTTATGAGAATGTGAACGCAAGAGAAGCAATTTACTAGAATTAATCAAGTCCATTACCACCATAGCAGGGCCAGGAAAGATACATGTAGGAATAACAAATTACAAAGACAAGATTTCATATTTCACTACATGAGCTCATATAGAACATTTACTGTAGTTTCATTGTATAACTACTGATTAATTATTATCACCAAGGTCAATCATGAAAACTAGACCTGGATTACTTTAAACTTTGCCAAAATGGATTAAAAGAAAGACTGAAATGTGCTTCTATAGAGTATAACCTGGTTTGAAATGTCTTATTCTTGCTCAAAATTCAAGATATTTAGGTCATAGAAATGAGCTGCAATAGGCTAGTTCAATTCTTTATAACTTTATGCATGCATTTGAATAACTTTGTATTAGCCTAAGCCTCATTCACATTCATCAATATATGTCATGAACAGAAACGAAGAAAACAGATCATTTCAGGGGATATCTTGATCATGTAGGGTTTAGGGTTTCTAGATTCTTTAAGTTACTGATTTAACTTAAAAGAGCACACCCATAGTCTACTAAAGTAGCATTATTTATGATAGATCAGAAAAAGACCATGCAAAACCAATGGAAAGAAGGTATTTTAATAAAATATAAACATTGTTAAAATTAACAACCAGCTGCAACATTAATAAGAAAGTTTAATAGCCACTACACCTCAAAGAGCAAATGTTTGTCTTGTATTTAAGCATGAGAAAAATTGCAATTATAATACAAATAAACTCAAACAAAACCAGCCAAAAACACAGCAGAAATATGGCATACTCCATAATCGATGGCATTGAAGTTTTGATACTTTCATAATTTCAATAAACTAGTCCTCCCAATAATTTTTTTTTTTCTATCATTTAGTCTTTTTGTTCTACAGTGCTTGTTGCTAGCAAAACCTGAACAACATTAAGCAGAACAAGACTTTTTGAACAATTATTTACAGAGATATTTTCCAAAGCTCTACCACAGTATCAAACAATAACCTTTTTTTTTCTATGAAAAAAAAATATATTGAAAATTGTACATCACGATCCTACTTTTGAAATCTAATCAACAAAATAGAAAAAAGCAAACGCAAATTAAACAATACATAAAAAGATTTTTTTTATATATAATATGAAGAAAACTCACAATTGGGTTAAGGAAATCATCCAATCTGAGTTGAGTTTTGGAATTTCCCCCTCACTTCCCTTGACTTAGATGGGTTCCTTTGGTTGAGAATTTAACCAAATCTTTGGTGGAGTGTTGTTGCAGAAACTTTCCTCTTGCCTCTCCCTGTCTTCGTACTCCTCCACTTTTCCCTTCTCTCTTCTCTTTCACTTGAACTAATGGCTAGAGAGGTTTCATTGGTACATATAGTGATGAGAGTGGAGTGGGCCGCACTAGAAATTGGAGGGGAAAATATGACAGCCACACAACTCTCTCCTTCAATTTTAGTGTTTTCAGGTGGAGATTGCGGTGAATCAATTGGTTATGGACAATTAAGAGTGAGGGAATGCTATTAGAGATGAAAATGGACAATGATAAGAGGGAAATTCCACCGAAAAATTTGTTGGGTGTTCAAGGTCTAGGCCATGGCTTGGCCAAATCTCCTCCTTTTCCCACCTTTTTCCCGATTCTAGACTCTTCCTCTTTTCTTTTCTCATTTTCTTCTTTTTTTTTTTTTTAATTTTTCAGTTGCTGGTTCCTTATTGCAGCAAGCAGTCATTTATAAAAAAATTTCACTTTACTCCTTCAACTCTTTAAAATTAAATTTTCAATCCCAAAACTTATATTCCCATTTATAGGTCCAATTTCAAATTAAATATTCTACTCAAAACTTCTAATTTTTTTTCCCATATTCTGATACATCCATTTTTATTACTTTCAAGAATTGCTAAAGAGAGCAAAAACACTATAGATTAACAATTCAGTAAACTATTCTGAGACAGAGTAGAAATGATGCAAATTAAACGAAGAAAGAAAATGAAGATAACTGGAAACACTACATGCACTTTCTGTGAAGGAAAATAAACTGAAGGAACGACTAGCACCAAGAACGGGTCAAATTGATTCTTGGGATGATTTTGTTT
The DNA here is from genome assembly GCF_030052815.1 of Hevea brasiliensis. NCBI lineage: Eukaryota > Viridiplantae > Streptophyta > Magnoliopsida > Malpighiales > Euphorbiaceae > Hevea > Hevea brasiliensis. Next base: position 8,833,892 of record NC_079506.1, read on the forward strand.
GAAGGCATACAAGCTAAAGAGAAAGAGTTTCATCATCAATTAATTTTTCAACCCCATATATATAATCCTTATCGCAAACATTTTTAAGCAAATGCCTATCTCTGCTAGCTACAGTAATTCTACTTCCATTATGATACAAATCATGATCTCTTGCTAAAAGCTTTAAATGGTTTGGATCATCCACATCGTCAAAAACAATGACGACCTTTTTACTACGATGTCTTCTCTTAATAAAAGCAGGTAACTGAGGTGTGTTTATAGGTAAATTTTTTTCCTTCAAAAATTGCTCAATGATTTTATCTCGTAAAGCAATTGATGTTTGTTTTCTCATCTGCTCTTTGACATTATCAACAAAACATTAACTATCAAATTTAGTCATAATTCGACTGTATACTTCATTAGTAATAGTTGTCCTGCCAATATCTCCCACACCCCAAATTTCTATGACTTTTTTATTATCCGATGATTCAATACTTAATAAGGATTCCACTTTCATTACATGTGACTCAATTCCAACTAATTTCATTACATGTTATCAATGTAAGAATCACTCAAAGAGAAGCAACTTAATTTCTCCCAAACATTATTGACTATTTTCGCAACTAATTTGGATTCAAACCTGATACATATGAAGAACAAATGTTAGTAAGTTAATGGTAGACTCACTTTTGAGTAATAGACAATTAATATGTGTTTTTTTTCAAAATTGATAGCAATATATGTATAACAAAAATAAGAATATTAAAAAATACTAAGTGCATTACTTGAAATTCCGTGAATCCCATTCTGTTATAATGCTTATTTCCATCAAAGCACGGCACCATTGTTCCACCCTGTCTAAACAGCCTTTGAGTTTTTCTCCATGCTTAGCAATAGTAAATGCCTCCCCAAAATTCCCAGTCACATCAGTTGGATCTACATGGTAAAAAACTGAGTTAAATTCATATATATTATTTATTTATCTATAAAATGCTTAAAAATTATTAATAAAATTTAATATAAGATACAAAAATTTAAATAGAAAAAATAATTGATTTTAATATAAAAGAGAAACAAATTAAAATTACTTGGAAACACTTACCTAACTTCTAGGAAGAGGCATTATGGAATAATTTTGAATTCAACTTATTTTTAAAATATTAAAAGTAATTTATTTATTAAACTAACTTTTTATTTGATTATATTTTTTTATTCTCAAACATATCTTAAGCCATATTTAAAATTTTATATATGTATATAATATCTAATGAAAAAATATAAAAAAAAATCATCCTAACATTTTATGAAATATAAAAATAAATGAGGATATCCATTATGCAATTTTCCTCATCATCTTTACTTCAAATTTTTTAAAATTATTGTGAGATTTAAAATTTAAATTTTAATTGAATCTGAATAAATTAAAAAGACCATATAAAAAATTCATAAAAATAGTTAATTCTTAGTATCAATGATGTAGGACTAATTAAGTAAATTATCATAAAAAAAGTATAATAATTGAAATTGTAGAGGTTGACATGAATGGAAATTACAAAGTCATGTGATGATGCACAACTTGCAAGGTAGCAATACAATCCATAGTCAGCAAACTAAATGCAAAATGGTACAAAGCCATGTATTGATACTTCGTTGCTTGTGTTAATCAACTTGGGGAAATGCTTGTCTAGGCCAAGTGGATAGCCCCATCCCATAGAATTGAATGTTTGTCATTCAAATGAGAAGTGGTTTTTCAGGAGACTGGAATAAATTACGCCCTTTCTTCAATAGCTTAGGTTTTTGGAGCAATTGATCAACTAACAATTCTGTTCCAGGGGCAAGGAATGGTGGTGCTTGTGATATTGTTAATTACTAGTTATTGGTATTAAACTGATTGAAAGCAAGGGACGAGGAGTTTACATGGTGCTTGAAAACTGAGGCATGAGTAGGTGGCCTAATGCATAGACAATATATATTGACTGGAATGAGACATTGCATTGACAATGGTTTAGGCAGGCGGATAAATTTTCATAAGCTTTTGCGTTTTTTTTTTTATTTTAGTTTACTGGTAGTGGCTACAAATTTCCAAGATGGTGACTGATGAATCAATCAAATATACAGATAAAGTGATAGAGCTCTTTCCTTGCATCCTCCTAATTCAATCTTCTTTTTTTAATCAAGTTTTCCCAGATAATGGATGTCACCATCATAGCATACTAATAACAGGCTCTGTTCACACATAATAAGATCACCGTGACTGTGTGACATCAGAATTGCTCTTTAGTATTCCTCCCTGTGCTACAATTGCTCTTTAGTACTTTTCTCAAAGTATATTGAATAGATTTTTATATGTTTTCTATAATTTTGTACATAAATGACGTGTATTTTGTGATATCCATTTGTTAAAATGCATTTGCTGTAACTTCTCATCCTAGTCATAAACATTTGAATCCTGCACACATGATATACACAGGTACATGGAAATATACAAAAGCATGTAGGTAGATAAGCATCTTCAACTATCAAATAATCCTTTCTAGTCCCTCTCAGTGGTACCTACCATAGTTATAAATGGAATTCAGCATTATGAGGGAGCATACCAATGTGAGACAGATGATTTTCTGTGTACTTTTGCATAAAAGAACTCAATGAACTTCTGCAGGAACTTTAGTCTGTGGATGGGTTAGAGTAACCCAGTTGTAGTTCCAACAATAAATCAAAAGCGAGTCCAGGAAAGAGTCCAAAAACAAGCAGGTTATTTGAGTATTCTTCAGGAATAGGACTGTTAGTTTGTGGTTGATCACAACAAAAGTCCTCTACAATTGAACCACACAGTCTTGGATTGCCCAAGAAACTGGAGATAGGAAAAATGTCGAACTGGTCTTTATAGGTCCTTGTAGATCGTTGTCTACAAACACCGAACCATGACAGGAAATGTAGTCTTTTTGTAACACACTTATTCCTACTGAAAATCATTCTTCCTTCGCTTTCCAGAACCGTGGCGTCTAGCCAATCGGAGCATCTAAAACCATTAAACCGATACTCAACATTCATCTTACATTACCTACAAAACTAGTTAGTTGGCAGGGGTGAGCTTCTAGAGAAAAGCTCTGTGAGTTGGTATGGTAGATCGGATGTCTCCTTGTAAACGCAGAACTGAAATAAGGCCTCAACGAAACTGTCTTCCATGTCCAACAATTCATTCCAAAGGTACACATGTTCTGATTTTAACATATCAGCCAAGTGAACAAAAAAATGGAAAATGAACTTGGAATTTTTACTGTTGTGTCCTGATTTATCAATGAATTGGGCTTCGCAAATAAACCTAACATCACCATCACCATAATGATTTTTGGGGTCAAAAACAAGGCATAAAGAAACACCAATCAAGTTTGGCCGATCTAGTGTGAATGAAAGAGAAGATCCACTCTGGTTCTTATATCTCATCGTTTGAGGCACTTCATCCCTAGGTATACATATTTCAACAATCTGTACCATGAAAATTATAAATTATTTAATGAAAAAATAAAATCCAAACTTATCATGATGATCCTTGTAACACCTGAGTGAGGAAAGCATACCTTGTGTTTCAACAGATGCGTTTCCAATACATCCTCCATTACTTTCTCCTTATCAAAATTGATGCAATTACTAAAGTCAAGAAAATTTTCAATTCTATCTTCGTCTTCGTGTTCTGGTAAAGGGAATGAAGTTCATTAGCAATAGTTGTTCTGCCAATACCTACCATACCCCAAATTTCTATGACTCTTTTATTATCCGTTGATTCAATACTTAATAAGGATTCCGCTTTCATTACAGGTGACTCAAGTCCAACTAAGTTGTCAATGGGAGAATCACTTGAAGAGAAGCAACTTAATTTCTCCCAAACATCATTAACTATTTTCACAACTAGTTTGGATTCAGACCTGATACATATGAAGAACAAATGCTAGTAAGTTAATGGTAGACTCACTTTTGAGTAATAGACAATTAATATGCTTTTTTATCCAAATTGATAGCAATATATATATAACAAAAATAAGAATATTAAAAAATACTAAGTGCATTACTTGAAATTCCGTGAATCCCATTCTGTTATAATGCTTATTTCCATCAAAGCATGGCACCATTGTTCCACCCCGTCTAAACAGCCTTTGAGTTCTTCTCCATGCTTAGCAATAGTAAATGCCTCCCCAAAATTCCCAGTCAGCTCTTGAACATCAGTTGGATCTACATGGTAAAAAACTGGTTGGATTATTTGTCCTAATGTTTTCCTGCATCCAAGTATCTTCACAAGCTCATCCAAGCACCATGAAGAATCGACATAATTTTGAGAGAAAATCACTACTGAGACATATGATTCTTCAATTGTTGCCAAGAGAGCTGGTGAGATATCTTCTCCTTTACAATGGTTTTCATCCAAGAAGGCATTGATTTGTTTTTGCTGGAAAGCATTAAAGAGATGGGAGACAAAACCATCTCGAATATATTTGCCTCTATAGCTAATAAAAACATCATAGCTGGGACGGGTTGAAGAAGTAGAAGCCATGATAAGTGATAAAAGAAGGGTCGTGCAACTGAATTTGAAGCTGGTAAAGAGAGCAAAAACACTATAGATTAATAATTCGGTAAACTATTATGAGACAGAGTAGAAATGATGTAAATTAAACAAAGAAAGAAAATGAAGATAACTGGAAACACCATATGCACTTTCTGTGAAGGAAAATAAACTGAAGGAATGACTAATACCAGGAACAGGTCAACAAAGTATTTAGCTACAAAAAGGTACAAAGTCATAGATTTAAAACTATGCAGATATTAAAATAGCTACATAATAGAAGCAAATTAAAAAAAGATATCACTTTGTCAATATATATAAGCTTTAAATTAATAATATTGATAAGGAAAAAAAACGAATAATATTCATTGAGTCATCTTTAAAATTGTGAGATTTAAAGATTTAATTTTAATTAAAGACGTATATTAAAAACATAATATCAAAATTCATAAAAATAATTATTATTTTAGTGAATTAATATGAATGAAGGGAATTTTAGGAAAATATAAAATAAAATTTATTACTTTAATTATATTAACAATATATTGTTAAATTATGTTAAAATAAAGGTATGTATATTTTGATCGATAGAGCATGAATTGCATATTTATTTTTTTTTTTGTGATATTAATGAAATGCACAAGAACAGAAAAGCGACACACCCGATCACAAAACCAAGCATGGAACTTCAAGTCTCTCAATACACCAACCTTTGTTTTTGCAATCGGATCTCAATACACCAAACAAGGTTCCTACCGGCACATGGAGCCATTTTATGCTACTTTCCCTTGAAGTGTAAACAACGATTGTCTACTCTTGATTGAACTTTTTTACTGCATAGAATATTCCAACTTATATATTTCAACAATTTCATATTTAATGGAGTTATTTATATTTGTTTATTTATTTAATATGCGAGAGTAGAAAAATTTAATAATGTGCAAAATGTCCATTAAATAAATAATTTAGAGAGAAGAAAACAGAAGTGCCAAAAGTTCAAAGAACAAGGAAAGGGATAAAGATAAATATAAATATAAAAAAATAGTAAAATTTACTTTTAAATACATATGAAAAATGAATACACTATTGATAAGTATTTATTATGAAATGCAGCGTATAGAAAATGAATGGAAGTAATTAAAAGATAAGAACTGAGCTGACAATGCAAAATGAAGAAACGGTGCGGAGAAGCATAAGTAAAACGGTGCGTGCTCGAAAGATCTAAAGCAGAGCAAGAGATGGATTCCCGCATTTCTCAACAGATCTAACAGCAGATTAGTTACTGTTGTAGTTAGTTAGAAACCCTTCCTTGCCTTGAATTCAGCCTTGTTCTTTTCACCAAGGATGCGAAACAAAACTGCTGTACAATTGAAACTGTTGTAGAGTAACCCAGTTGTAGTTTGTGTTTAATCACAACAAAACTGCTGTACAATTGAAACACACAGTCCTGGATTGCCCAAGAAACTGGAGACAGGAAAAATGTCGAACTGGCCTTTATAGGTCCTTGTAGATCGTTGTCTGCAACACCGAACCAAGACAGGAAATGTTGCCTTTTAGTTCTTATTTATTCTCTCCCCTAGCAAGAGTTTTATTCTCTTTATATAAGACTTTTTTCATTTTGATTGTGGATGCTTTTGATTTTTTAGATGGATTGACTGTGGTGTTTATTCAAAATTTATAATTCAGCACAATTTATCTTATAAGCAAAATTTTATTAATAAATGAAATCCAGAAGATATTGTTTAATGTCTAACCTTCAAACACCTAATAAGACTCTGCCGTGGTGGTAGTGCTGCAAAAGATTACAAGTACTTTGTAAGAGTAAATAAATTATATTTAAAAAAAGAGTAAATAAATTATGAGAAATTCCTGTACCTGTTGTAAGGTTTTTGGTCTTGTTTCAATCTAAGGGGAGAAGGTTTTTCTTCCTCATCTTCTTGATTTCTGCTTCTCTTTTTATCTCTGCAACCACCATTGTCTCGAACATATATAGGATGTACCCCACATTTAATTATACCCTCGGTAGATAGACCCTCAGATTGAAGTGAGATTGAGTGCTTGTCAAGGCAGAACTGAAATGAGGCCTCAACGAAACTGTCTTTCATGTTGAACAATGTATTCCGAAGACACACATGTTTTGATTCTAACTCATCAACCGCCCGTGAATAAGGGAAATCAAAATTGAAATTTTTACTGTTATGTCCAGATTTATGAATGAATTGGGCTTGGCAAGTAAACCAAACAGGATAAACATAATGAATTTTGGGATTTAAAACAAGGCATAAAGAAACAGCAATCAAGTTTGGCTTATCTAGCGTGAATGAGAGAGAAGATCCACTCTGGTTCTTATATCTCATCCATTGAGGCACTTCATCCCCGGGTATATATAATTGTACAATCTGTACATGAAAATCATACCTTATATTTCAACAGATGCGTTTCCGATACATCCTCCATTACTTTCTCCTTATCCAAATTGATGCAATTACGAAAGTCAAGACGAGTTCTAGTTCTATATTCGACTTCGTGCTCTGGGAAAAGGAATGAAGTTGATGCAGATTCTAAAGATGTGCAACCCGATGCTTGCAATTCTTCTAAGCATGGAAGCTCTGGTAATAATTTAAGTCTCTTGCAACCACATAACGAAAGTGTTTTCAACTGAGATAGTTGTTTAATGCTTGCAGGTATACTCTCAAAATTGCTTTCACTTAAACCTAAGGATCTCAATGACACTAAAGACCCAAGACTCTGGGGAATTTCTAATATACCACAGTAACGTAATTCCATATCCACTAAACAGGACAAACCTGTCAAAGGAGGCAATGTCAAACCTTCGCAGCCACTACACTCTAAGGAAGCCAAATTTTTCAATTGATTGATGGAGGATGGTAATGCTTTTATTCCACTGTAACTTATACAAAGGGACTCTAGAAATTCTAAATCTCCTATGTTCTCTGGCAATTCAGTGTCATACAAACAATTTGACATACTAAGGTGTGTAAGAGATTTCAGATTGCAGATGCTTTGGGGAATACCATGCAGTTTAAAGCAACAACTCAGATCAAGTTCTTTCAGACATTTTAACTTGCCAATGCTGCTAGGAATCTCAATCAAGCTTAAACAACCCCACAAACGTAAAAACTCAAGATTTGGGACGCTAGACAAGTCTGGAACTCTGGTCAGCTCAGAAGAGTCGCTGAGGTCTAAAAGTCTCAGATTTCCAAGATCCTGTAATGAAAATATCAATAAAATAAGCAGTTGCTAATTAACTTCACAAAATGTGGCTAAATTTTATATACTCACAATAACTCTTGCCTCATCTCCGTTCCAAAGTTCTATGAGGTTGCTATTAGGCATGTGGAGTTCTACAAGATATTTTGTGCAACCCTTCAAAGGCAAATACTTCGAAGGGTATCTATCCCAGTAAAGATATCTTAGCCCTTCTGGTAGAAATTCAAGGCTGCTAGGAAGCAGCACTTGTCCTTGTCCGGAATTAGAAACATTGAAGAATTTGAGGAATCTAAGATCGTACATCTTCTTGAAGGCTGTGGAACTTAGCACCAAATTGTCCTTCACCTCAAACATGTTAAGTAATATGCTTTCAACATTTTGAGTTCCCTAATAAAATAACAACAAAAGATTATTATCTGTCACTTAATTCCATATGAGAACTACAGTTCTTACAAAACTCAAATATAAGAAAAATGAAACAAGAAACTGCTCTAATTTAGTCCTCACCGTTTCTGTTGACAATACACGACAAATATCATTGTAATTCCATAACCTGATGCTTGCTCCAGGTTGTTTGGATTCCTCATAAGCAATTTCCTTGCCCATTTGTTGCAACAAGTCATGCATACCAACAACATTGTTGTAACACCCCAAAAATTTTAATTTTATGAGCATTTTTGGTAATTTAATTTTATTTAAATTTTAGGAATTTTTTTGAGATTTTTCGGATTTTAAAAATCGGGTTCGATTTTCCGAAAATATAAACTTTGATGATTTTTAAAAATTAATTTAAAGACCATGTGGCAAAACTAAAAATATATTTGGAGTCTACGTATTTTTCTGAGTTTTATGGAATTTTTTCGGAATTTTTGGACCTCGTTTTCGGTCCCGAGGCAAAGTAAAAATTCAAAATTTTGTATTTGGAATCGAACCGGCCGAATCGAACTGGACCGGATCGGACCGGTCGAATCGGACCGGTCTTCTTCTCTTTTTCTCCTCCCTCCCGCGCGCGATGGCCCTCTCCCTTTTCTCTCTCGTTTCTCTCTCCTCCCCACCCCGCTGGCGATACCAGCCCACCGCCTCACTTGCCAGACGCGGCGCCGCGCCAAAACGGCTCAAAACGCGAGCGAACGCTCGCCGATCCGCCACGCCGGCCACCGATTGGACCGGTCTTGTGTCTAAAATCATCTACTCGGCGAGAGCTTTCCATAGACACCAAGAACGCCGAAATCCATCGAGCGGTTTGTCCGATTTTAGCTCGGGAATATTTTAGCCCATTTCGACTTTTGGGCTAGATTTCTCTAAAACCGTGAATCCCACTAGAAAACCGAGGCCACCAGCAAGCTCCATTCGTCGAGAGCTTCGCAACGACATAAATTTCGAATTTTTCCGACACCGTTTTTCGGTGGGTCCCACGGAACTTCGCAGTGTATTTTCGAGCATTTAATGAGCTTAGAAAATTCTGAAAAATTTATGTACTAACCCCCGTGTTATGGGCTTCGTGTAGGTATCCTCGATTCGCGGAAATTCGACAGTTGACCGGGTCTGCAAAATTCCGGTCAGACAGACCCGTTACCGGAAAAGTCTCCGAATTGGACCGAGGTTTTGGCTAGCCCCCCATTGTCAGACGTTCCGAGCGCGTTCCCGAAGTCGGAATCGGCAAAGGTAAACCCGAACCTTGTTTTTACGTAATTTTCTAGTGCTTAAATAGGATTAAAAATCCATAAAATATTCATGGTAGCTTGGAAAATTACGATTCTTTTTGCAATAGCTTAGTAATGTCGCTAAGGACCGCGGGGCAAAGTTTTATAATTTTTAGAGCTTGTTTGGGCAGTTTTTGCAAAAATGGTCAATAATAAGGACTAAATTGAAATTTTGCATATTGTGATGGATGACTGATTTGATGGGCCCAGGAGGGGCTGTGTGATATGATTGAGTTGTGGATGTATGGATTGTGAGTATAGAAGTGTATTTTTAGCCCTTTTGCAGGTTGGGTAGGTCCTAGGTATAGGGGAGACTCTGCCGGATTTTCGGCACGACTTAGGACGTATTGGTCTTTTTCTTTATTTGTATTGAGTCAAATTTATTAAATGATTGTAATAAAATTGTCAGGTGAGCCGGGACAGCCTTCTTCCTCCACCCAGCCGCCACAGTGATTGTCGTCAAGTCTGTGAGTAAAATATTAATTTTAATTGTAATTTCGATATTATTATATGTTCAGCATGCCCATGCATCACTTATATGCATATATTTATGTAGTTAAACTCTAGGCACGATTTATGATGCATTGATAAATGTTAAAGTGCCATGATGTTGTTGTGGTAATTTGGAGCAGTGTGCGTGCGTTGGCGTGCGTGTGATGTGGTGTGGACTATGGATAGGACGGGTAGTCACGGCTTGAGTTCTTCGCTGGGAACCCGATCCTTCGAGGGGTAGTCACGGCTTGAGTTCTTATTTGGGACCCTCGATTTGGTTTATTAGCGAAAGTCCGGCTTGAGTTCTTGGCACCAGTTGGATTTAAGAGAGGCGTATAGGGATCAGCTCCCATATGTTATGATTGATGCTACAGGGTGCGTGAGTGCTCCAAATTACCTTTTTGATGTTATGATGTGAAAATGATGTGGATGTTGCATTTCACTCTACAGGGTGCATTAGTTTTAGATAGTTATAGAGATTATGGTTAAAATTGATATTTTACTCTCTGAGTCGAACGCTCATACATTCAAAAATTTTTACAGGCCACAGGAGGATATTTTGTTCTGGGTTAACCTGCTTTTCTACTTCGCAGGTTGTTTATCAATATTTGTGTAATTTTATTTACTCCTAGAATTTCCGCATGTGTTAGCAGTAATTATTTGAATTTGGTCTGTAATATTATTATCATGTTGGACCTGTAAACTTAATATTCTATGTCTGTTTTGATGGATTGGATGAGGGAGCTGAGCTCCCATTTATTATTATGTTGATGAGTATGTGGAGGGTGAGCTGAGCTCCCCAATTGACTATATATTGTGTTTACAGGTCGGGTGAGTCGAAAACTCCCCGTTGGAAAGTCCATTTTATGGCCGGACTCTGTCCGTTTGTTTTCTTGATATTGGGCCCAAATGGGCCTTAGAGTTGGGTTAATGAACAGTTAGGCTTACTACGGGCCTCGGGGGCTTTAAGCTGGCCCAGGTCCTAGTGCCGGTCCGGCCCATAGGTTGGGTCGTGACAATTGTTTAATGAAATGGTTATGAGAGATTTATCAATTAGACGACCTATTGTACTTCTTGCAGATAAACCACAAGCATCTAGTATTCTCTCAACTCGACCTCTAGGCTCCCCCTTAAAGAAACATGCAATATCAAGAAATATACTTTTTTGATAACGATCTAGGTTATCATAACTTATTCTCAAGACTTTTTGAATGTTCAAATCAGGAATTTCTTTCAATTTTTTCAACTCACTTTCCCAATCTTCTATACCCTTACTATACATATTAGAGCCTAAAACTCTAAGAGCCAACGGATTGCCTTTAGCATATCTTATTGCCATCTCCGATAGCTTCTCATATCCTTCTTTGGGATGATCTTGTTTGAAGGCATATAAGCTAAAGAGATGGAGAGCTTCATGATCAATTAATTCTTCAACCTCATATATATGCTCCTCAAAGCAAACATTTATAAGTGTTTGCCTATCTCGGCTGGTTATAATTATTCTACTTCCCATATTGCACCAATCACAAATTCCACCTAAAAACTTTAACTCGTTTGGATCATCTACATCATCAAAGACAATGAGTACTTTTTTACTTTGAAGTCTTCTCCTCATGAAAGCCCCCAAACGAGGTGTATCTATATATCCATCTTTCTCTCCTAACAATTGACGAAAGATTTTACCTCGTAAAGCATTTGATGTTTGCTTCATTATTTCTTCTCTAACATTGGCAACAAAGCAGTGACTGTCAAATTTAGCCTTGATTCGATGAAATACTTCTTGAGCAAGAGTTGTCTTTCCAATACCTCCCATCCCCCAAATTCCTACAACTCGTTTATCATTTATTGATTCAGAAAATAGTAATTCTTCCATTATCTGCACACGCAATTCAATTCCAACTAAATCATTATCCTCATAGTCACCTTTAAAGGTGTGATTTAATTTCTCCAAAACAATATTTACTATTTCCTCAACTAGTTCGGACTCAGACCTGATTACATATAAAGAAGAAATGTTAATAAGTCATACTTCTAAGTAAATAATATACAATCAATATATATTTCTATTTAGAAAAATAAGATACTGATATTAAATTTGATATTAACACCGTTTATATTTGAATTAGATCATGATGAAATTTATTTAAAATTATGGCATGTGCTGCCAAAACTAATGATATACTGATTTTCTATTGAATGTTATGTACTTAGATGTATGTAAGAATTTTTTGTATTATATCTAAAGATTAATATTAGAATTTCAATTTGCAAGCAATCTAATTAAGTATTGAGTATTTAATTTTAGCTTAACATTAATTTTTTTTTTATGCCCCAATATTTGCCATGTTATTCTTAGAATGTGACAAACTGACAATGTGTACCGATCACATCATTTATGTTATGCATTTGCCCACAAGATGCTGTTTCCTTTTGATTTTGGAATTAGTATTTCATTTTCTCGTTCAATAAGGAAACGTTAAGATTTAGCCAAATGGCATATTCTTTAATTTATTGCTTATTGAATTTAAAAAAAAAAAAATCTAACATTTGAATTTGTTACTCATTCTATCCAAATTTTTTAATTTTAGGTAATTAAATTAATTTTTTTAAAATAAAAAAATTATTCAACACTCAAATTAGAATTTAATAAATTATAATGTAATCCCTAAAATTTGACAAAACTTTATAATTTGGTCTTTATATTTTTAAAAACAAGCAATTTTATCATGAAATTTGGTAAAACTTACAATTTAATCCCTTAATTTAAATTTTATTTTACCAAACTTCAAAAACTAAATTGTAATTCTCCTATTAGAATTCAGAGATAAAATTTGAGCATTGGATAAAATTTCTTTAATTTTGAAAGATTTGATTTAATTGTTCAAAATTAAAAAATTTAAATAAAAAAAGCAGTAAATACAAATATTTATATTTTTGTAATTCAGCCGGTCATTATATATTGATATTTCTTTCATCTATATATATATATATATATATATATATATATATATATATATATATATATATATATATATATATATATATATGAATTAAAATAACACCATCAATATAAAGGTAAAACACAAATATTCTTAAAAATTCAGATATTATATGTCGAGGACACGTGAAAAACTATGATAAATATCTCAACATATGTTAAATAAGGGTAGCCTAATTAATTTTCTTAGACTTTTAAAAATATAAGAGATGAGAATATCTCGAATTCGAGTATTCCATTTATATAAAAAAATTTAATTTTAAATTAATAATTAAGTGATTTATTATCAAATTCACCATTATATATATTTAGCTTAACTTTTGGCAATTTGTCTACACCCAAAAACAAAAGAAAAAACTGCCATTATTATTCTTGCTAATATAAAATATGAATGAGAAGAATATTTTCATTAGACCCATAAATAGATTTATTTCCAAAAAGAAAACATATATAAGAAACAAACAAATAGTATCTAATTAAATATTTTTATAGATATTGTTGTCATTTCTTTTTAAATTATACATCAATGAAATAGAGCCATTTGTCATGTATCGGATTAGGACTAAAATTATCTCTAATTTAAAATAGTAATAATAATAATAATAATTAAAATGAAAATGTTAAAAAAATAATAATTAACTTACTCGATATTCCGTGACTGTGAGTCCCATCCTGCTAAGTTGCTGATTTCTTTCAAAGCATGGCGCCATTCCTTCTCCTTTTTTACATCTTTTTTATGTTTACGAAATGCCTTCCCAAACTTCCCTCTCAATTCTTGAACATCAGCTGGATCTACATGATAAAAAATTGGTAGGACCATTTGTCCTGATGTTTTCTTGCATTCAAGTATCTTCACAAGCTCATCCAAACACCATGGGGAATCTGCATAATTTTCAGAGAAAATCACTACTGAGATGTATGATTTTTCAATTGTTTCCAAGAGAGAACTTGAGATCTCTTGTCCTTTATCAAGGTTCTTATCCAAGAAGGCATTGATCTGTTTTCGCAGCAATGCATCATGGAGATGGGAGACAAAACCCTGACGGATATCTTTGCCTCTAAAACTAATGAAAGCATCCCATGTCTTGCACTGATCGGGAGGAGTAGAAGAAGTAGAAGCCAAGGTAGAAGGCTGTTGTACAAACAGAGTTCGAACAATGTTTCCCATGAGAACCGAATTTGAACAAGGTAATTAACGAAAGCAATTAAATACCAGAGATGTGTATTTTTTGCGTGTGGGGGTGTGGAAAACTCTTGGAGGCTATAAAAATTTATAGGCATATAACATGATTGAAGGCGCTTTCCCAGAAGGAACATATTATTGCTGTGGAAAACGAATGAGGGGAGACAACGTAAAAATATTTTTTAATATAAAAGAGAACCAACGATGTAATTGGAGAAAGAAATTAAAATTACTCGGAAACACTTAAGTAAGAGACATTATGGAAAAATTTTGACTCCCTTATTCTACTTTTCCACATCTATTATTCCTTGATATTGGAAAACATGTTTATTTTGATTTTAATTTATTTTAAAAATAGTAAAAGTTATTTATTTATTAAAATAACTTTTGTTAATTTTTTTAATGGAAAGTTTAAGAGCTTTAAGGTATAATTCCTTTTTTTTTTTTTTTTCTATTTTTAAAAAAAGTGATGAAATGAGAACGTTTACTTTTTTTTTCTGATTTTTTTAAGTTACAACAATCCATTTCTTTTATTCGTAAACATTAAAAGAATAAACTAAAAAAAATATTTTCTTTATATAAAAAATTAAATTTTTGTATGCAGCTTCCCAAAAGGAACGTAAAAGGAATGAGGGAAGAAATAATTTAGTCCACAAAGTCATCATGTGATATTCAAATTCCACAAACATTTTTTCAATAATATCTTTTTGGGTAAATTATAAACATGTTTATATATATATATAATATTTTGAATTTATTTTTTTTAAATAGAAAAACTTGTATACTTTTTTGTTCTCAAGCATCTATTTGACCATATTTAAAATTTTATTTATGTATATAATATCTATTGAAAAAAAATATAAAAAATGGCCTCAACAGTTTATGAAATATAAAAATAAATACTTGAAAATACTTTATAATTTCTGGGAAGCTAACTTTCTATTAAAGACAATTGAGGACTTAACTTGTTGGGCGCCAGTTTGTCAAGAAAATATATTTTTAAATTGTAATATAAATTAATGCATAATTTTAAAATAAAAAAAAAAAAATATATATATATTTTTAACACGCCAAATTGTAGTTTTAAAATAGTTAAATTCATGTATATTATTTATTTATCTATAAAATGCTTAAAAATAATTAATAAAATTTAATATGAGATGCAAAAATTTAAATAGAAAAAAATAATTGATTTTAATATAAAAGAGAAACACAATAATTAATTCCTAATTAATGAAAAATCAATATTTTTTTAACCACAATAATTATTGATTATAAAATTTTTTTAATAAAATTCAGTTTCAATTTTACTAATGGAGGAAGATGAGTGGCAACAGCTGCCCATGTTCTTGTTCTCCGAAGGAACATGTTAATCACTAATGGACGACTAGTACAGTGGCAATAGAATTTATTGTCAGCAAAGTAAATGCACAATGGTACAAAGTCATGTGATGAGAAATAACTGAGTGCTTTCTAGGCAAAAGGCCTCTCATTTTCAATTCTAAAATTACTATTGGGTCACTTGGATTTGAGGTGAAAAGTTTTAGCTTTAGCATCTATTTAGATTGAATTGAAACATTTTAAATATTATTAAAAAAAATAATTTAAAAAATTTATTTTATTATTTTAAAATTTTAATAATTAAAATTTATCAAATTTAATTTTAAATTATTTTTTTAATATTATTTAATTAATATATTTTAAAAAGTGATTTTCTCAATAGTGGTTACAACAATAATGCTAGATAAGTCTTTAAAAATTATAATTATAATTTTAAATTTTAATTAGAGGTTAATAAATAAATAAAAATAATATAAAAAATAATTAATTACGATATGAAAAATATACGATGAAGGAAGAAAATTATCATGAAAAGATATGATTAGGAAACACATAAGTGACTTCCATAGAAAAGTATAGGCAAAATTATAAATTAAAAAAAAATTGACTTAGACTTCCACAAAGGTATGAGATTATTTATTTATTTTTTTAATTTAGTGAATAATTATAATTATATATCTATAAAAAGTACTAATTTTGGGAACATACTAGAATTAAAATATTATGTATGTAATTAACTTTGTAATTTTATATTAAGATTGACGAGTTGACTTGACTTACTTTCTTAGATGCATTTTTTTAAAATAAAAAAGTTAGGAGCTTTTAAGTATTTTTTTATTTCCTATTTTTTAAAAATAAATTGATGAAATGAAAATTTTTAATTTTTTTCTTGATTTTCTAAGGTAGAACAATCCATCTCTTCTAGTCTAAAATGCTTAAAAATATCCACTTAAATATATTTTATTTACATACAAATTTAACTTTAAAAAAAAAAAATAGAACTAAAATTTTAAGATATATTACATCACAATTATACCTTAATTTTTTATACTAAAAAAATTATTCCTTCATGTTAAATAAAAATTAACTATAATTTCACGCTTGAGTATATATATGTTTTTTGAATAATTATCTAATTTTTTTTTAAAACAAATCAATTTTAAAATTATAATTATATAACAATAAATTTTTAATTATAATTAAAATAACAATACTTGTAATTATAATACAATAACAATAGAATTTTTAATTTGAATAATTTTCTAATATCAATATATCCTATAAGAATTATTCTTTACTAATAAACTTTCATAATTTCTAAAAAACATTTTTTAAATATTACGTGAATAAATACTTAAAATATAGAATGTTATGCACCAAATTGTGGTTTAATACGAGCTAAATTTAATTATATATATTATTTATTATAATATTTATCACTTAGCCTTATTTATTTTTAGTATGCATATAAATAATAAAATTTAAAAATTTAATAAATTTTTAATAAATTTCAGTTTCAATTTTACTAAATGAAGAAGATGAGTGGAAACAGCCAATGTTTTTGCCCCCAGAAGGAACAGATTGCTAGTGGACGACTAGCAATACAATTTGGTCAACAAAGTAAAAGCACGAAAGCCATGCGATCTGAAATAGCTGACTACTTTCGGTGTAACCAACCACAATGATTTGGGAATCGCAAAACTTAGGTATTTATAAATATTTAATTTGATAAAATTTTAATAGAATAATAGATTTAAATTTAAAAATTAATATTTATTATAAATTTAAGTTAAATTTAAATTTTATATATTAAGTACCTATTATCTAAATTTATTTATATAAATAATTAATTGAATATAAAATATATATATATAACAAAAATAAGAATATTAGAAAATACTAAGTGAATTACTTTTATATATATATATATATATATATATATATATATATATATATATATATATATATAAATATAACAAAAATAAGAATATTAAAAAATACTAAGTGAATTACTTGAAATACCGTGAATCCCATTCTGTTATAATGCTTATTTCCATCAATGCCTGGCGCCATTGTTCCACCCTGTCTAAACAACCTTTGAGTTCTTCTCCATGCTTAGCAATAGTAAATGCCTTCCCAAAATTCCCAGTCAGCTCTTGAACATCGGTCGGATCTACATGGTAAAAAACTGGTAAGACTATTTGTCCTAATGTTTTTCTGCATTCAAGTATCTTCACAAGCTCATTCAAGCACCATGAGGAATCGGCATAATTATCACCACTGAGACATATGATTCTGCAATTGCTGCCAAGAGAGCTGGTGAGATCTCTTCTCCTTTACAAAGGTTTTCATCCAAGAAGGCATTGATTTTTTTTTTGCTGGAAAGCATTAAAGAGATGAGAGACAAAACCATCTCGAATATCTTTGCCTCTATAGCTAATAAAAACATCATAGCTGGGACGGGTTGAAGAAGTAGAAGCCATGATAAGTGATAAAAGAAGGGTCTTGCAACTGGGTTTGAAGATGGTAATGTGACACAACAGTCCTTCAAATTTAGAACATATGTAATCTGAAACCAAACCATCAGAGTTTCCTCGAAACAATTGACTAACTACAAGTACTTTCAATAAACAAAATTCTTTCTCAAATGACAAATAAATAAATAAATAAAATGGCATCAACAAAATCAATTTATATATTAAGATACTAGGACAAAGTAATAAGGTACGCTAGTATAGAGTATTGGTTCTTTTAGCTAGAATTTCCTCATATGTACATAATTTATGTAACCTCTGAAAATTTCTAAGTAAATATAACATAGATATAGTCATTCTAATAAATCAAACAATCAACTCAAACGTTAAGCATATAAAAGACATGAAAATAAATAAACGAGCATACCAGTAAGTCGCATCATTTAAATAATAATATAATATTACCAAAGAACAATAACTCAAAACTCAATTGTGTTTCCAACTGCAGAAAAATTTATCTATCTTTGACCGCACCCAAAGGCTACTTATGTACCTCCTAAGAAGGATGATCAGGCCCACCTAGCTCTTAGTACATATGACAAACTTAGTGTTATAACTTCACTTGATTGAATTATCCATATAACATCCGTATAACATCTAAAAGTCTTTAAAGTTCTACTAAAATTTTGATATCTCACTTAAACTAGGATTGTTTCATTTCCCCCTATCAAAATTTCTTTTACATACAATCTTAAGCAAGCACCATAATCACAAGCTTTAAGGCTTAAGTCCAATAGTTCACATATTATAGTCCATCATTTAAGACAAGAAAAATAAATGTCTCCAGTGAGAAATACAACATTAAATCTAGAACACTATATAAAAAAATATATATAAATAAATAAAAGGAAGTGTAGAACGAAAATAGCATACTCCTATTAGCATATTTCAAAGATTTTCTATATGATGCGCTTGATTATTACTCATATCAAAAGTAAATTAAACATGCACATTTTTCCATTAGGTACAAAAGGCCTTGTGTGTGTAGCTTGTCACTTGAGATGGTCCACTCATTGTCCTATGGCTAAAATCTGAAAAGAAAAGAAAAATATAAATTTAGTTTCTTAGCTTCTTCGTCTATCTTTTCTCTCTTTCTCTCTTTTTTTAGAAGATATATATCTCACTTATGAGAATGTGAACGCAAGAGAAGCAATTTACTAGAATTAATCAAGTCCATTACCACCACAGCAGGGCCAGGAAAGATACATGTAGGAATAACAAATTACAAAGACAAGATTTCATATTTCACTACATGAGCTCATATAGAACATTTACTGTAGTTTCATTGTATAACTACTGATTAATTATTATCACCAAGGTCAATCATGAAAACTAGACCTGGATTACTTTAAACTTTGCCAAAATGGATTAAAAGAAAGACTGAAATGTGCTTCTATAGAGTATAACCTGGTTTGAAATGTCTTATTCTTGCTCAAAATTCAAGATATTTAGGTCATAGAAATGAGCTGCAATAGGCTAGTTCAATTCTTTATAACTTTATGCATGCATTTGAATAACTTTGTATTAGCCTAAGCCTCATTCACATTCATCAATATATGTCATGCACAGAAACGAAGAAAACAGATCATTTCAGGGGATATCTTGATCATGTAGATCCATTCAAATATTTTAGGGTTTCTAGATTCTTTAAGTTACTGATTTAACTTAAAAGAGCACACCCATAGTCTACTAAAGTAGCATTATTTATGATAGATCAGAAAAAGACCATGCAAAACCAATGGAAAGAAGGTATTTTAATAAAATATAAACATTGTTAAAATTAACAACCAGCTGCAACATTAATAAGAAAGTTTAATAGCCACGACACCTCAAAGAGCAAATGTTTGTCTTGTATTTAAGCATGAGAAAAATTGCAATTATAATAAAAATAAACTCAAACAAAACCAGCCAAAAACACAGCAGAAATATGGCATACTCCATAATCGATGGCATTGAAGTTTTGATACTTTCATAATTTCAATAAACTAGTCCTCCCAATAATTTTTTTTTTCTATCATTTAGTCTTTTTGTTCTGCAGTGCTTGTTGCTAGCAAAACCTGAACAACATTAAGCAGAACAAGACTTTTTGAACAATTATTTACAGAGATATTTTCCAAAGCTCTACCACAGTATCAAACAATAACCTTTTTTTTTTCTATGAAAAAAAAAATATTGAAAATTGTACATCACGATCCTACTTTTGAAATCTAATCAACAAAATAGAAAAAAGCAAACGCAAATTAAACAATACATAAAAAGATTTTTTTATATATATAATATGAAGAAAACTCACAATTGGGTTAAGGAAATCATCCAATCTGAGTTGAGTTTTGGAATTTCCTCCTCAGTTCCCTTGACTTAGATGGGTTCCTTTTGTTGAGAATTTAACCAAATCTTTGGTGGAGTGTTGTTGCAGAAATTTTCCTCTTGCCTCTCCCTGTCTTCGTACTCCTCCACTTTTCCCTTCTCTCTTCTCTTTCACTTGAACTAATGGCTAGAGAGGTTTCATTGGTACATATAGTGATGAGAGTGGAATGGGCTGCACTAGAAATTGGAGGGGAAAATATGACAGCCACACAACTCTCTCCATCAATTTTAGTGTTTTCAGGTGGAGATTGCGGTGAATCAATTGGTTATGGACAATAACGGGTGAGGGAATGCTATTAGAGATGAAAATGGACAATGATAAGAGGGAAATTCCACCGAAAAATTTGTTGGGTGTTCAAGGTCTAGGTCATGGCTTGGCCAAATCTCCTCCTTTTCCCACCTTTTTCCCGATTCTTGACTCTTCCTCTTTTCTTTCCTCTTTTTTTTCTTTTTTTTTATTTTTCACGTTCCCTTATTTTGCGGAAGAAAAAGCAGCAAGCAAGTCATTTTAAAAAAAATTTCACTTTACTCCTTGAACTCTTTAAAAATTAAATTTTCAATCTCAAAACTTATAATCCCATTTATAGGTCCAATTTCAAATTAAATATTCTACCCAAAACTTCTAAATTTTTTTTCCCATATTCTCATACATCCATTTTGATTACTTTCAAGAATTGCTAAAGAGAGCAAAAACACTATAGATTAATAATTCAATAAACAATTATGAGACAGAGTAGAAATGATGCAAATTAAACAAAGAAAGAAAATGAAGATAACTGGAAACACTACATGCACTTTCTGTGAAGGAAAATAAACTGAAGGAACGACTAGCACCAGGAACAGGTCAAATTGATTCTTGGGATGATTTTGTTTGAAAGCATACAAGCTAAAGAGAAAGAGCTTCATCATAAATTAATTTTTCAACCCCATATATATAATCCTCATCGCAAACATTTTTAAGCAAATATCTTTCTCTGCTAGTTATAATAATTCTACTTTTATTATGATACAAATCATGATCTCTTGCTAAAAGCTTTAAATGGTTTGGATCATCCACATCGTCAACAACATTGACGACCTTTTTACTACGATGTTTTCTCTTAATGAAAGCAGGTAACTGAGGTGTGTTTATAGGTAAATTTTTTTGCCCTAAAAATTGCTCAATGATTTTATCTCATAAAGCAATTGATGTTTGTTTTCTCATATGCTCTTTGACATTATCAACAAAACATTAACTATCAAATTTGTATGAGTTTTTGACTGTATACTTCATTAGTAATAGTTGTCCTGTCAATACCTACCATACCCCAAATTCCTATGACTCTTTTATTATCCGTTGATTCAATACTTAATAAGGATTCCGCTTTCATTACAGGTGACTCAAGTCCAACTAAGTTGTCAATGGGAGAATCACTTGAAGAGAAGCAACCTAATTTCTTTCAAACATCATTAACTATTTTCGCAACTAGTTTGGATTCAGACTTGATACATATGAAGAACAAATGCTAGTAAGTTAATGGTAGACTCACTTTTGGTAATAGACAATTAATATGCTTTTTTATCCAAATTGATAGCAATATATATATATAACAAAAATAAGAATATTAAAAAATACTAAGTGCATTACTTGAAATTCCGTGAATCCCATTGTTTTATAATGCTTATTTCCATCAAAGCATGGCACCATTGTTCCACCCCGTCTAAACAGCCTTTGAGTTCTTCTCCATGCTTAGCAATAGTAAATGCCTCCCCAAAATTCCCAGTCAGCTCTTGAACATCAGTTGGATCTACATGGTAAAAAACTGGTAGGACTATTTGTCCTAATGTTTTCCTGCATCCAAGTATCTTCACAAGCTCATCCAAGCACCATGAAGAATCGGCATAATTTTGAGAGAAAATCACTACTGAGACATATGATTCTTCAATTGTTGCCAAGAGAGCTAGTGAGATATCTTCTCCTTTACAATGGTTTTCATCCAAGAAGGCATTGATTTGTTTTTGCTGGAAAGCATTAAAGAGATGGGAGACAAAACCATCTCGAATATATTTGCCTCTATAGCTAATAAAAACATCATAGCTGGGACGGGTTGAAGAAGTAGAAGCCATGATAAGTGATAAAAGAAGGGTCGTGCAACTGAATTTGAAGCTGGTAAAGAGAGCAAAAACACTATAGATTAATAATTCGGTAAACTATTCTGAGACAGAGTAGAAATAATGTAAATAAAACAAAGAAAGAAAATGAAGATAACTGGAAACACCATATGCACTTTCTGTGAAGGAAAATTAACCGAAGGAATGACTAATACCAGGAACAGGTCAACAAAGTATTTAGCTACAAAAAGGTACAAAGTCATAGATTTAAAACTATGCAGATATTAAAATAGCTACATAATAGAAGCAAATTAAAGAAAGATATCACTTTGTCAATATATATAAGCTTTAAATTAATAATATTGATAAGGAAAAAAAACGAATAATATTCATTGAGTCATCTTTAAAATTGTGAGATTTAAAGATTTAATTTTAATTAAAGACGTATATTAAAAACATAACATCAAAATTCATAAAAATAATTATTATTTTAGTGAATTAATATGAATGAAGGGAATTTTAGGAAAATATAAAATAAAATTTATTACTTTAATTATATTAACAATATACTCCCGCATTTCTCAACAGATCTAACAGCAGATTAGTTACGGCTGTAGTTATTTAGAAACCCTTCCTTGCCTTGAATTCAGCCTTGTTCTTTTCACCAAGGATGCGAAACATCGGTTGTAGAGTAACCCAGTTGTAGATCCAACAATAAATCAAAAGCAAGTCCAGGAATGAGTCCAAAAACAAGCGGGTTATTTGAGGATTCTTCAAGAATAGGATTGGTAGTTTGTGTTTAATCACAACAAAACTGCTGTACAATTAAAACACACAGTCCTGGATTGCCCAAGAAACTGGAGACAGGAAAAATGTCGAACTGGCCTTTATAGGTCCTTGTAGATCGTTGTCTGCAACACCGAACCAAGACAGGAAATGTTGTCTTTTAGTTCTTATTTATTCTCTCCCCTAGCAAGAGTTTTATTCTCTTTATAAAAGACTTTTTTTCATTTTGATTGTGGATGCTTTTGATTTTTTAGATGGATTGACTGTGGTGTTTATTCAAAATTTATAATTCAGCACAATTTATCTTATAAGCAAAATTTTATTAATAAATGAAATCCAGAAGATATTGTTTAATGTCTAACCTTCAAACACCTAATAAGACTCTGCGGTGGTGGTAGTGCTGCAAAAGATTACAAGTACTTTGTAAGAGTAAATAAATTATATTTAAAAAAAGAGTAAATAAATTATGAGAAATTCCTGTACCTGTTGTAAGGTTTTTGTTCTGGTTTCAATCTAAGGGGAGAAGGTTCTTCTTCCTCATCTTCTTGATTTCTGCTTCTCTTTTTATTTCTGCAACCACCATTGTCTCGAACATATATAGGATGTACCCCACATTTAATTATACCCTCGGTATATGGACCCACACATTGAAGTGTGGATGAGAACTTGTAAAGGCAGAACTGAAATGAGGCCTCAACGAAACTGTCTTCCATGTTGAACAATTCATTCCAAAGACACACATGTTTTGATTCTAACTCATCAACCGCCCATGAATAAGGGAAATCAAAATTGAAATTTTTACTGTTATGTCCAGATTTATCAATGAATTGGGCTTCGCAAGTAAACCTAACAGGATAACCATAATGATTTTTGGGATAAAAAACAAGGCATAAAGAAACACCAATCAAGTTTGGCTTATCTAGCGTGAATGAGAGAGAAGATCCACTTTGGTTCTTATATCTCATCCTTTGAGGCACTTCATCCCCGGGTATACATAATTTTACAATCTGTACATGAAAATCATTCATTATTTTATGAAAAAATAAAATCCAAACTTATCGTGATGATCCTTGTAACACCTGAGAAAAGGAAGCATACCTCTTGTTTCAACAGATGCGTTTCCAATACATCCTCCATTACTTTCTCCTTATCCAAATTGATGCAATTACGAAATTCAAGAAAAGTTATAGTTCTATCTTCGACTTCGTGTTCTGGGAAAAGGAATGAAGTTGATGCAGATTCCAAAGATGTGCAACCCGATGCATGCAATCTTTCTAAGCATGGAAGCTCTGGTAATAATTTAAGTCTCTTGCAATCATTTAACCAAAGTTTTTTCAACTGAGATAGTTGTTTAATGCTTGCAGGTATACTCTCAAAATTGCTTTCACTTAAATCTAAGGATCTCAATGACACTAAACACACAAGACTCTGGGGAATTTCTAATATACCACAGTAACCTAATTCCATATTCAGTAAACAAGACAAACCTGTCAAAGGAGGCAATGTCAAACCTTCGCAGCCACTACACTGTAAGGAAGCCAAATTTTTCAATTGATTGATGGAGGATGGTAATGCTTTTATTCCACTGTAGCTTATACAAAGGGACTCTAGAAATTCTAAATCCCCTATGTTCTCTGGCAAATCAGTGACATTCAAACAATTTGACATATTAAGGTGTGTAAGAGATTTCAGATTGCAGATGCTTTGGGGAATACCATGCAGTTCTGAGCAATACCTCAGATTAAGTTCTTTCAGACATTTTAACTCGCCAATGCTGCTAGGAATCTCAATCAAGCTTGAACATCCATCCAAGCATAAATCCTCAAGATTTGGGACACTAGACAACTCTGGAACCCTGATCAGCTCCAAACATTGCTTGAGGTTTAAAATTTTCAAATTTCCAAGAGCCTGTAATGAAATATCAATAAAATTAGCAATTGCTAATTAACTTCACAAAATGCAGCTAAATTTTATGTTTGTAGCACAATAAATCTTGCCTTATCTCGATTCCAAAGCTGTATGAGGTTGCTCCAAGGCATGTGAAGTTCTACAAGATTTTTTGGGCAAAAATTTGGTGGCAAGGATTCCAAAGGGTATCTGTCCCAGTAAAGGTATCTTAGCTCTTCTGGTAGAAATTCAAAACCACTAGGAAGCAGCACTTGTCCTCGTCCTGAATTAAAAACACTGGAGAAGTTGAGGAATCTAAGATTGCACATCTTCATGAAGGCTCTGGAACTTAGCACCAAATTATCCTTCGTCTCATACATGTTAAGTAATATGCCTTCAACATTTTGAGTCCCCTAATAAAATAACAACAAAAGATCATTATTTATCACATAATTCCACGTGAGCTACTGTTCTTACAAGACTCAAATATAAGAAAAATGAAACAAGAAACTGCACTAATTTAGTCCTCACCGTATCTGTTGTCAATACACGACAAATATCATTGTAATTCCATAACCTGCTGCGTGCTCCAGGTTGTTTGGATTCCTCATAAACAATTTCGAAGCCCATTTGTTGCAACAAGTCATGCATACCAACAACATTGTTTGATGAAATGGTTATGAGAGATTTATCAATTAGACAACTTATTGTACTTCTTGCAGATAAACCACAAGCATCTAGTATTCTCTCAACATTACCTCTAGGCTCCCCCTTAAAGAAACATGCAATATGAAGAAATATGTTTTTTTTATGACGATCTAGTTTATCATAACTTATTCTCAGGACATTTTGAATGTTCAAATCAGGAATTTCTTTCAGTTTTTTCAACTCACTTTCCCATTCTTCTATACCCTTTTTATACATATTAGAGCCAAAAACTCTAAGAGCCAACGGATTGCCTTGAGCATATCTTATTGCCATCACCGATAGCTTCTCATATCTTTCTTTGGGATGATCTTGTTTGAAGGCATATAAGCTAAAGAGACGAAGAGCTTCATGATCAATTAATTTTTTAACCTCATATATACACTTCTCAAGGCAAACATTTATAAGTGTTTGCCTATCCCTGCTGGTTATAATTATTCTACTTCCCATATTGTACCAATCACAAATTCCACCTAAAAACTTTAAATCGTTTGGATCATCTACATCATCAAAGACAATGAGTACTTTTTTACTTTGAAGTCTTCTCCTCATGAAAGCCCCCAAACGAGGTGTATCTATATATCCATCTTTCTCTCCTAACAATTGAAGAAAGATTTTATCTCGTAAAGCATTTGATGTTTGCTTCATTATTTCTTCTCTAACATTGGCAACAAAGCAGTGACTGTCAAATTTAGCCTTGATTCGATGAAATACTTCTTCAGCAAGAGTTGTCTTTCCAATACCTCCCATCCCCCAAATTCCTACAACTCGTTTATCATTTATTGATTCAGAAAATAATAATTCTTCCATTTTCTTCACACGTGATTCAATTCCAACTAAATCATCATTCTCATAATCACCTATAAAGGTGTCATTTAATTTCTCCAAAGCAACATTTACTATTTCCTCAACTAGTTCGGACTCAGACCTGATTATATATGAAAAAGAAATGTTAGTAAGTCAGACTTCTAAGTAAATAACATGCAAGCAATATATATATTTCTATTTAGAAAAATAAGATACTGATATTAAGTTTGATATTAACACTGTTTATATTTGAATTTGATCATGGTGAAATTTATTTAAAATTATGGTATGTGCTATCTGAACTAATGATACACTGATTTTCTATTGAATGTTATGTACTTAGATGTATGTAAGAATTTTTTGTATTATATCTAAAGATTAATCTTAGAATTTCAATTTGCAAGCAATCTAATTAAGCATTGAGTTTTTAACTTTAGCTAAACATTAATTTTTTTCTTTTTAATTATATGCCCCAATTGTTGCCATATTATTCTTAGAATGTGACAAACCGACAATGTGTAGCGATCACATCATTTATGTTATGCATTTGCCCACAAGATGCTGTTTCCTTTTGATTTTGGAATTAGTATTTCATTTTCTCGTTCAATAAGGAAACGTTAAGATTTAGCCAAATGGCATATTCTTTAATTTATTGCTTATTGAATTAAAAAAAAAATCTAACATTTGAATTTGTTACTCATTCTATCCAAACTTATTAATTTTAAATGATTAAATTAAATTTTTTTAAATAAAAAATTATTGAACACTCAAAATAAAATTTAATAAATTACAATTTTATCCCCAAGATTTGACAAAACCTTACAATTTATATTTTCAAAACTACCCAATTTCATCTTGAAATTTGGTAAAACTTACAATTTATTCCCTTAATTTAAACTTCACTTTACCAAATTTCAAAAACTAAATTGTAATTTTCTTGTTACAATTCGGGGATAAAATTTGATTGCCAAATAAAATTTCTTTAGTCTTGAAAGGTTTGATTTAATTGTCTAAAATTAAAAAATTTAGATAAAAAAAATAAATACAAATATTTAGATTTTTTAAGTCAGTTTGTCATTATATATTGATATTTCTTTCATCTATATATATATATATATATATATAAAGGTTAAAGTATCTATGCATATAATCAAGTATTTATGATACATGAATTAAAATAACACCCTCAATATAAAGGTAAAACACAAATATTCTAAAAAATTCATATATTATATGTTGAGGACACATATGTTAAAAACTATGATAAATATGATGTAATATCATAATCAATTATTTTAACATATGCCAAATAAGGGTAGTCTAGTTAATTTTCTTAGACTTTTAACAATGTAAGAGGTGAGGATGTCTCGAGTTCACTATTTCATTTATATATAAAAAAATAATTATAAATTAATAATTAAGTGATTTATTATCAAATTCACCATTATATATATTAAGATTAACTTTTAGCAATTTGTTTGCACCCAAAAACAAAAGAAAAAACCGCCATTATTATTCTTGCTAATATAAAATATGAATAAATAGATTTATTTCCAAAAAGAAAACATATATAAGAAACAAACTAATAGTATCCAATTAAATATTTGTATATATATTGTTGTCATTTCTTTTTAAGATATACATCAATGAAATAGAGCCATTCATCATGTATCCAATTAGGACTAAAGTTATCTCTAATTTAAAATAATAATAATAATAATAATAATTAAAATAAAAACGTTAAAAAAATAATAATTAACTTACTTGATATTCCGTGACTGTGAGTCCCATCCTGCTAAGTTGCTGATTTCTTTCAAAGCATGGCACCATTCCTCCACCTTTTTTACTTCTTCTCCATGCTGAGCCTGAGAGAATGCCTCTCCAAAATTCCCTCTCAGCTCTTGAACATCAGTTGGATCTACACGATAAAAAACTGGTAGGACTATTTGTCCTAATGTTTTCTTGCATTGAAGTATCTTCACGAGCTCATCTAAGCACCATGGAGACTCTGCATAATTTTCAGAGAATATCACCACTGAGATGTATGATTCTTCAATTGTTTCGAAGAGAGAACTTGATATCTCTTTTCCTTTATCAAGGTTTTCATCCAAGAAGGCTTTGATTTGTTTTCCAAACAAAGCTTTCAAGAGATGGGAGAGAAAATCCTTACGGATATCTTTGCCTCTAAAACTAATGAAAGCATCCCATTTCTTGTACTGATCTGGAGGAGTAGAAGAAGTAGAAGCCATGTCTGGAGGAGTAGAAGAAGTAGAAGCCGTGGTAGAAGGCTTTTTTGCAAGCAGAGTTTGAACAATGTTTCCCGTGAGAACTGAGTTTGAACAAGGTAATTAACAAAACAAATACCAGAGATGTATATTTTTTGCGTGTGGAAAACTGCTTTGACGCAATAAAAATTTATAGGCATACAGCATGATTGGAAGCACCTTCCCAGAAGGAACATATTATTGTTGGGGAAAACGAATGAGGGAAGACAAAAGTCATCATGCGATTGAAATTCCACAAATAAAAGAGCTCATTTTTGTCAACTTTTAGGATAAATTATAAATTAGTTTTTAAAATATATCAAAAGCCACGTATTAATCCCAATATTTTTTACACAAATGATTTACTTCTAAAATTTGATTTCGTTAATCCATTAGTTTAAATTGACTCAATTTAAAATATTTTAAAAATATTTAATATATATATATTAAAAAATAATTACTTATTTAATTTGTTTAACTAATTCAAATTTAAAATCCCATCAATAGATTAAAATTCATTAGTTAAAATTAATTAATTTTAAAATAAAAGAGGTTCACATCTAACAATGTAGTCAAAGGGCCAACAAAAGCTATGGCTTGTTTCAGTAATTACCCAAAAAAAGGCAACAAAATACTTGAAATACTATGCAATTTCTAGGAAGCTAACTTTGTATTAAAGACAGTTGAGGAGTTGACTTGTTGGATGCAAATTTTTTCAAGGAAAATATACTTTTAAGTTGGCTTGACTTCTATAAAGGCATAAACAAAATGACTCGAAATTACTTTATGCACCTTCTAAGATATGAGAGAGATTATTGTGTATTCCTGAAATATATATTCCCTCTCTCACAGGACATGAGACTCACTATTTCTTTAATTCAAGGAATAATTATAATTATGTATATATAAATTTTTTTATTTTTTTATTTTCTGATTTTTTTTAATTGATGAAATGAGAACTTTTTTTTTTCTGATTTTCTATGGTATAGCAATCCATCTCTTTTTGTCTAAAACACTGAAAAATATTCACTAAAACATATTTTCTTTACATACAAATTTAAATATTTTTATTTAAAAAGATAGAAATAAAATTTTTGGATACATTACATCACAATTATACCTTAATTTTTTTACTAAAAAAATTATACCTTCATGTTAAAAAAATTATCCAAATTTAAAAGTCAAATAAAATTGAAAAAAGTGCTTAAAGTTTTTTTTTTAATCAGGTATATTTTCAAATGAATTTTGATTTTAATATGTCAATAAAATATCCTAATTTATAAATTCATTAAAAAATATAAAAGTTTGATTTCTAAATCTAGGTCTTAGAAAGTCTATCAAGTTAAATAATAATAAATTATCATTAAGTGAAACATAATTTTTATTAAATAATTAAATTAGGTGTTTTGTCAATATGATTAGGTTAACCAAATCAAAATAATATAAAAAAAAAGTCCACGTCCAAATCAATTCAAATTAAAAAGAAAATTCACCTATATTATTCATTTCATGTTTATTATAAATTAAAATTAAAAATATTAGATTAAATGTAATAACGTGCTATTTCGGTAACTTGACTTGGTTGTTTCTCTTTGGATGATTTCCACTCTTACTTATATCCAAAGAAAAATATAATAATGTGCAAAATGTCTCTATTAGCGGAGAGAAAACAGAAGAGCCAAAGTTTGAAGAACAAGGAAAGGAATAAATAAATAAAAAATAGTAAAATTTACTTTTAAATACATATGAAAAATGAATTTTCTATATATCTTTATGCATACTCAGAATGCTTCAAATTTAACAAAAATTCTAAGAAACAAAACTAATGGATTAATGATAATTTATTATGAAACGCAGCATATAGAAAATGAATGGACGTAAAAGAAAAGAACCAAGCTGACAAAGCAAAATGAAGAAATGGTGCGGAGAAGCATAAGTAAAACGGTGCGTGCTGGAAAGATCTAAGGCAGAGCAAGAGATGGATTCCCGCGTTTCTCAACAGATCTATCAACTAACAACAGGTTAGTTACAGCTGCAGTTAGTTAGAAACCCTTCCTTGCCTCGAATTCAGCCTTGTTTCATTGTTTCTTTTCACCAAGGATGCGAAAATAAAGGGGAGAAGAAGGCGGACAGCAACTCTCCCTTGCCAACCATGACATCCCCGGCGTCAATCGGACTTCCTCGCCTCTTACTCACTTCCTCCAGCCGTCGATAAGCCCTTCTGTAATCACAATTGTAGTCGACGGACGGTCAACAGAGAGAAGAAATTGAAAGTTTTGAAGCCCGAAGCTGTGAGTTTGTTTGCTACAATCTCTTTAATTCTATATTTGCGGCATTAGATAAGTCTGAAATTCTGATCAAGTCCTTAGAGTGGCTGAGGTCCATCAGTTTCAAATTTCCAAGAGGCTGTAAATTTTATCTAAATCAAAAACTTAATTAATTAGTCTTCAAAAATAAGTATTTCATGATGAAATAAGATTATTTTAAATCAGGAATATTAAATTTATATTTATGATTTTCGTTTAGAAATTCAGTTAAAAGCAAATAATCAAAAAAATTAAGCATTCGAATTAATGAAACTTTTAATATAAGGGCAGCCATATAAAGCTTTAAGAAATAGGTTGGTGGGAATTTTCATGCCCAGATAAAACCGAGAGGTAAACTAAAAGGAATCCTTGGGATCCGCAATTTAATATCTGCTTTAAATTCAAGTTCTGCGTCTAACCAACCGAGCTGCAGACTACTAACTAGTGAGTGAGCAATTGTTTTTAATGCAAAGCCACAATGTCTTGGTATGCATTATTTGCTTGCTTGTATTGCTTCTCTAGTTCTTGTCCTGTGTGTGTTTGCTAGAACTTCACTTCTCTAGTCCTCGAATTGAATTTCTTTGCAATTTTGTTGCTCACACAGATAGATGGAAAAAATGAAGGAGATAAATGCAACAAAGACTTTAGAATTCATTGCTCATCGAGCAATAAGTGAAATTCAATAAATGAAATTCAATAGTAAAATAAGAGATTATTTTATCATCATAGTAATTGTCGTCTATTTCATAGTCATTGTCGTCTTTCAAGCATACAAACGGAGCTTATTTTATCCTGATGAGATCATTGGATCCTTTTATTGTCTTCTTCTTCTTCTTCTTCTTCTTCTTCTTCTTCTCTTCATTGACATGAAATTATTAATATTTTATCAGTAATGTATTGAAACTTCATAGCTTGTGTTAATGGACTTGAGGAAATGCATGAGGAAGGAAGCATGCCTTGTGTTGCAACAGATGCTTTTCAAATACGTCCTCCGTTACTTTCTCACATACATCCTTGTCCAAATTGATGCAATTATGAAAGTCAAGATATGATTCTTCGTTTTTGTATTCATATAATAAGTCTTCATCTTTGTCTTCTAAGCATGGAAGCTCTGGTAAAGATTTAAGTCTCTTGCAATCATTTAATCCAAGATATTTCAAATTCGGCAGTTGTTTAATGCTTGCAGGTACGCTCTCAAAATTGTTTCCACATAAATGTAAATGTAACAATGACACTAAATCACAAATACTCTGGGGAATTTCTAATATACCAGTGTCACGTAAATCAATCCTCCATGAACGGGACAAACCTGTCAAAGGAAGCAATGCCAAACCTTCACATACACCACGCGCCAAGTCTACCAAATTTTTCAGTTGATTGATGGCGGATGGTAATGTTTTCATTCCACTTGCATTTATGCAAAGTAACTCCCGTAATTCTAAATCCCCTATGTTATCTGGCAATTCAATGACATTCTATTATGTACTGCATAAGCGTGTAAACTGTAAAGAAATAAAGCAAAATATCAATATTTATGTGGTTCACCCTCTCAACATAGAACTACATTCTACTATCATCAATAAATAATCATCAATTTACAAGCTTAAAGCTAT
The DNA here is from genome assembly GCF_030052815.1 of Hevea brasiliensis. Classification (NCBI taxonomy): domain Eukaryota; kingdom Viridiplantae; phylum Streptophyta; class Magnoliopsida; order Malpighiales; family Euphorbiaceae; genus Hevea; species Hevea brasiliensis. The sequence goes on from NC_079506.1 coordinate 8,866,734, forward strand.
ACTACCCATAAACCCAATTATACCCAAGAGAATCCATACTACATCAAACTGTTCATAGTAAATACATTAGTTAATCCCTTTTAGTCTCCTCTGAGTATAACCCAATATATTTGCTATTACAATACTATACCACAAAGAGTGTCTTCAACTATATAGGCAAAGCCCTCTCACCAATGGATAAAAATCATTTCCTCTTAAATTTTATGTCTTTTTTCTACCATAGGCTCAAGCGTATTTTCACTACAATGGGCAAAAGCCCCTCATCATTGGGCAGAAGCCCCTCATCATTGGGCAGAACTAAATCCTCAACAATTGGCAAGACTTCTCTTTATAATGGCCAATAGCCTCACTCTATAAGTTGAAAGCCTAATAGCACTTTTCACTATTCTCCTATTTATAGTATTAATTTGCTCAATCCTAATCTAATTAGAAGTTCCACTTAATTTAGGAATAACATTAAAATAAGAGTTCTGCTTTATATAGGAAATATTCCTTTATCTTATTGAGAAATATTTCTCCCACTTAAATGAGGAAAAGGTCTTTCTAAATCCCACTGGGATTTTGAGTCATAATTCTAACAATCTTTACCTTGACTCAAAATCTATGAACTATTGCATACCTCCAATTCTCGGGTGCTTTCAATCATCACATATTTATGCTTGAGCTTAAACACTTCAAATTATCAATCTCTTCAATCTTTATCTTGGGTGTAACTTGCTTCTTTTTTCAAAAAACCTTCGCGGCATCAACTTTCTTGTTTTTGCATCAAAAGCTCCACCTTAAATTCAACTCTTCACTATCACTATTGTTGCATGTGTGACTTTCTATATGTCACAATATCTCCACCTTCAACCAAACTTACCAAAATCATTCTCATGGCTCTGATACCAATTGTGTATTATAACACTACACCACAAATTGTGTCTTTAACTATATGGGCAAAAGCCCTCTCATCAATGGATAAGAATCCATTTCTCTTGAATTCTATGTCCTTTCTCTACCATAGGCCAAAGCCTCTTTTTATTATAATGGGCAAAAGCCCCTCATCATTAGGTAGAGCTAAATCTGCAGCAATTGGCAAGACCCCTTTTTACAATGGGCAATAGCCTCACTCTATGAGTTAAAAGCCAAATAATCCTTTCTACCATTCTCCTATTTATAGTATTAATTTCTTCAATCTTAATCTAATTAAGAGTCTCACTCAATTTAGGAATAACACTAAAATAAGAGTTCTACTTTATATAGAAAATATTTCTCTATACTATTGAGAAATATTAAGGTCTCTCCAAATCCCACTAGGATGTTGAGACTTGAATCATAATTCTAACAATCTCTACCTTGACTCAAAATCCATAAACCATTATATGCCTCCAATTCTTGGGTGCTTTCAATTATCACATTTCCATGCTTGAGCTTGAATCCTTCAAATTATCAATCTCTCTAATCTTCATCTTGGGTGTAACTTGTTTCTTTCTTCAGAAAATCATCACGTCAACTTTCTTGATTTTGCATCAAGAGCTCCACTTTAAATTCAACTCTCCATCATCACTATTGTTGCATGCGCAACTTTCTATATGTCGCAGCCACTCCACTTTCAACCAAACTCACCAAGATCATTCCCATGGCTCTGATATCAATTGTTGTGCACTACAGAAGCGTGTAAATTGCAAAGAAATAAAGTAAACATACAAAATATCAATATTTATGTGGTTTATCCTCTCAACATATGGTTACATCCACGGACATGCCATTTTCCACTATATTCAATAAATAATTATCAATTTAGGAGCTCAAAGCTATACTACCCATGAATGCAATTACACCTAAGAGAACCCATACTACATCAAATTGCTCATAATAAATATATTAGTTAGCTCTTCTCAGTCTCCTCTATACATAACTCAATATATTTACTATTACAACACTACACCACAAAGGGTGTCTTCAACTATATGGGCAAGAGCCCTCTCACTAATAGACAAGAATCCATTTCTCAATCCTAATCTAATGAGTTGAAAATCAAATAACTTTTTTCACTATTCTCCTATTTATAGTGTTAATTTCCTCAATTCTAATCTAATTAGGAATCCCACTTAATTTAGAAATAATACTAAATAAAAGTTCTGCTTTATATAGGAAATATTTCTCTATCATATTGAGGAATATTTCCCCCATTCAAATTAGGAAAATGTCTCTTTAAATCTCCCTAGGATTTTGAGTCATAATTCTAACACATTCAAACAATTTGAGATATCAGGGTTTGTAAGAGATTTCAGATTGAGATGCTTTGTGGAACACTACGCAGTTCTTTGCAACCAATGACATAAATTTCTTTAAAACATTTCAACTCGCCAATGCTGCTAGGAATCTCAATCAAGCTTCTACATCTGTCCAAAAATAATAACGCAAGCTTTGGAACACTAGACAAGTCTGGAACTCTGGTTAGCTCCAAAGAGTTGCTGAGGTATAAAAATTTCAAATTTCCTTAGAGCCTGTAATGAAAATATCAATAAAATAAGCAGATGCTAATTAACTTAGGCAAACAGAGCTAAATTTATGAAGTCACACAAATAATATTCATTGAGTCATCTTCAAATTGTAAGATTTAAAGATCTAATTTTAATTAAAGACAAATAAATTAAAAATATAATATCAAAGTTCATAAAAATAATTATTTTTTTAGTGAATTAATATGAATGAAAAGTATTTTAGGAAAATATAAAATAAAATTTATTACTTTAATTATATTAACAATATGTTGTTAAATTATGTTAAAATAAAAGCATGTATATTTTGATGGATAGTGCATGAATTACATAAAAACAAAAGCGATACACTCCATCACAAAATCAGGCCTGGAACTTCAGTCTCTCAATACACCAACCTTCGTCTTTGCAATCGGATCTCAATACACCAAACAAGGTTCTCGCCGGCACATGCAGCCATTTTATGCAACTTACCCTGAGGTGTAAAGAATGATTGTCCGTTCTTGATTGAACTTTTTCATCCGCTTGCAGTAGATAGAATATTCCACCCTACATACTTCAACCTTTTCACATTTAACGGAGTTATTTATATTTATTTATCTATCTATTTAATATGCGGGAGTGGACAAATTTTGACCCTTTCAAGTTAAAAAGAAAATTCACCTATATTATTTCGTTTCATGTATATTATAAATTAAATTAAAATTAAAAATATTAGATTAAAATGTAATATCATGCTATTTCGGTAACTTGATTTGGTTGTTTCTACTCATATTTGTCAACCCAATAAGTAATCCATTATTTTAGGGTTAACCATTTGATATCTGTTGGAAAGAAGTTCTAAAATTTTGTTCCCCTCATTCATCTCTCTAATGAGACTAATATTGTAGGAATCCTACATCAAAAGAATACAAAGTAAAAAGGTAATATATAAGTGGCTGGGTTACAATATTGACTTGACTAGTCATTTTGATATGTAAAAGTAATGTAATTACTTATATAAACTCAAAATAAAATGATTTAAATTGTAATTTGTCCAACACTCTCTCTAAATTTAACAAATATAGTCTTGCCTTGTGATATTAAAAATGCAGAGGGATTTGAATCTTCTTTGAAAGTTGGTGTACAATAATTCTAATTCAATAAGCTTGATCAGATTTTGAAGAGATGAGGGAATCTCAACCAAACTTTTACATCCCTTTAAATATAAAAACTCAATATTTGTGGCATTAGATAAGTCTGAAATTCTGATCAAGTCCTTAGAGTTGCTGAGGTCCATCAGTTTCAAATTTCCTAGAGGCTGTAATGAAAGATAATTTTATCTAAATCCAAAATTTAATTTATTAGTCTTGAAAAATAAGTATTTCATGATGAAATAAGATTATTTTAAATCATAATAGTAAATTTATTTTTATGATTTTCGTTTAGAAATTCAGTTAAATGCAAATCATTAAAAAATTAACCATTCAATTTATAAAACTTTTAAGTTAACTTAAATATTAAATAAGCAATAGAATTATAAAAATGAAAACCTAAAAAAAAATCTCTTAAGAAAAAGAAAGCCTTGAAAAATAATATAAGTGCGCCATATAAAACTTTATGAAATAGGTTGGTGGGAATTTTCATGCCCAGATAAAACAGAGAGGTAAACTGAAAGGAATCCTTGGGATCCGGCATTTAATATCTGCTTTTAAATTCCCGTTCTGCATCTGACCAACCAAGCTGCAGACTACTCACTAGTAAGTGAGCAATTGTTTTTAATGCAAAGCAACAATGCCTTGGTTTGCATTATTTGCTTGCTTGTATTGCTTCTCTAGTTCTTGTCCTGTGTGTGTTTGCTGAGAACTTCACTTCTCTAGTTCTCGAATTGAATTTGTTTGCAATTTTGTTGCATGCACGGATAGATGGAAAATTGAAGGAGATAAATGCCTTTTGAATTCATTGCTCATTGACCAACAAGTGAAAATCAATAAATGAAATTCAATAGTAAAATAAGAGATTAAGGCAACATAATACATTACTCTAGCAATAAAACCCAATAATATGTCTGCATATAATGGTGAACAGTGAACACTGAAGAGAGTAATTGGGAAAAAAAATGAAATTCAATTTGGTAAATTTTAGAATTATACTTAGCTGGTTTAGAATGATAGCAGACAGAGGAAGTTACATAAAATAATAAAATCAGTATTTTGACCATAGGAGCTCACTTTTGCAGCTGCTAAGAATTTCTGGACATATTCCAAGATAAGAAAACATTAAAGAAAACAGAGCTTTTAAGGTAAATCTTGTAGGCTTTATAATCTGAATCTTTTCTCTATTTCATAGTCATTGTCGTCTTTCAAGCATATAGAGTAACCTACGGTATTTACGAATGGAATTCAGCATTATGAGAAGACATGCCAATGTGACAGATGATTTTCTGTGTTCTTTTGCAAAAAGGAACTCTATGAACTTCTGCAAGAACTTTAGTCTCTGGATGGGATAGAGTAACCCAGTTGTAGATCCAACAATAAATCAAAAGCGAGTCCAGGAATGAGTCCAAAAACAAGCGTGTTATTTGAGGATTCTTCAGTAATAGGATTGGTAGTTTGGTTGATCACCACAAAAGTGCCGTGCAATTGAACCAGACAGTCCTGGATTGCCTAAGAAACTGGTGACAGGAAAAATGTCAAACTGGCCTGATTGTGAATGCTTTTGAACTTTAAGATGGATCGACTGTGGTGTTATTCAAAATTTATAATTCAGCACAATTGCTTTTATCAGCAAAATTTTATTGATAAATGACATCTAGAAAATACTTAGTATGGACTTTGCCGATTAAACCAATCCGATAGGCTTCCCTATTACACCCAACAATGGTATTCCAAGTGAAAAAGCATAGAAAGAAAGGTACAAAACACGCCAATAATACAGCACCAAAGTTGCATCACAAAAGACAGCAAACAATTGCCAGCAGAACAAAAGCCAAAGGTTTAGAAAGCTGAGAGCTGCATCAAATTCTGCAGAAAAGTCGCACACAAAAGCCTCCAAACACGAAATCTGCAACAAAGAGGAGACGTACAAGACGAGATCAAGCAGCACAGCTAGAAACTTATGTTGATTTGAACTCTTAAATCGCTATAGGACCGGATGTGATGAGTTCTCTGATCAATATAATATGCAGTTTAATTGAAGAATTTTCGTGAAATCAAGTAGTACTTATTAATGGTTGTTATGATGTTTTAAATTTAAGAGAGAAATTTTATTGTAAATTTTATTAATGGTTATTATGATTTCAAACCTTGTGAATGTAATGTATTCATGTGGAAAGATAATGTAAAAATGAAATTCAATAGTAAAAATAAGAGAGTAAGGCAACATAACATATTAGTTTAGCAATAATACCCATCAATATGAGTGAACACTGGACAGAGTAATTTGGCAAAGTTCAGGTTGCATAAGAAGAATATGGAACAAAATATACTGTTTAATTTCTAACCTTTAAACACTTAATGAGTCTCTGCTGTGGCGGTAGTGCTGCAAAAGATTACGAGTACTTTGTAAGAGTAAATATATTATATTAACAAAAAAAAAAGAGTAAATAAATTATGAGAAATTCCTTTACCTGTTGTAAGGTGTTTGGTCTCGTTTCAATTTTAGGCGGAGAAGGTTCTTCTTCCTCATCTTCTTATTTCTGCTTCTCTTTTTATCTCTGCAGAGAAAATCATCTCGAACTATAGGAAGTACCCCACACTTAATTATAGCGCCGGAATTATGTTGTGGCTTGAGTGAAAAATGTTCAATGTGGTACTGTAACGAGGCCTCTTCAATGGAGAACTTAAATGTGGCCTCATCGAAACTGTCGGAAATGTAGAACAATTCATTCCAAAGGTACACATGTTCTGATTCCAACAGATTAGTTTTGCAATAAGGCTGGAAACTGAACTTGGAAATTTTACTGTTGTGTCCAGATTTATCAATGAATTGGGCTTCGCAATTAAACCTAACACGATAACCATAATAATTTTTGGGATCAAAAACAAGGCATAAAGAAACACCAATCAAGTTAGGCTGATCTAGTGTGAATGAAAGAGAAGATCCACTCTGGTTCTTATATCTCATCCTTTGAGGCACTTCATCCCCGGGAATACACAAACGAACAATCTGTACCATGAAAATTATAAATTATTTTATGAAAAAAAAAATAAAATAAAAACTTATCATGATGATCCTTGTAACACCTGAGAAATGAAAGCATACCTTGTGTTTCAACAGATGCGTTTTCAATACATCCTTCATCACTTTCTCCTTATCCACACTGAAGCAATTACTAAAGTCAAGAAATTTTTCAATTCGAAGAAAATTTTCAATTAGATCTTCGTCTTTGTGTTCTGGGACAAGGAAAGAAGTTGACGCAGATTCCAGAGATGTGCAATTCTCTAAAGACAAATCTATTAAGCATGATGGAAGCTCTGGTAAACATTTGAGAGATGTGCAATTCCCTAAAGACAATTTTCTTAAGCATGATGGAAGCTCTGGTAAACATTTGAGTCTCTTGCAACCAAATAAGTAAAGCTGTATCAACTCAGATAGTTGTTTAATGCTTGCAGGTATGCTCTCAAAATTGTTTTCAGTTAAACTTAAGGATTCCAATGAGACTAAAAGCCCAAGACTCTGGGGAATTTCTATTATACTACACTCATCTAAACTCAAATTCCGTAAGCGGGACAAACCTGTCAAAGGAAGCAATGTCAAACCTTTACAGCCTGTACACGTTAAGTCAACCAAATTTTCCCATTGATTGATGGAGGATGGTAATGCTTTTATTCCAATGCTATCTATACGAAGGTACTCTAGAAATTCTAAATCCCCTATGTTCTCTGGCAATTCAGTGACATTCAAAAAATGTGACATCCAAAGGAATGTAAGAGATTTCAGATTGCAGATGCTTTGGGGAATACTATGCAGTTTAAAGCATCTCGTTAGATCAATTCGTTTTAGACATTTTAACTCGCCAATGCTGCTAGGAATCTCAATCAAGCTTCTACATCCGCCCAAAAGTAAAACCTCAAGATTTGGGAATCTAGACAAGTCTGGAACTCTGGTCAGCTTCATAGAGCTGGTGAGGTCTAAAAGTTTCAAATTTCCAAGAGCCTGTGATGAAAATATCAATAAAATTAGCAAATGCTAATTAACTTCACAAAATGTAGCTAAATTTTATATAGCAGCACAATTACTCTTGCCTCATCTCCATTCCAAAGATCTGTGAGTTTGCTCAAGGGCATGCGGAGTTCCACAAGATATTTTGTGCAACACTTCAATGGCAAATAATTCAAAGGGTATCTATCCCAGTGAAGATATCTTAGACCTTCTGGTAGAAATTCAAGGCCGCTAGGAAGCTGCAATTGTCCTCGACTAGAATTAGAATCATTGAAGAATTTGAGGATTCTAAGATTGTACATCTTCTGGAAGGCTGTGGAACTTAGCACCAAATTATCTTTCACCTCATACATGTTAAGTGATATGCCTTCAACATTTTCAGTTCCCTAAAAAAAAAAACAGCAAAAGATCATCATATATCACTTAATTCCATATGAGAGCTACAGTTCTTACAAAACTCAAATAGATGAAAAATGAAACAAGAAACTACACTAAGTCCTTACCGTTTCTCTTGTCAATACACGACTGATATCCTTGTAATTCAATAACCTGATGCTTGCTCCAGGTTGTTTGGATTCCTCATAAGCAATTTCCTTGCCCATTTGTTGCAACAAGTCATGCATACCAACATGATTGTATGATGAAATGGTTATGAGAGATTTATCAATTAGACGACCTATTGTACTTCTTGCAGATAAACCACAAGCATCTAGTATTCCCTCAACACGACCTCTAGGCTCCCCCTTAAAGAAACATGCAATATCAAGAAATATACTTTTTTGATAACGATCTAGGTTATCATAACTTATTCTCAGGACTTTTTGAATGTTCAAATCAGGAATTTCTTTCACTTTTTTCAACTCACTTTCCCAATCTTCTATACCCTTACTATACATATTAGAGCCTAAAACTCTAAGAGCCAACGGATTGCCTTTAGCATATCTTATTGCGATCTCCGATAGCTTCTCATATCCTTCTTTGGGATGATCTTGTTTGAAGGCATATAAGCTAAAGAGATGGAGAGCTTCATGATTAATTAATTCTTTAACCTCATATATATGCTCCTCAAGGCAAACATTTATGAGTGTTTGCCTATCTCTGCTGGTTATAATTATTCTACTTCCCTTATTGTACCAATCAAGGTTTCCACCTAAACCCTTTAAAACATATGAATCATCTACATCATCAAAGATGAGGAGTACTTTTTTACTCTGAAGTCTTGTCATCGTGAAATCCCCTGGACAAGGCGTATCTATATATCCATCTTTCTCTCCTAACAATTGACGGAAGATTTTATCTCGCAAAGCATTTGATGTTTGCTTCGTTATTTCTTCCCTAACATTGGCAACAAAGCAATGACTCTCAAATTTAGCCTTGATTCGATGAAATACTTTGTCAGCAAGAGTTGTCTTTCCAATACCTCCCATCCCCCAAATTCCTACAACTCGTTTATCATTTATTGATTCAGAAAATAATAATTCTTCCATTTTCTTCACCCGATATTCAATTCCAACTAAATCATCATTCACGTAATTGCCTTTAAAGATGTGATTTAATTTCTCCAAAACAATATTTACTATTTCCTCAACTAGTTCGGACTCAGACCTGATTATATATGAAAAAGAAATGTTAGTAAGTCATACATCCAAGTAAATAACATGCAATCAATATATATATATTTCTATTTAGAAAAATAAGATACTGATATTAAATTTGACATTAACACCGTTTATATTTGAATTTGATCATGGTGAAATTTATTTAAAATTATGGTATGTGCTATCTGAACTAATGATATACTGATTTTCTATTGAATGTTATGTACTTAGATGTATGTAAGAATTTTTTGTATTATATCTAAAGATTAATATTAGAATTTCAATTTGCAAGCAATCTAATTAAGTATTGAGTATTTAATTTTAGCTTAACATCAATTTTTTTTTTTTATGCCCCAATATTTGCTATGTTATACTTAGAATGTGACAAACTGACAATGTGTACCGATCACATCATTTATGTTATGCATTTGCCCACAAGATGCTGTTTCCTTTTGATTTTGGAATTAGTATTTCATTTTCTCGTTCAATAAGGAAACGTTAAGATTTAGCCAAATTGCATATTCTTTAATTTATTGCTTATTGAATTTTAAAAAAAAAAAAATCTAACATTTGAATTTGTTACTCATTCTATCCAAATTTTTTAATTTTAGGTAATTAAATTAATTTTTTTAAAATAAAAAAATTATTCAACACTCAAATTAGAATTTAATAAATTACGATGTAATCCCTAAAATTTGACAAAACTTTATAATTTGGTCTTTATATTTTTAAAAACAAGCAATTTTATCATGAAATTTGATAAAACTTACAATTTAATCCCTTAATTTAAATTTTATTTTACCAAACTTCAAAAACTAAATTGTAATTCTCCTATTAGAATTCAGAGATAAAATTTGAGCATTGGATAAAATTTCTTTAATTTTGAAAGATTTGATTTAATTGTTCAAAATTAAAAAATTTAAATAAAAAAGAGCAGTAAATACAAATATTTATATTTTTTTAATTCAGCCGGTCATTATATATTGATATTTCTTTCATCTATATATATATATATATATGAATTAAAATAACACCATCAATATAAAGGTAAAACACAAATATTCTTAAAAATTCAGATATTATATGTTGAGGACACATGTGAAAAATTATGATAAATATGGTGTACTATTGTAATCAATCATCTCAACATATGTTAAATAAGGGTAGTCTAGTTAATTTTCTTAGACTTTTAAAAATATAAGAGATGAGAATGTCTCGAGTATTCCATTTATATAAAAAAATTTAATTTTAAATTAATAATTAAGTGATTTATTATCAAATTCACCATTATATATATTTAGCTTAACTTTTGGCAATTTGTCTACACTCAAAAACAAAAGAAAAAACCGCCATTATTATTCTTGCTTGAGAAGAATATTTTCATTAGACCCATAAATAGATTTATTTCCAAAAAGAAAACATATATAAGAAACAAACAAATAGTATCTAATTAAATATTTTTATAGATATTGTTGTCATTTCCTTTTAAATTATACATCAATGAAATAGAGCCATTTGTCATGTATCGGATTAGGACTAAAGTTATCTCTAATTTAAAATAATAATAATAATAATAATAATAATAATAATAATAATGAAAATGTTAAAAAAATAATAATTAACTTACTTGATATTCCGTGACTGTGAGTCCCATCCTGCTAAGTTGCTTATTTCTATCAAGGCATGGCGCCATCCTTCCAAAATTTTTACTTCTTTTTTATGCTTACTAAATGCCTCTCCAAAATTCCCTCTCAGCTCTTGAACATCAGTTGGATCTACACGATAAAATACTGGAAGGACTATTTGTCCAGATGTTTTCATGCATTGAAATATCTTCACAAGCTCATCCAAGCACCATGGGGAATCTGCATAATTTTCAGAGAAAACCACTACTGAAACGTATGAATCTTCAATTGTTTCCAGTAGAGAACTTGAGATCTCTTCTCCTTTTTCAAGGTTTTCATCCAAGAAGGCATTGATTTGTTTTCCCGACAAAGCTTTAAAGAGATGGGAGAGAAAACCCTGACGGATATCTTTGCCTCTAAAACTAATGAAAGCATCCCATGTCTTGTACTGATCGGGAGGAGTAGAAGAAGTAGAAGCCATGGTAGAAGGCTGTTGTACAAACAGAGTTTGAACAATGTTTCTCATGAGAACCGAATTTGAACAAGGTAATTAACGAAAGCAATTAAATACCAGAGATGTGTATTTTTTGCGTGTGGGGGTGTGGAAAACTCTTGGAGGCTATAAAAATTTATAGGCATATAGCATCATTGAAGGCGCTTTCCCAGAAGGAACATATTATTGCTGTGGAAAACGAATGAGGGGAGAAGTATGAAAAATATACCACTAATTAACGAAATTATCATAAAATATATATATATGGAAACACCCAAGTACCTTCCATAAAAGAATATAGGAAAATTATAAATTATAAAAAAAAAAAAGTTGACTTGACATCTATAAAGTTATGAATAAAATGACTCGGAATTATTTTGTGCACCTTTTAATATATGAGTGAGATTATTGTATGTTTTTTAAGTATATATTTTCTCTCCCACAAGACACAAGATTTATTTTTTTTTAATTCAAGGAAAAATTATAATTATGTATATATAATTTTTTTATTTTTGTTTTTTTTATTTTTTAATTGATGAAATGGAAATTTTTTTTTCTAATTTTTCATCGCACAACAATCCATCTCTTTTAGTCTAAAACACTAAAAAAGTAGATTAAAATATATTTTCTTTACATACAAATTTAAATATTTTTATTTAAAAAAATATAAATAAATTTTTTTGATATATTACATCACAATTATACCTTAATTTTTTTACTAAATAAATTATACCTTCATGTTAAAAAAAATTAACCAAATTAAAAACTTAATAAAATTGAAAAAAGTGCTTAGGGGTTTTTTTTTTTAATTAAGTCCATTTTCAAATGAATTTTGATTTTAATATGTCAATAAAATATCTTAATTTATAAATTTATTAAAAATAATATATATATATATATGTTTGATTTCTAATTAGAAAGTTTATTGAATCAAATAGTAATAAATTACTATTAAATAAAATATATTTTCCACCAAATAAGTAAATTAAATATTTCATTAATATAATAAATTATTTAAATTAAAATAATTACTATTATATTTTATATAAATAAGTGCTCGTCTCAATGACCGGATGTGAACAGTGCAACTTTTGGGAAGTTAACTTTGCATTAAAGGCGGTTGACGACTTGACATGTTGGACATGTGTTTTTTTGGAGGAAGATAAACTTTTAAATTATAATTTGAATTATTTTCGATAAGAATTATACTTCACTAATAAATTAGTACATAGTTTTAAGGTAAAAATATTTTTTAACCCCTCAAATTGTAATTTTAAATAGTTAAATTCATATATATTATTTATTTATCTATAAAATGCTTAAACATAATTAATAAAATTTAATATGATATCCACAGACATTTTTTCAATAATATCTTTTAGGGTAAATTATAAACATGTTTATATATATATATATATATATAATATTTTGAATTTATTTTTTTTAAATAGAAAAACTTTTATACTTTTTTTGTTCTCAAGCATCTATTTGACCATATTAAAAATTTTATTTATGTATATAATATCTATTGAAAAAAAATATAAAAAATGGCCTCAACAGTTTATGAAATATAAAAATAAATACTTGAAAATACTTTATAATTTCTGGGAAGCTAACTTTGTATTAAAGATAATTGAGCACTTAACTTGTTGGGAGCGAGTTTTTCAAGGAAAATATATTTTTAAATTGTAATATAAATTAATGCATAATTTTAAAATAAAAAAATATATATATTTTTTAATACGCCAAATTATAATTTAAAATGAGTTAAATTCATATATATTATTTATTTATTTATAAAATGCTTAAAATAATTAATAAAATTTAATATGAGATGCAAAAATTTAAATAGAAAAAAATAATTGATTTTAATATAAAAGAGAAACACAATAATTAATTCCTAATTAATGAAAAATCATGTGATGAGAAATAACTGAGTACTTTCTAGGTCAAAGACCTCTCATTTTCAATTCTAAAATTACTATTGGGTCACTTGGATTTGAGGTGAAAAGTTTTAGCTTTAGTATTATTTAGATTGAATTGAAACATTTTAAATATTATTAAAAAAAAATAATTTAAAAAATTTATTTTATTATTTTAAAATTTTAATAATTAAAATTTATCAAATTTAATTTTAAATTATTTTTTTAATATTCTCTAATTAATATATTTTAAAAAGTAATTTTTTCAATAGTAATTTCAACAATAATGCTAGATAAGTCTTTAAAAATTATAATTTTAAATTTTAATTTTAATTAGAGGTTAACAAAATAAATATAAATGATATAAAAAATAATTAATTTCAATATGAAAAATATACGATGAATGAAGAAAATTATCATGAAAAGATATGATTAGGAAACACATAAGTGACTTTCATAGAAGAATATAGGCAAAATTATAAATTAAATACTTAAAATATAGAATGTCATGCACCAAATTGTGGTTTAATACGAGCTAAATTTAATTATATATATTATTTATTATAATATTTATCACTTAGCCTTATTTATTTTTAGTATGCATATAAATAATAAAATTTAAAATTTTTTTATTAAATTTCAGTTTCAATTTTACTAAATTAAGAAGATGAGTGGAAACAGCCAATGTTTTTGCTTCCAGAAGGAATGGATTGCTAGTGGACGACTAGCAATACAATTTGGTCAGCAAAGTAAAAGCAAAAAGGCACGAAAGCCATGCGATCTGAAATAGCTGACTACTTTCGGTGTAACCAACCACAATGATTTGGGAATCGCAAAAGTTAGGTATTTATAAATATTTAATTTGATAAAATTTTAATAGAATAATAGATTTAAATTTAAAAAATAATATTTATTATAAGTTTAAGTTAAATTTAAATTTTATATATTAAGTGTTTATTATTTAAATTTATTTATATAAACAATTAATTAAATATAAAATATATTTTTTTATAATAATATTTTTATATATATTGTATTTAAATAAATAAAATTTAAATATTAAATTTTAAAATATAAATTATTAATTAAAAATATTTTTTTATAATTTATTAATTAAAATATAAAAAATTAAATAAATTAAAATATTAATCAAATAATGATAATTAAATTTAAAATAAATTTAAATAAGTAATAATAAATTTTAATTGTATTCACTATGAACAGAGTTAGTCTAAATATTTTACCATTGTCGTCTTTAATATCTGTCGACAGCTGTAAAAGACTCCTCATTTCCGATTCTGTCAACTGCAGCACATGTGATTGAAATTACGTAGATTTCAGTATAAAGCAAAAGAAATAAATCATTTCCTATTGTGCATGGTTACACTCTATTCCACAGGACTGAAATTTCCGCTCATGGCCCTGTATTAGTATGTTATGAACAATACTAACAGGACTCTCCTGTCCAGATTTCTAGAATGGTTCAAGCCCATTTCAGCATGGCGCTACAGCCTGAAACGCATCATAGACACCCATGGAATAGAAGACAGGCCCATCGCCTGACCCAACATCGTAACCTTGTTCATTTTTCATGTGCCTTTCTAGAAGGCCCGATGGACTCTCTGGACCTGCATCACGAATATGAGTGGAGGACTTATGAGGGGTCAATTATTGACAAAGATGCCATGGGACCCTTGAGAAAACAACTGGCTGAGTACCTCTGTGAAATCAACAGCTATTATTGCCTGGTGCCTCCCCATGTGAATTGTACATCACTTGGTCCCATTCGGTCTCTCACTGATGAGCCCATTGACTGGATCCATCCCATGTGGCAAGATTCCCAGGATTCAATGGACACAGAGTCAGGAGATGCCATTCAGAGTGCTGACCTACCATCTCCTGTACACCGACAGTGGCCAAAGGACTTTTTTGGAATCGACTCTGATGACTCTGACTTTGACACCCTTAATATGTCTGCCACTCCATGATAAGAGTTAAAAGTTTGACAGTCAATAATGTAATAATGTATCTGTCTTTATTTTGCTTTTCTTTATGTTGCTTTAAAAGTGTCGGTAGCCAGTTTCTAACCGGTTGCCTGTAATGTTAAGAGCCTCCTCGCCTATATAAGGAGTTGCTCTCTTCAGTTGTAATCAGACTCAGTTTTCTTTCAATAATATTCTCTGAAGTTCTCTTCTATGGCTTTCTAATCACTTCTCCTTCTCTCCAAAAACTTTTGAATGTGTATCATACTCTTATAATCAGAGATACTTATGCTCTACACTTGCCTCTTCAAGAGGATCCTGTGTATCAGAAATATCTTTGTTTTGACATTAAGGTGCGACGGTCCCGTTATCACTTGTATACTGAACAAAGAAATAAATCATTTTCTCAAAAATAAATCGAAAGCCATGTTCCATTGATTCTCAATTAAGCCACTCGGTAAATTATATTATATGGACCTTATTATTGATAATACTCGAAACGATCTTATGTGCCTTTCAGGATACTACATACGTAATTAACTTTACAACTTCATATTAAGATGACTGACTTGATGAGTTGACCTTATTTAATTTCTTGAACTTTTTTTTTTTTATAAATTAGAAGCTTTAAAGTATAATTTAATTTTTTATTTTTAAATTTTTTTTAATAAATTGATGAAGTGAGAATTTTTTTTTTCTGATTTTCGAAGGTTCAATAATTCATCCCTTTTAGTCTAAAACACTAAAAAAATCTGTTAAAATATATTTTGTTTACATACAAATTTAAATATTTTTATTAGAAAAGATAGAAATAAAATTTTTGGATATATTGCATCACAATTATAGTTTAATTTTTTTTTTTAAATTTACCTTCATGTTGAAAAAAATTAATCAAATTAAAAACTTGAATAAATTTGAAAAAAATGCCTAAGAGTTTTTTTTTAATAGGTCTATTTTCCAATGAATTTTTATTTTAATATGCCAATAAAATATCTTAATTTTTTAAAATTTATTAAAAATAACATATATAAGTTTAATTGTCAAGTAATCAAATCAAATACTCAATTAACATAATTAAGCCATTCAATTCAAAATAATAATTATTATATTATATATAAAAAAAATCCATGTTCAACAACATAATCAAAGAGACAACAAGACTCAGTGTGCTTAGAGCTGTAGCTATTTTTTGTAATTAAAAAAAAAAAAACAACAAAGCACTTTAAAATACCATGCAATTTCTAAGAAATTAAATTTATACTAAAGACAATTGATTGGACTTGACTTGTTGACGCATGTTTTTCGAGGAAAATATACTTTTCAATTGTAATTTGAATTATTTTTTATAAGAATTATACTTCACTGATAAATTAGTACATAATTTAAAGATAAAAAAAAAACTTTTTAACCCCCTCAAATTGTAATTTTAAAATGAGCTAAATTCATATATATTATTTATTTATCTATAAAATGCTTAAAAATAATTAATAAAATTTAATATGATATACAATAATTTAAATAAAAAAATAATTGATTTTAATATAAAAGAGAATCACAATAATTAATTCCTAATTAATGAAAAATCAATATTTTTTTTAACCACAATAATTATTGATTATAAAATTTTTTTAATAAAATTCAGTTTCAATTTTACTAATGGAGGAAGATGAGTGGCAACAGCTGCCCATGTTCTTGTTCTCTGAAGGAACATGCTAATCAGCAATGGAATTTATTGTAAGCAAGTAAATGCACAATGGCACAAAGTCATGAGATGGGCAATAGCTGGGTACTTTCTAGGCCAAAGACCTCTCATTTTCAATTCTGAAATTATTAGTGGGCCACTTGGATTTGAGGTGAAAAGTTTTAAGTTCACGTTTAGTTAAATTTAAAAAAAATTATTTTATTATTTTAATATTTTTATTATTAAAATTGATCAAATTTAATTTTTAATTATTTTTTAACACTCTCTAAATTGTATATTTAAAAAATTAATTTTCTCAATAGTAATTTCAATAACAATGCCAAATAGATCTTTAGTTATAGTTTCTATTTAGCATTGAGTTTTAAAAATTAATACTGTTTTTTTAATAAAAATATTATTTTAAATATTATTAAAAAATAGTTTAAAAATTTTATTTTATTATTTTAATATTTTAATAATTAAAATTTATCAAATTTAATTTTAAATTATTTTTTAATACTCTCTAATTAATATATTTAAAAAAATAATTCTCTCAAGGTTACAACAATAATGTCAAATAAATCTTTAAAAATTATAATTTTAAATTTAAATTTTCGTTAGAGGTTAATAAATAAATATAAATGATATAAAAAAATAATTAATTTTAATATGAAAAATATATGGTTAAGAGCTTTAAGGTATAATTCCTTTTTTTTTTATTTTCTATTTTTAAAAAAAGTGATGAAATGAGAACATTTACTTTTTTTTTTCCTAATTTTGTTAAGTTACAACAATCCATTTCTTTTATTCTAAAACATTAAAAGAATAAACTAAAAAAAATATTTTCTTTATATAAAAAATTAAATTATTATATGCAGCTTCCCAGAAGGAACGTAAAAAGAACGAGGGAAGAAATAATTTAGTCCACAAAGTCATCATGTGATATTGAAATTCCACAAACATTTTTTCAATAATATCTTTTAGGGTAAATTATAAACATGTTTATATATATATAATAATTTTGAATTTATTTTTTTTTAAATAGAAAAACTTGTATACTTTTTTGTTCTCAAGCATCTATTTGACCATATTTAAAATTTTATTTATGTATATAATATCTATTGAAAAAAATATATAAAAAATGGCCTCAACAGTTTATGAAATATAAAAATAAATACTTGAAAATACTATGTAATTTCTAGAAAGCTAACTTTATATTAAAGACAGTTGAGAACTTATCTTGTTGGACGTGTGTTTTTCAAGTAAAATATATTTTTAAATTGTAATATAAATTAATGCACAATTTTAAAATAAAAAAAAATATATTTTTTAACACGCCAAATTGTAATTTAAAATAAATTAAATTCATATATATTATTTATTTATCTATAAAATGCTTAAAAATAATTAATAAAATTTAATATGAGATACTAAAATTTAAATAGAACAAATAATTAATTTTAATATAAAAGAGAACCACAATAATTAATTCCTAATTAATAAAAAATCAATATTTTTTTTAACCACAATAATTATTGATTATAAAATTTTTTTAATAAAATTCAGTTTCATGCTAATCAGTAATGGACGACTGGTAAGGCAGCAATGGAATTTATAGTCAAAAAAGTATATGCACAAATGGTATAAAACCATGAGAGGGGAAATAACTGAGTACTTTCTAAGTGAATGACCTCTCATTTTCAATTCTAAAATTACTATTGGGCCACTTAGATTTCAGGTAAAAAGTTTTATTTTTAGTATCTATTTAGATTTAATTGTATCATTTTAAATATTATTAACAAAAATAATTTAAAAAAATAATTTAATGAAATGAGAACATTTTTTTTTTCTTGATTTTTTAAGGTATAACAATCCATCTCTTTTAGTCTAAAACACTTAAAAATATTCACTAAAATATATTTTATTTACATACAAATTTAATTATATATTTTTAAAAAAATAAAAATGAAAATTTTGGGATATATTACATCACAATTATACCTTAAATTTTTTATACTAAAAACCACAAAAGCCATGTGATCTGAAATAGCTGAGTACTTTCTGTAAAACCAACCATGACTATGGGGTTGATATTTGTAAGCATTTAATTTAATTGAATTTTAATAAGATAAATTTAAATAATATATAATTAAATTTAAATTTAAAAAATAATATTTATTATAAATTTAAGTTGAATTTGAGTTTTACCTATTAAGTTTCTATTGTTTAAATTTATTTATATATATAAATAATTAATTAAATATAAAATATATTTTTTTCATAATAATATTTATGTTTATATATATATATATATATATATATATATATGTATTATATTTAAATAAATAGAATTTCAATATTAAATTTTAAAATATAAATTATTAATTAAAAATATTTTTTTATAAATTATTAATTTAAATATATAAAATTAAATAAATTAAAATATTAATTAAATAATAATTAAATTTTAAAGGAATTTCAATAATTAATAATAAATTTTAATTGAATTTATAAAGAATAGAAATCATGTGAATATTCTGCCGTTGTCATTTTTTTCTTAAATTAGAAGCTTTTAGATATAATTTATTTTTTTACTTTCTAATTTTTTTTAAAAAATTGATGAAATGATTTTTTTTTTTCTGATTTTCTAAGGTATAACAATCCACTAAATTTAAATATTTTTATTTAAAAGAGATAAAAATAAAATTTGGGCCAATATTACGTCATAATTATACCTTAATTTTAAAATAAAAAAATATACCTTCATATTTGCAAAAATTAGCTATAATTTCACACTTGAGCATATATAAGTTTTTTGAATAATTATCTATTTTTTTTTTTAAATTATCAATTTTAAAATTATAATTATATACTAATAAAATTTAATTATAATTAAAATAACAATGCAATTGTATTTATAATTCAACAACAATAGAATTTTCAATTTGAATAATTTTCTAATATCAATGTATCCTATAAGAATTATTCTTTACTAATAAACTCCCCATTACTTAATAACCTCTATAACTTTCAATTAAACACTATCTTTCAATAAAAAAAAACCACCAAAATATGTAGTAAATAATTAATCAAGCATCATAATTGAATAAAATTAATTTTATAAAAAAATTAATTTAATTAATTATGAACTTGTACCCAAAAGTTACAATTTTTGGTGTAAAAATAATTTATTTGTAATTTTTCTTTTTAATTTAAAATATACTCATTAACTAATAAATCTTAAAACTAATGAAAAAGAAAAAATTTCCTAATTTTACTAATTAGAAAAAAAATCCGTGAAATGTTACCTCAATTAAAAAGAAAAACATAGCTTACGATATTTTAAACTCAATTTTATAAACAATTTATGTGTTCTTAGAGATACAATTTGCATTAATTGATGAAAACTTTGCTTCTTATACACATCAAAATAAAAGGACTGTAAAATTAAAATAAAATAAACACTAATTTTATAACCTTTATAAAATTCTATGTCTTCAATCTCCTTCCCGCGCACAAGAAGCTTCAAATAAATGTGTAAGCAGAAATGCAATCTAGCCATATTTTGAACCCACCAAATCTAAATCTAAATCAATTTGTCTTAGCAATCCTTTCCAAATGCAATCATCTCATTCATCTCAAACAACTTCAATCTTTTCTCACAGTTCTTGGCCACTCACAAACCCAATTCTATGTCTTCAAACTCCTCCGCTTTTCTATTCTCAAACTCTCTAACCTTTGCTATGCTCGCTACGTTTTTGATCATGTCTGCTTTCCCAATATCTATCTCTGCACTGCCATGGTCACTGCCTATGCCTCCAAGCTTGATCACCTTTCCGCCTTCGAAATTTATCGCAACATGGTTCGTCGAAGACACCCTAAACCCAACCATTTTATCTTCCCCCACGTCTTGAAATCCTGTCAAACGATGAAATTGGTGCATGCCCAGATAGCTAAATCGGGTTTTGGACAATACCCAGTTGTGCAAACTGCTCTTGTTGATTCGTATTCCAGGTCTTCATCTGACATTGGATTTGCAAGGCAGCTGTTCGATGAAATGTCTGAAAAGAATGTTGTGTCTTGGACTGCTATGATTTCTGGGTATACTAGAGTTGGCCAGATTGGAAATGCTATTTCTCTTTTTGACCAAATGCCTGAAAGAGATGTTCCATCTTGGAATGCTGTTATTGCCGGATGTACCCAAAACGGGTTGTTTTCGGAGGCTATTTCCCTCTTTAGAAAGATGATGCTTCTTGCTCAAGCGACACAACATCGACACATCAGGCCTAATCAAGTTACAGTTGTTTGTGTTCTCTCTGCTTGTGCAAACACTGGCATGCTTCAGCTTGGGAAATGCATTCATGGATACGTGTATAGAAACAGCCTTGCTTCTGACTCGTTTATGTCCAATGCTCTGGTGGATATGTATGGGAAGTGTGGAAGCTTAAGAGAGGCCAGAAGGGTTTTTGACATGACTTTGAAGAAAAGCTTGACCTCTTGGAATTCCATGATAAACTGTTTTGCTCTCCATGGACATGGCAGGAGTGCGATATGCATATTTGAGGAGATGATGCAACATGGAGAGGATGTTAGACCAGATGAGGTTACCTTTGTTGGTTTGCTAAATGCTTGTACCCATGGAGGGCTGGTTGAAAAAGGACGTTATTATTTCCTTATGATGACTCAGAATTATGGGATTGAACCTCAGATCGAACATTATGGGTGCTTGATAGATATTCTTGGTCGGGCAGGAAAGTTTGAAGAAGCGTTGGAAGTTGTGAGGGGAATGAAGATCGAACCCGATGAAGTTGTTTGGGGTTCTCTGCTTAATGGATGTAAAGTACATGGTCATACAGATTTGGCCGAATTTGCTGTTAAAAAGCTTATTGAAATTGACCCAAAAAATGGAGGCTATGGTATAATGTTAGCAAATTTATATGGCGAGCTCGGGAAGTGGGATGAGTCTCGCAAGGTAAGAAAAATGTTAAAGGAACATAGTGCTTACAAGACACCAGGTTGCAGTTGGATTGAGGTTGACAATGAAGTTAATCAGTTCTACTCTGCTGACAAAACACATCCTAGATCAGAGGAGATATACAAGTTATTGGGAGCTTTGTGGGGTTTGAGCTTGAGGTTCTGGTATTCTCCATTTATTGACTGCAATACATAAATATAGATGAGTTTTCAAATATTTATTCTTAATCAGAAACTCAAATTGCCTGTGCTGTCACTACTCTTCGAAGAAGAAAACACACATGAAGAATGTGGCGCATCATTTTGTTGTTGCAGTTGTGTTTCAGAGCTATGTTTGTTACTTCCAAATACAGAACTCCACTGTGTGTTTGGACTGCCTTCAACACTCAATTTCTGCTTATCATAGAAGGCAAGTTTATCTTTTACATTCCGGGTAAATTGTGAATAACAAAAGAGTGGCCAGAGGCATAGTTACTTTTGGTGGATAAGGATACCCAGATGACACTGACAGTCTGACACTTTAAATTAAATTTTGATAAATAGGTGAACCTTCACCTAAACATGTAAATGAATCAGATGTTAATATCCATGTCCAGCTACCGTGGTCATAGACGAGGTTGGCAGACCACTTTTGTGATTTGAGCATGGTGCTCATTTTCTATGAGAATATTAAAGCTGGTTCCATTTTTTTATTAGGTCTGAAAAGGATAATATTCGGTACCTCAGGTTGGCAGCTTATGAAAGGCATCAAGTCTCAATCATGAAAGCTTACTTGTTATCAGTGTTTTTCACCTAAAATGTCTAAGTTCTTAATTGAATTAATTTACTATTTATTTTATCATTTCATTTGTTTTCTGTAGTATATTTATTGTCATATCATCATTGATTTCAAAGTAAATATTTTATTTGATTCATGCGATGCTTCTGAGGATGACTGGAAAATTTATTACATAGTGATTGGCTTAGTTGTTTAATGCCTTGAGCCTGGAAATCGTGTGTGAAAGTCTCCAGATAGGCAACTCCCTATTCTCCTTTCAGTTTGGGTTGATTGGCATTTAGAAAGGTAAAGGGCTGGTGTAGCCCTGACCCAGTGGGCCTTCATTGATCAAGACAGATTAACTCTTACATGGTGATGTGCTGACTGCTGAGGAGAGGGATACAGAAGGAATGATCACCATTAACTAAACCTTGATTAATACAATCACAATTTTTAGATACGGAATAGAGCCTGTTTGGATTTAGAATTTGTCATGTTTTTAAGAAAAACATCTGCTGTGAAAATCACAAGTACTTCTGTTCTATTATCATAGTCCCTTCAATCTATTCAAGTACCTTGTTACAAATACTTTCATGTTAATTCTCAGCTAACTGATAAGATTCGCTAATAATGGATCAATAATTTTGTAGAAAATTTTAAAAGCTCGAATCTAATCAAATTGAATTAATCAAACAATCAAATTCTAATAGTTCAATTTGATTTTTCAATTTTAACTAACTAATGCACTCAGCCCTCAGTAATATTAATACACCTTTATCCCATTAATTTTGGCAGAAAAAAAGTCTCCAGCTGTTACCGCATATGGCCCTGCGAACTCTATTTTCTCCCCCTTTAGCTTTTGTCAGTGAAGCATGAGTGCAAATATTTAAGCTACACAATTTTGCATTTAAGAAATGATCGCTTGTACCTTCGAAAAGGAAAGGAAGAAAAAATGATTACTTGACAAGAATCTGGTCTTAGATTATGAAAGTTTTGCAGACATTACAATATGATGTGGCCCAATCGTAAGTGCACGGGTCGTACAAGTAATATAGAAAAGATATCGTTCCCAGAAGGAGTTGTGTTAATGATTGAATTTTTGATATAAAAAGTTAACTAAATTGAACTATTTTTGAAATCAACGTAATAAATTGATGAGTATTGGAGTATGAAATCTATATGTGCAAAATTAATAATCTATCTAACAATGTATTAATTAAACTAAAATTGCATCAATTTGAAATAAGCAAGTTGAAATATGACAAGATTTAAAATGGCAAGCAATTAAATTTGATTAGAAATTAACAATGATAAAAAGGCGATTCCAGAGTTCGGGATTTCATATTCAAGCTATTTTGGGATTTTAAATTGGTTATCCAATCTTAAGGAACTTACGAGTTTTAAGGAGATTAATTCTTAAATCCTTTGAATACCCTTTCGAGTGAGACAAAGAGTGCCTTAATCAATTTAATCTTACTTTCGTGGAGTTAGAGTTAATTAAGACCCATTAGGTTCTTTAATTAATCTGTGAATCCTCTTAATCTTTAGTCTATTTCTAGATCTAAGTTAATTAAGTCCAATTTCTTGATTATCTATCACAAGGTCTTCTCCTTTCGGTGCCTCAACCATGGATTAAGAACATTACTTAATGGGATCCTACACTAAGAATGTCATTAAGCACACAAGAAATGAATAAAACTCATTAAGACCACAAAATAATGATTACCCAATCAAAATCCACAAAATATCTCAAATATTACAACCCTTACTCCAGAATCAAATAAAACTACTCACTACCCATAATGTTTACAAGATATCCTTAGTTTAAATGGAAATAAAACTTTAATCTAAGCTAGGAAACAAGAAACTAAACACTAGAAATGTAGGAAAAATGTAAGAAAAGAAAGAAATCTCCAAATCTGATTGGAAATGGTGTGGAAGGTGAATGTGACTCTTCAGCTGCTGCCTTTCCTCTTCTTCCTTTCCTTTTCTGCTCTCCTCTCCCTTCTAAAATGGGAAATAAGGCTATTTATAGAAATTTTCTGACATGAAGCCCTAAAATGGTGTGTTTTAGGAGAAATTTTCTGAGGGAATCTTCTGCCAGCTCATTAATGAAACCTTTGTGGGACTGCATAAGTGGACTGCATAAGTTATGCAGTCCCTTATGCAGTTTTCGGCTGGTTCTGGTTCTGGTTCACAAATTCCTTACTCCCATCTCGACTAATGTAGCAAGTACTATCAAGAGATCAAAGGTCTTTTTAGGGGGTGTAATGGGGCCATGGGGTTCAAAATGAGGCTAAGAAGAAGAATGGGTAAAAAGGATTCAAAGCATGAGAATATTTCCAATCTTAACAATATAAGGTACACTTCTTATTTTATTATATTTTTTTTCTTTTTCTCCTTATTTATTTATTTATTTATTTATATGGGGGAGAGAAATACACAATGAGAATTGTCAAGTGCTAGCATATTTTACAAAACACATTAAAATGGAGAGACATTTTGATACTTTAACTTGTATCTTGCATTTTTTTTTATGATTGTCCCTAAAATTGCCACCCCCAAACTCATTTCTTTTAATACTTTGGGTGGATTTCTTTCATTTTGGATGACAATGGTGAAAAGCACATATACTAGCACTTTTTTTACAAGATGACAAGCATTTCTTCTCCCTTTTATTATATTTTTTTCTTTTCTTTTATATATATATATATATATATATATATATATATATATATATGTACCTAATGTTGTAAATAATTATTCTCATGAAAAGGGTTGGAGTGTTTGGTTCATTGGCTAGGTAACAATAAGGATTTCAAGAAAATTAGGGATAAAAAGGCTCAAAGGGGTTTGCAAGGGTCAATTTTAATTAGGAAAAGGGCCAAAGGTTTAAAATGAGAAGGTTTAAATCAAAGAATGTCTAATCATCTCTCTTTTCAAGTACAAGCTGGTATTTCGCCTTGAAAAGTTTAGAAAATTTGTTATAGGATTGGTGAGACATCATTTGACTACTTTTTATCCAATAACTCCCTCTAAACACTTCCATCTCCAAATGACTAGTTGGGTGGCTTTTTGGCTAAGAAGATATAGGCAAGGGATAGACACTTCAAAACCTTGCACCTCTTAGGAAACTTTCAATCCACAAACCTAACTAAAGGTAAGTCAAATCACTCTCATAGGTAACTTTTCAATGCTCAAGGGATTTGGCAAAAGATTTTAATGTATGATGCATGATTCCTAAAAATAAGTAATGCATTAACTAAATGAAGGAAGTCTAATTGTGTGCAATGTGTACAATTCTAAGTGGTGTATAATGTGTGTGTAAATGTGTAATGTATATGTATGTATGGATGTATATGTAAAATATTTACAATATATGTAAATGGAATGGGATGGGATGCTCTATACTCAAAATGTGAAAAATGAAGCAAAATCAAAATGTGCACCCCTAAACTCAAAATTAGACATTGTCCTCAATGTCTCAAGCAATGCAATATCAAAACTCAAAGCAAAGGGAATAACCAGGATTAGTGAAAATTAAGAGCAAAAAGAAAGATTTACCTTGTATAGAGCATATGAGAATTCAAGATATAATGGGGATGCATAAAAAGCTGCACAGGTTATGCAGAGCAAAGTGCTGTCCAGAACAGGTGCATAAGCTGTGCGGTTCTGCATGAGTGGCAATAAGGACTGCACAGGCTATGCAGGACATTTGCATAAGGGAATTACAGCCTGTGCAGTTCTGCATAAGTGGTATAAAAGGGCTGCACAGGCTATGCAAAATATTTGCATAAGGGAATTCACAGCCTGTGCAGTATATTTAAAAGCTGCTGCATGATGCTGAGCAATGATAAATGTGCAACCACCAGTAAAAGCATGCAAATATAGACAGAGTATGGACAAATATGCACAAAAATGGAAATCAAAGAAAACTAATGTAATAGCTATCCAATAAAACTTCAAGAAAAACAGAATTCAAAACAAACTAAAATTGTTTGAACATATTTACAAAGAAAAAGTCCTACAAGTTTGAACAAAAGTAAAACAGAAACTAATCTAGTTCTATTGTTTTGCCCTTGTCCATAGATGTGGCTAAGGGGCTGGTGGCTGCTGCTTGCTGTCGAAATGATGGTGCTGGAGGAGGTGATGGAGGTGGAGGAGGCATCCCCAGAAAGATTATGAGCTGCTTCGGTATCTTCTTCAATTCTTTCTGCTTATCTCTGGTTTCCATGACAAGGTCAAATAGGTGATCATGATGATCCTTGAGGGTATCAAGACCAGTGTCAAGCTTCCTATCCAGAAAGTATATATCATCACTAAGCCTTTCAAGGTAGGTGAATAAGGCTTTAGTGTTGAATGCAGGAGGGGCTGTGGATGAAGAGGGTTCAGCTGCAGAGGGTGTGGGCTGTGCAGAAGCTGCTGGGGTGTCCTGTGCAGACTGAGGGGGTGGGGTAGGTTCAGTAGAGTGCTGTGGGACTGGTGGGACAGGTTGGGCTTCTGGTTGTGCAATGTCAGAATGTGGCAGGTTGAATCCTGTTTTGGATAGGTGTGTAGCATCAAAACATAAGGTGTCTACAAGTGCTGGTATTGGGTGCTCTTCAGGATTAAAACCAAAATACTTGGCTATTACAGTTATGAGCCCACCCAAGACAATGTCACCTATGGATTTGGTGGCAATATGCAACATATGCTCACAAAAGAAATAACCAGGAGAAACCTTGACCTTGTGAAAAGCACACCATAACATGAATAATTCAGATTTCCCCACAACAACAGAACTAGTCCCTCTGCCCAAGATAGTGCTAGCAATCAGCCTACGAATAAACCCAAGTGCAGGGTCTAGTATTTGAGAGGTTTTTGATCTGCCAGCAGAAAAAGTCTGAGGTTGGTTTGTGATAATTCTCAAAAATTGAGCAGCATTCCAAATACCCTTGTTTGCTACCTCTACTCCTGTATATGGCACTCTAAATAGCCCATCAATTGCAAAACCAAAAATGCTATGAAATTAGTCCAATGATAACTCTCTATTTTGCCCCAAACATCTAAATTTCATAGTTGGCTTAAAATCTACATCATGCAATTTCAGGGTGGCAGAGAATGAGGAAATAAATTCCAAAACTAAAGCTGGATAAACAATTTCTTGCTTGTACACAAATTCCATCCAACCCATACCATCAAGATAGGCAACCACATTGTCAAATAAACCAAGTGATTGGAGGGAATCTACAGAAATATACCTAGTGGGTTGCACCCTCCTTTCTTTAAGTCGCTTAAGGGCTGCCTTTTGAACTGCATCAGGAAGAGGCCAAGGTAGTTTTGATACCAGTGAGGCTGCTGACGTTTGCTTTTTGCTGGAAGAGGGTGATTTGGCTTGTGTGGAGGCTGAAGTTTTGGGGTTTTTGGGTGGTGGTTCTGAAAATAGGGTGGGTGGTTCTTTACGCTTTGAGAGAGGTGGTGCAGAAGCAATGGGTCTCGTAGATTTCGACCTAATTTTCCGCTTGTAGGTGGCTTTGGGAGGTGGTGGAGGTGTTTCTTGTGGAGGGGAATCGGGGTTGGGAGGTCACATTGACAGGGGCGAAACTTCGAGAGGGGAGGTTGGAGGGGAATGGGGAGGTGACTCCATAGGTCATCGATGGTGAGAAAAGAGGAGGTTGAGGGATAAAATGAAAGAATGCAGGGAGAAATTAGGGCAAATGCGGTGAAAATAAAAGTGGAGAAGAATAGGAGAGGAAATGTAATGCCGGAATAAAGGTCGTGGGGGGGCAAGGAGTGAGCAGGGATATCGGGAGGTGGAGGTGGGAAAAAAAAATTGCCGAAAAGAAGTTTTAAACTGGACTTATATAAAACTGCATAAGGGGAAAGTGAATGTGCATAGCTTATGCACATTGCTTATGCACCTCTCGGCAAGTTTTGGAGTTCAGAATGTGAGGTCATGCAGAAGTGCATAGGCTATGCACCTTGCTTATGCACCTCTCGGCAGATTTTTAAATTCAGAGAATGTGGTCATGCAGTTGTGCATAAGTCATGCACTCTGCTTATGCAGGTCTCGGCAAGTTTTGAATTTTTAAGGGTTCGGTCATGCAGAAGTGCATAAGTTATGCACTCTACTTATGCACCTCTCGGCAAGTTTTGGAATTCAAAGTTTTTGGTCATGCGGAAGTGCATAGGCTATGCGCTCTCCTTATGCAGATTTCGGCAGAGAGAGAAAATGCAAGATTGGAAGTCATGCAGAAGTGCATAAGTTATGCACCCTGCTTATGCACCTCTCGGCAGGTTTTGATTTTTGGAGAGTTCAGTCATGCGATAGTGCATAAGTCATGCACTCCCCTTATGCAGATTTCGGTGGAGAGAGAAAATGCAGGATTTAAAGTCATGCAAATGTGCGTAAGTCATGCACACACTTATGCAAGTCTCGGTATGTATGAAATTTGACAAAAATGTGGCTATGCAGAGTTGCATAAGCTATGCACTACCTTATGCAGTTTGCAACAGAGGTGAAAAATGGCAAGAATTTTGGTTATGCAGGATTGCATAAGCTATGCAGTTACTTATGCACAATTCAACAAGATTGAGAGAACAATTGAAAATGATTTGCAAGTATGAAAAATACCCTAGAATGAAAAAATATAATTCTATGAAATATAAATCATGAGAAATTGTCATAAAAAACACATCAATATATACAAAATCCATCAAAATTGCATCACACAAGCTTGTAGAAGTGAATCCTGCATAAAAGCCTTTGTGAACCATGCCATTTTGACTCAAATTCTGCAAATCAACATTTAACACATAAAACTCAATAAAATCTGCATAAAGTTGCATTTTTCCACAAATGAGAAATGAACTCTCCAAGTTATGCCAAGAAAATGCAATATGTCCACCTTGAATCTCACAACCCAAATAGGGTCAAAACTACAAAGATGACCCACTTACCACCATATTAACATTAAAAGCACAAATACTTAAAAGTTACACACCCAACCTCACCAAGAACATAAGTCATCTGCTGCAGACTCTTCCTTGCTGCAGAATGTCATTTTTTTCTCTGCATAAACCAGATAGCAACCTGCACAGGTTATGCAGCAAAAATCAATCAATTTGTAGAAGATTTAAAGAACATAATTTCAGGTTAAGGGTTACTCCCCAGCAGTTCACCAACCTTCCTCCATTGAAATACATCTACAAGGGACAAGATTCAACAATGTCAAAAATGGAATTTGGGGAGATTTAAGATAAAAACAAAAACAATGAAAATAAAAGTAAATCAACAAAAAGGAAAATAAAAGAACTTGGGATGCCTCCCAAGAGGGCTAATTTATAGTCCTTAGCTGGACTTTTCATGCATTTCACTGAAAAGAGGCGAGAGATTGGAGAACTTGTAATAGCTTGCTCCTTTTATTGGGTCTCCAGTTATGTAATGTTTCAATCTATGCCCATTGACCTTAAAATTCCCAGATTTTTCACTCCAAATTTCAATTGCTCCATAAGGGAAAACCTTAAAAACTCTATATGGACCAGTCCACCTTGATTTAAGTTTTCCAGGGAACAATTTCAATCTTAAGTTGAACAATAAAACTAAATCACCTTCTTTGAATTCCTTTTTCCTAAGATGCTTATCATGCCAAACTTTAGTTCTTTCTTTGTAAATACGGGCATTTTCATAAGCATCCATCCTTAATTCTTCAAGCTCATTAAGTTGCAATAACCTTTTCTCACCAGCTTGCTTAAGATCAAAATTCAAGGTCTGAATGGCCCAATATGCTCTATGTTCTAGCTCCACAGGTAAATGACAAGACTTACCATACACCAACCTAAAGGGAGTAGTTCCTATAGGAGTTTTGTAAGCAGTCCTATATGCCCATAAAGTATCATCTAGTTTGATAGACCAATCCTTCCGAGAATTGCTCACTGTTTTCTCTAAGATATGCTTGAGTTCTCTGTTAGAAATTTCAACTTGTCCTGAAGTTTGAGGATGGTATGGGATAGCTATCTTGTGCACTACACCATACTTCCTCATTAAGCTCTCAAATTGTTTATTACAAAAATGGGAACCCCCATCACTAATCACAGCCCTAGGAGCTCCGAATCTACTCAAAACAAATTTCTTCAAAAATTTCACTACCACTTTAGCATCATTAGTTGGAGTTGCAATAGCTTTCACCCACTTTGACACATAGTCAACCCCAACTAGAATGTATTTATTACCATATGAAGGAGGAAATGGCCCCATAAAATCTATTCCCCAAACATCAAATAATTCTACTTCAAGAATACCATTTAGGGGCATTTGATCTCTTTTTGACAAGTTTCCACTCCTTTGACATTTATCACATTCCAACACAAATTTCCTCACATCCTTAAAAAGATTTGGCCAAAAGAAACCAGCTTGCAAAATTTTACTAGCTGTTTTAGAGATTCCAAAATGTCCTCCATAATCAGAAGCATGGCAATGATGCATAATACTCTGTGTCTCCTCATCAGGAATACATCTCCTTATTAAACCATCACAGCATCTCCTAAAGAGTAAAGGATCATCCCATCTAGTAAAGGATCATCCCATCTATAAAATTTTACCTCATGCAAAAACTTTTTCTTTTGTTGCCATGTCATTCCTAGAGGTAGAACTCCACAAGATAGATAATTCACAAAGTCTGCATACCAAGGTAATTTAGCAACAAGAGAGAAAAGTTGTTCATCCAAGAAAAACTCATCAATAGGGATTTCATCCATTTCTTCATCATCAAATTTCAGCCTACTCAGATTATCAGCTACTACATTTTCAGCTCCCTTCTTATCTCTAATCTCCAAATCAAACTCTTGTAGCATCAGAATCCACCTAATAAGCCTAGGTTTAGCCTCCTTTTTACGGAGTAAATACCTGATGGCTGCATGATCTGAATATATAACCACCTTTGAGTCAATAATGTAAGGTCTAAACTTTTCCAATGCAAAGACAATTGCTAAAAATTCCTTTTCAGTTATTGCATAATTTGTTTGAGCCTCATCCAGTGTTCTACTGGCATAATAAATAGCATAAGCCTCTTTGTCCTTTCTTTGACCAAGAACAGCTCCAATTGCATAGTTGCTAGCATCACACATAATTTCAAAAGGTAGGCTCTAATCAGGTGGTTGCATGATTGGTGCAGTGATAAGAGCTTGCTTCAACCTGCAAAAGGCATCCAAACACTCTTGGTCAAATACAAATGGTGTGTCATGACTTAACAAATTAAACAAAGGTTTGGCTATTTTAGAAAAATCCTTGATAAAGCGTCTGTAGAACCCGGCACGTCCTAGAAAACTTTGAATTTCCTTGACATTGGTAGGAGGACCCATCTTCTCTATCACTTCAACTTTGGCTTTATCAACCTCTATTCCTCTGTTAGACACCAAATGTCCAAGCACTATTCCTTCCTGAACCATGAAATGACACTTTTCCCAGTTTAACACAAGGTCGATTCGCACATCGCTGCAAAACTTTAGAAAGGTTAGCCAAGCATATGTCAAATGAAGATCCATAAACAGAAAAGTCATCCATAAAAACCTCCATTATATCTTCAATGAAATCTGAGAAGATTGCCATCATGCACCTTTGGAAAGTAGCTGGTGCATTACACAACCCAAATGGCATCCGCCTATAAGCAAAGGTTCCATATGGACAAGTAAAAGTGGTTTTCTCTTGATCATTTGGATGGATAGGGATTTGAAAAAAACCTGAGTATCCATCTAGATAGAAAAAATAAGAATGCCTAGCCAATCTTTCTAACATTTGATCAATGAAGGGAAGTGGAAAATGATCTTTTCTAGTGGCAACATTTAGTTTTCTGTAATCTATGCACATTCGCCAACTACTCACTGTTCTTGTAGGAATTAATTCATTATTTTCATTTTTGACCACTGTCATTTCACCCTTTTTTGGGACAACATGTACTGGGCTCACCCAAGTACTGTCTGAGATAGGGTATATGATCCCTGCATCAAGCAACTTCAAAATTTCTTTTTTAACAACTTCTTTCATATTTGGGTTCAACCTCCTCTGATGTTCAATAGATGGCTTACAATTTTCTTCCAAAATAATTCTATGCATGCAAAAGTGTGGGCTTATTCCCTTAATGTCATCTATGGTATATCCTAAAACTTTCCTAAATTGCCTCAACACTCTTAACAACTTATCAGCCTCTAAGGTACTCAAGTTTGCATTTACAATTACTGGATAAGTGTTATTAGTGCCAAGAAATTCATACCTGAGCTAAGAAGGAAGTTGCTTAAGTTCTACCTTAGGTGCATCTTCTTCCTTGAATGATGGTTGCTTAGATTCGACTTTTTCCTTTTGTGTAAGTTGAAAAACTGGAGCAGAAATGAATGGTGGACTACGCTCTAAATGTTGAGCATATGCAGTCACATGAGAGTTGTCATAGTCTATGCTTCCTCCATGAACCAAACAATTTTCAAGTGGATCTTCCGGATATCTCTTTCTGAAGTGTTCTTCAACGAGCTCATCAATGATATCAACTCTCAAGCAAGTATCAGCTTCAGAATGATGCTTCTTCATAGTGTTATTAATATTGAAAACCAATTGATCTTCACCAACTCTAAGAGTCAAATTTTCTCCCTTAACATCAATCAATGCTCCTGCTGTAGCTAGAAAGGGTCTTCCCAAGATAATTGGAATATTAGAATCCTCTTCCATGTCCAAGATGACAAAGTCAATAGGTATATAGAACTTCCCAACCTTCAGAGGCACGTTCTCCAAAATCCCTTCAGGATACTTAATTGATCTGTCAGCTAACTGAAGAGAAATGTGGGTTGGCTTAAGATCTCCCATATTGAGCTTCTCATAAATGGAAAGGGGCATAAGGCTAACACTAGCCCCTAAATCACATAAAGCTTTTGTAGAACATGATTCCCCAATGTGGCATGGAATTGAAAAACTCCCTGGATCCTTGAGCTTTGGAGGAAGTTTCCTTTGGAGGATAGCACTACATTCTTCTGTCAAAGCTACAGTTTCATGGTCTTCAAGTTTCCTCTTGTTTGAGAGAATTTCTTTTAAGAATTTTGCATAAGAGGGTATTTGTGAAAGAGCATCAATAAAAGGCACATTTATGTAAAGCTTCTTCAAAACCTCTAAGAACTTCCCAAATTGCTTATCAAGCTTGGCTTTTTGAAATCTTTGTGGAAAGGGAAGTTGTAGCTTGTAAGGCTCTGGAGGTATATATTTCTCTTCTTTCTCTTCAACCTCCTCTTTACATTTTTCTGCACTCTCTTATTTTTCACCCTCATCAGTTTCTTTCTCATTTTCTCTCTTCTCACTATTTTCACTTTTCTCATTTTTTTCACTCTTCTCATTATTTACAACTTTCCCACTTCTTAAAGTAATAGCTTGACACTGCTCTCTTGGGTTTTCTGGTTGACTTGGAAGTTTTCCAAAAGACATAGTACCTGAGGAAGATGTTTGTTGTGCAATTTGATTTTCCAGCATTCTGTTGTGTGTTTGCATCTGTTCTAGCCTTGCTTTCATATCTCTCATCTCCTCATCATGCTTAGTTTGGTTAGCAAGAATCTGTTGTAATAAGGCTTCTGTGGTGGGATTTTGTTCTTGCTGTTTTGGTGGAGGATTCATATTTTTCTGCTGAAAATTAGGCAATGGTTGCCTATTTTGCTAATATGGAATTCCTTGTTGCTGTTGTGGTTGAAAATTCTGATTTGGAACTTGACTTTGCTGATTTCCCCATGAAAAGTTGGGATGATTCCTCCAAGTTGGATTATAAGTTTGAGAGTAAGGATTCTCCATTTGTTTGTTTTCATAATTACCAACATATGCAGCCTTCTCTCCATAGTCTACTCCACAGTTGGTAGTTCCTTCTGCATAAGCCACTTATTGTGAACTTCCAGATGATGATGATGAACTAACCAACATACTCAAATCTTCCATCTTCTTAGCCAAGACATTTGTAAGTGCATCAAACTTTGCATTAATCATGTTGAACGGATCAAGGTCATACATTCCAGCAGCTTGCCTATTCTGAGATGGAGCTGGTCCTCTTGGACTACTCCAAAGATGAGTATTCTTTGCAATTTTCTCCAGTAGCTCATAAGCTTCATCTTCATGCTTCATAATAAATTCTCCTCCTGTTTGAGCATCAATAATCCCTCTAATTGCAGGAGTGACATTTGTGTAAAAATTCTGATTTATCATCCATTTTGGAATGGCATGATGTGGGCATTGTCTCTCTAATTCTTTCCATCTTCTTTCCATCTCATCCATGATTCATAAAGAGTTTCATCTTCTCTTGGTCTGAAAGCTGTCATTTGATTCCTCAATTCTTGAGTTTTTCCAAGTGGAAAATATTGTGCAAGAAATGCATCAGTAAGTTGCTCCCAATTTGTAATGGAGTTGTGAGGTAAAGAATCAAGCCAATCCAATGCTCTATCTTTCAAAGAGAACGGGAATAGCTTCAATCTTGCTGCATCATCAGACACTCCAGGTTGTTTTTGCATGTCACATATCATAGCAAACTTCTTCAGATGTGTGTGTGGATTTTCAGAAGGATGTCCCCCAAATTGGGAATTTTGAATCATTTGTAGAACTCCAAAATCCATCTTGTAACTATTTGCATCAATCCTTGGTCTTGCTATGCTCTCTCTCAAGTCATCAAAACGAGGAAAAGCATGATCCATCATACTTCCCCTAGGCACATTAGCATTTATAATCTCTTCACCTTGGGCTGCATTTTCATTGTTTCGATCATTTCCAACATTACCTCACCAATTCTGATTCTTTCATCAGCCATGTCTGCTTCTAATTCAGTTTCTCTCAAAGCTTCTTTTCTTTTTCTGGTTTTTTTCTTGTTGGCTTTACAAAATTTCTCTATTTCAGGATTGAACAATAAGGATGTGTCACTTGTGCTTCTAGCTCTTCTCATAAAAGATTAAGAGTACCTGAAAAAGAACAAACAAACACAAAATGAAAAGATAATAAAGATAAAACTAAAAATAACTAAAATAATCAAGAATTCAATCTTAAACAAACAACTCCCCGGCAGCGGCGCCAAAAACTTGATGTGGCCCAACCGCAAGTGTACGGGTCGTACAAGTAATATAGAAAAAATATCGTTCCCAGAAGGAGTTGTGTTAATGATTGAATTTTTGATATAAAAAGTTGACTAAATTGAACTATTTTTGAAATCAACGTAATAAATTGATGGGTATTGGAGTATGAAATCTATATGTGTAAAATTAATAATCTATCTAACAATGTATTAATTAAACTAAAATTGCATCAATTTGAAATAAGCAAGTTGAAATATGGCAAGATTTAAAATGGCAAGCAATTAAATTTGATTAGAAATTAACAATGATAAAAAGGCGATTCTGGAGTTCGGGATTTCATATTCAAGTTATTTTGGGATTTTAAATTGGTTATCCAATCTTGAGGAACTTACGGGTTTTAAGGAGATTAATTCTTAAATCCTTTGAATACCCTTTCGAGTGAGACAAAGAGTGCCTTAATCAATCTAATCCTACTTTCGTGGAGTTAGAGTTAATTAAGACCCATTAGGTTCTTTAATTAATCTGTGAATCCTCTTAATCCTTAGTCTATTTCTAGATCTAAGTTAATTAAGTCCAATTTCTTGATTATCTATCACAAGGCCTTCTCCTTTCGGTGCCTCAACCATGGATTAAGAACATTACTTAATGGGATCCTACACTAAGCATGTCATTAAGCACACAAGAAATGAATAAAACTCATTAAGACCACAAAATAATGATTACCCAATCAAAATTCACAAAATATCTCAAATATTACAACCCTTACTCCAAAATCAAATAAAACTACTCACTACCCATAATGTTTACAAGATATCCTTAGTTTAAATGGAAATAAAGCTTTAATCTAAGCTAGGAAACAAGAAACTAAACACTAGAAATGTAGGAAAAATGTAAGAAAAGAAAGAAATCTCCAAATCTGATTGGAAATGGTGTGGAAGGTGAATGTGACTCTTCAGCTGCTGCCTTTCCTCTTCTTCCTTTCCTTTTCTGCTCTCCTCTCCCTTCTAAAATGGGAAATAAGGCTATTTATAGAAATTTTCTTACATGGAGCCCTAAAATGGTGTGGTTTAGGAGGAATTTTCTGAGGGAATCTTCTGCCAGCTCATTAATAAAACCTTTGTGGGACTGCATAAGTGGACTGCATAAGTTATGCAGTCCCTTATGCAGTTTTCGGCTGGTTCTGGTTCACTTATGCGCAACTGCATGACTTGGGGCATAGGTTATGCACAATTCCATGAGATTGCATAAGGGGGCGTGAATCTGCATAAGCCATGCACTCTCCTTATGCACAATTCAGTAGGTATTGGAACAGTGATTTTTCTCCTTATGCAGATCTGCATGGCTTATGCGGCAAGTTATGCACAATTTGGTCAATGCATATTTCAGCTTGAAAACTTATTTTTGACATCTTTGGCTGTAGAAGTCACTCCTCAATGGTAAAATTTCTCTTCAGTCCTTCAAAAATATCATTTTTTCTACAAAACAAAGTAAAAATTACAAATTAATCCAAAATTGATAATTATGAAAAACTAACTAATTAACTAATGAAATTAGCTAAAAATTGACTAATAATCAAATAAAATGGTTATAAAATTAAACCTAAATGACTATGCAAAATGTATGCATCACAATAACAACACATGCAACATAAACAGAACAGAAATCACAAAGTCCTTATTCTCTCTTAAAGAGTCATCTCTTCAAGTCTTTTATCTATTAGCAGCTCTCAAAATTCATGCATGAAAAGATCTACAGCTCTAGTTTGGCCTCGCTGTTTCTAGTCAGGTTTCTCTTCACCCGCAATGCTAACAACCCTAGGACCCTTGATCTTATCGGGAGACAACTTGGAGAAAGACAAAGTAAGCACACCATTTTCAAGCTTAGCCTTCACAATGTCCAAATGCTCATTGTCTGGCAACCTAAACTGTCTCCAAAACTTGCCATAGGATCTCTCCACCCTGTGCCAGTGATCACCTTTCTTCTCTTCCTCTCTCTTCCTCTCCCCACTCACTCTCAACAACCCGTTCTCCTCCACCTCAATCTTCAGCTCCTCCTTTTTCAACCCAGGCACATCTAGCATTATGACATGAAACTCAGGCGTTTCTTTCCAGTCTACCCTGGCTGGAGAGAGTTCCACACTGTTATCCCTTTCAATCCCAAATGGTATCTATTCCGAGACTCTAAATGGATCCAGCAAGTGGTCTTGCCACAGATCAGTTAGAAGACTGGTAGACTAAGATATTTATTTTAAAAACAATTTCCATAACTATTTAATTCTAATACATCCTTAGGGATGAAATACAACACCGATCAACAATTTTCACCAAATTAAAACAATATTCGCACAAAGAATAATTTGAAGCACTCACACACACATAAATCACATCAATTATAAATACGTATAGGAGCTAATTACCTATACAGCTCTCTTAATCCAAGACCTATCATCGAGATCAACTTGAGTCGGATTTTCGCTTAATAATTCAAATGCGGGGGTCAACGAGATCAACTCAAAACCATACTCACCCCGATTTTCTCAAAAAAGATTGGCCCCAAGCGAGACTGGCACAAGCTGATTTGCTTGTCCTACCCATATCTATTACATCACACCACACACACGCCAACACATGCATACAGCTCTAAATTACTCTAAGACGACATCCACATCTATTTTTTCAAATAAGAAAATGCAACATAATGCGTGCCTAATATTTAACTGCATGCATGAGCATGCCTTGAATATAAAATAATATTAAAATTATAAATAAAATTAATATCTACTCATAGAGAGGATGACCCGCCTACAACTGATCCGACTGAATGGAAGAAGACTGGCCAGAACCGTTCACCTATATATATATATATATATATATATATATATATATATTAACCTTTATCAATTAACTGACAAAATTAATCAATTAATTTAATTTAATTTACAAAAGCAAGAATAAATCCTAAAGTCTGGTCGAAATTTCGATAGAATTTTTCCTGTACCTAGACCTATCTCTATGTATAAAAATTCAATAAAATACAACACTCAGGGCCTCCAGCCGACAATAACAACAATATCATACAACCCCTTTTTGGCTCGCCAAATCAGATAATACTCGAATGATTACACAAAATAATTATTTAAAAATTTAGAATATTACAAAAAATTTATAACTTCTAATGATTAAAAAATATAAAAAAAAATGAACTCAACAGTTAAGGAAATCTTTTAGAATAAGTTTTATTATAAATCTCTACCCTTGACCTATCAGAATTCCACCCTCCTTTTGTAAGCCGGAGGCCCTCCTACTCCTAAAAAAGTTGTGTGCAAA
The DNA here is from genome assembly GCF_030052815.1 of Hevea brasiliensis. NCBI lineage: Eukaryota > Viridiplantae > Streptophyta > Magnoliopsida > Malpighiales > Euphorbiaceae > Hevea > Hevea brasiliensis. The sequence goes on from NC_079506.1 coordinate 8,905,773, forward strand.
ATTGATGCACACACCGCTAATTAAGAATATCATACATGTTTTATGCTAAACTATCCATCACATCTTCAATGAGACGACCCAATCAATGGTATGAAAATCCACCTTCTATTAAGGCCATTCTACTCTTCTCACTCATTTCCTTCACCTTCTTTCTTTTCTCATTATCACGCTCCATCAAACACCTTATTCCTCTCTCTATTTCATCACAAATCACTATCATTCAACTTTCCTTACTATAATCCATTTTAATTTCCACTGCTAATCCCAACTCAATCACCATTTCAAAGGCATTAAATTGTTGCTCAGCATTTTAATTTCCTTAAGTTGTGATGCTAAGCTGGAGGTATTTGCAGAGCTACCCGTGGGTGGTTACAAGGAAAGAGCGGCTTTGCTATTTCTTTGTTGAAGTGGAAAACTCCATTGTTGATAGATAATAATCAAGTGACGTCATGGCTTTGCTGGATTGGTACTGTCTCGACAGACACTTGGACCATAAATTCAAAATCTTTCGCTTTCAATTTCTGTCTTTTTTAATAATGAAAAATAGTTATTGTGCAAGTGGCAGTTCATATGCTTTCTCATTGCCATTGACGAGCATGATTGACAGATTGAGTCTTTCACCAAACGAGAATTACGGGGTGTTTGGTTGGGTGCAATTTGATTGATGATAGATAGAATTAAAATATTAAATAAATTAAAAAAAAATAAAATTAATAGTTAATAGATAATTAATATAGTATTTAATAATTACAGTTTATATCATTTTCAGAATTATTTTTCGATAGGTAACTACTTTTAATTTTATTTTTTATTTTAATTATTTTAATTTTATTAAAATAATTTTTATTGATAAAATAAAATATAAAATATTTATTTATATTTAGAAATTTAAAATTAATTATAAATTTTTTTTAACAATAATAAAAATTACTTTATTATTTTATTTATATTTTTTAAGTTATTTAATTATTTTTTAAAAAAAATTAATTATTTTATTATTTCAATAATAAAATAATAATGTCATAGATTTATAATTTTATATTTATTTTAATAATAAAATAAATAATATAATATATTAATTTAATAATTATATATTTAATTTAATACTCAAATAAATAATATAATATAATAAATTTATAATTTTATATTTATTTTAATAATAAAATAAATTACATAATATGTACTCTTATTAGTAATTTCATATATTATCAAACACTTAATATAAATCAATTATCACTAACTACCAACTATCAACTAACAATAATAACTATCAGCTAACAGTTTCAGTTAAACCAAATAGGCCCTTAATGTAATACACTTTTTATTTTTATCTAAAATTAAAAAATTTCATTAATTTAAAACAGACAAATAGGAGGTATCTAAATTAAGTTGGTCATTATATAATATAATATAATTAACACGATATGATGTAATTAATTATATAATAAAATTAAAATTTTAATATTATATAATTATCATTATATTATTATATGTTTAATTGTAAAATAAAATATAAATAATATAATAATAATTTTTATTTTAATATTTAATTTATTTATAATATTAATAATAATCATTGATTAACTCGTAATAATTAAGTAGTGATAATAGTGTTAATAGTAATAATGATGATTAAATAATGATAAGAATAATAACAATGACTAAATAGAAATAACTGTAGTAATTAAATACTGATGATAATGATATTAATAATAATGATTATTATGTTATTAATTGCGAAGGCGCTAGTTATTTTCTATTATAAGGTTATTAATTAGATAATCGATTTATAACATAATTGATCCAAAGCTTGATCAACTCATAGAAATGACGAAGGCTTGCATCCAAGAAAATTATGTTCAAAAGAGGGAACCTGAAGAAAAAAAAAAAATTACTTCCATGAAGAATGTGGAAACACATACCCCCTGTTAATTTGGAAATTAAAACTTTGCAATGATGCAATTAAATTGATTTTTTTTTTCAATTATCGTATTTAGAAACCTGATATTCCTACTAATATGAAAGTTTTTGTTGAAAATGGGCTCCATATTTTTTTTAGGTCCTGGAATGTGAATCATTTATTCACATCCTATTTCATAATATTTGCAATTTAAAAAAAAAAAAAGGGCCAAAGTGTATAATGTTTTAAATTGAAGATAATATTTGTAATTAGTAACTAATTGACATTTTTAATAAAATCATTCAATTGTTAAAATTGAAATTAATATTTAAATTTGATAATTAAATCAATAAAATTAAAAATTTTAATTGAAATTGAAAATGTATTTAAAATTTTGATTTTTTTCCTCAATTTGACTTATATTTTAATATAAATTTGTGCAGCGCCGCTTAACAGCAGTGATGGGAAGCTTACTTAAGGTAAAGAATTGTAGAACGAAATTATATTTATTATATAATGATTATTATAATTTTTAAATTTTAATACAAAATTATGATATAAATTATTATTCCATGAAGTAATATTTTATATTTAAATACATATAATTAAAATATATTAAATTAAATTTAAAATTAATTTTAATAATATCCAATCAATATATTTTAAAAACTTAAATTTCAAACAAACTTTAAAAAAATTGTTCTATTCATTAAAAAAAAAACAAAGAAAGAAAAACAGTTTAGCAATAATTTATGGAGGATAATATAAAATTAATAAAAGATTAAAAATTAACTAATGTAGACTAATTAATAAAGAGCAAATTCAACCAATCACTGTAGTTCACTTGTGATACTATTCCAAGAAAGAAAAAGAAACATTTCCGGCTAACTTTAAAAGAAAAAATTTGTTCACGCGTCTATTATTAAGTTGGAAAAGTTATTATTTAATTTTATTTTTTAATAAAATTAATTAATTAATTTTTATATTTAAAAAAATATAATATTTAATTTTATATATTACTTTCGTTAAATTATTTAATTTCTTAAATATTTTATTAGTTAATATTAATTAAATTACTATTTAATTCCATCATTTCAAAAAAATTAATTTATCAATTCTTATATTTTGAAAAATAGTACTACTTAATTATTTTGTTTCCTCCACATATTTTTAAAACTCAATATTTAAAAAAAAATTTCTTGATTAAAAAATAAAAATTTTCCTATATAAAAACTAAATTTGAATTTATATATTTTTTAAAATTATTCAAATATTTTTATTTAATTTCTTTGACATAATTTTTTTATTTTCTCCATTGAAAATAATTGTCCTTAATTACTCAAATATTTAGGAAAACTTATTAGCCTTTTTACATAGATAATCTGTATCATTTTTATCAAAAGATGAAAATAAAGAGAGAATGGTGTGGATGTAGAGAAAAAAAAAGGGAAGTGAGAAATAAGAGAGGATAAGAAATAAATAAAAGGAAGATGATTATAATAGTTTAGATATAAAAAAATAATTATAGAATTGAATAGTTAATAAAATCAAATTACAATAATTAGTTAATATATTTTTTAAAATATAAAGACTAACTAATTAATTTTATGAAGATAGAGAGATTAAATAATAATTTGAATGACAATGATGAACGAAAAAATAGACGGAAGAACTTAATTATTTAACAAAAATAAAATACATAAATTAAATAATATAATTTTTAAAATATTGAGATTAAATAGTTAGTTTCGTTAAAATGTAGTGACAATATAATAATTTTTCTTATGTTTGATTCTCATTAGAAATTAATAATTTAGTTATAAATAAAAGATTTTTTGAGAAAATGTGAATTAAAATGTTATTTAGTGTAAATTGATGCACACTAATAATTATAAATATCACATATATTTTATGTTAAATTATCCATCACATCGTCAACGAGACGACCTAACCAACAATATGAAGAGCCACCTTCTATTAAGGTCATTCTACTTTTCTCACTCATTTCCTTCACCTTCTTCCTTTTCACACTATCATTCTCCATCAAACACCTTATTCCTCTCTCTATTTCATCACAATTCACCGTCATTCCACTTTCCTTACTATAATCCATTTTAATTTCCACAGCTAACCCCAACTCAATCACCATTTCAAAGGCATTAAATTGTTGCTCACCATACATTGGCCACGTGGCAATTGGAACACCAAACCATAGGCTCTCCAGCACTGAATTCCACCCACAGTGCGATACAAATCCTCCTACCGCTGGATGAGCTAAGATTGCAGCTTGTGGAGCCCATCCTATTACCTTTCCAATCGCAGCAGTCCGTTCCGAAAATCCTTCTGGCAATACCTCCTGCGGATTCTCATAGTCACTAGGAGATGCTAGTTTACCCGGAGGTGGTGGTCGGCGTACGGACCACAAGAATCGATACCCGCTGTGCTCTAACGCACATGCAATCTCTTTCAATTGATCCTTGGCAAAACTTCCCATACTCCCAAAGCATAAAAACACTACCGAGGCAACAGGCTGATCATCAAGCCATTGCATGATTTGCTGGTGCGTGTTTCTTCCATTCGACTCCACATTCAAAATGGGTCCCACGGGGTACACGGGAAGCGTTTTAAAAGATTCTATAGCATGGGATTCCAACTCCAAAAACGAATTTACCATAATACCCTTAACTTCTCTACACCTTCTTGCACAGTCAAGCAAAAGTGGAAGCCGCTCTTTGTTTAACATTGCAAAAGGCATGACCCTAGCAGGAAATGGGTTTGCCAAACATGTCACTAACAACTCAGTATCCTTTTCCTTGAATTGAATGGGGTCAAATTTCTCTTCATCATGAAGCTTCTGCACATAAAGCATGAAACCAAGAAAAGCTGCTCCTGATGGAAAGAAAATGTAAGACGGAACACCAAAATCATTAGCCACATCTATCATCGGCGTGCAGAGCATATCGAGAACAAGACCTGCAAGTCGAGGCGAGTCGACGCTAGACTCAGACTGAGTGATCTTCAACACAGCTTCTTTGACATTGGGTTTATGTCTCTTAAAGAAAGAAGCGAAATTGGATAATTCAGACTCGTCTTTTGGCAAGTCAATAAATCGAAGACGATTAGATAAAGAGGAGGAGGAATCTTGCACTGATTCAATGTAGTTCTGAATCTTGGAATTCATGAGAGGAAGCTCAAGGATAAGGACTGTGATGGAGAGGCGGTGATCGCGGGTAAGAAGAAGCTTTGCTACCTCCACAGCAGATACAAGGTGGCCCATAACAGGGAAGGGGACGAACACAAGCTGTGCTTTATCCATTTTCCTAATGAAATAGTATATATTCTTAATTTTGCTGCTAAGCTCGCGGTATTTGCAGAGCTACCTGTGGGTGCCTGGGAGGCTGTAATGAAAGAGCAGCTTGGTTCTTCCTTTCTTGAAGTACATTATATAAAATTCTAAGTCGAAATTTCCAATCTTGATGGCCAAGGATCAAGTGACGTCATGGCTTTGCTTGCTGGTTGGACTTGGTCTCCACAGACAAATATTAAAAGTTTCAAAGCCTTTCTTTGTCAATTTGAGTCAAATTTAGCTGCTGAATCTGTTCGCTAAAGGTTCTTTTACTCCTGTTTTACATGATTCAAAGAGTAGTTTGATGGGCATCAAGTGCCTCAGCCTGTAATTATATCTGAATTATGAAGAGCACTGTTTTCCCTTTAATTTAGAATAATTAACCTGTCCTAGATAAATTCTCTGACATTTTAGATTCTTTATATAGTAAGGTAGCGTTGCTTGAATATATCTTGTGTGCTTTAGCCTTTCCATTTTGTGATACAGTTTACTTTAGTTACAGTTTCTAATTTATTAAATCTATTTTTCTAAATTTGCAAAGTGTTCTTCCGATACATTAGTTTTATCTAATTTATTTGTGTGGTGATTAGTGAGTTAATCTCCTAAATCCATTTTCTTAAGTTTGTAGAGTGTCTTCCTATGCACTAATGTTATTTTATATTATTTTATTTCTTGGTATAGTGAATTACTATCGAAGGAGTGGAAAGACCTTTATTGGGAGTTCATTGAGGTCTGGCTTCGAGCAGAGGAGGATGAATCTGACTCTCATACAACAAGAGATTGCCTCAAAAGAATTATAAAACATGGACGGTCACTTTTAAGTGATCCACTGGCCTCACTATTTGAGTTCTCTCTTATTTTGAGATCAGCAGCCCCAAGATTGGTGCTTTACCGACAATTAGCAGAGGATTCTCTTTCTTCTTTCCCTCTTTCTGATGATAGTATTTCAAACAATGATAGTGGAGTAATTGCAGAAACAAGTGAGGAAAATGAAAGTAAAAGGTCAGATCCTTTGCTTGTTGGTGTAAATCCTAAGAGCCCTGGTGGAAAATGTTGCTGGATGGATACTGGTGGAGCATTGTTCTTTGATGTTGCAGAGTTGCTGTTATGGCTTCATAACCCTGCTAAACTGTAAGTATTACTCTGTCATCTTTTCATAGGCTTTTACTGTCTCTTTTGAATTTTTAACTTATTGTAAGCACAATTTCTCTTGAATTTAATTGTTTATTTCTTGTTTGCCAGTGCAGGAGACTCATTTCAGCAGCCTGAACTATTTGATTTTGATCACATCCATTTTGACTCTCATACTATAAGCCCAGTTGCTATTCTCAATGGAGCTCTTGGAACTGATTGTTTTAGGCAATTTCATGTCACACTGGTTGAAGCTGACAGACAGGTCTATTACCTGTGTAACTGTGTTATAGAATACTTCTTAATATCTTTTTATATTACCTGTGTTATAGAATATTTCAAGTATCTTTTTATAATCTCTTATTCCATATTCCTTGGGCTTGGTTATAACTGATCTGATGGTGTTAAATTGATACTTGTATTACTGGAATGATATCTTTGTATGTGATTTTACAGCATAAGAGAAATATGGTTGGCTCTTTAATTTGGAGGAGAGCGATGTTCGAAAGGGTTGTGTTATCAATTACTGGAGAACTTGGATGCTCTTAATGGACTATTTTTCATTTATCTAATGGCATTTTTTTTTTTAAATTGTGAAATGCATCAGATAGTCCATATGAATTTTTATAATGCTACTTTGAAGTTAAACATTTGCTAGGTAAAATTGAACTTTTGCCATTAATCTGAGGGAATCCAAGAATGCCATTGTGCATGGGTACTATGAAAAGATCCTGGCAATAGCTGCATTGAGTTAATTATTTGTTTTTCCGATCTTCTCATGCTTATTCATAAAATATTATTCTTTGAATGCTATAAATAATCATGTTTCTGAGGTTGGTTTAATATTTAGTTTTACTTGGAATATCATGACTTGAATTGTTGATAAATGTATAATACTTAAAATTTGGATGCGTATAGTCTGGGTATAATTACAGAGAACAATAAAGCCAGGTGTTTTGCGAAAATTCTGCATATAAAATTTCTTTCTTGATGCTGGCTTATGCTTATTAGCTCGCAGGTTTTTCCCAAATGGGGCTAGAAAGATATTTACTTTTATCCTTACTGCCTGCTTAAATTAGTGCCGTTATCAAATATCTGCAGTAGTTTCTTGTATGTCTAGGTTTGAGCATGTCTCTTTTTCAGTTTATAAGTTAAAATCCTTAATTTTTCTAATACAATCAACAGTTAATGCTATCAAAGTTTTGAGCTTCTGAAATATAAAATGCTGCCAGTAGTTGATTTTTTTTTTCCCCGGTAGAGTAGCTGGGAACCACTTCTGGAAAATCATGAACATCCTGATAATTAAAATTTAATGGAAGTTGTCTCCCATATATACATTTATGGCATTTATCTCCTTATATTTTTCAGGATATATCTGTTTTTCTTTTAATGTTTGCTGATAATGTGCACCAAAATTACCAGGGGAGGATAAAATATGTAGTTAGACCGGTTTTACCCTCTGGCTGTGAAGAAAAAGTTGGCAATTGTGGTAATGTTAGTGCCAAAGACTCCTTAAATTTGGGTGGTTATGGCGTTGAACTTGCATTGAAGAATATGGAATATAAGGCTATGGATGACAGTGCAATTAAGAAAGGTCAGAATACCAACTTATATTGTGTGTACTCTATTTTATATCCTGGTCAAACTCTAAATGAGAAGTCTTATTCTTTTTGAGCCAAACTACTATTATTGCTTTGCTCCCTTGGCAATGATGTGTTTGTGTTTGTGTCGTGGGTCATGCCCCGAGTAGGCGTTTCATCAGAAAAAACCTTGCGCATCCCGACCCTTCTTCCTCTCTCTCCCGTTTTCTCTCTCCTTCTTCCTTCCCATGCCGGCTAGCCACCGCCCCAGCCTCCCTAGCTCGCCGGTGCGCCGCCTTGCCCTTCCCTCCTCGCCGGCCGCCGCCTGGAACGTTGAGAAAGCGCGCGCGAAGACACCCGACGCGGAGCACGCCGCTCAGCTTCCCAACCAGGATCCGGCCACTGTTTGTGGCGGGTCTTGTGTCAAACATCATCTACACCTTGAGAGCTTTCCATAGACACCAAGAACACCAAAATCCATCGAGTCCAATTTTTATCCGGGAAGTTTTAGCCTATTTCGACTTTTAGGCTAGATTTCTCGCAAAACCGTGAACCCCAAGAGAAAACCGAGAGTACCATAGCGCTCCACTCGTCGAGAGCTTCGTGGCAATATAAATTTCAAAATTTTCCGACACCGTTTTTTGGTAGGTCCCACGAAATTTCGTAGTGTTTTTCCGAGCATTAAATAAGTTTAGAAAATTTCGTAAAAATTTTATACTAACTCTCGTGTTGTGGGCTTCGTGTAGGTACCTTCAATTTGCGAAAATTCGACGGTTGCCCGGGTCTGTGAATTTCCAGCCAGACAAACAGGCTACCGAAAAAGTCTCAGAATTGGGTCGAGATTTTGGCTACCCCACCGTTGTCAGACGTCCCGAGCGCGTTCCGGAGATCGGAATCGGCATAGGTAAACTCGAACCTTACTTTTTCTTAATTTTCTAGTGCTTGAATGGGATTAAAAATCCATAAAATATTCGTGGTAGCTCAGAAAATTATGATTCTTTTTGTATTAGCTTAGTAATGTTGCTAAGGACCACGGGGCAAAGTTTTAGAATTTTTAGAGCTTATTTGGGTAGTTTTTGCAAAAAGGGTCAATTATAAGGATTAAACTGTAATTTTACATATTGTGATTGATGACTGTTTGGATAGGCTCAGGAGGGGCTGTGTGATGTGATTGAGTTGTGGGTGTATGGTTTATGGATATAGAAGTGCGTTTTAAGCCCTTTTGCAGGTCGGGTAGGTCCTAGGTATAGGGAAGATTTTGCCGGATTTTCGGCATGACTTAGGACATTTTTGGTCTTTTCTTAGTTTGTATTGAGTCAAATGTACTAAATAATTGTAATAAAAATTGTCAGGTGAGCGGGGACTGCCTTCCTCCTCCATCCAGCCTCCACAGTGACTTCGGTTGAGTCTGTGAGTAAAATATTAATTTTAATTGTAATTTCGATATTATTATATGTTCAAGCATGCCCATGCATCACTTGTAAATATGTATTTATGTAGTTAAACACTAGGCACATTTTATGTTGCATTCATAATTGTTAAAGTGCTATGGATATTGTTGTGGTAATTTGGAGCAGTGTGCGTGAGTTGGTGTCCGTGTGGTATGGTGTTGGCTATGGACAGTGCGGGTAGACAAGGCTTGAGATCTTCGCTGGGACCCGGTCCTTCGGGGTAGACACGGCTTGAGTTCTTCACTGGAACCCCAATTTGGTTTATTAAGCGAAAGTTCGACTTGAGTTCTTCGCTGGCACAAGTTGGATTAAGAAAATCTGTATAGGGGATCAGCTCCCATATATGTATGGTTTAACATTATCGGGTGTGTGAGTGCTCCAAATTATCTTTTTATTGTTATGATATGAAAATTATGATGATGTTGCATTTCACTTCACAGGGTGCATTAGTTTTAGATAGCTATAGAGATTATGGTTAAAATTGATATTTTACTCTCAAAGTCGAACGCTCACTCATGTTCAATATTTTTCCAGGCTATAGGAGGATTATTGTTGTGGTTAATCTGCTTTTCTCTTTCGCAGGTCGTCTATTCATATTTGTATAATTCTGTTAACTTTTAGAATTCCGCATGTGTTAGAAATATTCATTTGAATTGGGTCTGTAATATAATTACCATGTTGGACCTGTAAACTTATTATATGCATGTATGTTAGACTGGATGAGGGAGCTGAGCTCCCATTTATTTTTATGACATTTGAGTATGTGGAGGGTGAGCTGAGCTCCCCAATTGATTATATATTGTGTTTACAGGTCGGGTGAGTCAAAAACTCCCCGTTGAAAGGTCCATTTTATGGTCGGACTCTGTCGGGTTAAATTCTTGAAATTGAGCCCAAATGGGCCTTAGAGTCGGGTTGAGGAATAGTTAAGCTTAATACAGGCCTCGAGGGCTTTAGGCTGGCCCAGATTATAGTGCCGGTCCGGCCCATAGGTTAGTCGTAACAATTACTATTTATCCTTTAACTTCTTCTGCAGTTGATAACTTCTGGTAGATGATTATTTAACTTTCGATTAAATACTAACTTTCAATAAAAAAAAACCACTAAAAATATGTAGTAAATAATTAGTTAGGCCTCATAATTGAATTAATGCAATAAAATTAATTTTGTAAAAAAATTAATTTAATTAATTATGAATTGCACATAAAAATTACATTTTTAGTGTAAAAGGTATATATTTATAATTTTTCTTTTTAATATAAAACATACTAATTAACGAATAAACCTTACAATTAATGAAAAAAATAATTTCAAATTTCTTAATTTTGCTAATTAGAAAAAAAAATCTGCGAAATGTTACCTCAATAAAAAAGAAAACGAGGATATCCATCATGCAATTTTCCTCATCATCTTAACTTTAAATTTTTTAAAATTATTATGAGATTTAAAATTTAAATTTTAATTGAATCTAAATAAATTAAAAAGACCATTTAAAAATTTATAAAAATAATTAATTCTTAGTATCAATGATGTAGGAATAATTAAACAAATCATCATAAAAAAGTATAATAATTGAAATTTTGGGGGTTGAGATGAATGGAATTTATAAAGTCATGTGATGATGCACGTGTAGCAATACAATCCGTAGTCAGCAAAGCAAGTGCAAAAATGCTACGAAGCCACGTGATGTGAAACAGCTGAGCACTTTCTATCTGATATAAAAGCTGAGTACTTTCTACACTTTCATTTTCAATTTTAAATATTCTATCATTATAATTAAGTAATTCAAATCAAAATAAATACTATTATATTTTATATAAGAAAGTTCACATCCAACAACGTATTCAATATGGTTAGTCATGAAAATTATCATAAAAAATATGCTTAGGAAACACCCAAATGACTTCCATAGAAGAATACAGGGAAAATTATAAATTAAAAACAAAAATTCGGAGCTTTTAACTATAATTTTTTTTATTCTTGTTTTTTATTTTTTAATTTTTGTTCAATAAATTAATGATATGTGAATTTTTTTTTTCTGATTTTCTAAATTACAACAATCCATCTCTTTTAATCTAAAACACTAAAAAATATATTTTCTTCACATACATATTTAAATGTTTTTATTTAAAAAGATAGAAATAAAATTTTGGAATACCTTCATGTTTGAAAAAAGTAGCTATAACGTCATACTCGAGCACGTATAGGTTTTTCGAATAATTATCTAATTTTTTTTAAACTAATCAATTTTAAAATTGTAATTATATAATAATAAAATTTTAATTTTAATTATAATTAAAATAACAATACAATTGTAATTATAATTCAACAACACTAGAATTTTCAATTTGAATAATTTTCTAATATCAATATATTCTAATAAACTTTCATAATTTCTAAAATTATTTTTTCTAAAATATTACGTGAATAAATACTTAAAATATAGAATATCATGCATAAAATTGTGGTTTAATATTAGCTAAATTTAATTATATATATTATTTATTATAATATTTATTACTTAGCTTTATTTATTTTTAGTATGCATATGAAACAAGCACACATTCACCTTCTGCACATTCAACAAATCTAGGCGATTACTATCCATTATTTTAAACTCAATTTTATAAACAATTTTATAAAATAAACACTAATTTTATAACCTTTATAAAATTAAGCAAATTAAAAATTTAAATAAAATTATTATTATTACTTTTCCCATCTCCCTGCTTTCTAATTCTAGGGAATGTTACTGTTCTGAAACTCCTTCCCGCGCACAAGAAGCTTCAAATAAATGTGTAAGCAGAAATGCAATCTAGCCATATTTTGAACCCACCAAATCAAAATCTAAATCAATTTGTCTTAGCAATCCTTTCCAAATGCAATCATCTCATTCATCTCAAACAACTTCAATCTTTTCTCACAGTTCTTGGCCACTCACAAACCCAATTCTATGTCTTCAAACTCCTCCGCTTTTCTATTCTCAAACTCTCTAACCTTTGCTATGCTCGCTACGTTTTTGATCATGTCTGCTTTCCCAATATCTATCTCTGCACTGCCATGGTCACTGCCTATGCCTCCAAGCTTGATCACCTTTCCGCCTTCGAAATTTATCGCAACATGGTTCGTCGAAGACACCCTAAACCCAACCATTTTATCTTTCCCCACGCCCTGAAATCCTGTCAAACGATGAAATTGGTGCATGCCCAGATAGCTAAATCGGGTTTTGGACAATACCCAGTTGTGCAAACTGCTCTTGTTGATTCGTATTCCAGGTCTTCATCTGACATTGGATTTGCAAGGCAGCTGTTCGATGAAATGTCTGAAAAGAATGTTGTGTCTTGGACTGCTATGATTTCTGGGTATACTAGAGTTGGCCAGATTGGAAATGCTATTTCTCTTTTTGACCAAATGCCTGAAAGAGATGTTCCATCTTGGAATGCTGTTATTGCCGGATGTACCCAAAACGGGTTGTTTTCGGAGGCTATTTCCCTCTTTAGAAAGATGATGCTTCTTGCTCAAGCGACACAACATCGACACATAAGGCCTAATCAAGTTACAGTTGTTTGTGTTCTCTCTGCTTGTGCAAACACTGGCATGCTTCAGCTTGGGAAATGCATTCATGGATACGTGTATAGAAACAGCCTCGGTTCTGACTCGTTTATGTCCAATGCTCTGGTGGATATGTATGGGAAGTGTGGAAGCTTAAGAGAGGCCAGAAGGGTTTTTGACATGACTTTGAAGAAAAGCTTGACCTCTTGGAATTCCATGATAAACTGTTTTGCTCTCCATGGACATGGCAGGAGTGCGATATGCATATTTGAGGAGATGATGCAACATGGAGAGGATGTTAGACCAGATGAGGTTACCTTTGTTGGTTTGCTAAATGCTTGTACCCATGGAGGGCTGGTTGAAAAAGGACGTTATTATTTCCTTATGATGACTCAGAATTATGGGATTGAACCTCAGATCGAACATTATGGGTGCTTGATAGATATTCTTGGTCGGGCAGGAAAGTTTGAAGAAGCGTTGGAAGTTGTGAGGGGAATGAAGATTGAACCCGATGAAGTTGTTTGGGGTTCTCTGCTTAATGGATGTAAAGTACATGGTCATACAGATTTGGCCGAATTTGCTGTTAAAAAGCTTATTGAAATTGACCCAAAAAATGGAGGCTATGGTATAATGTTAGCAAATTTATATGGCGAGCTCGGGAAGTGGGATGAGTCTCGCAAGGTAAGAAAAATGTTAAAGGAACATAATGCTTACAAGACACCAGGTTGCAGTTGGATTGAGGTTGATAATGAAGTTAATCAGTTCTACTCTGCTGACAAAACACATCCTAGATCAGAGGAGATATACAAGATATTGGGAGCTTTGTCGGGCTTGAGCTTGAGGTTCTGGTATTCTCCATTTATTGACTGCAATACATAATTATAGATGAGTTTTCAAATATTTATTCTTAATCAGAAACTCAAATTGCCTGCGCTGTCACTACTCTTCGAAGAAGAAAACACACATGAAGAATGTGGCGCATCATTTTGTTGTTGCAGTTGTGTTTCAGAGCTATGTTTGTTACTTCCAAATACAGAACTCCACTGTGTGTTTGGACTGCCTTCAACACTCAATTTCTGCTTATCATAGAAGGCAAGTTTATCTTTTACATTCTGGGTAAATTGTGAATAACAAAAGAGTGGCCAGAGGCATAGTTACTTTTGATGGATAAGGATACCCAGATGACACTGACAGTCTGACACTTTAAATTAAATTTTGATAAATAGGTGAACCCTCACCTAAACATGTAAATGAATCAGATGTTAATATCCATGTCCAGCTACCGTGGTCATAGACGAGGTTGGCAGACCACTTTTGTGATTTGAGCATGGTGCTCATTTTCTATGAGAATATTAAAGCTAGTTCCATTTTTTTATTTGGTCTGAAGAGGATAATATTCGGTACCTCAGGTTGGCAGCTTATGAAAGGCATCAAGTCTCAATCATGAAAGTTATCAGTGTTTTTCACCTAAAATATCTAAGTTCTTAATTGAATTAATTTACTATTTATTTTATCATTTCATTTGTTTTCTGTAGTATATTTATTGTCATATCATCATTGATTTCAAAGTAAATATTTTATTTGATTCATGCGATGCTTCTGAGGATGACTGGAAAATTTATTACATGGTGATTGGCTTAGTTGTTTAATGCCCTGAGCCTGGAAATCGTGTGTGAAAGTCTCCAGATAGGTAACTCCCTATTCTCCTTTCAGTTTGGGTTGATTGGCATTTAGAAAGGCCAAGGGCTAGCCTGTGGTGTAGCCCTGACCCAGTGGGCCTTCATTGATCAAGACAGATTAACTCTTACATGGTGATGTGCTGACTGCTGAGGAGAGGGATACAGAAGGAATGATCACCATTAACTAAACCTTGATTAATACAATCACAAATTTTAGATACGGAATAGAGCCTGTTTGGATTGAGAATTTGTCATGTTTTTAAGAAAAACATCTGCTGTGAAAATCACAATCTATTCAAGTACCTTGTTACAAATACTTTCATGTTAATTCTCAGCTAACTGATAACATTCGCTAATAATGGATTAATAATTTTGTTGAAAATTTTAAAAGCTCGAATCTAATCAAATTGAATTAATCAAACAATCAAATTCTATTAGTTCAATTTGATTTTTCAATTTAAACTAACTAATGCACTCAGCCCTCAGTAATATTAATACACCTTTTATCCTATTAATTTTGGCAGAAGAAAAGTCTCCAGCTGTTACCGCATATGGCCCTGCGAACTCTATTTTCTCCCCCTTTGTCAGTGAAGCATGAGTGCAAATATTTAAGCTACATAATTTTGCATTTAAGAAATGATCACTTGTAACTTCAAAAAGGAAAGGAAGAAAAAATGATTACTTGACAAGAATCTCGTCTTAGATTATGAAAGTTTTGCAGACATTACAATAACAAGACATGCAACATAAACAGAACAGAAATCACAAAGTCCTTATTCTCTCTCAAAGAGTCATCTCTTCAAGTCTTTTATCTATTAGCAACTCTCAAAATTCATGCATGAAAAGATCTACAGCTCTAGTTTGGCCTCGCTGTTTTTGAGCTTGGCTTCTCTTCACCCGCAATGCTAACAACCCTAGGACCCTTGATCTTATCAGGAGACAACTTGGAGAAAGACAAAGTAAGCACACCATTTTCAAGCTTAGCCTTCACAATGTCCAAATCCACATTGTCTGGCAACCTAAACTGTCTCCAAAACTTGCCATAGGATCTCTCCACCCTGTGCCAGTGATCACCTTTCTTCTCTTCCTCTCTCTTCCTCTCCCCACTCACTCTCAACAACCCGTTCTCCTCCACCTCAATCTTCAGCTCCTCCTTTTTCAACCCTGGCACATCTAGCATTATAACATGACCCTCAAGCGTTTCTTTCCAGTCTACCCTGGCTGGAGAGAGTTCCACACTGTTATCCCTTTCAATCCCAAATGGTATCTATTCCAAGACTCTAAATGGATCCAGCAAGTGGTCTTGCCACAGACCAGTTAGAAGACTGGTAGACTAAGATATTTATTTTAAAAACAATTTCTATAACTATTTAATTCTAATGCATCCTTAAGGATGAAATACAACACCGATCAACAAATTTCACCAAATTAAAATAATATTCGCACAAAAAATAATTTGGAGCACTCACACATACATAAATCACATCAAGTATAAATACGTATAGGAGCTGATCCCCTATACAGCTATCTTAATCCAAGACCTATAATCGAGATCAACTTGAGTCGGATTTTCGCTTAATAATCTAAATGCGGGGGTCAAAACCGTACTCACCCCGATTTTCTCAAAAAAGACTGGCCCTAAGTGAGACTAGCTCAAGCTGATTTGCTCGTCCTACCCATATCCATCACACTACAACACACGCACCCCGATACATGCATATAGCTCCAAATTATTCTAAGGCGATATCCACATCTATTTTTTCAAATAAGAAAATGCAGCATAATGCGTGCCTAATATTTAACTGCATACATATATTTATATGTGATGTATGAGCATGTCTTGAATATATAATAATATTAAAATTATAAATACAATTAATATCTACTCATAGAGAGGATGACCCGCCTACAACTGATCCGACTGGATGGAAGAAGACTAGTCAGAACCGTTCACCGACATATATATATTGACCTCTATTAATTAACTGACAGAATTAACCATTTAATTTAATTTAATTTACAAAAGTAAGAATAAATCCTAAGATCTTATCGAAATTTCGACAGAATTTCCCTTATACCTAAATCTAACTCCATGTATAAAAATTCAATAAAATACAACACACAGGGCATCCGGCTCACAATAACAACAATATCATACGGCCCTTCTTTAGCCCGCTAAACCAGATAATACTCGAATGATTATACAAAATAATTATTTAAAAATTTAAAATATTATAAAAATTTATAACTTCTAAATATTAATTAAAAAATATGAAAAAGATGAACTCAACAGTTCAGGAAATCTTTTAAAATTCCTTGTATGTACAGAATACATAAGTTTTATTATAAATCTCTAACCTTTTGTAAGCTGTCTCTGACTATAGGATTGGATTCCCTCCTACTCCTAAAAAAGTTGTGTGCAAAATTGATGCACACACCGCTAATTGAGAATATCATATATGTTTTATGCTAAAGTATCCATCACATCTTCAATGAGACGACCCAACCAATGGTATGAAGATCCACCTTCTATTAAGGCCATTCTACTCTTCTCACTCATTTCCTTCACCTTCTTCCTTTTCTCACTATCATTCTCCATCAAACACCTTATTCCTCTCTCTATTTCATCACAATTCACTATCATTCCACTTTCCTTACTATAATCCATTTTAATTTCCACTGCTAATCCCAACTCAATCACCATTTCAAAGGCATTAAATTGTTGCTCAGCATATATTGGCCATGTGGCAATTGGAACACCGAACCATATGCTCTCCAGCACAGAATTCCACCCACAGTGTGATACAAATCCTCCTATGGCTGGATGGGCTAAGATGGCAACTTGTGGAGCCCAACCTATCACCTTTCCAACCGCAGCTGTTCGTTCCAAAAATCCTTCGGGCAAAACCTCCTGCGGATCCTCATAGTCAGTAGGAAATGCTTGTTTACCTGGAGGTGGTGGTCGGCGTACAGACCACAAGAATCGATGTCCACTGTGCTCTAGTGCACAAGCGATCTCTTTCAATTGATCCTCACCAAAACTTCCCATGCTTCCAAAGCACAAGAACACTACTGATGCAACAGGCTGATCATCAAGCCATTGCATAATTTCCTGGTGGGAGTTTCTTCCATCCAACTCCACGTTCAAAATGGGTCCCACAGGGTACAATGGAGGCGTTTCAAAGGACTCGATTGCATGGGATTCCAACTCCAAAAACGTATTTACTATAATACCCTTAGCTTCTCTAAACCTTCTTGCTGCGTTACGTAAATAAGGAAGCCGCTCTTTGTTTAACATCGCAGAAGGCGTACTTCTAGCAGGAAATGGATTTATCAAACACGGCACTAATAACTCGGTATCTGAATCCTTGAACTGAATGGCGTCAAATTCTGCCTCATCGTGGATCTTCTGCTCATAAAGCACAAAACCAAGAAAAGCTGCACCTGACGTACAGAAAAAGTAAGACGGAACGCCAAATTCATTAGCCACATCTATCATTGGCGTACAGAACATATCGAGAACAAAACCTGCAAGCCGAGGTGAGTCAACACTTGATTCAGACTGAGTGATCTTCAACACAGCATCTTTCACATTGGGTTTTTGTCTCTCAAAGAAAGAAGATAAATCAAATAATTCAGACCCGTCTTTTGACAAGTCAATAAATCGAAGGCGATTGGATAACGTGGAGGAGGAATCTTGCACTGATTCAACGTAGTTCTGAACCTTAGAGTTTGTGAGAGGAAGCTCAAGGACAAGGACAGTGATAGAGAGGCGGTGATCGCGGGTAAGAAGAAGCTTTGCTACCTCCACCGTGGATACAAGGTGGCCCATAACGGGGATGGGGACGAAGACAAGCTGTGCCTGGGCTTTATTCATTTTACTAATGAGATAGTATTCTTAAGTTTTGATGCTAAGCTGGAGGTATTGCAGAGCTACCCTTGGGTGGTTACAAGGAAAGAGCGGCTTTGCTATTTCTTTGTTGAAGTGGAAAACTCCATTGTTGATAGATAATAATCAAGTGACGTCATGGCTTTGCTGGATTGGTACTGTCTCGACAGACACTTGGACCATAACTTCAAAATCTTTCGCTTTCAATTTCTGTCTTTTTTAATAATGAAAAATAGCTATTGTGCAAGTGGTAGTTCATATGCTTTCTCATTGCCATTGACGAGCATGATTGACGAATGAGTCTTTCACCAAACGAGAATTACAGGGTGTTTGGTCGGGTGCAAATTTGATTGTCGGTAGATATTTAAATGGAATTAAAATGTTAAACAAATTAAAAAAATAAAATTAATAATTAATGAATAATTATATGATACTTAATATTTACAGTTTATATTATTTTTAAAATTATTTCTCTTAATAATTGGTTTGATTTTATTTTTTATTTTGATAATTTTAATTTTTTAAAAATATTTTTTATTAATAAAATAAAATATAAAATATTTACTTATATTTAAAAATTTAAAATTAATTATAAATTTTTTTAATAATAATAAAAATTATTTTATTATTTTATTTATACTTTTAAAGTTATTTAATTATTTTTTTAAAAAAATTTATTATTTTATTATTTTAATAATAAAATAAATAATATAATAGATTAATAATTTTATATTTATTTTAATAATAAAATAAATAATATAATATATTAATTTAATAATTATATATTTAATTTAATAAATAAATAAATAATATAATAAATTTATAATTTTATATTTATTTTAATAATAAAATAAATTATATAATATATATCCTTATTAGTAATTTCATATATCAACAGTAATAGCTGAATATAGTTGTACCAAATACTTAATATAAATTAGCTATCACCAGCTACCAGCTATCAACTAACAATAACAACTATTAGCTAACAGTTATCAGTTAAACCAAATAAACCCTTAGTCTGATACGCATTTTATTTTTATCTAAAATTATAAAATTTCATTAATTTAAAACAGACAAATAGGAGGTATCTAAATTAAGCTACGTCGTTATATAATATAATATAGTTAATATGATATGATGTAATTAATTATATAATAAAATTAAAATTTTAATATTATATAATTATCATTATATTTATTATATATTTAATTGTAAAATAAAAATAAAAATAATATAATAATAATTTTTATTTTAATATTTAATTTATTTATAATATTAATAATAATTGGATTGATTAGCTCATAATAATTAAGTAGTGACAATAGTGTTAATAGTAATAATGATAATTAAATAATGATAAAAATATTAGCAATAGTTAAATAGAAGCAACTGTAATAATTAAGTAATAATGATAATGATATTAATAGTAATGATTATTATGTTATTAAGTGTAATTGATTATATTATATAATTGTGAAAGTAGCAAGGGAACTAGTTATTTTCTATTACAGGGTTGTTAATTAGATAATCGATTTATAATATAATTGATCCAAAGCTTGGTCAACTCATAGAAATGACGAAGGCTTGCATCCAAGAAAATTATGTTCAAAAGAGGGAACCTGAAGAAAAAAAAAAATTACTTGCATGAGGAATGTGGAAACACATACCCCCTGTTAATTTGGAAATTAAAACTTTGCAATACTCTGTAGTTTACTTGTGATACTATTCCAAGAAAGAAAAAGAAATGTTATAATAAATAATACAAGTAATGAAGAAAATGATTGTGTATTTGTCTGTGTCTGATTTACAGAGATATTATATCTATTTATACATGAAAATATGAGCTAATTTAGATAAGAATAATAATTATTCTAATTATGCTACACAAATCTCCTATAATCATACTAATTATTGTAATTATGCTAACACCCCCCCCCCCCTCAAACTCAATATGGTAGCACAGGTGCCAACTTGAGTTTGCTTAAGAAATCCTGAAAGTGAGCGGAAGGATGCGTTTTGATGAATATATCAGCGGTATGGCTGACAGAGGAGACAGGAATCAAACATATGATAACATGATGACGTACAAAATGACAATCAATTTCGATGTGTTTGGTACGCTCATGAAATACTTCATTATGAGAAATCTGTATGGCACTTATATTATCGCAATGAAGCATTGTGGTAGAAGAATGAGTGACACCAAAATCAGTTAATAACCACCGTAGCCAAAGTAATTCAGATGTAGCATCAGCAAGAGCACGATATTCAGATTCTGTGCTAGAACGTGCAACAACAGTTTGCTTTTTGCTACGCCAAGAGATAAGAGAATTACCCAAGAAGAAATAATAACCAGTTGTAAAGCGACGATCTGTCAGATCACCAACCCAATCAGCATCAGAGTAGCTAGATAATACTAGGGAGGAGGTAGCAGAAAAGTGCAAACCATGAAAAAGAGTGCCTTTGATATAACGAAGGATTCGTAGTACTGCAGAAAAATGAGTTGAGCGAGGAGCAGACATAAACTGGCTAACTAGATGAACAGCATATGAAATATCAGGTCGAGTAACTGTGAGATAAATAAGACTCCCGACAAGCTGTCGATATAAAGTAGGATCATCAAGAGGAGTGCCATCAAGAGGTGTAAGTTTGCAATTGAGCTCTAACGGGGTTGATACTGTTTTACTATCAGTGATGCCTGCTCGAGAAAGTAAGTCAGATACATACTTAGCTTGAGATAGATAATAGCCATCAGAATTTTGAGAAACTTCAAGATCCAAAAAATAGCTGAGAGAACCCAGGTCTTTCATTTCAAAATGCTGATTGAGATAATGTTGTAACTCTGAAATACCAGATGAATCATCTCCTGTTATTATCATATCATCAACATAAAGCAACAGAAGAACAATACCATTGTCAGTTCGGCGAGTGAATAATGCAGAATCATGTGGACTAGAGAGAAAACCAAGTTGAGCAAGAGTGGAACTAAATTTGGCAAACCAGGCCCTGGGAGCTTATTTTAATCCATACAAGGCTCGCCGAAGTTTGCAAACCTTATGAGGAGAATGATAACCAAGAGGAGGATGCATATAAACCTCTTCTGTTAAATCACCATGAAGAAAAGCATTTTTGACATCCATCTGGAAAAGTTTCCATTTACGAACTGCAGCAATAGCTAAGAGACTATGAATAGATGTTAATCGGGCCACTGGATCAAAAGTTTCTTCATAGTCGATACCATACTCTTTAGTGTACCCTTTGGCTACTAAGCGAGCTTTGTAGCATTCAATAGTTCCATTAGAACGGGTCTTATTTTATAAATCCATTGGCAATCAATAGGGGTCATGTTTGGTGGAAGATCAACTAAATCCCAAGTATGAGTTTTCTCTAAAGCCTGAAGTTCGTTAGTCATAGCTTGCTGTCAAAGAGGGTTAGTACTTGCCTCACGATAAGAATGAGGCTCATGAAGGGTTGCAATAGTAGAGTAACAGTGAAAATCAGAAAGATAATGAGGAGTTTCTCTTACACGGGTAGAACGACGAAGAGTAGTGCTAGGAGGAGATGCAGGCGCAGGTACTGGATCAACAACTGGTGCAGATTCAACAGGGGTAGGTGTAGTTGGGCTAATATTGAGCACATCACAATCACCTGGATCAGGACTTGGAAACAGCTCTTTGGAGGAGTCAGTGAAAAATAGAGAGTCAGTATTGACAAAGTGATGAAATTTGGAAAGAGAAGAGAACATAGTATTATCCTAAAAGGTAACATGACGAAATATGTGTAACTTATCAAAAACAGGATCCCAACAATGATACCCTTTGTGTTCAATGCCATAACCAAGAAAACAATATAGACGAGCACGGAGTTCTAATTTGGTATGTTCATGAGGTTGTAAAAGAACAAAAGAAACACATCCAAAAGGTTTAAGGATGGAATAGTCAGGAGATTGTCCAAACAACTTTTCAAAAGAGATAAATTATGAAGAACCAAGGTAGGAAGACGGTTAATAATATAAACAGCATGAGGAGCTGCTTCTCCCCAAAATTTTTCTGGACATGAGACAGAAAGAAGAAGAGTACGTACAGAATCAAGAATATGGCGATGCTTGTGTTCAGCTCGCCCATTCTGTTGAGAGGTGTGAGGACAAGAACGTTGAACAACGGTACCTTGTTGACTAAGAAACTGAAGTAAAGAAGAATCTTGATATTCCATGGCATTGTCTGTTCGGAGAATTTTAATGTCACAAGAGAACTGAGTTTTAATCATTTTTGTAAATGTGATGTAAATTTATGATAACTCAGATCAATGTTTCAAAAAATATATCCAAGTAAACCGAGAATAATCATCAATAAATATCACAAAATAACGAAAATCATTTACTGAAGAAATAAGAGAATGACCCCAAATATCAAAATGAATTAAACCAAAAGGAGTGTCTGAAGTAGTATTATTATGAGAAAAAGATAATGCAGGTTGTTTTGCAAGCTGATTATTTTAATAATTAAATGACTCAAACTTAGTAGATCATAATAATCAACGAGAAATTAAAGGTTGAATTTTACTGGCAGAAGTATGACCAAGACGAAGATGCCATTGGTGAATGGAGGAATTAGGGATTGTAGTTGCAGACATAAATCTCTGAGGAAGATGTAAAGATGCAAGCTCAAATAATCAATGAACTCTGCAACCCTCCCCAAGAATCTATCCCGTTTGTGGATCCTGCACCTGGACACCATGGGGAGAAAAAATAACATTTAGTCCTTTTTCACACAACTGACCAATAGAAATAAGATTAAGTGCCAAATTAGGGATATAATAGGTTTCAAGGAGATGAAGATTTGAGGTAGACACATGACCAGTATGTGTGATGTTCATTTTAGTACCATTTGCAGTATGGATTGGTGGTAAGGAAGATACAGGTTTTGCAGAAGACAAGAATTTAAGATTAGTGGTCATATGATTACAACATGCAGAGTCAAAAAGCCAATAAGAATTACCTGGAGTGGCAGACATGGCAGCAGGAGAATTAGAAGAGATAACCTATTTGAATAGTGCCTCAAGATCACTCATAGTGATGGCAGTAGAACCCTCAGTAGCAGCAACAGTAGTGACAGAGAAAGATCCAGGCTTTGAGACATTCTTGAATTTAGAATGCCCTCCTTTTGGTCTTGGAGAGCGTGTGGGACAATGTTCAAGAATATGACCGTAACCATGACAATATTTGCATTCTATAGTAGGACAATATGCAAAAGCATGACCAATTTGATTACAATTCTTACAGAGTTGATTGTCAGATTTCTGATATGAGGATCGAGTAGTTGCAAGAGCAGTTTCAAATTGAGGAGTTTTATCCAAACTGAGACGAGTCTCTTCAAAAATAATCTATTGAATAGCAGTATCCAATGATGGGAGTGGA
This sequence comes from Hevea brasiliensis, assembly GCF_030052815.1. Lineage (NCBI taxonomy): Eukaryota > Viridiplantae > Streptophyta > Magnoliopsida > Malpighiales > Euphorbiaceae > Hevea > Hevea brasiliensis. The sequence continues at coordinate 8,929,717 of NC_079506.1, forward strand.
TTTCGATGTAGCAGGGACGCTCCAAAGGCCTCATATTCTGATCAAAGAGCCATTAGAACTTGAATGAGATGAAGATGATCTTCACTGATTTTGGCCTGAGATATTTGATTCCAAATGGGTTGGACCTGGGCAAGAAAATCATTCATAGATTGATCTACTTCTTGTTTCAAATTATGAAGAGTAGTCCACAACTGATAATAGTGGGCAAGTCTAGTGGTCTGATATCGATTAGCCAAAAAATCTTAGATTTCTTTTGCAGAGTCATAATTAGCAAATTGGATGTGGATGGACGAGACAGAGGTATTGCGAAACCAGGTGATGATCTGATGATTTTTACTATCCCAATCCTTAAGATGGTCAGCAAATTTTGCATCAGTTTTATCGTTATCTCTTGTCGGCGTAGTGATATCTCCAGTAACAATACGCCAAAACTTGCGACCTATCAAAAACTTTTCATTCCTTGAACCCAAATATTATAATTGGAACTAGTCAGAACTATTGCAATAGGTTTTGAAATATCAGATTTCTCTATTGATAGCAAGATGAGGAGAAAAAAAAATGGTATAATAACAGGAATGAAAGAATGAACAAGAACAGATTGTAGAGAGAGAAGAGAGACCCCAGAAACTAGAAATAAAAACTTTACGGCTCTGATACTATGTTAGAAGAAAGAATACAAGTAATGAAGGAAATGATTGTGTATTTGTCTGTGTTTGATTTATAGAGATATTACATCTATTTATACGTGAGAATATGAGCTAATTTAGACAAGAATAATAATTGCTGTAATTATGCTATATAAATCTCCTATAATCATGCTAATTATTGTAATTATGCGACACAAATCTCCTATAATCATGCTAATTACTGTAATTATGCTAATAAGAAACATTTCCAACTAATGTGGAAAGAAAAAATTTGTTCACGGGTCTATTATTAAGTTGGAAAAGTTATTATTTAATCTCTATTTTTTAATAAAATTAATTAATTAATTTTTACATTTTAAAAAATATAATATTTAGTTATATATATTACTTTCGTTAAATTATTTAATCCCTTAAATATTTTATTAGTCAATATTAATCAAATTATTATTTAATCCCTCTATTTCAAAAAAATTAATTTATTAATTCCTATATTTTAAAAAATAGTACTACTTAATTATTTTGTTTCGTCCACATATTTTTAAAACTCAATATTTAAAAAAAATTATTGATTAAAAAATAAAAATTTTGTTATATGAAAACTAAATTTGAATTTATATATTTTTTAAAATTATTCAAATATTTTCATTTAATTTCTTTGACATAATTTTTTGCTTTCTCCATTGAAAATAATTGTCCTTAATTACTCAAATATTTAGGAAAACTTATTAGCCTTTTTGCATAGATAATTTGTATCATTTTTATCAAAAGATGAAAATAAAGAGAGAATGAGGGAGAGAATGGTGTTGATGCAGAGAAAAAAAAATGGGGAGAGAGAAATAAGAGAGGATAAAAAATAAATAAAGGGAAGATGATTATAATAGTTTAGATATAAAAAATAATTATGGGACTAAATAGTTAATAAAATCAAATTACAAGAATTAGTTAATACGTTTTTCAAAATATAAAAACTAACTAATTAATTTTATAAAAATAGAGAGATTAAATAATAATTTAACTGGCATTGATGAATAAAAAAAATTAACGGAGGGACCTAATTATTTAACAAAAAAAATACATAAATTAAATAATATAATTTCTAAAATATTGAGATCAAATAGTTAATTTCGTTAAAATGTAGTGACTATATAATAATTTTCCCTATGTTTAATTCTCATTTGAAATTAATAATTTAATTATAAATAAAAGATTTCTTGAGAAAATGTGAATTAAAATGTTATTTAGTGTAAAGAATTAAATGCTAAGTATGAAAATATGAAAATTAATGATTAAATAATTAAAAAGGAAAAAATGAGTTAGCAGTTAAGAATTCAACATTTAATATATTCTATCTTGAGTTCGAATTTTAGTTATAACTTTTAACTTTCATTAATATTATTTAAAAATTAAAAAAAATTAAATTAATTTTAACCTCATTAATATTTATATTTTTTAAAAAAGGTAATTTATCAAAAAAACATCTAATCCTTAATTTTTAATCTTCTATTAAATATATCCCTATTATAAATCCTCAATTGTCTGTAGGCTCCCTCTAACCTTGACTCTAAAATGGTGGTACTTCTCTTTCCTAAAACTTTTTGATACCAAAAGAAAATATTAATGCAAAATTGATCTAAAATGAGAAAAAATAATTCTTATAATAAAAACTACTTTAATTATGATTAAAATTCGGAGAAATCAACTATGAAAATCATTTTTATTCTTAATTTTGCTTCTAAGCTTGCGGTGTTTGCAGAGCTACCTGTGGGTGCCTGCGAGGCTGTAATGAAAAGAGCAGCTTGGCTCTTCCTTTCTTGAAGTACATCATATAAAATTCTAAGTTGAAATTTCCAATCTTGATGGCCAAGGATCAAGTGACGTCATGGCTTTGCTTGCTGGTTGGTCTTGGTCTCCACTGACAAGTATTAAAGCCTTTCTTTGTCAATTTCCGTCTTTTTTTTTAATAAAGATAGTTGCTGTGCTAGTTTGTCCATTCTCACCGCCATTAACGACCATGGTTGAGTCTTTCATGAGAGGAGAATTAATCTAACACGTAAACATGCACCTGAATTTAGCCATTTTTTATTTAGTATGGAAATCAGAGGAGTCGAAACGAACCTGTCTTATGAGTAATAATCCTTTTGGCACCCGACTGTGCTAGGTTAATCTAGGTTGTGCCTCTGCTTTATCCATTTTACTAATGAAATAGTATTCTTAATTTTGCTGCTAAGCTCGAGGTGTTTGCAGTTCTACCTGGGGGTATTTCTTTCTTCAAGTATATTATATAAAATTCTAAGTGGAAAACTCCAATCTTGATAGTTAATAATCAAGCGACGTCATGGCTTTGCTGGGTTGGTATTGTCTCGACAGACACTAGACCCATAACTTCAAAGTCTTTCTGTCACTGTCAGTATCATTTTCTGTCGTCTCTTAATAAATAAAATACCAATTTACTTATAAGCATTGCTAAATAATTTAATTTGAGTTAACTTAAATGATATTAATGTATATAATTTTATTATTATATTAAAAAAAAAAAGAGAAAACAGCTTAAAAATAATTTCAGAACTTAAAGTTGGTGAGGTAGCTTATTTAATGGCTCATGTAAAGGAAAGTGTGCATGCAATAAGCTATTATTGCTTGTAGCCATGCACACCATTCAAAAACTGATGATTCGAGAAGTGTGTCTATTGCATTAATGCATGCACATATGAGCTACTACATGCAGCAGTGATAAGCTAGCATAATGAATTAGATTACAGAGAATAATTAGATATAAATATAAAAATAAATATTACTGGACATGATATATAATTTTGACAAATAAAATTTACATTTTTGAAAAAAATAATATATATACACATTAGAGCTTGTATAATATACATATTTCATGTAATAAAATGTTAAATGAGGGTAAGTAGCCCGACTGGCATAGAAGTACGCATTCCAGCGTGGTTCAGGATTTGAGCCCTCCTTATGTCAAATGTCATTTTTTTTCATTTATAATCGCACCTAACACAATACATTCTTTATATATGTATATATGTATTTTTGTTGATTTAAAAAGTGGATGAGGGCTAATAATCCGATTGACACATGCTCCTAAGCATAAAATAGAGGTTTTAGGGTTCGATCCCTCCATTTGTCCCTTTTTTTTTCTTTTGTGATTCTTTATAATTATTTTCATTCCAAAATATAATATTAAATTATGATGATTGTAAGTATTTTTAAATCCTAATTAACATTTTTCCTTAAAATTATAATATAATAAATTTTTAGATTTAAAATTATAAGATATATATAAATCATTTATTTATATATACCTAGTTTTACAGTATGAACATCACTTCACTACTATTAGAATAATCACCTATACAATGATCAATCGTTAAATCAACATTACTGCTACAATCACCACGTGTACAATATTACCACGATTATCATCACTAAATTATTGTTTTTAATTTAAATATAGAGGGAGCTAGTTAAGGATATTTAGAGAATGATAGAAATAAAAAGAGCTATAGACAGAGATATTAATATTATCATATATATAAAGATAAATAGAGGTAGAAAGATATATAGAAATGTATAAATCAATATGTGTTGATTTTGAAATAACTCTTGTGTGTGTGTGTGTATACAAAAATTTATCGGATGAGAGCTAATAGTCCGATTGGCACATGCTCCCAAGCATAAGGTAGAGGGTTTAGGATTCGATCCCTTCATTTGTCCCTTTTTTTTTCTCTTTTGTGATTCTTTATAATTATTTTCATTAAAAAATATAATATTAAACTATAATAATTGGAATTATTTTTAAACCCTAATTAACACTTTTCCTTAAAATTATAATATAACAAATATTTAAATTTAAAATTATAAGATATATATATAAATCATTTACTTATATACACCTAGTTTTATAGTATTAACAACACTTCACTACTATTAGAATAGTCACATATACAACTATCAATAGTTAAATCAGCACCACAGCTATAATCACCACGTGTACAATATTACTACCATTATCATCATTAAATCATTGCTTTTAATTTAAATATAGAGGGAGATAGTCAAAGATATTTAAAGAATGATATAAATAAAATGAGTTATAGATAGATATATTAAGATTATCATATATATAAAAATAAATAGAGGGAGAGAGATAAAGATGTGGAGAGAGATATATAGAAATGCATAAATCAATAAATCAACACATATTAATTTATGTATTTCTATATATCTCTCTCCAAATCTTTATCTCTCTCTTCCTCTATTTATCTTTATATATATGATATATAGAAATGTATAAATCAATATATGTGTTGATTTTGAAATCAACACATATATTGATTTATGCATTTCTATATATCTCTCTCCATATCTTTATCTCTTTCTCCCTCTATTTATCTTTATATATATATGATAATCTTAATATCTCTATCTATAATTCATTTTATTTATATCATTCTCTAAATATCTTTGACTATCTCCCTCTATATTTAAATTAAAAACAATGATTTAATGATAATAATGGTGGTAATATTGTATACGTGGTGATTATAGTGGTGATGCTGATTTAACTATTGATCGTTGTATAAGTGATTATTCTAATAGTAGTGAAGTGATGTTAATACTATAAAACTAGATGTATATAAGTAAATGATTTATATATATCTTATAATTTTAAATCTAAACATTTGTTATATTATAATTTTAAGGAAAAGTGTTAATTAGGGTTTAAAAATACTTTCAATTGTTACAGTTTAATATTATATTTTTGAATGAAAAGAATTATAAAGAATCATAAATAAATAAAAGGGCAAAGGAAAGATTTGAACCCTGAACCCTCTACCTTATGCTTGAGAGCATATGCAATCGGGCTATTAGCCCTCATCCGCTTTTCAAATCAAAGAAAATATATATATACATATATAAAGAACGTATTGTGTTAAGTGTGCTTATAAATGGAAAAAAATAATATCTAATATGGAGGGGGCTCAAACCTTGAACCACGCTGAGATGAATGCTTCTATGCCAATCAGGCTACTTGCTCTCATCCAACATTTTATTGCATGAAATATATATATTATACAAGCTCTAATGTGTGTGTTTGTATATATATATATATATATATAATATTTTTTTCGAAAATATAAATTTTATTTGCTAAAAGTGTATATCATGTCAAGTAATATTTATTTTTACATTTATATCTATCTATATTCATATAATTTGTAAGTAAATGATTTAAATAACGATAATAGTGGTGATTGTAAACTGTGGTGATTTGAGTGTTTATGAAGTATATATGATTTAAAATATATATAGTGAAATTTATATCATATTTTAATATTTTATATACTGAAAAAATATAAATATAATTAGTTTGACCGTCACCCTACCTACACTAATCAACCACTGCCATCATTATCACTCTAACACCACAATCTCAAATTTCAAACCAATTTTAATATGATACTTACTTTAATATCAATATTTATTGTTATAATATTTAATTTCATTTTTGAAATGCTATTTACTTCATTTCAATTAATATATATCAAATTTATATCATATTTCAAGTTAAAAAAATAAATATAACTTATAGTATAATTTGTCATTAAAAATCAATATATCTTATCTTAAACAAATATATTATATGTAATAACTTATAGTATACAATATCTCTAAATTTATATATTTCCTATAGCATTAATTTTTAGAGTTCAAAAAACTGCTAGCATCTTAATTTAACATTGGAAACTGTTGTTTGGTGAGTAGATATTAAATGAAGAGATTTTATAGTCAAGTGGCTTATAAATGAGCTAAATGGCTCACAAGTCACCATAAATAGCCCATATATTAGAAGAGTAAAATGGTAATGAATTTTAATTTAATTACTAATATGCTATTTTGAGCTAACTCAATTTGAGCTTTTGAGCATTTTTGTTTACTTATTTACTCAGTAATATGAAATTAATCATTTAATTTACATTTTAAAAAATATATTATTTAAAATTTATATTTTATTTTGATTAAATTATTTAAGTTATTCACTTAATTTGCATCGATTAATATTAATTAAATTATTATTTAATTTTTTTATTTTAATAAAATTAATTTATTTATTTTATAAAAATATATTATTTAAATTTTATTAATAAATTTTATTAATTATTTAATTATTTTTTATAATTAAATTATTTTAATTTTCTCCCCCTTATTTATTTTTTATTTTCTCTCCTTATGATTCTTCTCTTATACACTGACACTTTTCTCCCGTTCTTCCTCTATTTGTTAATAAGTTTTATTAAATATTTAATAAATTAAGAAAAAAATATTTTCTAACAAAAAATATGTATAAATAATGTGCAAAAAATTGAAATTTAAAAGAAAATTAAATTCATAGTAAAATTTTTATTTTTATTCAATAATAAATTTTTTATAATATTGTATTTTTATAGACTAACTAATTAATTTTATGAAAATAAAAAAAATTAAATAATAATATTTTTTTAAAATATATAAATCAATCAATTAATTTTTTTAAAATGAAGAGACTATTAAAAATAATAAAAATTTTAATTAAAATACTAAATAATTTAATGTAAATAAAATATAAAAATTAAATAATTTATTTTTTAAAACATAAAATTAAATAATGAATTTTTTTTTTTTAAGAAAGAAGTTTGCTGTGCTTGTGGTAGTTTGTATCCTGTCTCATTGCTTTTGACGGGCATCATTGTGTGGTTCATCGAAAAAGAATTAGTCTAACATGTAAATATATAACCTTTTTTTTTTTATCTGAAATTATAAAATTTTATCAATTTAAAACAAATAGACACAATATTTAAACTTTAAGAGAACGTGAGATTTATTTTTCATATTATAAGAGAATTTATTTTTCTATTAAAGAAAAAACACTACTATTATATATGCTGAAAATATTTTATAATTTTTCCTAAATTTCCTAAACTAAATTGCTTTAACCTTTAATTTCTAGCTACTGAAACATTTATATAGATTCTCATGAATTCAGGTTCTTTCCTATTAATTCTTTCCATTCTTTTAAATTTCATATGCTTCTTTTCATTTTCCTTTGTCACAAGCCCATTCCAGCAAGATTAGAAGAAATTTAAAAAAGAATAATAAAAAAAAAAGATCTTCAAAGGAGCATTGATCAAAAGCTTGATCAACTCATGGAAATGACGAAGGCTTGCATTCAAGAAAATTATGTTCAAAAGAGGAAGCCTGAAGAAAAAAATTATTTCCATGAACACTGTAGAAACACATACCCTATTAATTTGGAAATTAAAACTTTGCAATGATGCAATTATTGAATTTTTTTTTTTTCAATTCTCGTATTTAAAAACCTGATTTCCCTACTAATGTGAAAGCTTTTGTTGAAAACGGGCTCCATACTTTTTTGGTCCTAGAACGCGAACTATATATTCTGATACCATATGAAATTTTTTTATTATGAAAGTACGGATAATAATTTGCAAAGATTCATAAATTGTGCTTAGAATTGCTTTTATTAAAATAACTTAAGTCAATTTAATATAGTTATGGGACATTCAATAATAATAATAATTTATTTATGAAATACCGTAATTATTTTATTCACACTACTATAAGAAAAATGCGAATTAGCAATGAATTTTTCTAACGGACTGTAATTTGTTGCTAATAGTAACAGATTTTGCAATCAATTTTTAATTTTGTTACAATTTTGAAATAAAATTATATAGAGCAATACTTTAATAACAAAAATAATATTTTATTTTTAAATCCGTTGCTATTAGAAACGGATTTACATTTGTTGCTAAAATTTATTATAAATAGACATTGTAAAAATATTTGAATATAAATTTAGCAATGGATTTAAAAATCTCTTGCTATTTTCATAAAATTAAAAAAAAAATTATATAAATTTTGTCAACAATTATTTGTAAAAAATATTTGAATATAAGTTTTACAACGGATTTTCAAAAAATGGAATATTTAATCAGTTGCCATTTTTGTGAAATTAAAAAAAAATAATTATATAAATTTTGTCAACAATTATTTGTAAAAATATTTGAATATGAATTTAGCAATGGATTCTAAAATCTGTTGTTAATTTTATGAGGGAAAAATCCCGCTGTTATAATTTTGAAAGTGCATGTAATTATAATTAATAACGGATTACAAATACAATGCTAAATGGATTTTGTAATTTATTACTATTTTTTAGGGAAAAAAATAAAATTCAGTGTTTAAATTTAGCAACGGATTGTGAATCTGTTACTAAATTCGTTGCTAATTCGCATATATATTTTTTCATACACTTCATTTCCCTTCTTCATATCACTCATTCACTTATTTTTTTCTTTTCACTCAATTACAATTTTTTATTTTCTCTTCTTTCGTTTTCTTCGCAATTCTATAATTTTTTTCTTCTTTTTCTTTCATTCTATTCACTTTATACTGATTTTCTATCATTAATTTCTTCCCTTTTATTTTATTTTTTTTCTCATATTTCAAATTTTTCTCTATCTTCTTTCATTTTCTTCCCAATTCTCTAATTATTTTTCTTCTTTTTCTTTCATTTTCTTTCTTTTTATTTTATTTTCTATCATTAATTTCTTCCATTTTCTTTCTAATTCTCTCATCATTTTCTCACTTTTCCTCTCATTTTCTTCCATTTTCTAATATCATTTCTCTCATTTTCTCACTTTTCCTATGACTTTCTTCACTTTTATTATTTACTTTTATTTTTCATTTTTATTAATATAATTTTCCCTCAATTCATTATTTTGCCGTAATTTTTTTTTAATAATACATTTTGCTCTCATTATAATATATCTATAATAACTATTAATGACAATTTGTGTATCAATTGAAATTTATAAACTAGTTATAATATTAAAATTTTAAAATTTAAATTTAAATTTAAATATTAAAATTAAAAAATTATAATATTAAATAACAGTCAAATTTGCAACAGATTATAATAAATTACAATTAAAAATGAAATTTCGTTGATAAATCGGTTGCAAATAGTAACAATTTTTTTGTGAATTTTTCTATTTTTTAAAATTAATTAAATTAGCAATGAAAAACTTTATCCATTGCTATTAGCAACGGATTATCCGTTGTTAAATACGTTGCTAATTGCAACGGAAGTTAAAATCCATTGCTAAGTGAATTAGCAACAAGCCTCGCTATAACAGACAAAAATCGGTTGCAAATCCGTTGCTAAATCATTTAGTAACGGATTTTTAGGGATTAGAAACGGAAAAAATCCGTTGCTAATCCGCTCTTTTCTTGTAATGCATCCTATTTCATAATATTTGCAAATTAAAAAAAAAAAGCCAAAGTGTATAATGTTTTAAATTAAAGATAATATTTGTAATTAGTAACTAATCGACATTTTTAATGTAATCATTCAATTGTTAAAATTGAAATTAATATTTAAAATTGATAGTTAAATCAATAAAATTAAAAATTTTGATTGAAATTGAAAATGTATTTAAAAATTTGATTTTTTTTTTCACAATTCGACTTATATTTTAATACAAATTTTTGTTATCCCTATGGCTGTGCAGCTGCGCTTAACAGCAGCAATGGATATTATTATGGAAGCTTACTTAAGGTAAAGAATTGTAGAACGAAATTATATTTATTATATAATGATTATTATAAATTTTAAATTTAAATATTAATGTTCATATAATTAAACTATATTAAATTAAATTTAAAATTAATTTTTAATAATATCTAATCAATATATTTTAAAAATTAAATTTTCAAACAAACTTTAAAAAAAAGTTGAGAACAAAAGGACGAGAGTTTGCATTAACATATTCATTAAAAAAAAAAAAAACAAGGAAAGAAAGAAAGAAAAACAGTTTAGCAATAATTTATTCCACATAGTTGGACCAGTATGATTTGTCCATTAAGTAGTAGATAAAATATTAAAAATTAACTAATATAGACTAATTAATAAAGAGAAAATTCAACCAATCACTATAGTTTACTTGTGATACTATTCCAAGAAAGAAAAAGAAACATTTCCAGCTAACTTGGAAAGAAAAAGAAAGAAATTAAAAAAAAAAAAAAAAGAAAAACTTTGTGGAATGTTTTTCTTCCTCTCCTTACATGAATGAAAAGAAATATCTATTGACGACAAGAATTAGCCTTGTTTAGTTTGTTCACGGGTCTATTATTAAGTTAATATCTATTGACGACAAGAATTAGCCTTGTTTAGTTTGTTCACGGGTCTATTATTAAGTTGGAAAAGTTATTATTTAATTTTTATTTTTTAATAAAATTAATTAATTTTTATATTTTAAAAAATATAACATTTAGTTATATATATTATTTTCATTAAATTATTTAATCTTTTCATTAAATATTTTATTAGTTAATATTAATTAAATTATTATTTAATTTATATATTTTAAAAAATTAATTTATTAATTTTTACATTTTAAAAAATAGCACTACTTAGTTATTCTATTTCGTACACATATTTTTAAAACATAATATTTGAAAAAAAATTCTTAGTTAAAAAATAAAAATTTTAATATATATATATATATATATATATATATATATATATATATATATATATATATATATTATTCAAGTATTTTCATTCAATTTCTTTAACATAAATTTTTTGTTTTCTCCATTGGAAATAATTGTCCTTAATTACTCAAATTATTTAGGAAAACCGATTAGCCTTTTTGCATTGATAGTTTGTATCATTTTTATCAAAAGATGAAAATAGAGAGAGAATGGTGTGGATGTAGAGAAAAAAAATATCAGGAGAGAGAAATAAGAGAGGGTAAGAAATAAATAAAAGGAAAATGATTATAATAGTTTAGGTATAAAAAATAATTATGGGATTAAATAATTAATGAAATCAAATTACATGAATTGGTTAATATGTTTTTCAAAATTAAGAGACTAATTAATTAGCTTTATTAAAATAGATAGATTTAATAATAGTTTGACTGGCATTAATAAATGAAAAAAATTGACAGAGAGGCCCAAATGCTTAACGAAAATAAAATACAGAAATTAAATAATGTACTTTTCTAAACATAGGGATTAAATAGTCAGTTTTGTTAAAATGTAGTAAATATATAATACTTTTCCCTATGTTTGATTCTCATTTGAAATTAATAATTTAATTATAAAAAAAGGATTTCTTGAGAAAATGTGAATTAAATTGTTATTTAGTGTAAAGAATTAAATGCTAAGTATGAAAATATGAAAATTAATGATTAAATAATTAAAAAAGGAAAAAATGAGTTAGCAGTTAAGAATTCAACATTTAATATATTCTATATTGAGTTCGAATCCTAATACTTGCAGTTATAACTTTTAACCCTCATTAATATTATTTAAAAATTAAAAAAATTAAGTTAATTTTTATATCATTAATATTCATATTTTCTTAAGAGGATTAATATATCAAGATAACATCTAATCCTTAATTTTTAACCTTCTATTAAATATATCCCTATTATAAATCCTCAATTGTTTATAGGCTCCCTCTAACCTTGACCCTAGGGTGGTGGTCCTTCTCTTTCATAAAATTATTAAAAATAAAAATTAATCATAATTATAAACAAAAAATTAGATATTTTCTAACCATTAAACCATAATAAAAACAAAGAAAGTTTATGACATACATTCAGAAAATAAATTATTTAAATTATGTATAAATTGATGCACACTACTAATTGTAAGTATCACCTATATTTTATGCTAAATTATCCATCACATCTTCAATGAGACGACCTAACCAATAATATGAAGATCCACCTTCTATTAAGGCCATTCTACTCTTCTCACTCATTTCCTTCACCTTCTTCCTTTTCTCACTATCATTCTCCATCAAACACCTTATTCCTCTCTCTATTTCATCACAATTCACCATCATTCCACTTTCCTCACTATATTCCATTTTAATTTCCACTGCCAATCCCAACTCAATCACCATTTCAAAGGCATTAAATTGTTGCTCAGCATACATTGGCCACGTGGCAATTGGAACACCAAACCATAGGCTCTCCAGAACAGAATTCCACCCACAGTGTGATACAAATCCTCCTACGGCTGGATGAGCTAAGATAGCAGCTTGTGGAGCCCATCCTATTACCTTTCCAATCGCAGCAGTTCGTTCCAAAAATCCTTCCGGCAATACCTCTTGCGGATTCTCATAGTCACTAGGAGATGCTAGTTTACCCGGAGGTGGTGGTCGGCGTACGGACCACAAGAATCGATATCCACTGTGCTCCAACGCACATGCAATCTCTTTCAATTGATCCTTGCCAAAACTTCCCATGCTCCCAAAGCATAAAAACACTACCGATGCAACAGGCTGACCATCAAGCCATTGCATGATTTCCTGGTGCGTGTTTCTTCCATTCGACTCCACATTCAAAATGGGTCCCACAGGGTACACGGGAAGCGTTTTAAAAGATTCTATTGCATGGGATTCCAACTCCAAAAATGTATTTACCATAATACCCTTAACTTCTCTAAACCTTCTTGCAGAGTCAAGCAAATGAGGAAGCCGCTCTTTGTTTAACAATCCAAAAGGCATAACCCTAGCAGGAAATGGGTTTGCCAAACATGTCACTAACAACTCAGTATCCTTTTCCTTGAACTGAATGGGGTCAAATTTCTCTTCATCATGAATCTTCTGCACATAAAGCATGAAACCAAGAAAAGCTGCTCCTGACGGAAAGAAAATGTAAGACGGAACACCAAAATCATTAGCCACATCTATCATCGGCGTGCAGAACATATCGAGAACAAAACCTGCAAGTCGAGGCGAGTCGACGCTAGACTCAGACTGAGTGATCTTCAACACAGCTTCTTTGACATTGGGTTTCTGTCTCTCAAAGAAAGAAGAGAAATTGGATAATTCAGACTCATCATTTGGCAAGTCAATAAATCGAAGACGATGAGATAAAGTGGAGGAGGAATCTTGCACTGATTCAATGTAGTTCTGAATCTTGGACTTCACGAGAGGAAGCTCAAGTATGAGGACTGTGATGGAGAGGCGGTGATCGCGGGTAAGAAGAAGCTTTGCTACCTCCACAGCAGATACAAGGTGGCCCATAACAGGGAAGGAGACGAACACAAGCTGTGCTTTGTCCATTTTCCTAATGAAATAGTATATATTCTTAATTTTGCTGCTAAGCTCGCGGTATTTGCAGAGCTACCTGTGGGTGCCTGGGAGGCTGTAATGAAAGAGCAGCTTGGTTTTTCGTTTCTTGAAGTACATTATATAAAATTCTAAGTTGAAATTTCCAATCTTGATGGCCAAGGATCAAGTGACGTCATGGCTTTGCTTGCTGGTTGGACTTGGTCTCCACAGACAAATATTAAAAGTTTCAAAGCCTTTCTTTGTCAATTTCCGTCTTTTTCTTTTCAATAAAGAAAGTTGCTGTGCTAGTTGATCCTTTCTCACCGCCACTAACGATCATGGTTGAGTCCTTCATGAGAAGAGAATTAGTCCAATACGTAAGCGTACACCTGAATTTATCAAATTTTTATTTAGTATGGAAATTAGAGGAGTCAACAAATCTGTCGCATTTGAGTAATAAATCTTTTGCCACCCGACTATGCTAGGCTAAGCAACTGAATCTATCAGTTTTTCTTTTGTTGAAAATAAGATACTTCATTAAACATCATTAGAATAAAAGGTTAATACATCAATATTCAATAAGAAAAGGGGGAGGAGACATACTCCAGTCGTTCCAGTCATACATAGAAATAGCAACTCGAGCAAAGCACATTGTTCTGTGCTCTAAATATATTTTTTCTTTTGTGATCACATATTTCTACTTATTTTGGTTCTTATAATATAGCTAATAAGCATTTATTGTATATTTTTATATGTTTTTATATTCTATAGGTATTCTTAGTTAATGGACTAATCCTATTTGCTATTGGATCAGTTTACTAAAAGGTGCTCCTAATGGGTATATTAAAGGTTGAATCTTACTTAAATAATGATAAGAATATCGAACCACTCGTACCAAACTTTCATTGATATATTTTTTATATTTTATGATTTTATATTAAAACCTCCTTTAAATTAAATGAGTTATAAGTGAGGAGATAAAAAGAAAATAAGATGAAATCAAATAACATGAAATTAATTTATTAAATTCAAAATTTTGGACTTTTATATATTAAGAGTGTATATAATTTAATTTATAATAATAAATTTATAAATACTAAATTAAAATTATAAAAATTTAAAATTTTACGCCATTAAAATTTATTTGCATGCCGGTCTAGACCAGGTGGATTTGGTCCGAGAAGACTTTTTGGTGAAGACCGAAGAACACTTTGGGCTTTGGCTCAATTAAAATTTGGATGGACGTGAAACTTTCCATTTGCATGCCATTAGTCACATGTAGGGGTGAGCATTCAGTTCGAATCGAACTGAACCGAATTAAATTTTAAAAATTGAATCGTAAATTTTAGAAACTGAACCAAATCGAAATGGGTGAAAAATTGAATCGAACCGAATCGCTCTATTTCGGTTCGATTCGATTTAAACCGATCGGTTTGATTTTTGATTATTTTTTAATTTAAACTTGATTTTCAAGTTATTTGATATAATTTTAACTTTGGTTTGAACCTAATAATCATTAATCAATGAAATTAAACAATTAATATATATAAAATTAAATATAATTCATAAATTTTTCATAAAAATAAATCAATTAAAAAATCAATTCAGTTTGATTTAGTTCGATTTGACTATATAAATTACTATTCAGCTTGGTTCGGTTTAACTGATTTTTTTCTCTTCAAAACTGAACCGAACCGAAATAATCGAAATTTTTATAATGTAAAATCGAACCGAACTGAACCAAAATAATCGAAATTTTTATAATGTAAAATCGAACCGAACCGATTAAATTTTAAAATCAAACCGATTGAACTGAATTAACTCCATTCGGTTCAATTTTTCGATTTGAACGGAATTCTGTCCAGCCCTAGTTACATGGATGTTGTTAATTTCTATTGGGAAAAAAACTGTAATTTTTACTCATTATTCTTTAATTTAAGACTTCTTTCAATTTTATTTGAAGGATAAAGATTAAAATAATTCTTCAATCTTTGGAAATAAAAAAAATTTGAGCTCTCCTGATCTTAAAATAGGGAGATTTTTTTTTACAAATCTTAAACTTTTTTCTATTAAAAAATTAATTAATTAACTAATTAAAATTAAAAATGGGCCACTAACATGGGCTCGATGTGTAGAGTTCTATAAATCAAGACTTTAGCCGAAACAATGGGCCATTAACATGGGCTTTATCTATATTGTTTTACAAATCATGACCGTTTTATTTATTTTTATTTTCACATTTTTATCAATTTTATCATAACTTATTAAAGAAAGAAAAAATAAATATCATCTTCCATTATATCTGTGAATTTTATTTTCTATAGATTTTTTATTAACATTTCCTCTCATATTTCATTGCTTTGAACATGACTCTTATAGATAAAAATTAAATAATTAATAAATTTATAATTGTGAGTATTAAATAATTATGTTGTTTAAATTTTCAATAATTGAATTTGGAAAAAATATATTTTAAAATAATAAAAGGAACTAAAATATTTATAGACTTAAAAAAATTAAATAATATATTTTTAAAATAAAAAATTAAATAACAAATTTTATTAAAATATAAAATCTAAATAATAAAAATTGTCATGTTTTTGCGCCCTAAAAAAATAAAAATTTTTCCTTAGTTTAACACCTCATCCAATAATGAGCTACCACGTCAAAACAATGACGTGGCCCTACAACTGCAGATCTCAAATTACGAAAATTTCCTAATCTTCCAGCAGAAAGACCATAAAGCCGTTATTAGTCGGTCTTCTGCACTTTCGCTTCGAAGTCGTCTCCTTGGTCACTGATCTCTCTTTCACCCGCACGCTACATTAACTCCTATTCTCCTTCACTTGCTAATTTGCCTCCCTCTCCTCTTTTATATCAATGCTGGATCCTTAAAATATTTGAACCGTTTCTATCTATCCAAATGGAGGCCCGTTCTAGATCCGGTTTTTGTGTCTTGATCATTCTGCTTTGTGTGAGCTTTTCTGGGATTGTTTCCGTTTGTGGTGAGAGTCGAAGGCCCAAAAACGTGCAGGTTGCTGTTCGGGCTAAGTGGGAGGGTACTCCTGTTCTATTGGAAGCTGGGTATGCTCAATTTTTTTTATAAAAATATTATGTAATATTTATGTTTGTTTTTGGGCTTTGAATTATTATTTTTTTTATTCTGCATAATAGGTTATGGGAGTTGATATTTTTGGGAGTATTTGATGAATTTGATATTTTTGTGAGTATTTGATTAATTTGGAATTGGGCTGTTGTCTGTTAGCTGTTGTAGTGTTGAATTGGTTGTTTTTGTGAATATTTCACTTAATTTGTGTTGTGGAGGAATTTGCAATCCAAGTTTTCTTTGTTTTATTCTTCCACAACTTGTATATTTGCATTTGTAATGGCTTCATTTTATTGAAGTAGAAGTGGAATGAAATGAGCTGTCGATTTGCCTTATAGGAAGAATGGTTAAAATGAGAATAAACATTATAACTATAGGAGTTCAACTCCATGAATTTTCTTGTTTTACAGCTAAACTCATCAGAAAGGAGTCAAATTTAGCTGCTGAATCTGTTCGCTAAAGGTTCTTTAACTCCTGTTTACATGATTCAAAGAGTAGTTTGATGGGCATCAAGTGCCTCAGCCTGTAATTATTTCTGAATTATGAAGAGCACTGTTTTCCCTTTAATTTAGAATAATTATCCTGTCCTAGATAAATTCTGACATTTTAGATTTTTTATATGGTAAGGTAGCGTTGCTTGAATATATCTTGTGTGCTTTAGCCTTTCCATTTTGTGATACAGTTTATTTTAGTTACAGTTTCTAATTTATTAAATCTATTTTTCTAAATTTGCAAAGTGTTCTTCCCATACATTAGTTTTATCTAATTTATTTGTGTGGTGATTAGTGAGTTAATCTCCTAAATCCATTTTCTTAAGCTTGTAGAGTGTCTTCTTATGCACTAATGTTATTTTATATTATTTTATTTCTTGGTATAGTGAATTACTATCGAAGGAGTGGAAAGACCTTTATTGGGAGTTCATTGAGGTCTGGCTTCGAGCAGAGGAGGATGAATCTGACTCTCATACAGCAAGAGATTGCCTCAAAAGAATTATAAAACATGGACGGTCACTTTTAAGTGATCCACTGGCCTCACTATTTGAGTTCTCTCTTATTTTGAGATCAGCAGCCCCAAGATTGGTGCTTTACCGACAATTAGCAGAGGATTCTCTTTCTTCTTTCCCTCTTTCTGATGATAGTATTTCAAACAATGATAGTGGAGTAATTGCCGAAACAAGCGAGGAAAATGAAAGTAAAAGGTCAGATCCTTTGCTTGTTGGTGTAAATCCTAAGAGCCCTGGTGGAAAATGTTGCTGGGTGGATACTGGTGGAGCATTGTTCTTTGATGTTGCAGAGTTGCTGTTATGGCTTCATAACCCTGCTAAACTGTAAGTATTACTCTGTCATCTTTTCATAGGCTTTTACTGTCTCTTTTGAATTTTTAACTTATTGTAGTGCACAATTTCTCTTGAATTTAATTGTTTATTTCTTGTTTGCCAGTGCAGAAGACTCATTTCAGCAGCCTGAACTATTTGATTTTGATCACATCCATTTTGACTCTCATACTATAAGCCCAGTTGCTATTCTCTATGGAGCTCTTGGAACTGATTGTTTTAGGCAATTTCATGTCACACTGGTTGAAGCTGCCAGACAGGTTTATTACCTGTGTAACTGTGTTATAGAATACTTCTTAATATCTTTTTATATTACCTGTGTTATAGAATATTTCAAATATCTTTTTATAATCTCTTATTTCATTTTCCTTGGGCTTGGTTATAACTGATCTGATGGTGTTAAATTGATACTTGTATTACTGGGATGATATCTTTGTATGTGATTTTACAGTATAAGAGAAATAGGGTTGGCTCTTTAATTTGGAGGAGAGCGATGTTCGAAAGGGTTGTGTTATCAATTACTGGAGAACTTGGATGCTCTTAATGGACTATTTTTCATTTATCTAATGGCATATATATATTTTTTTTAAATTGTGAAATGCATCAGATAGTCCATATGAATTTTTATAATTCTACTTTGAAATAGTCCATATGAATTTTTATAATTCTACTTTGAAGTTAAACATTTGCTAGGTAAAATTGAACTTTTGCCATTAATCTGAGGGAATCCAAGAATGCCATTGTGCATGGGTACTATGAAAAGATCCTGGCAATAGCTGCATTGAGTTAATTATTTGTTTTCCCGATCTTCTCATGCTTATTCATAAAATATTATTCTTTGAATGCTATAAATAATCATGTTTCTGAGGTTGGTTTAATATTTAGTTTTACTTAGAATATCATGACTTGAATTGTTGATAAATGTATAATCCTTAAAATTTGGATGCGTATAGTCTGGGTATAATTACAGAGAACAATAAAGCCAGGTGTTTTGCGAAAATTCTGCATATAAAGTTTCTTTTCTTGATGCTGGCTTATGCTTATTAGCTCGCAGGTTTTTCCCAAATGGGGCTAGAAAGATATTTACTTTATCCTTACTGCCTGCTTAAATTAGTGCCGTTATCAAATATCTGCAGTAGTTTCTTGTATGTCTAGGTTTGAGCATGTCTCTTTTTCAGTTTATAAGTTAAAATCCTTAATTTTTCTAATACAATCAACAGTTAATGCTATCAAAGTTTTGAGCTTCTGAAATATAAAATGCTGCCAGTAGTTGATTTTTTTTCCCCCCTGGTAGAGTAGCTGGGAACCACTTCTGGAAAATCATGAACATCCTGATAATTACAATTTAATGGAAGTTGTCTCCCATATATACATTTATGGCATTTGTCTCCTTATATTTTTCAGGATATATCTGTTTTTCTTTTAATGTTTGCTGATAATGTGCACCAAAATTACCAGGGGAGGATAAAATATGTAGTTAGACCGGTTTTACCCTCTGGCTGTGAAGAAAAAGTTGGCAATTGTGGTACTGTTGGTGCCAAAGACTCCTTAAATTTGGGTGGTTATGGCGTTGAACTTGCATTGAAGAATATGGAATATAAGGCTATGGATGACAGTGCCATTAAGAAAGGTCAGAATACCAACTTATATTGTGTGTACTCTATTTTATATCCTGGTCAAACTCTAAATGAGAAGTCTTATTCTTTTTGAGTCAAACTACTATTATTGCTTTGCTCCCTTGGCAATGATGTGTTTGTGTTGTGGGTCATGCCCTGAGTAGGCGTTTCATCAGAAAAAACCTTGTTAGTTTTTTCCTACATTTATTACCTTTCATAAACTTTTTATGTTCTGCTTGATACCTTCAAGTGACCGGTTACCTAACCTAATTAAATAGTCTGAATTTGCATTTTCCAAGTTTGCTAATGTTATATGGATGCCTCTAGCTATTTCTGTTTCAATTTATAAATCCAATTGTCTTGAGAAGTGTTGGTGATGATGGAGAGCTTACCTTTGTTTTGTTGCGTATTTGTCAGTTAAATGTTCTGGTGTGGTTGTATATTAGTAAAGTTTTCATGCCCTTCATAGTTTTAGTAAAAATATTCTACTAGTTTTTATGTTTTAGCACTCTGTTATTGAAAGATAGTTTCCTTAAAAATATGAGGCTTGATTGCAGGTGTCACTTTGGAAGATCCACGGACTGAAGATCTTAGCCAAGAAGTTAGAGGGTTCATTTTTTCCAAAATACTGGTTTGTTATCCTTAAATGTTATTTATGCTTTACTTTTTTTTTTTAACTTGGTTTTATTATTTGTTACAAATAATGACAGTTTTGTGGTCTCCATTTCTCCATTACTTTAGGATTGTTACTCAACTATTGATGATTGTTATTGGTTTGTTAAAAATTTTTGATATTTGTATTTAGTATTTACTATTAGCAATTGGAATTTTTGGCAATAAGTAGGAACTATTCATCACATTAGATTTTTTTTGTTTATTGCATTAATGATTTATTATAATTGTATATCAGGTTATTTTTACCTGGATGAGAAGTTGACTTTGTTATTGATGATTGATAACATTGATTTTGAGTTACATGCTTGTGGGGTTAGGGTACCTTTCTGCTGATTATTAACATGCCTAATGTAAAAAAACTCTCTGCAATCACATGAGGATTTATGGGATTTTAGGCCTGGTTGGTTGTAATGGAACTCGGACAGATAAATTTGTGTGATTTAACAAGTGTATTGAAACTCCAGTAAAAATACAAGTCTTCAAATTTAGCTTAGAAGAAGGCTGTGTGTTTCTTACCCCTGAGTTTACAAAATTGATTAGCAAAGCCCTTCGGGTCTGTATTTTATAAACCATTATTGGGGAACTTTCTTTATCACCTACTTGAAGTAAAGCACTTTGCTAAAAACCTGCCTTCGTCATCTTGATTTATAAATGTAATGTATAGTTTAAAACCGAAATTAACAAGGACACAAAAAAGTGGCCATAACTACCAATGAGACAAAATGTATGGGGCTTGGACTTAAATCATGCTCACCATCAATTGTTAAAAAGGGGATGTTGCAGGCATAATGTATGGCAGCAGCATATTGTAAATTTGCAAAATGCATTAAAGGAATAGATATTCGGGAAGTTGACTAAAATTTAAGAAAATCAGCTATGAGCTTAAATACATCAAATAAAGACATTGAATCATCATTTACATTTACCACTATCTATTAACTTAAATAACTAGTGCAAAACATGAAATTTAAGTTAAAATCAAGCTAAGAAAACTGAGCCCCTTCGATATTGTAAGAGTTTTGAGGGATTTTTGAAGAATACTTTAAAAACATTAGAATGGTGACTGAAGAAACGGGGATCCTGGCAAAAGAAAGCTGGCAAAGGGAGCTTAAAGAGGGTCCCTTTGATTTTGGTAATGGCTGTTGTATTGATAATGGCCTTTGCCTTTGCAAAATTTTCTACCCATTTTACATTGGCTATAATGGTAATAGGGCATTCAAAATCCATTAAATAATGACTGTTATTTGAAACCATGGTGTGGGGTTGTGCCAGATTCTAGGTGAACCAAACAAGCAGTTCCTAAAAAATAGGGGAAAAAGGAACAGGACAATTAGTGTAATATGGATTTCAAAAGCAAACACAACAATTTGGTCCTGCATTTCATTTTGAAGGTACTTCTTGTAGTTAGTCATTTAATGGAAATTGTAGAAGTATTTGAGATTGAATGTAGCATAAAAAAGTTCTTATAAAATTTTATTATTGAAAGTTATGGTCTTTTTATTGGTTTTGAAAAGGCTGGTTGCTCATGTGGGTGTGATTGAACTTTGGAGTGTATGGCTCATTTATTTATGCATTGCTCAATATTAGGTACACTTGCATACATATTCTTTCACTGCAAGATTGCTTGAAATTTTTATCCACATAAAAGGGAAATTTGTAATTTAAGTGGACCAAACCATGGGGACTTTTTATAATGATTAAATGGTTCTTACGGAATAAAAAACATGAGATGATTAATGATTTTATGCCTTGAGAAATTCTTTGAAAATGCTTGGTAGAAGAGTGACTTACATGACTTATTCCCATAGTTTGTGGCATGTTGCACTAGATCACCATGACTGCCATGTATTTATCTATAAGATTCTCTCTCTCTCTCTCTCTCTCTCTCTCTCTCTCTCTCTTAAATACTTTTGCTTATCTTGGAATTAAATATTAGGGTGAGTTTGACATGAGCTACTTTGTAAGAAAATTTTATTTCCCTAAAAAGTTCTCGTTCTCTATTATACTTCTTGGATAACTTTTGTTTTTGGTGCAAAAGATTTGCTTCTTTTATGCCTAAAGATCTGCTGTGAGTTGTGAAAGCTATTTGTCAACGTGGCTAATGTTTCATATTGAGTGACCCACAAGGAATTATTGTGTTTCAGATTATTTTCTATTATGCCCTAGAAATTTTCTTACTTATTGTAATCATGATTTCTTTTACGTTTCCATGTGCAGGAACGCAAACCTGAGCTTACATCTGAGATAATGGCTTTCCGAGACTATCTACTTTCATCAACAGTATCTGATACACTGGATGTTTGGGAACTAAAAGGTATCTGCAATTTAAGGCTTTATTCCTGATGGTTTGGACAAATTAGCTTTTCTCTAATGTTTTCCTTTCCAACAGATTTAGGACATCAAACAGCACAAAGAATAGTACATGCCTCTGATCCTTTGCAGTCAATGCAGGAAATCAATCAAAATTTTCCTAGTGTGGTTTCTTCTTTGTCTCGCATGAAGGTATATATCATGTTGCATGGACTTGCTTTTGATGTATATAAAATAGTTGTTGACATATTGAATTTGTACTTCAAACAAAATTTACTGTTGGTTGTTCTGACGAAATTGCTTGAATATTATTGATATTTTGCAGCTTAGTGATTCAGTTAAAGATGAAATAACAGCAAACCAACGAATGATTCCTCCGGGCAAGTCCTTAATGGCTCTGAATGGTGCTTTAATCAATATCGAGGATATTGACCTTTATCTGTAACGCTTCTTGTCATATTAGACTTTCCCTTTCTTCTCGAAGATCTTACCAATTATGCTTTATTTAACTATTTATCTTTATTCCATCTAAATTTGAAGTTCTGATATCTGCTGTTGCTCAATATCACACTTGAATACTTTTGAACTACTGCAACTTACTTCAGGAATCAGGACTATGCTTCTCATGTTAAAAACATGAGCTATTTGATTTCTTTTCTCTCTTTTTTCCCAACCTCTTTAAATGGGGTTCTATAATATTAGTTCCGCAGTATGTGAGCAATGGCATTTTTTATTCTGCTTTAATGCCAATTAATAAGATACTTTTTCGAGCCTTGGGGCTTGTACTTTTGATATCGTTTTTCTTAGTCGATAGTTTAGTATGCCTGGATAATTATCAAATGAATAATTATGTATATGTGCTGCACTTCATTTTCCATGATGTAGGGTGATTTCCTTTTTTTGTGATTATTTTTCATAATTGCAATGGAAGGGAGAAAGTGAAAAAAGAATAAATGTCACTTTTAAGTGATGCTGCTCAATAGTATTTCTGGCACTTCTTTATTAAAAATTGAGGCTAGCAAACTTAGGAGTTTGGCTGTAATTGATTGATTCCACAAGTCCTATAAATTTAGATGATTAGTCATCATTTACCAACTAAAATTTTATCTTTTGTTTTGCCAAATTTTCAGATTTAATATGTATCATGTAAGAGTTTCATCTTCCAAATAAGTTGAACCCAGAGAAAGTGCACTTTGTTTAAGTTGATAACTGGCTTAAACCCTCATAAAAAATTTAGAAAGATGAATTCTGAAAGACAAAAATATAGCTCAGTTGGCTTTAGAGAATGGAGATTCATGACAACTTCATTGAGTTGAATTTCTTGGCCCCTAAAAGTGCATCCTGGATCCTTACACTCAGTTTGCCATGTATCATCTAATGTTAACTGGATCCTTACACTCAGTTTGCCATGTATCATCTAATGTTAAGGACAGCATAAATAATCCTAAGGGCTATTTGCACGTTAGCCTTTCTATAAGCCAGATGTTTTGTTTCACTTGTATATAAATTTAACCACCATTTTATTCTGGCATGAACATTTTTTTGTTCTGTCATTTGGATTTCTTCAGTAACATTAATTTTTTTAATTTGTAACTTTTTGCTTTCATGCTTTTCTTTTTAGGTTGGTAGACATGGTACAGCAAGAGCTCTTATTGGCTGATCAGTTTTCAAAATTGAAGGTGAATGTTGCTAAATCTCGTGTCAGTTGGAATAGTGATGTAGAATGAGCAAAGAAGGCACCGAAAGCTGTGGGAGGAGGAGAAAAAAGGAAGAAGAAAACACTAAGTCCATCAATTATCAATTCAAATTGATAATCTCCTCAATAATATACTAGGATACCCTTATATGGGCACCAAACGATTAAAAAATAGGAAAAGAAAATGTATAATTGGAATATGAAAAAACCCCCTAATTAGTTTAAATTATTTTGTCAATAATCCTAATATTTAAGTCAATTAAGCCTTAATCCCAATTTAGTTTGAATCTGCTATATCCTTTTCTTCCATCTTCGGAAAGGTCTAATGCTGCAAAATTCATATTCACTATTCTACGCCACATCATTCAAGGTCTACCCTTTTCTTCCTCTGCCAAATATGTTAATGAATATGACATATCTTAATTAACTTGATAATCTCCTAACACATCTAGTTTCCCAAAATAAGAAAAGAAAATAAAAAAAATAAAATATGAGATGGATCCTCCATCAAATAGTATATGTGATGAGCACCCAGATGAAATATGAAGTAATACATTTGTGTTGAATATATATGTATAGTACTTGATATGAACATTTCTATGCAAGAAGGCAGGGAAAAAAAAATAAAAAGCTAGAAAGTTGGAAAATAAGTATAGGAATATAATTGTGCATGAAATTGGCCTAAAGTTTTTGTGTTAATAAAATATCTCCCATAATGTCCTTCAAATTGCTGTGAAAATAAGTAAAATATGAAATTTGAGGATGCTGTGTGCTACTACTTAATTACTTATCCTTTCACAATCCATGCAATGAAAAGTCAAACTATTGCATTGAGTGCCTGGGGGTGTTTGGCATGGAAACTGTAGACAATATTTAATGACGGAATTGAATTTTATTCTTGTACTCATTTATGTGAAAAAATGATGGAGACTTAAAATAAGTAATTATTGATGCTTGCCTTGTAATGTTCTAGGATGGATTTAATGTGTCAAAATGGACTGTGGTCTCTTATAGTTAACTTCAAAATTGTCCTGAATTATATTGAAGAGCTGGTGCTTCTAATCTTTTAGGTTCCTCATAGTGCGATTCGGAAACTCTTGTCAACAATGTCTCCTCCTGAGTCAAATATGTTACGTGTTGATTTTCGATCAGCTCATGTTCATTATCTCAATAATTTGGAGGAGGATGCTATGTATAAGCGATGGCGAAGTAACATAAATGAGGTAAGTTTCTTTTGTCTACAAAATTTTCTTTTGAGACTCGGTGGTTTGGTTAGTCCACATGCCTTGAAAATGTTGCTTCTTGTAATTCTTTGTACAGATTTTGATGCCTGTCTTCCCTGGGCAACTGCGTTACATCCGCAAGAACTTGTTCCATGCAGTTTATGTTCTTGATCCAGCCACCAGTCACGGTCTTGAGGCAAGTGATTTTCTTTCACTCCCTTCCCCCCTCTCCTCTTGACATCAATAATTACCTTCTCAGCCCTGTTACTGCTGTCAAAACTTCTTATAATGTTTGCTGCTGTGATCTTGTAGTGCATCGATCTGATTATATCCTTGTATGAGAACAACTTTCCAATGAGATTTGGGTTGATTCTGTATTCTTCTAAGTTTATCAAGAAAATTGAAGATGGTGGTGGTGATCTCCATTTATCTGCTGTGGAGAATGACAGTCAAAAGGAGGATACATCCAGCTTGGTATTTCTTCCTTCATTCCTTTTGCCTGTCTTCATATTGTTTTATTAACAGCTTTGTCATCCTTGTACTGACTACTTATCAAGCTACATTCTTGTTTGCCTCTGAGTCTTTGATTGCTCACTCCTGGCTGCTTATGAGTTTCATTCTCAACAATTTGTTTTGCAGATCATACGTCTCTTCATCTATATCAAGGAAAACTATGGAATTAAAACAGCTTTCCAGTTTCTAGGCAATGTAAGAGTTCTCCATTCTTTGGCATACATTTTTTAGCACTTATTGGGACAATAGTGCGTTGATTGAGAACAAGAAAATAACCTTATGGGTCAATGCTGGAGCACCATTTTGTCTTGGATTTAGCTGTAAGGTTTGGTTTACTGATTAAAAAAAAAAATAAAAGGACAACATAATGAATAGAAAAAGAAATCCTTACTTTCAAATTGGCGTTTTACTTTACTAGGAATTCTTTGATGCCAACTAGTTAAGGGAAATACTTATGACTTTGGAAACAATGTGTTATTTTTCACTACAATTCAGCATAATGAATAGGGGCCATTCTTTAGTATAATGGTGAATATCCAACTGCTAAAGTCAGAGGCATTAGATTGAGAACTGGAGGTTGTTGCTTCATTGCAGCATTATAAAAGTTAGGACTAACTTTTAGATGATCTTCTTAGGAACCCCTAATCAAGGCTTAACATGGAGCGATGGCCTGTGCGCAGGGATACATGGAATTATGATTTTACAGTAGCATTCTGATTATTTGAAATGGCCGCTAGGAGCTTTTTTAATATTGAATTTTTCCTCATCTTCTTGTATAGTGACATTTGGCTGTTGATAAAATTTCAATTTGTCTAAACGGAAGTTATTCCATATGTGTATGTGACAGATAAATAGATTACGAATGGAGTCAGCAGAGTCTGTAGATGATTCTCCTGAGATGCACCATGTGGAAGGAGCATTTGTAGAAACAGTTTTGTAAGTTTTTAAATAGCTTTTATGGTAACTCATATAATATGCAGTTTTGCCAGCGAATATTTGTGTTTCTTTTGCTTTTGAGATGCATTACCTTTTCAATAAGTGTTTCCATTTTTTCTGTAGACCACAGGCGACGTCTCCACCTCAAGATATATTACTAAAACTGGAAAAGGAGAAAACTAATAATGAGCTGTCACAAGAGAGCTCCATGTTTGTTTTTAAGCTGGGTTTGTACAAACTGAAGAGTTGCCTCTTGATGAATGGTCTTGTTTTTGATTCTAGTGAGGTAATGCTTGTTCTTTTCTATTACAACTATGCTTTTGTTTCTGAGCTCATCATTTATATTTTTTGTATCATGTGATTGTGAAATTCTGTTTGGATCTTTTTGTGCATGTTTGTGTACTTTATCTTGTAATTAATTGTGGTGCTATTTTGTTTGAACATTGTTGTGTACTTCTTATCCCTGCTCATAAGAAATTTTGGTTTTACTTTGCATAGGAGGCTCTTATGAATGCCATGAATGACGAGCTTCCCAGGATACAAGAACAAGTTTACTATGGACACATCAATTCTCGTACTGATATCTTGGACAAATTTTTGTCAGAAAGCAGTATTAGCCGCTATAATCCTCAGGTATATCATTCCAGGATTTCATTACTTGATTATCATTTTCCAATGGTTTTTGATAACGTATATCTCATGTTGATGTTTACATTCAGATCATTGCTGAGGGCAAGGCCAAACCTAGGTTTGTTTCCCTAAGTTCATCAGTTCTTGAAGGGGAATCTGTGATTAATGATATTAGCTACTTGCATTCTCCTAACAGTAAGCAGATTTTTTTTAGAAAAGTGACATCTTGCTGACAATTTTCTTAATGATTGCAGTATGACTTGTTTATGATCTGATATTGCAGCCATAGATGATTTGAAGCCAGTAACTCAACTTCTTGTAGTTGACATCACTTCAATCAGAGGGATAAAGTTGCTTCATGAAGGAATTCTTTATCTGGTTATTCTTCATAATTAAGATCCTAAATTTCTATCTATTCTTATGCTGCTACATCTTTGTTGGCAACCATTTTCGCTGCCATTGATATGCTTTTGATGTATGCATTATGTAGATTCGAGGGTCGAAAGCTGGTCGCTTGGGTGTCATATTCAGTGCCAAAACTGATACTGATTTACCTGCTCTTCTTTTCATGAAGGCTTTTGAAATTACTGTGTCATCTTATAGGTTTGTTAAGTGTGAAGTTGAACTTGTTTCTTTAGAAACTCATTTTGACTGCATGAATTAGGTACATGCTTGATGTTAACCATTTGGTTGCTTGCTTTTTGATGTGTTGCAGTCATAAAAAGAATGTGCTGAACTTTTTGGAGCATCTATGCTCATTCTATGAGCAAAATTACATCTTTGCATCTTCTATAGCAGCTGAAAGCGTAGCATTTACAAACAAGGTTTATGAACTGGCCGAATCAAATGAGTTGTCACTGAAGGCCTACAAATCTGATCTTCCTGAATTTTCCATTGACATAATGAGAAAACGTTTGAATAAGGTATAGGGCTATAAGTTGCCTTTGTGCTGATGAGTGTTTACATTTGACTGCTGAAAACACCGTTTTTCTTGTTATCCTGCTAAATATTATCTTGTGCATGTTCTAATAGTAAATTTAGTTGCAGCTTCTTACAAATCCACTCTTGCATTTCTTTTCTTTTCTTTATTTTTGATTTTTTTTTTCCTGATTTGGTTCATTATAGAGTTTATGGTGAAATTGATAGACTGGTTCAGTGTTAGCAATTTGCACTAGTGATGATCATGAAAATTCATCCTGACTGTTACTACGTGATATACAGGTTGTGCAATTTTTGTACAGGCAACTAGGACTTGAAGCTGGTGTTAATGCTGTGATTACTAATGGAAGGGTTAGTGTTAATTTGGCTCTGTAAAACATTAAGGATGTTAGTTTTATGGGATCAATTTCTCAATATTTGTTTTTACAAATGATATTCTTTTAGCACTACAATATTTCTAAATTTGATTAAACTCCATCAATGTTTGTCTGTTGCTTTTGTGTTAACATGTAAATTTGACATTGGATAGGTGACAGTTCTGACTAATGAAGGGACCTTTTTGAGCCATGATCTAAATCTGCTGGAGTCTCTGGAATTTAAGCAAAGAATAAAGCACATAGCGGAAATTATTGAGGAAGTACAGTGGCAGGACATAGATCCAGATGTGCTAACAAGGTTTGTTGGTTTTCTGGTCCTTGCTCTGTTTCCCCAAAAACATGGATACCCTGGATCTGAATCCCATTTCCTCTTTGGTTTTTTTAGGTAACTGTATTCAAGGGGGGTAGGGGGAGGATATTGTTCTAATTATTTGATGGGTAGGGAAGTTTAACACAAGGGATCTATCACCCAAAAGTGCTAGCTGGAGATGCTTTGGGGTCATTGGCCTCAAAAATATACCAAGGATCTTATCTATGCACTGCTGATGTGGGATGTGGATCAGGATGTAAAACCCTGGTTTGGGGTTGGGGGTGGGGAGGGCATGTCTGGGGTTGTCAAACCATAAACTTATAGCGTTGAAGGTAGTTGCCATTATATCTATCCTTTTTTAGTATATTTCAAATTCTATCTGGGTTGAAAAAAGTTAATTTGGTGGAATTGTAAAGAAATTATTGTTTTCAATTCAGTAGAGTACTTATGTCCATAAATTTTATATCTCACAGTGGTTTCCCCATGTGAGTGCCCAAGTTTGTGGGTTGAACAATCTCATCACACAATTTCTATCAAACTTGCTCTATTACCTGCTTCAAGGTGAATGGTTTGGATGCTGTACTGAAGTTGTTGTACTTGTAATCCTCACCCATTTTCTACTGCTGCCAAAGGGTTTCTCTATTTCTTCGTGTACCCTCCTAGTCTTTGCAGTGGCTTCCATAGTATAATGTTTCTTTATGCCAAATTCACCACTTTGAATTCAAATTTCCCCTGGTCTGGCCCCCTCTTATGTTGCTTTCCTGCTGAATCTAGCATCTTCAATCAAACAAATTTCAAGATAAATTCTTTCTAGTTTCTTCAATCAGTTTTGCTGTCACAAAGGGAGTAGAAGCAGATAGAAACCTGGCTGATTGGATGAGCCAACGAGGCTTTACATTAATGCCGTTTGCCCCCCTTAGATAGATTGCTATTAATATTTTGAATATTTACCTTTTCCTGTTCTTTTTTGGCCATTTCCATATTATTCCATGGTAAATCTTTTTTATCCTTGACAAAGATTTAGTTTTTCAGTTTATTTGAGAAGTTAGTTGATTTCATTCATTCAGATGACGTTATGCAGATTTTCAACATCTTATCTTTTAATTTAGAATGGAACATTTATATTGATATTACTAATGTAACATGCAGCAAATTTGTTAGTGACATTGTTATGTCTGTGTCATCTGCAATGGCTTTGCGGGATCGAAGTTCTGAAAGTGCTCGTTTTGAGATTTTGAGTGCAGAACATAGGTAAGAATTCATATTTCCTGTCATGGTGTGTATGTATATATATATATATTTACTTTTTTTTTCCTGGAGGGGTGAAAGATTAGTGTTGCTTTTACTTTTCTGAGTTATGTTGATTGCAATGACTCTAGTGGTTGCTGTACAGATCACAATGTATGTAAAATTTCTTGTCTTGTAATCAGATACTAAATGTATGAATTGTGAAAAATGTGAATATCCATGCTTTCTTGCATTGTTATCCTTGCTTTCTCATCCTCATCTTTTGTATTTGTTGCTTGATAACAATCTTTGTCTGATCTCTTTTCTCGTGTAATGGTACCTCTGTCTATTCTTACTTTATTGTAAAGAAAACGCTTGATCTCTATTGCTCCAATTTTGAAATTGTAGTTTTGAGAAAGAAGAGAATGCTATTAATTCAGGCATATTTATCATTGGCCACCTTTTTGTCATACGTATCTGATTGGTTCCATTTACTACTAATGCTGTGAAAGAAATTGGTAAATTATTAGCACACCACATTTCAATGGCAAATATCAGCTGAGCATATATTATAGGCGTAGTAATAATTTGTAATTCTCTCAAGGCAGAATTTTTTTTTTTATTTTGCTATATGCGCTTATTTGTCTATAGCTTCATTTGGTTTGGTATCTCTCAATTCAGAGTTTCAACAATTTATTGCTCTTAAAATCTAATCCTTTTCCTATACTGGTGCAGTGCTGTTATTATAGAAAATGAAAATTCTACTGTTCACATCGATGCTGTAGTTGATCCTTTGAGTCCGGTTGGTCAGAAAGTGGCGTCACTGCTTAGAGTTCTCAGGCAATACATTCAACCAAGCATGAGAATTGTACTAAACCCTATGGTGAGTCAAAATTCTCAGTATCCCCCTCTCTTCCTGTGTCATTTCTTGTTCTTTATAACTGGTTGGTGGTATTAGGAAGTTGTTAAGCTAGGAGGGAGTTGATCTAGATTGGAGGTCAACCAATCCACACAGCATTTTTCATATTTATGCTCACTATAAACCAAAGATGGCAATTCCCTTCATATCAGATCTCAAATGGCAATTCTTATCTTTCTATTTGGATCAAAGAACTTGCTGGTTGGTTCAAAGTTTGTCCTTTGACGACTTGTGAGACAAGATGGTGTTTTTGGCTTCTATGGGCATATGCTCCTAGAGCTTTTAAGGGAGTGATTGTTATCCAGCTTGATTACAGGGTTAGCTTTTTTTTAGGTTCCTGTTTGTAGTTAAGTTTTTTTGAAGGATTGCTTGAACTTTATGGTGTACTCTCATTTTTTTCTTTCTCAATAAATTTTCTTTCTTATAAAGAAAATGACTCACTGCAGGAAAATTAGAGTCTCATCTTTAAGCATGTATCGTATTTGCCTCTTGTAAAAGGGAAATCGAAGTTCCTGCGGCCAAAAAATATAGAAATAGATAAGAAAATGATCTAGCTTAAATCAGTGCAAGTGACATCCCTGTGAAAATGGTTTTAAAAGAAGTACTATGTGAAGAAAAGGTGTTAAGCATGCTGTAAAGGCTGAAAGTGTTAATTTCTAAGGACAAATCCATTGGGTAATTGCAAATTCAAGGTGTGCTGCTAATTAAAATCTTTGAATTGACTGTCTGCTTAAGGGTATGGATATGATCAAGCCCAATAATTGGCAAATTGCTATGATTACTGACCTAATTAAAGTCGAAGCTTTTGTTTTTGCTCAAACAAAATGATGTTTCTTTTTCCTAAATGTTTATTTTATTATGAAGAAAGATGTTGCCATTTTTACTAACTCTGATTTTGGAAGCTTTTTGCTTGATTAACCATGGGGTAGAAGCAGCCAATTCTAGCAGAAATGCTGAAGTAGTACTGTGTGTGAGAATTTGATTGCCCCTCCAGGTCCATATTGTGGTGGACCTAACACAATGAGATTGCCTTGTTTATTTGATTTTTCATTTCATGTGTGGATCAGTTATGCTGTCTATTATTTCTTTTCTTTGTAATTTATATATAACTTTTTTTCCCATAACTTTACTGGATTCATATACTGTTATGAATTGTGTCTAGCTACTGCCTGAGCCACTGGCTTGCATCGCTTGGACATGTTCACTTGAGTTTCATATACTTAATCAGCACCTGATTTTAACAAGTAACATGGGTTCTTTATTTGCATTGAGAAACTAACAAGTTTATAATTTTCTGGCAGAGTTCTCTTGTTGATCTTCCCTTGAAAAATTTCTACAGATATGTAGTACCAACCATGGTATACATCTCATTTAAAAAATACATTAGTTTTGTATTTCCATGCCTCGTTGTCTTAGTTGTTCTATGACTTTTCAGGATGATTTCAGCAGTACTGATTACGCAGTAAACGGCCCTAAAGCGTTTTTTGCAAATATGCCAATGTCAAAAACACTTACCATGAATCTTGATGTTCCTGAGCCATGGCTTGTTGAGCCCATTATTGCTGTGTATGTTCCTTCTCTCATCAGATGCATTCTGAATACTGGTTTCATGGTTTCTTGTTTCAACATATTGTGCTAAAGGTTTGGAGGTTAATTTTTGTCATCAGAAATACTATCTAGTGCCTTCGTGGCTTATTGTTGTTTTTTTTGTTCACATCAAATGTTTCAGCTATGACTTGGATAACATTTTGCTTGAAAACTTGGGAGACACGAGGACATTGCAGGCAGTTTTTGAACTTGAAGCTCTTGTCCTTACTGGTGAGATTGTGTTTCTTTGGGAGTATTTTATGATTCTGTTTTCATGTAACTTCAGCATAACAAATGGAGAGAAGATTCATACATTTGCCTATTCAAAGAAGTCATTGTTTATCTGTTCAAAGAAAAGGGAGTTAATTATTGATCAATTAGGTACTTTTCTTATTAATATACCTTTTGGTATAGGTCATTGTTCTGAGAAAGATCACGATCCCCCTCGAGGCCTTCAGCTGATTCTTGGCACTAAGAATATGCCCCACTTAGTTGATACTATTGTGATGGCCAACTTGGGTTATTGGCAAATGAAAGTCTCTCCTGGGGTATGGTACCTTCAACTTGCTTCAGGTCGAAGCTCTGAGCTTTATGTTCTGAAGGAAAATGGAGGTGGAAGCCTTGACAACCTTTTGTCGAAACGTATAACCATAAATGATTTAAGGGGAAAAGTAGTACATTTGGAGGTGGCAAAGAAAAAAGGAATGGAGCATGAGAAATTGCTGGTTTCTAATGATGACGATAACCATTCTCAAGGGAAAAAAAAAGTGAGTTCTTACAAACTAATGGCTGACATGGCTGGTCCAAAGGGACAAGTTTTTCCAGAGAATGAAGTTAAGAAGTGTGGCCTGACAAATCATTTTTTGTCTTAATTTTATAGGGAACTCATAATAACTGGAACTCTAACCTTTTGAAATGGGCTGCTGGTTTTATTGGTGGTAGTGGACAAGCCAAAAAGGATGAGAACACTTCAATGGTGAGTTATCTTTTAAATGTTCTCTCTCTCCTCTCCCAATGTGAATCCGTAAATTCTTGTTTCAATTATTCGGAACAATTTCGTAGATTATAGAGGCTCATATTTTAGTAATACTATTTGTCGTAATCACTCCGTTGCATTAATCTATCGCTGCTTGAGGAGTGTTAAATTTTGCTATTATTTGTTTCCGAAACTTTCCTCAGTATGCAATTCCATCATCTCTCTATAAAGTAGTGATGTTTATGTTTTTCCTTATCATTGTTTCTTGAATTTTATGCTTTAATTTTGGGCTGTTTCCTTATCTGCTAAGCTTTTAGAGTATTGCTTAGTTTGACATTTTCCCTGCAGGAGCATGGGAAGGGTGGCCGGCGAGGGAAGCCAATTAATATTTTTTCTATTGCTTCTGGACATCTGTAAGTGTGCCTTTTCTTTTTCTCAATTATTGTCTGTTTATTATTTATTGCTTCTACTTCTACTTAAGGTAAAAGAACTTTGAAAACTAAAATGAGATATTCTAGGTGAGGAACTACTAAAGTTGCCACAGAGCAAACTTTCTGAAATAAGGGGTTTTAGCTTAGACTTCTATTTCTGAGCTATGGTGTGCTATCATTCAATATTATGTAGTCTAAGATAATTGAAGTATTTAACTGGACCATTTTTTGTTAAAAGAATTGTCCATTCCAATGCCATAAACAAGAATTTAACCATGCCTATGAGTTGATGGAGGAATCAATTACAAGGATGAAGAGTCCTTGGTATCATGCATAATATTTGGTTTTCGCATGCTGCAGCAACAGAAATTGACCACTGCTTTGCATTTTCACCCAAAATGTAAAACACAATAGCTCCTCTGAATTGTTTTCTCCACTTAGGGCCCCTGCTTTGAATGCTGGTGAAAATAAGGGTCATACAAATAATGAAGGCAGTATTCCTTAATTCTTAGAATGTAGGATACAGGAAGTAAAATCCAGGATAGAAGATAAAGCATTTGGTATGGACTTATAAGCTTTTATTCTCAGGATAACTGAATTAGTGGAACTAAAACTGGCAGATTAGACATTCAAAAACAGTCTCCTAGTTTTCCTCATCAATTTCAAGTACCTCTAGACATAGTTCAACAGTGATTATGTCTGAGTTTTTGGGATTAACTCTATGCCATTTATGCAACTTTCTGATTACTTGCAGATAAAAGTTGCTTGTTTTTAGGTGCATACACAGGTTGCTAGCTGTGTCACAGTTCATGTTGAGCAATTAGATGAACGCTTAGGCACATGATAATAGTCAGATAATGGCAAATTTGTGATTGGGTAACTGAAGATTTGTTTTGTAGAAAGTGCATTGCAAATTCTATTATGCTTCATATAGTTGACAAGCTTGCATGGCAGCATAATTATGTTTGCATTATAAGGTTTCTCCCGAGTCATAGTCATACCTGTGCACATACATGTTTTCACATGAATTATATTTTCTTTGCTGCTTAATAATTTATTCAATCAATGTAACACATCAAAGCAAATTTGTGGGAGCTTTGGTACCATTCTTCATGTCACTATCTTATCCATTCATTCTCTCTCATGGACACATGTATTTGCACGCATTCAAAGTTGACACATTTGCTTGCATGTACATCTTTAGATGCGTAATTAATATTTATCTTAATGTAGTATGTTTTGGGGTTTGGCAGATATGAAAGGTTCCTTAAAATCATGATTCTAAGTGTCTTGAAGAATACTAATCGTCCGGTGAAATTTTGGTTTATAAAGAACTATCTTTCTCCTCAATTTAAGGTAAAATTTATTCACATTTTTCTTGTATCTTTTCAGTTTAACTTGCTCACAATCTTCGGTTGTTTATAAAACATGCAGGATGTGATTCCACGTATGGCACAAGAATATGGTTTTGAATATGAACTGATCACATATAAATGGCCTTCCTGGTTGCATAAGCAGAAGGAAAAGCAACGAATTATTTGGGCGTATAAAATTTTATTCCTTGATGTTATCTTTCCTCTTTCTTTGGAGAAGGTATTGATGTCTTTTATGCTCTTATTATTCTTTCGTTTATGCTGACTTGATGTTTATTATATATTTACCTAAAACACATCAATGTATCCACGTGCAGGTTATATTTGTGGATGCAGATCAGGTTGTTCGAGCAGACATGGGAGAGCTGTATGACATGGATATAAAAGGAAGGCCTCTTGCATATACGCCATTCTGTGACAACAACAAGGATATGGATGGATATCGATTTTGGAGACAAGTAAACCTTTCTTTTATTATTTTCCTTTTATAATTTGCATCATTTGGTCTTAGTTTGCTGCTGAAGTCTGCATGAATTCTTTTAATGTTCATTACTGAATATCCTCTTTCTCACTCGTTCCCCTTTTTTACTTTGAGATAGGGTTTCTGGAAAGAACATTTACGGGGAAAACCATACCATATAAGGTACAGAATCATTTTCATGAATGTATTCTTATTCATGGATTCTATAAACTTTTTCTTGGCAACTAAGGGCTTGACATCTGCTACAATTCATGCAGTGCTTTATATGTTGTTGATTTGGTGAAATTCCGAGAAACTGCAGCTGGGGATAATCTCAGGGTTTTTTATGAAACTCTCAGCAAGGATCCAAATAGTCTATCCAATTTGGATCAAGTAAGATGTCAGCATGATGTTTCTTCTCACACTCAGTATTTTTTATGATATATCATCATCCAGTTTTATTGATTTTATTATCATTCATATAAATTTCTAGTCTTCATATGAGGATGTTAACATGGATTCATGGAAACACTCATAGATGGAATAAGATGAGGGAAACTGAGATATTAATGCCCAATGTATTCTTATGGTTGTACTGGAGCGGGAAAATAAAAGGTTGGTTTAAGCAATGGGTGAGTGGATCATATACCAAAGTTGACGTGGAATAAAGTTTAATAACTGATTTCACATTGCAAAAGCAACGGTGGCCATAACCAGAGCTGAATAGAGGAAAAGGAGTTACATAGCCACTCCCAAACAAGTTTTTGTCTGAGGCTCTGTTGATTTAGTATTTTATTAGTGCATTTTTGGGAATTGTGATAGGAAGCAGAGAGTGCTTTTTAACAACATGGCCCATTGGTATAGCAAGTGATGTCATTTTAAAGCCTACAAGTTGCTTACATGCTTGCAGTCCACAATTATTGTAGAATATTGTATTTCACAAGTAATTTTATAGGAGAGCTTGCCTCAAAATTCTTTTATAACAAGCATTTGACCGCGAAGTTATTTGTGATCTGCATGCAAGTAACTTAAATGCTGCTTCCTAGCCATTTACTTTGCTTGACATTGCTGCACTTTGAAGGAGTTAAGACTAAGTTAAATACCTAGACACATGGAAACACAAACATATGGAGAGATTAATGTAGCAATCAAACTAAACACTTGCAACTATGTGTACTAAGTTAGGCATTTCATTGTCCAAGTCTTGTAAAATATAGGGTTAACACCATGCAATTCATTTATTGGGCTATTATGGATGGCTAGGGTTATACTTCTTCAGATTTTTATACTTATACTGAATGTATTCTAATAGATTATCCTTGAGCTCTTTGCTATTCTAGAATTCTACTGTTCAGAAGTTTAGCAATTTGGACCACATTCCTAATCTGCAATGCAGTGCTTCAAATATTCTTGTAAAATTAGACTTACATTTTACGTGATTCTTTGTCAAAGACTTGAAGTTGAAGCCTTGCTTGGTTAGTAGGGATTATTATGAGACATTTGGCTTCTCAAAAATAAATTATTGAGACATTCCTAGGTGTAATTGCATTCATTTTTCTCTGCCTGTTGCTTCTGGTTTGTGGCTTGTACAGTATATTATATTAGGTATGTTGGGACTTTGTTCTTAAGCTTTGGGTTAGAATTCTGTTGCTACATTGTCTTTTTGTTGTTGATATTGTCTCTCCACTTGTCTCAAGCTTATGGGTAAGATGCTTAACAATTTTTCATATCGCCTTCAATTTAAGAGACTGTTCCTGCTTCCAGGATCTCCCAAACTACGCTCAGCATAATGTACCCATCTTTTCACTCCCCCAAGAATGGCTTTGGTGTGAATCATGGTGTGGTAACGCCACAAAGTCCAAGGCAAAAACTATTGATCTTTGCAATAATCCAATGACAAAGGAACCCAAGCTTCAGGTGACTACATAATTTTGTTCAGCTTTATTAGTTGTTTATATGATCAGCATAATTATTATTCTCATTTCTACTTCTCACAGGGTGCAAAAAGAATAGTTTCCGAATGGGTGGATCTCGACTCCGAGGCAAGACAATTCACTGCAAAAATCCTAGGTGATGAAGTGAGTCCTCAAGAGCCTGCATCTCCCAATGCATCACAGAACTCTGCGACAGACAGCTCGTCAGGGGAAGACGAGGACAGGGCAGAATTGTGATTGATATACACATAATTTCAGCTGGAGTTCACGAGAACAATCTTTTTTGGAGGTCAGGTTTTATCTGATGCATCTTCCCCTTAAAAATTCACCATATCAACCAGAAATGTGTATGGCAAGAAGAAATTTTGGCTCCACATTTTCCTGGAAATATAAAACCAAGCTACTTTTCACAAAGATCGCTGCACTTACATCTTGCTTTATCGACACGTTAGGACCTGTAAAACTAACTCATTTGAAACCTGTAGAACTGAATAGCTTCCACCATTCTCTTCTTCCCTTGGTTCTACAAACCCGCTACAGATTAGACGCCTTAGTTTTTGAGTAGAGATTCTATTTACAGCTAAATTGACTGCAAATTGAGAAATTTTGTGGCTGTAGAATACTCAGATGATAATTGTGAAAGCCAAAAACTGTTTCTCTTTTATACATGTCTGTCTGTTTAGAATTAGTACCATCTCCAGTTTGCTAGCAGTTGAGTTCACCAGAGACTGCTATTTCATTATTCATTTTTCTATTTTGTTTTTATTTATAAATAGATAAATTTATTTTAGTTTGGAGTATTTTTGAAGTTTTTAATAGAATTATTAAATGAATTAAATTCTGTTAAAGTCTTACCCTTTTTTGCTCATTTTATTTCATATAAAACGATTTAAAGGGAAAGAATTGACAATTTTATGTTAAATTTAGTTTATTTTTAATTTAAAAGTTCTCACTAAAATTCAATTTACTCAAAAATAAAGAAAATTAAGATATTCAATTTCTCATTGTTGGACTAAATTAAGTAATTTAACTTAAATTAAGAAAAATTAAGAAATTAAATTTTCTGATTTTAAATAAAAAAATATTAATCCATAAATTTTGATTTTTAAGTTTAAAATAAGTTGAAATTGAACATTTAGTTAAAGCATAAAAGTCTGCTAAATAGAAATTAATTAAATCAAACTAGGTTGGTCCTGAGTAGGACGGAGTAATAAAAGGAATTTGATGCCCTGACTGGAGAAGATATCCTTTTCAATTCAAGTGGTATCAGAGCTCATGGAAAGCTCGTGCAGAGGGTTTGATTCCGTCCTCACAAAATGTAATCTTTGCACTAAGAGCTGGGCCTGACACGTTTCGCACAAGGGAAGCATGGTGGGTTGGGCCTGAGTAGGATATGCTTTTCACTGAAAAAAAAAACTCATAAATAAGAAAAATATCTCCTTTATCATTCCATTTTAGAATTTCAATTTTTATTAATGAAGTGGAAAATAAATTCATTTACAATAAAAAAAATGTATTTAATAATTGATTCACATAAATCTATGAAAACTTAGAAAAAAAATTTTATTTTTTAATGCGAATTATTATGAAGGATCTTTTGTAAATTGATTTTTTTTAATTAAATTTAATTGAAATTTAAATTCTTATTAATATTATGTGGCTTCAATCCTCTGTGTAATTGAGTTTTCATACTCTCATCTTAATTATGCGTGCTTTTGAAAAAGATTTTGACTAATAAAGTGTTCAAACAAATCCATTTTTCACATGACGATCATAACAAATACAATTATATCATAATTGTTAACATTTTAATTAATTTTCAGTCAAATATGTTCTATAATTATATATATATATATATAAAAACGAAACTATATTTCAGTGGCTATTTTGTGTTATCGTTTCACCCAATTTTCAATTTTTTTTTATGCGTGCTAATTTTTTTTAGAGCTTTTGATTAAATATGAAGAATTAACTTCTATTTAAATAACTTTAATTTAAGATTAGTAATCCCTTATGCTAGTATTTATGTCTCAACTAATTTTTGCTAATCTTGTTAAGTTTTAAGGGAAATTACAATTTATTACTCTATGATTTGATGCATTTATCAGGTAGAATCCTGATATTGATTTTGTGATAAAAATGTACTTTGAATTTTAACTTGGTTAGCAAAGAGAAGAGGTTGCCACGATGCATAAAAAAAATTGTTAGAATAAATTATAATTTAGTTTTTAAACTTTAGCAAATTTTATATATTAATTTATATATTTTAAAACCCATCTATTTAGCCATTAATATTTAAATAAACATACAAATTCATCCCTCCATCCAATTATTCGTTCAATTTATTATTAATTATACTAAAATTACTAAAAATAACATTATAAATTTACAATATAAATTTTATTATAAAAGTCCATATTTTATAATATTTATTATTTAATTATAATATTATCATTTTATTTTATTAATATTCTAAATATATTATATATTTATACTAAAAGAATTTAATTGAAAATTTTATTTTTATATTAATATTTTATAATTAACAAAAAATAAAAAAAATAATTTGAATATAAATTCAACAGAGACAAATATGCAGGTCTATCAAAAATATCAATGGTTAAATAGTGGGTTTTAAAAATATAAAGATTAATATATAAATTTTATTAAACTTTAGAGACTAAATGTCACGACCCAACCTATGGGCGGGCTAAAGCCCCGAGGCGTAGTAAGCCTAACTGCTCATTAACCCAACTCTAAGGCCCATTTGGGCCCAATTTCAAGAAATCATGGACCTTTCAACGGTGAGTTTTTGACTCACCCGACCTGTAAACAAAATAAATACTCAATTGGGGAGCTCAGCTCACCCTCCACATACTCATAACATCATAAAATAAATGGGAGCTCTGCTCCCTCATCCAGTCCATCAACATGCATAGAATAATAAGTTTACAGGTCCAAAATAACAATTTATATTACAGACCCAATTCACATGAATATTTCTAACACATGCGGAAATTCTAGGAGTAAATAAAATTACACAAATATTGATAAATAACCTGCGAAGAGAAAAGCAGGTTAATCACAATAAAATCCTCCTGTAGCCTGAAAAAATATTGAACAGGAGTGAGCGTTTGACTCAGAGAGTAAAATATCAATTTTAATCATAATCTCTATAACTATCTAAAACTAATGCACCCTGTAGAGTGAAATGCAACACCAGCAATAATTTCATATCATAACATCAAAAAGGTAATTTAGAGCACTCACACACCCAGTAATATCAATCATAATATATGGGTGATCCCTATCTGACTCTCTTAAATCCAAAAGAACTCAAGCCGACTTTCGCTTAATAAACCAAATCGGGTCCCAGTGAAAAACTCAAGCCGTGACTAGCGAAGATCTCAAGCCGTGTCTACCCGTCCTATCCATAGTCCACACCATATCACACGCACGCACACTGCTCCAAATTACCACAATAACATACATGGCACTTTCACAGTTATGAATGCAACATAAATCGTGCCTAAAGTTTATCTACATAAATATATGCATATAAGTGATGCATG
Source organism: Hevea brasiliensis (assembly GCF_030052815.1). NCBI lineage: Eukaryota > Viridiplantae > Streptophyta > Magnoliopsida > Malpighiales > Euphorbiaceae > Hevea > Hevea brasiliensis. The sequence goes on from NC_079506.1 coordinate 8,971,663, forward strand.
GGCATGCTTGAACATATAATAATATCGAAATTATAATTAAAATTAATATTTTACTCACAGACTTGACAACGGTCATTGCGGAGGAAGAAGGCTCACTGACAATTACATTACAATTATTTAACACAATTGACTCAATACAAATCATGAAAAGACCAAATACGCCCTAAGTCGTTAGAAAATAGTCTCCCTATACCTAGGACCTACCCAACCTGCAAAATGGCTCAAAACGCACTTCTATATTCACAATCCATATATCCACAACTCAATCACATCACACAGCCCCTCCTGGGCCCATCAAATCAATCATTCATCACAGTATGTAAAATTTCAATTTAGTCCTTATAATTGATCATTTTTGCAAAAACTTGCCAAATAAGCTCTAAAAATTCTAAAACTTTGCTCTGCGGTCCTTAGCAATATTACTAGGCTATTGCAAAAAGAATCATAATTTTCTGAGCTACCACGAATATTTTATGAATTTTTAATCCTATTTAAGCACTAGAAAATTACGAAAAAGCAAGGTTCGGGTTTACCTTTGCCGATTCTGACTTCGGGGACGCGCTCGGGATGTCTAACAATGGGGGGGGTAGCCAAAACCTTAGTCCAATTCGGAGACTTTGGAAATTCCAACTATCGAATTAATTGAGGATACCTACACGAAGCCCACAACACGGGGTTAGTACATAAATTTTTCAGAATTTTCTAAGCTCATTTAATGCTCGGAAGACATCGCGAAGTTCCGTGGGACCCAAAAGGAAAAATTCAAAATTTATGTCGCCACGAAGCTCTCGACGAGTGGAGCGCTCTGGTACTCTCGGTTTTCTCGTGGGATTCACGGTTTGCGAGAAATCTAGCCCAAAAGTCAAAATGGGCTAAAACTTCCCGGGCAAAAATTGGACAAACCGCTCGATTGATTTCGGTGTTCTTAGTGTCTATGGAAAGCTCTCGACGAGTAGATGAGTTTAGACACAAGACTCGGTCCGATTGGTGGCCGGATCGACCAGATTTTGGCCGGGAAGACGAAGGGAGGGGCGTTTCCGGATTTTAGCGGCCGGAAAGAGGTGGGCGGCGCCGTGAGTGGGTGGCGGGAGGTGGCTGGGCGGGAGGAGAGAGAAAACGGGAGAAAGAGATAAGAGGAGGGACGGAGAAAAAGAAGAAGGAGGGAGGTTCAATTCGGAATACAAAATTTTGAATTTTTACTCTGTCTCGAGACCAAAAACGAGGTCCAAAAATTTCAAAAAAATTCCAGAAAACTCAGAAAAATTCGTAGACCCCAAATATGTTTTTAGTTTTGCCACGTGGTCTTTAAATAAATTTTTTTTTTTTAAATCATCAAAGTTTATATTTTCGAAAAATCGAACCCGATTTTTAAAATCCGAAAAATCTCAAATAATTTCTTAAAATTTAATAAAATTAAAATATCAATAATACTCATAAAATAATAAAGTTTAAAATTTTAGGGTGTTACACTAAATTATAATTTTGTCACTTTTTCCTCTTCACTCTTCGCTAGCCGTGCATAAACTTTATATATATATATATATATTAAAAAGTTGACTTCAAAACTCTACTTGAAAAATATGTGAAACCAAATTTCCCCTATGTTTTTTTTTTTTTAATCAAAGACAAGTGAAAAAAAATTAAGTGAAATTTATTTTAATAATAAATTCAGTAATTATAGGTAAACTTACATTAACAGTGTGTAAATATTTAAAAAAAAAATAACAGTACGTGAAGGTAAATTTTGATCTGAAATAATTTACTAATTGAATCGAATGAAGGAAATTCAAAATTAATTTATAATGTGAAATAATTTAATTTAAATTCATTTAAAAATAATATAAATAATATATAATTCAAAATAACTCAAAATCTACTTAGTTTAGTCTACTTCAATAATTAAAAGCATATCATTCATTTGGTAGGAATCAAATTCAAGCTCTTACTCTCTCATTGCCCTATCAAAAGAAGATTAAATAACTCAAATCTAGTTGACACTAATGATTTATACGTGATGAAAAGAATGGATTGTATTAAGGTAATTTATAATTAAGTATGTGAAGTTTAACAAAACTTATAAATTAGTCTTTGATATAAATTTGGCAACGATTTGGTCATTAACTTTTATTTCTATTAAAATTTAGTTTTCGTATTTTACTTCTATTAATAAATTGGTTCTTAAAATTCATTAGTCATATAGATTAATTTATTAAAAAAAAATTAAAATATGAAGATCAAATTGTTAATCGAAACAAAATTTAATAAAAACCATCATTATCAAACTTGTATGAGAGATTAATTTACCCATTATATTATTCTAGTCTTAATTGATACTTTTCACTTGCACAAAAAAAATGTGTCACGGTATGTGACAAATTTATTATGGTTGTAACAGCACGTATCACTATTGGAATTATATAGAAGAGAGAGAGAATTGTTGGAGAGAGAGAGTAGTTGGGATGAGAAGGTAGGCCATATTATATGGTCCTCACCCACACCCAAGGCCAAACATTGCACACCCCACTACCATTTCTATTCCAGATCTTATCAACTTAAACATCAATCAATGCAGGTGTTTCCAATAGGCCTATTCCCCTTAAATGAAAGCATCCTCGTTTCATTTCCACTATGGCATTATTCTGCATCTCTTTCTAGCTAAGATCAACCTCCATTGATCTACCCTGGAGGAAACCTTTCCTTTCCTCTCCTCTCCTTCTTGGGCTTGCCTTGCCTTGCCAAGAAATCATCTCTCTCTCTTTCTCTCTCTTTCTTCCAAGAACATAGAGTAGTTGCTTTTGGAGAATGGAAATGAGATTAGCTCCAAGCAATGATCTTCATCACCCACCCTTTAACATGAAGAGGAGCTTGAGAAACCACCATGGAGAGACACAAGCTCCTCACCATCATCACCATGAAGAAGATGATACATATCTTTCTCTTTCTAGCTTGTCCAAGGTTATTCTTCCACCTTTGGGTGTCTCTAGCTATAACCAGAATCCTATGGAGACTAAAGGGTGGATCATATCTCCTATGAATTCAAGATACAGGTACTTACCACAACTTTAATCAACTTTCTTAAGTACGAAGAGAGAGATTGAACTCGTTCTTGGTGATATTTGAATCATAACGTTTACTCTAAACAATCTACTTTTACTATTATGCTAATGCACAGTTCTATTTATATGAACTTAAACAAGGAAAAAAAAAACATTCGTATATAACTACAGGACATTCCACCATTAAGATTTATTTATTTTTATTTTAATTTATTTTTTTCCCCTCTGCCAAAGTGAAACATGAGAGTAGTTGATACGTGAAAGGAATGCTTGTGGTAACTTTGTTGTTCACGCAGATCATGACCATTTGTTTTTAGTTGTTTGTTTGTATATGAGAGTAGAGGCATAATCCCTGGCTTTATAATAACAATGATAATAATAATTTTATGTCATTGTATGATTGTATCCGTATCGAAATTAAATTTGATTTACAATTAATTTTGTATATATATATTCTCAAATTCATTGTTAAGAAGAGATAAATACTTTGAAAATAATAATAGAATAAAATAAAATTAAAAAAATAATTAATATTTTTTATTTTTTAAAATAGTAAATAAAGTAGGATAAATTTTTTCTTTCTAAATCATTTATTATAATAAAGGGAAGAGTAATGAAATAAAAAAATAAGAATTATTAGATTTTATAGTTTAGTTTACTTTTAATTTTTTATTAAATTAATTTGAAAATTCTAATTTAAGTTGATTTTAGCTCAAAATCAAGAAAATTAATAAATTAAGTTTCTTGATTTTTTGACTAAATCAAGAAATCAAAAAATACTAAAAATTAAGAAATTATACTTTTTAATTTTTTATTTAAATTAAAAAACTTAGCTCAAAAATTAAATTAAAATTTCTAAATTAATTTAAATAAAAAGTAAAAAATAGATTATTAAATTAAATATCTCCAATAACTACAAGGTGAAATTAAACCTTTAACCAATCTAGGCACCTAATTAGTGTCGTGTCATTAGTAAACACATTGCCACAACATGGTCATTGTTCTTGGGTGGGGAATTGAATTAATTTTGGATACATTTGTATGCCGGAAGTTGGCAAGTGTTGAAGTCTGTGGTCACCAAATTAAATGTGAAGAGTAACATAACATGGTTTGGCTAATGCTTGGCCACAATTAATCCATTGAATTCAAGGCATCATGATTGATCCATCAATTATTGTACCTTGTTTTCTTTTTTAGGAAAAGTTGGAGTGGTACTATTTTGGCAGAATTCCATCCATGTTTTGAAAACACACCGTTTATGATTCACCTCACTCTTTTTAATAGAACATTTTATTTTTTTATTCATTTAATTTAAATTAAAATTCAAAATTAAAACGTCATAATTTTAATTAAATTTAAATTTAAAATTACAAAAATAAATGATATTATTTAAAGAACTTTTTATTATAAAGTGACTAATGAGTAGTGTTAAATTAATGAAAAATGCAGGTGTTGGGAGTCATTTATGTTGCTTCTGGTAGCTTACTCGGCATGGGTTAGCCCCTTCGAAGTAGCATTTCTGAATTCATCTCCAAATAAAAGGCTATACATTGCAGACAGCATTGTTGATATATTCTTCGCCATTGATATTGTCTTAACCTTCTTTGTTGCTTATATCGATTCAAGAACCCAGCTTCTTGTAAGAGATAGAAGAAAGATTTCTATGAGGTTAGTCCATTTTCTATGGCCTGATCGGTAATATTACTTATTCTAATAGTTATTAGTTGTTTTACTAGTAATTAACTGTTAAATATTAGTCGTTAGTGATTAGCTGTTTATTAATAATTTAAAGTAAAAATATTCGATAAAAATATCGATTGGATTAGTTATTAAATGTAAAAATAGTAATATTTATTGATTTTGATCAAAATAATCTCTTAATCTTTAGAGATTAAGAGAAGTAATTTTTTATTAACCATTCTTTTAATTTCTAAACAATACTATAAATACAATGTTACCGAACAATATATTTATAGATGGAATTTATCCTATAAACTACACATCCAATAAAATAATTCCACTCATATTTGGTCATCTAAGTCTAGGTCTACCAAAGTTATGATATTTCTCCATGAATGAGAAACATTCTTGTAGTTGGCTCATCTTATCATTCAAAGGAAAAGAAAAGAAAAGAAAAAGGTGATCATGACATTTTATTTAAAGTTTAATTAATTAACAACAGTGTCCTTATCAAACAGATGATTAGAGGATGGGTTGCATTATTATATTATTTCGCACCTTTCTTCTAACCTTTTTTTAATGAGAAAAGAATCTCTGAACTGAATGATTTAGGCTTAGCTTTTCCAACTTTTCTTTTCCTCTCTCTTTTCTTGCTTTTCATTTTTCCCTTTCTTTATCCTACATAATGTATTCATCTCTCTCTAGCTAGACCCACCATGCATGGGATTAATAATGGCTCTATTGTCTCTATATAGAAACATAAAAATTCTTGCTATTTCTAGTTTTAGAATGGGACTAACCTGATTGTTGGATTAGATAATATAAGTTAATCACTTGATCTTTTCTCTTTTCCATAGTCCATGAGATCATATGATATAATTTAATTAATTTATACCAATTGGATTCAAACTCATCTTTGAGAATTTGCCAGGTTTCACATCACTATAAACAAACATGAATTTTTTAGAATATTTGTCTTCTTATAATATTGGATTTCAAATAATATTAAAATTCATAAATTCCTTTGAATTCAAGAAGAAAAACAAATTAAAAATAAATACAAGTTAACAAAATGCATTTAAAGAACCTGTTTGGTTTTCCAATAATTTTAGTGAGAGACTGTGAATTGATTTTCCATTTTTAAGTTTTTAATAATTGATTAGAGATTCTTAGCAAACAAAATTTTTAATTCAATACTAAATATATCACTGAAAATTTGGATTTTTAATTTTTAATCTTTTAATTGCTAGTCATTAACTGTTAATTTTTTAATTATCAATATTTAATTGCTGAGAGCAATTATTTAATTAAACAATCCCTTGGACACTTTGTAATTCAATAATATGTCATTGCTGTTAAGTCTCACATTTGCTGAATATTAAGATAAAAAAAAAAATGTTTCATTTGGATAATCCTTCCATAGCAAAATATTTTTTTATAGCATTTTTCTAATTTTGCCCTATGTTTCATTTTGGTTCTTTAACTTTAATTTGTTATTAAAAAATTTTAAAACTTTAATTTTATTTTATAAAAATCCTTTTAACCTACTATAGCAGGTTTTTAGATTAAAAAAAATAATCAAATTATATTTTTACCTCGTTGCCTCTTATACTAAAAAAACACTAATTATTTCAATCACTATTTATACTTATCACAATATACCTGCTTCTTGACAAGGTGAAAGATTTACCATTTTCCAGAAAAATATACATTTGTAGATGTTACACAGTAACTTAGAGGAGTATTTTTAATATAAAAAGAGATTTTTTAAAATAAAATTAAAGTTTAAAGATTTTTAAGTAACAAATTAAAGTTAAAACACATAAGTGAAATATGAAATAAACTTTAGGGACGAACTATAAAAATTACGATGTTACACCACTTGCAGATGTCTAATCGTGTAAACTTTACATTCACTGCATATGTTTATTTTTTGTGTGAGAAAGGTATATTAAATTCCATGTTAATTTACTAAAAAAATTTTCATATGTGACTTAAATAATCTTCTCATGAAAATTTTTTTGGGTTGGAGTTAGGCGTAGTTTATTTTATCAATAATAATATATATTTGAAAAAAAAAAAAACAGATAAGAATTGAATTGGAATGAGTATAATTTGACTAAAGGTGTATTTGAGGAATGATGGGGAGTGGGGCTTAAGCAATTGTTGATGACTGGTGTGGTTTGATTATGATACATAGGTACCTTTCAACATGGTTCTTGATGGATGTGGCATCCACTATCCCATTTGAGGCTTTGGGCTACTTGTTCACTGGCAAACAAAAAATGAGTCTCTCTTATTCCCTTCTGGGAATCCTCAGATTTTGGCGTCTCAGGAGAGTTAAACAGCTCTTCACTAGGTACCCTCTTCATCTTTATTAATTTAATTTTTAGGGCACTTCACCCCTAAAAAAAAAATCTAGATATATAATATGTGAGATTAATTTTTTTTTTTTCTTTTTTCCATTTCTTTTTTTTTTGCAGGCTGGAGAAGGATATAAGGTTTAGCTATTTCTGGATCAGATGTGCTAGGTTACTTTTTGTGAGTAATCACTAGAAAAAAAAAATGTTGCCATTATTAATCAATTAAACATTAAAAAAAAGTTGTTCTGAATTTCAATTAAAATATTTTATGCATAATAATTTAATAGATAATCCAAATAATTTGAACCCGACCAAGCTGTTTGACTTCTGTAAATTTATTAAAAAAAAAAAAATTGATTCACTGATCACTTATGCTATAAGATAGATATTCCATTATCACTCTTGTTGCTTGTCACTGACTAAAAGTTACTTCAGGCTTTCAATGAATTTTACTTAGTAGTCATTTTCAAGATTGTGAAGTCTCCAACTCGAATTTCTAGTCAGGCTAACTTTTTATGTGTGCAGGTGACACTGTTTCTGGTGCATTGTGCTGGGTGCCTGTATTATTTACTAGCTGACAGATACCCACACCAAGGAAAGACATGGATAGGAGCTGTGATCCCAAATTTCAGAGAGACAAGCCTTTGGATTAGATATATTTCAGCTGTGTACTGGTCCATAACTACCATGACTACAGTTGGTTATGGTGATCTCCATGCTGTGAACACCATGGAAATGATCTTTATTATTTTCTACATGCTCTTCAACCTTGGCCTAACTGCTTATTTAATCGGTAACATGACGAATCTAGTCGTGGAAGGAACTCGCAGGACCATGGAATTTGTAAGTATCAGTTCATTGATGTGAGTAGTGGAAGTGAAAATGGTAATGGTTGTAATGGAATTGTTGGCTAACGGTGCAGAGGAATAGCATTGAAGCAGCATCAAATTTTGTGTTCCGAAACCGGTTGCCTCCAAGATTGAAAGAGCAGATTTTGGCTTACATGTGTCTGAGATTTAAGGCTGAGAGCTTGAACCAGAATCAACTGATTGAACAATTACCAAAATCAATCTGCAAAAGCATCTGCCATCATTTGTTTTTGCCAACAGTGGAGAAGGTTTATCTTTTCAGGGGTGTCTCGAGGGAAATACTCTTGCTCCTGGTGAGGACCTGTATAATTCCTAAATTCTGATAAGCAACACGTAATTTACATGTTCATATTCAAAGTTAGATCTCTAACGGTATGATCAAAGTATTTAATTAGGTAGCAGAGATGAAAGCTGAGTACATTCCACCAAGAGAAGATGTCATTATGCAAAATGAAGCACCAGACGATGTTTATATAATTGTATCTGGGGAGGTAGAAATTATTGATTCTGATCTGGAAAAAGAGCGAGTAGTTGGGACGCTGCAGTCTGGAGACATGTTTGGAGAAGTGGGTGCACTTTGTTGCAAGCTACAAAGCTTCACGTTTAGAACCAGGACACTTTCACAACTCCTGAATCTCAAAACCAGTACTCTGATTAAAACTATGCAGACCAAACAAGAAGATTATGTAGCCATAATTAAAAACTTCCTCCAGGTCTGTTTCTGTAGTGAATTTAAAGTAAATTACAGAACATCCACCTCTTAAGTTGTGTTCCTTGAGAGGTTATTAAGGTTTGATTTAATATGTTTCATTGCAGCATCACAAAAAGGTCAATGATTTGAAGATTGGAGAATTTCTGGTTGAGGGTGGAGAAGAAGATGGTGATCCAAACATGGCTTTCAACTTGCTGTCGGTAGCAAGCACAGGAAATGCTGCTTTTCTTGAAGAACTTCTCAAGGCAAAGTTGGACCCTGACATTGGAGACTCTGTGGGGAGAACACCATTGGTATTCTTCTATATATATCTAACCATATTCATATTCATAATTATTTGGACTTAGAAAGCAAAGGGAAAGGTTCAACTATTTTCCCAAGATAAATTTTTAAGAGAAATCCTTCCATGATTATACTAATTAATGATGTTCTATTTGTTTTTTTAATTGGACTCCGATTAGGATTTGAACTCATAATTTACTAATATCTTTGGTGATGCACCAGCATATTGCAGCATCAAAAGGGCATGAGGAGTGTGTCCTGGCACTCCTAAGACATGGATGCAACATACACTTGAGAGGTAACACACAACTCATAATTCCATAAACCCTAATCTGAAATATCCTTTTCTGCCAATGCATTTTCTCCTGTGCCCTGACCCCTTATTGTAAAAGCCTAATTGTATTTCATCATCACAGATGTTAATGGAAACACTGCTTTATGGGAAGCTTTATCATCAAAGCACCAATCTGTATTTAGAATTCTCTATCATTTTGCAAAGATTTCTGATCCTCACACTGCTGGTGATCTTTTATGCACTGCTGCAAAACAAAACGATCTGACAATTATGAAGGAACTCTTGAAACATGGGCTAAATGTCGATTCAAAAGATCGCCAAGGAAAAACAGCAGTCCAAATAGCAATGGAACAGAATTATGTAGGCATGGTAGACTTGCTAGTAATGAATGGTGCAGATGTTTCCGCAGCAAACACAATTGAGTTTTCTTCAACAACTTTGAATGAAATGCTGCAAAAGAGAGAGACAGGACACAGGATTACAGTGCCAAATACTACAACTAATGATGAAGTGATTTTAAAGAGGAATCAAGAACAGGAAGAATGCAACTCATCTGGCAAATCCAATGGATTGAATTACATAAGGGTAAGCATATATAGAGGCCATCCTCTGATCAGGAAAGAGACTTGTTGCAGGGAACCTGGGAGATTGATCAGATTGCCAAATTCAATAGAGAAGCTCAAGAGCATTGCAGGTTGCATTTTTTGCTTTGAACATACAAAATTTCATTCATGAAAACTTATTATGCAGAAAGTTTACCCTTTTTGTCAATTTTCTTGCTGTTTTATAGGCGAAAAGTTTGGATTTGATGCAAGAAATGCCATGGTAACGGATGAAGAAGGTTCAGAAGTCGACTCTATTGAAGTGGTTAGAGATAATGATAAGCTTTTCATAGTCGAAGATCCAAATTCGTTTATGTAACCAAAGATTACTAATGACTTAAAATCTATTTGGATCAATTTACAATGCGCAAGCATCTTTCATTCCTCATTTTTTGCAATAGAATTTGCTGTTTAATATAGTTCAAGGTCATCTCACTTTATCAGTGGAAAATTATTTTCCTCTCATTTTTCTTTTTCCCTTTCTTTGTTGGATATGCAAAGCACACAGAAGTTATGTCCTATTAATAAGAATCTATTAACATTTCAAGGGAAAAAATTAAAATTTTTAAAATATTATTAAATTTAATATTTTTAATATTTTTTATATATGAAATTTTGTTCCAATTCGTGCGACCTCCATTTAAGAGAAATTATCTTCCAATAAATGGGGCAGTGCCCATTTGCTTCTAAGCTATTGATGATCAAACAAAAAGAAAAGACAAACCACAGAATATGCAAATTCCATATTAAATTAAGCTTTAGAATCCATCAAATGAAGACATAGTTGGGTGTTGTCATTTCAAGTCATCTTACACAAAAAGGATTAAACCACAATTTGTGGATTGAGGACCACAATTTGTGGATTGAGGGCCTCAACTTAATTAATGGAATTAATGAATTTCTACTTTTTAAAAGAAAAAAAAATTGTCCTTTTTGTGTGGGTGCATCTTGGTTTAGTGCTTCTTGGTACATTACATTTGTATACATAGAATAAGCATATTTGGTTGACCGAGAGTATATTGTTTATAACTAATCCTTCTTGTGTTGGGCATCAGAACTCAATTTGGCTAGTCAAGATTTCCTTAATCTCCTCCTGATTCCTACTTATGACAATCTTATGTAACATGGAATGACATCTATTTCACCCAACTAACTTTCCTTTTTCTCTGTTTTTTTTTACCCATCTATATATAGGATCAAATACTAGTTTTTATATTAAAACTTAACAATTTTTGTAATTTTTTATAATAGTTAAATGTATAAGGAGCTAATTTTCACTCACGGTCCTTAAACTTTAGGAGTTAATAAAGTCTCTGAACCTCAATTTACATCATAAAAATTATCTAACTTAATTTTATATCGACTAAAATCTTTTTAACTGAATTCTATTAAAAATTTTTGTCAAAAACTGATTATACATGTCATGTTGGTTTAAATAGAAATTAAAAACAAAAATTTCTCTCTCCATCACTTGGCATTTTAATAATAAAAAATAATTTTTTATACTATGATCTCTCTCTCGTCTCTCTCCCATCTCTCTCTCTCTCTCTCTCTCTCTTCTCAATTGCACTTGATAAACCAAAATCTGACCCATCAATGAAAACCTCACCAAAACACCAAGATAATCATAACCCACAACCGCAAGTTCTACTACCACCACCATACCCAGACTGATAGTCATTTCTGGGAGCCCCCAACGGGATTCACCATGCCACTGATGATCATTACTCGATGCAAGCCCAGTATAAGCTAGGGCTGGTGGGTCTAAAGAAGGCATACGATTACGGAGGTGTGGAGGAATGTAGGTGGATCAGGCAGGAGCTGCTGAAGTAGTGCCTAGACTTGCATTGTTAGCAGAAGAACCCGCCGTTATGTTCTTAGCTGTAGAATTTGCAGCCAAATCTGTCCATGAAGTTTGTGTACTCATCAATATACACAATACAAAAACTTCAATTGCAAAATCCCTTTTCCCAAAAAAAGGAGAAATAAATTTACTTCTGACTCCCCAGCAAGCTTTAAGCAGTTCCTCTTTTGAGACCAAACTTCAATTTATCATTAAAATCAAAAACTTGCACAAACAATAAATCCATCAATCCTCAGGATCTGGAAACACAATGTTGTATTTAAGAGAACAATAAAAGCAAAGAAGAATAAGAAAAAGCCAAAAAAAAAAAAAGACTGAAATTTTGTCTGCTAAAAGCAAATTGAACAGAAGCTCCACACTAGAGCAAAATAACAACAAAAATACAAATTATAAGAGGGAAAAACAGAGAGAGAAGTAAAGCAACAAAATTTTCCCTTCAAAGCACATCTTTTCATCCATCACCATACAGAAGCAAAATCAAACATGATCTGCTTTATCAGCAAAACCCAATTACAAACTTTTCTATGTTCACAAAGCTTGAACCTAGAGGATTGATTCTTTTTGGGTATGGATTTGAGAGGAAGGATATTGTGGGCGTGGGATTTAGGTGACAGGTCTGGTTAGGAGATAGCAACGGCGGCAACAGTGTTGGATTTGGGGGATTCGGTCAACATTTGGACAACTTTTTTGAAGGAGGATGTATTTGCTTGGACGAAGGTTGTTGGGTAAGGATTGGCAAATTTGGATCTGGTGATGGGTTTGGGTGAGGGAAGTGGTGGTTGATTGTTGTGGAGACCATTATTAGTGGTGGTGGAGCTGTTATTGCCATTGCTGCTGTTGCTGTTACTGTGGCTATTAGGGGAGGGAAAAGAGATTGTGGTTTCTAATTATCTTGGTGTTTTGGTGAGGTTGGTGAGGTTTCCATTGATAGGTCTGATTTTGGTTTATCAGGTGCAATTGAGAGAGAGAGAGAGAGAGCGACAGAGAGGTCATAGTATGAAAATTTATTTTTATTATTAAAATAACACGTGTCGGAGAGAATTTTTTTTGTTTAAACCAACATGGCATGTACAGTTAATTTTTTTATCGGAGTTTTCAATGAAACCCGGCCAAAAAAGATTTTAGCAAATATAAAATTAAAGTTAAATAATTTTTATGATACAAATTAAAATTTAAAAATTTTATTAAAAAATTTATAAAATTTAAAGATAGTGAGTGAAAATTAGTAATGTATAAGATATATTGCTTAAAATCTTTATAAGTTTTAAGAAAAGATTTTTTTTCTTAATAAGGGAAATATTCTTTAATTAGATGGAGAATTATTTTTTATACCGTTTAAAACTCTTATTTTAATAATATTGAGCAAAATTTCCATTGAAATTGATATTAAAGTAGGCTTGGCCATGGTTTCATATGGTTTTGGTTTTAGGGTTAGTGTATTGGAATTGGATCAAAAGTCCCCTTCAATTTTGATTCATATTCCTGTCCTAATCTAGCCCGATAGTAACCTTTTTTTTCCTTTTTTTAAAGGTGAACTTTTAATTTTGTCTCAAACCAAATTAGCTAATTTTGATCCAGTTCAAGTTCGATTTTGGCAATTCAAATTTAGCCAATTTTAGTTTGATTTTGATATCAAGTTAGATCAATTTGTGGCCACCTCTAAATTGAAGGAAATAACATTATAGGTTATTTAAATTTTAACCCCTATATGAAAAAAGACATAGAATCTAAGAGTAATGGACTATTTTATCCATTGTTGAGGGGCTATTGACCATGTAATATAGGTTATTTGACTTTTACTTCATATGCGGAGAAAGGGCATAGAGTCAAAGAATAGTAAGGGACTTTTCTTCATTATTGAGAGGCTATTACCTATTTAGTGAAAAACCTTTTATTGGTCTACTATAATAAAATAGTGGATGATTTAGTCACAATTAAAGGACAAATGAGAGAAACAAATTATTATATTTATTATAATATAGTGTGATTGGGAATGACATCTTTTAGTGTAATTGAGTTAATGAAGTGTGAGAATAGTTTAAGCTTATTGTCATATTTGTGTAATTTAATAATAATAAAAGTTGAAATAAGAGATTAAACTATGTAAATATTATTTATTTATTTATGAATTTAGTTGCAAGACTCTAATGCCAATTATAATACTCTAAATTTAATTGGCTTAAATATATATAGTCCGAATTAAATAGTTAACCTAAATTATTTTATTAATTTAAACCCGTTACAATCACTTTTATTTAAATTTTACAATGTATTTACTAAGTCAATACTGAACTTTTAGATATATATTGTGGTTCAGTAGTGTCACAGGTGGTTCCACCTCATCTCTAGCTACAATTTTTTTTTTTTTAATAAACCCATTTACTCCTTATAATTATCTAATTCAAAGTGATTATGATACAAATTGTAATAACCTAAACTCAATTGTCACGACCCGATCCCACGGGTTGGACCGGCATTAGGACTTGAGCCGGTATAAAGCCTTTGAAGTCCATAGTAAGCTTTATTGTTCACAATCTATGACCAAGCCCAAAAATTGAGGCCCATCTTGCAAATAAAATAAAATATTATATTTTTATTCGGGTTAGCTCAACTTGATAATCATCAAAAACTAAAGTTAGGGAAGCCTAACTCAACCCTGATACCACCATTTACAAACATTTTAAATATCATAAAAATTTTGTATTTATTAAAACACCAAAACTTAAATTTACATAGTACCTGACAAGATTATTATTACTGCTAACACATGCGGAGTTCTAGATTATGAATTTAGAAAATAATAATACAAATAAATAACTGCTAATAAACCTGCAAGGAAGGAAACGAGTTATTCTGTAAAAGAACTTCTCTTGTAGCCTAAAAAAAAAAGGGTGAACAGGAGTGAGCGTTCGACTCATAGAGTAAGATATTGATTTTAAATACAATTTCTATAACTATCTAGGCTAATGTATCCCTAAGGATGAAATGTAGCATATACCATCACATTCAATCAAGTTCAAATAATATTCGCACAAAAAATAATTTGAAGCACTTACACACCCATGTGTCATATCAATCATATATATATATATATATATATATATGAGAGCTGATCTCCTATACACCTCTCTTAATTCCAACCTCTGCCAGCGAGATCAACTCGAGTAGAACTTTCTCTTAATAATCCAAATGCGAGGGTCAGCGAGATCAACAAAAACTGTACTCACCCCGACTTATCACAAAAAGGATCGGACCCCAAGCGAGACTAGCTCAAGCGGATTTGCCCATCCTTTCCATATCCATTAAACCACACCACATGCACGCCGACACATCCATACAGCTCCAAATTACCCTAAGGTGACATCAACATCCTTTTTTTTTTTTTTGCAAATAAGAAAATACAACATAAAATATGCATAGTATTTAGCTACATACATATATTTATATGTGAAGCATGAGCATGCCTTGAATATATAATAATATTAAAATTATAAATAAAATCAATATCTACTCACTGGTTAACCGGTGACTATTATAGCGGTTAGGTAGAGGAAGACGGCTGACCCTGATCACCTAAATAATTATATTATATTTTCATTAGTACTAGCTCAAAACAGGATTTTAAAGAGACAAAAGACAACCTAATTTATGCCAAAAATCCAATAGAGTTTTTCCTATGCCTAGAACCTATCCAACCTGCAAAAGAGTTCAATAACACTTTTAAATCATAATTCCCATATCAATATCCCATCAACATCACATAGCCCTCCTGGGTCCTCCAAACCAAGCAATTCTCACAAAATTAAAAAAATTATGTTTTTGTCCTTAAAACTAACATTCGACAAAAATACTCAAATGAGCTCTAAAAATTCTAAAATTTTATCTCGCAGTCCTTAATAAGGTTATAAATCTATTGCAATAAGAATCATAATTTTCTAATCACCTATGAATATTTTATGAATTTTATTCTAAATCAGGTATTAGGCAAAAATAAAAAACTTGGAGTTTGGGTTTACCCATGCTAAATTTAACACCTGGAACACGTCCAAAACGTTTGAAAATGCTAGAATTGACTATAAACACGACCCCTTTCCAGGACAGTCCACCGGACACCGGGGCCGGGTCAAAAACTCAGTCCCAAGGCTGGTGAGCTATTACCGATCCGATTGCATCTAAATTAAGTCAAAAAATTATCAATAATTATCATAAAATTATTTTTAATTTTTGAGAATTGAAAAGGCCAAAAATCTCACTAAGCGATCTAGGCTATTCGATGATCACCTTTTACAAATAGTGTCTAATCTAAGTGGGCACGATTCTATGTCGAAGGTTTCGTCGCCTTTAGTCTATTGGTGGTCTCGAATTTCCAATCCAACAGTCGGATCATCGGAAAAGGTGGCCAGAAAAGTGCTGCCACTCATTTTTTCTCTCTTCTCTCTCTTGTTGGATCTCTCTCCTTTGGCGTCAGCTTCAGGGGTTGCTGGTAAAAAATGGGAGCTGGTCGTGTGAGGAAGCTGTTGCCACCCGTGGCCGATAGTATGGTCGTTGGAAACTGCCAGAATCGGCTGGCAAAGTGGGCTCCTCGCGTGTCCATTTTTCTTTCTCTCTCTCTCCTCATTTCCACCACCCCTACCGTCCGTCGCTGCTGCTGGCTAGCGCCTGAGGGTTGTCTATAGGTGGGGGAGCTTGCTAGTGTCTCACCGGAATTGGTGTTGGCACGTCGGAGGAAGAACGAGAGAGAGAAAGTGAGGGGGAGAGAGAAAGGGGGTGGGGGGGGGGGGGGGCGCCGGGGGGAACGTTGTTGTGCAGTTTTGAAATTTTTTTTTTATCTTTTAATTACACTATTGGTCCTTGAACTTTTCGGGTTCATTCAATTGAGTCTAAAAATTCTTTTTCAATTGGGTCCCAATTGCAAATTTGTGTATATTTAAGCAGCAGCAACAACAACAACAACAACAATAATAATAATAATTGAATTAAATTAATAACAATTTAATCAAACCTTAAAACCGAGATTGAAAATAATGAAATAAATAATATATTTTGATAATTGATTTAACATTAATTTATAAAACCAACCATTTCAATTAAAATCAGACTATTAAATAATTTATAAAATATGTTTAGAAATAATATTAAAAACATATAAATGAAAGTTTTACAAAAATTATAAATTATTTAAATAATATTGAAATACTATATATAAAAATATGAAATTTATATTTTAAAAATTTGAGTTATTACATCAATTGTGTCAAGTAAATTTTAAGCTAGAACCATTTGATTTAAATTAATTAAACTAAAAGTTATTTTATTAATTAAACACTAAATTATTTAAATTTAGTTTTATGTAAAAGTTGGAAATATGGTTGCCATCACCTCACCTTGTTTCTTTTTTACTGCCCTTTATCTTGTTGTCTAATGCCGTATAATATTATTCATATCTGTTATCAGGAACTTTAAGTACCATGAAACTTAAAAAGGATGAAATGAATAAACACCACTCTCTTATGTGCATCATGCTACTATTTATTCTTATATCAGTAAAAAAAAAAAAAAAGGTTAAATTCACTATTTCACACTTGAATTTTATAAAAAAAAATCTTGTAGCTATCCTAAACTTTTAAAATGTTTCATAACATACCTCAACTTTTGTAAAGTGCAATTAAGATATCCTTATTAGAAGTATAAATTATAATCGTGCTAATATGATAATTTATTGATTAGGATTCAAATGATATCTTAATTTCACTTTTACAGGAGTTGAGGTGTATCATTGAGACGTTTATGAGAGTTGAGATATGTCATTGGGATGTTTATAAGAGTTGAAGTGTGTTATTGGACGTTTTAAAAGTTTAGAATGCTACGAGAGTTTTTTAGTAAAACTCATAAGTGAACTTATGTATTTAGAAAAAAAAAAAAAGTAAAATAAAATAATAATTAATTTAGATTTTTACCAACGAACACTAACAACAAATGAAAAAAAAATAATGAGTATATTTTGAGGTTTCTAATGGTATACTTATTTCATAAGCTATGCTTTTTATATGAAAATTAATCTGTAATGTCAAATTTATCATTAATTAATCTGAAAAGTTATCTGTAACTTTGTTTTATAATTGGATTCAACTGAATTTTGAACTTGAGACCTCACAATTCTAAATTGATTCTTATATTTGGGACCTCACAACTCTAGAAATATCACCCTAGTACAACAAAACTAAAGTTTATTGATACAACTTTAATTCTCTAAACTACCTAATTAAGGTACGAAACTAAAAATCCCTAAAACAAGTGATTCTCAAACCAAAACACATTAGCACAGGGACCCTATCGTCAATTGAAAGAGCATTAGGCTTTTTGGGGCATGGTCCATTTCTGAGGTGACCTATCATATATATTGTCCAGAATCAATAGGTACACACATATTTGATCATTATAATATTCGATTCTCTAAGAACCCTAGAAGATTAAATTCAATGCCTAAAATAGAATGTTGGGTCCCATAGCGAAAGAATCTGTATTGTAAATAATAATAATAATAAATTATCTCAATACACAGAACCCCATCACCCATTTCTGGCTAAAGAAATAGAACTAAAAGGAATGCATATCTGCACAGGAATACAAAACCCAAAAAGATTCCAACTTTAACTCACAAGATGAATATAATTAAGTGGGAAAGATAGCCCAAAGAGCACTCAATTCAAAGGGAGAACAAAATCAAAATTGAAGAATGAGAAGATGATCATAGGGAAGAAGAACAAGAACATTGAAAGAAGAAGAATCTCAGTCAAAGTAGTCAAACTTTTGCAGCTCAAGAAACATAATCTAACATATCATAGAATAAAGAGCTACCCAAGATTATATCTACAATTGTCTTATACATATATTTGTACAGCATACAACACATGTACATTAGCCTCCTTTTACAGAGAGTAAAAAAGGAAAAAAAAGTAGAAAAATGAAGAAAAATTCAAGGGACCTCTTGGAAGATTTCTTGCTTCAATATCTCTCTCTCTTTCTGTGTGTTTGCTGCCCATTAAACACTGATAATAGCAGATTCCTAATCATCTCCTCCACACTATAGGAAACACACATAATTACACCCAACAATCCTTTTCACTATAGAAACCTGTGCTTTTAAGCTATTCACTTACTTTTCTTTCATTTCTTGCTTCTCTTTTTCTTCAACCCTCCAATATAAATACATAGCAATCTCCATCACCTTATTTTCACCACCATATACCCATCTTTTTGTTTTTAATTTTTTTTTCTCCTCTTCCATAATGAATCCTTCATGCACCACCACTTCTGTCAATGGCTTCTACAACTTTATCACGCGAGGACTCGATGATCTTGATCGATGTTTCCTCTCTAACAACTTCTTGTCAGTTCAATTCTTGCAAAAAGTCCTCTCCTCACTCCAATCATTCCACTCCCAATTGACCCTTTTGGTTCAAAGGCTTCATCTTCCCATAGGAGAAAAGTGGCTAGATGAGTACATGGATGAAAGCTCAAGGTTATGGGAAGCCTGTCTTATTCTCAAATCTGGAGTTTCAGGAATGGAAAATTATTACTCTTCTGGTGCTAATATAGCTTCTTCTCTCGATGGATTCCACTATTTGAATGCACAAGGCTCACGCCAGGTAAACCCAACTAACCGTTAATCTCAACAAACAAGAATTACTCAAAAAAAAAAAAAAACTTTCAATATTATGCACAAGAGAGTTTCTGGCTTGTATATAATGTTGTAATAATGGTCTAATTGCTGTGTAGGTTCATAGGGCAATGATGGGTAGCCAAAGGGAAATTCTAGTGTTGGAAGAAGATAACAAGAGCTTGATGGAAACTAGAGTTCGAGCATTAGCACTACAGTTTGATGAGAATGTGTCAATAGAATCAAAGTTGAATGCGTATAATGGTTTTCGAGGAGTTCTTTATGCAATGAGAAATGTTAGTTCATTGCTTCTAATGATATTGTTTGAAGGGCTTGTTTATTATTGGCCTGAAACAAGTTTTTGCCAAAGAGGGTATGAAGGGCATGTGCTATTTGGGTCATCTTTTATGGTCTCAATGGCAAGGTTGCAACAAAGAGTGGCAAATGAGATGGACCAAATTGGTGGACAACCAGGAATCCTGCTTTATGAGTTTAGACAAGCAAAAATTGCCATGGAAGAGCTAAAAGTTGATTTAGAAAGTATTATGGAGTATGAATCAGAACTTGAGATCCAAGACAAAGTTGACAACTTGAAGAATTGCTTTGGGTTGTTGAGATGTGGGGTTGAGACTATAATTGGGCAGCTTGATGATTTCTTTGATGAAATAGTTGAAGGAAGGAAGAAGCTTTTGGACATGTGCACTCACAGGTAGAGAAAGAGAAGAGAAAGGAGAATTGCACATGAACAACCATAGCTAGGTAGCTAGAGGGAGAGCTAGCAAAAAAAGGTGAAAAGAACTAAAAAATTTCTGTTGCTGATACTGTGATCATTCCTAAAACTCACTAATTATCAGAGAATCAGAGTTCAACTTCTATCCCATCAAATAATTTATCATATATGGCATTAGTGCTCCTCTTTTTTTCTCATTTTTTAACCTTTTTTACAAGTTTCCGTTTCCGTTTCCTTTTCCTCTTGAAGGCACTTTGTTTTGCAGCTAGAATATAGTTTTGAGACAGATGGGGGCTTTTCTGCGGAAACCCAGAAAGGATCATTTTTGAAGAGAGAAAGGGAATGCGATTCTTTCTTTCTTTGAAGAAAAGCTATATTACAAATGCAAAGATAAGAAACAAGAAGCATATAAAAATATATATATATATATATATAGCTTCAATGCAAAGCAAGATCTTCCCATCCCAAGGACAGATTCTCCTTCTGTAGAAAGGAAAGAGATTATTTATATATATAGATGAGAAAAAAATATACATTTTATGCTTCATGTTTGTCCTACAAGACCTAACAAATCATGTATTTAATAGCATATGAAGTTGCTGAGCATTTTTAGATTAGCAATTTAGTCTCAATTCATCTTTTCTCTTGCTTTTCCTCTATGGTAGGTGCATTTAAATTTAACCAGTTCTTCTACTTTATGCAAGATTATGCTAATTTTACTGATTACTTTCGCGTATGTGCACATTAATATGCACATTCAGTGTTTTATATGATTTGAGATGAATGCTTATTAAAATTAATAACTATACTTATATATTTAAATTTGATAAGTGACTGAGTATTAATAAATTTTAATTTAGTGCCTGTATTCAAATATTTTTAAGATTGTAAAATTTTGAAATTAAATTCTAATTAGAATCAATTTAAAAAAAAAATGGGAATTCGGAATTTAGAGTTGAAGAAAATTGAATGAAGTTAAACCTAAAAATTTTTGAAAGTTGATAGAGGTTGAGTTACAAAATTGGAAAAATACAAGAAATGAAATGGCAAGCAAAGGAAATAAAGAAGAAATGAAGCTGAGAGTGAGGTACAGAGGCATTAATTGTTTTAGCAGACGCAAGTATTTAAAGGTGCTGCCCTCGAATCTTGACTACTGATCGATTACAGCCGTTCAAAAGTAAAATATTAAGCAACAATGCCACGCAAAATTAATCTTTCTTTCTTTTTTATTTTTCTCTGACCAGCTGCCTGCAGAGTTAAAAAAAAAAAAAATTATTCAATAATATTGAAATTATTATATTATTTTTTTATTCATGATCATACTTATTCCCGGATTAATTTTTCATTTCATGTACAAATTTAAAATTATTTTCTGAATTTTAGATAAATTTTGAAAAATTAAAAAAAATTAATTTTTTATTTTTTATTTATAAATTTTTCACATATAAATACAATACTCTATTTTTTTTTTATTTTTTTATAAGGTATTTGATTTAATTTATAAATTAATTAAATCGATTTATAAATAAAAAATTATAAATAAATTAATATTTAATTTAACTTATAAATTAAAAAAAATTACTTAAAATAAATTAAAAATCATAAGTAAAATATATTTAATTACTTATTTTAAATTATTGACTAAATAAAAAATTATATAATTTTAATAACTTTTAAAAATATCAACGTTATTTTCATTTTCACAATACCACTTAATGAAATACCTCTTTTTATCATTTTACAAATTAAGTTCTTTTAAACACCTTTTAATTAAGTATTTAAACTATTTAAAAATTAATTTAAGTAGTTTTACTAAATAAATAACTATTTATTTTTAAATGAATTTAAAAATTAAAAAATATATTTTAAATCAAAAATTAGAAGTAAATAGTTAACCCAAACACCTCCTTATAAATTTTTCCTAAAAACTATTTCAGTTTTTCATTAGTCAATAAATCAATAATTGCTCATATCTATTTGGTATACGTAGAAATTATTACTTCCAGAATACTCGATAAAATTAAAAAAGAACCGAATATAATTATAAAAATATCAAAATTCATAATTTTTTTAATTAGAGTATTATGAAAAACATCCATTTTCTATCAACCATAACTTTTGTTTTCCCTTAGGTGATTAGGCTTAATGATGGAAGTTCCAGCAGCAAACTAGAACATAATTAAGGGTTAACTTCCCACAAAATCAACAGCTAGCAGATTTCAAAAGCAAAAAAAAGAATGATTATACAAGAAAAGGAGAATTATGCTACCTGCCCAAGAGACAGCCAGAAAATGAAATGAGATTGACACAAGCTCAATTTCAATTGCAGGTAGAAAAAGCAAAATATAAATATTTTTTCTTTCAATTTTAACTTTATGGGTCAGTTCTTTATTGCCCATCATTTTCATCTTGTCAAACAAAGCTGCCAGTTTCACATTAATTTGATTAAGTTTCAAATAAAGCTAAACTATACTCTTTTCTTCCAAAAGTTTGCATATTTCAAAGGATTTGACTCTATTAAATTAGTCTGTTTTTCTTTTCTTTCATCATTTCCCACCACTAAGTAATCTTTATCAAGTCTTTTAATTGTCATTCTTAGAGGAAAGTTTCTAGCAGCATTTTGAGTTGCAGCTAGCTAGCTGGCCAAGGTTCTTATAAACCTTCAAATTGGGATTTTTGTCACATTCATATATCATTAATTTTTTTTTTTTATCACAAACACTACTATTTTGTTGAGCAAAAATCTAACCTAATGAATCTCTTCCAACCATTAAAAAAGTATGAGGACTTTAATATATAAAAGTTTAATTTAATTTCACCATTCCAATGAAAATTATAGACAATGATAATATTTATTATTGTATATATGATATCGTGTTCAATAAATATTGTATTAGTTAATTCAGTAGTTGAAGGCATATTACTTACTCAGTGTATCAAGATTCGAGTCTCTACTTTCCTAATTCTCATTTTTTTTTTAAAAAAAAAGCTAAATATTATACTAAATGAATTTAAATTTAATAAATTGATTTTTAATATTTTCTAACTAACATGAGGTATTTTTCTCAATAGCACAATTCTAATTATAATGTCAAATAAACATACTAGATTAGAATGGAGATTACACATACTTTGTTTTAAAAAAATCATTTCAAAAAAATAGTTGAATTCAATTCTCAAACAATCATATTATTTTTTACATGATTTTTATTTTTTTTTAAATTAAATGAAATTTTTATAAATTAAAAAAAAATAATTCTTTCACCTATATATTAGGTTTTCAAATATGAAAAGTAGACAAAAAGAAATAAATGGATGATTTCTATCTTCTTTAAAATGAAAATTTGTTGATAAAAAGATCTAAATTAAATTAAGTTAAATTGCTCTAAACTTATGATTTCAAACATTGCAATTAATTTTTTTTTTTTTAATTTTTTTACAGCTGGTTTTTACTCCACAAGAGAAGAAAAAAAAATTAAGGCAATCATGGAATGTCCCCTACATATCTTTTGCACTTCAATAGAGATTCTCTTAAGAGTTGTGATAGTAAATGACTAATGATTCCAGTTGTGGAACAATGATGGAAAAGGAGAGGGAAAGGACAACAAGAGAGAGAAGATTAAAGATTCTAAATTTACCTTTTTTTTTTTCTCCTCTTAAAATTCAAAAAGCAAATTTCTATCCTTCAAGGTATATAGCTTTTGTTTGATTCTTGTTTCATTTTGAATTGAAAGCTATGGTGCTGAGTTGATGTTGTTTATGATGAAATTCCCTCAAAGTCTCTGTCTCAGCATCAAAACCCTGACATGGTTCCTGTTCCTTTGATTCCTCAATTCCCTTTATCTTTGTTTCTTTCTTTTTTTTCAACCTTCTGCCACTTCTTTTTAATGTTTCATCTTTGGTTCCAGCCTGTCCTACCATTAAAAGAAATTGCATTGAAAAGAAAATTAATCATTTTAATTTGGGTAAATTACAATTAAGTCATTTTCATTAAATTTAATGAGAATTAATAATAATTTTAATAGTAAAAATTAATTTATGTGTTTATTAAAATATCAAACTAAATTGATTAATTTTAAAATTATAAAAATTAAACAGTAAATTTAATCAAATTTTAAAGATTAAATTATATTTTATCCTTTTGTGTCCTAAATTTGAGGAATGTTGTATATTAGAATCTTCTAATTTTGGGTAAGCAGGATTGATTTAGAGTGTTTTGGTATTACTGTTTTTAGCTTGAGCAAAATATTACTTATATAAATTAAAAGTCATTAAAATTTGATTCTAAATTAAATATAGCATATTTAAAAAACAAAAATTGTAAAATAATTAAAAATTTATTTTTTTAATATCATTTAAAATAATGCTCAATTTAATTTAATTTAATCGTGATAAAGGCATATTATTCATTTAGTAGAATTTGAGCCCTTACTTTCTTAATTCCCATATAAAGATAAAAAAAAGAAAATCATTTAAAATGATAACTTTTTCAAATAATATTAAAACCACAACTCTAAACAGATTTTTAAATATTATAATCATGTAAAAAATTATAAAATTATTAGTTTAATTTTTTGTTGAAGCTTAATTAATAAAAAAAAAATCTTTTTCTTAACTTAAAATCAAGGGTAATATTCTCAAACCATTTTTGCACTCTAAGATTAAGTCTTTTTCTTGAATAATTTTAAGTGTATATTCTCTCATAATTTTAATGTTAGATTTCATATAGATTTTTTTTTTTGGAATAAGATTTTATATAGATTTTGAAATCCAAATAAATATGAAATGAGGTACAGGATAGATTTTAGGTACTGGGAAGTCTTTTCAAGGGATGAGTGTTTTAATTAAGATATCCTTCATGATATGCACCAATGATGTCATGACACCACTATATATGTACATTATAAATTTATTTATGATTTTCATTTCCATCTGGTCGGCTTTTATTACTATAAATCTTTGTGCATAAGATTTACATTTCGTACCCTGGTCGGTTTCCGGTGCAAATCATGATTTTAACTTCAGACACTGCCTTGAAAATGTGTGAAACCATGGAGTACCTTTTGTAATTTCCCCAATGGGGAAATGAATTTCAGATCAGCACCAAACATGGCTTCCCAGAACTCATTGATGCTTGATTTGCTCCTCTTTCTACACATCAAACTTGCAACTACATAACATAGTTCAACACAAAGGTACATATCATAAGCCCAGTTACAGATGCTTCCCTGTGCAATTCCACAAATACAAATGAATATTCCAAGAAACCAATAGTTGAATTGAAACAGGATTGGTGTAAATTTACAATTCAAACACAGATCAATATTCACTGCAAGTCTGCAACCAACGGTAAAAAAGACAGTTTCTTTATTTCCAATGTATGAAGAATATTTATATATATACACTAGATCATTACCCGCGTGTTGCTGTTGAATATAAATATTTTTGTTTTTAAAATTAATATACTGAAATTTACATAATCATGTATAATATATATATCAAGTATGAATAACAAAATGATTCAGAAGAAAGGAAATGATGGCTGTAATCTTTCTGTTGTTGCTTGTAGATGAATGCCATCAAAACCAGAAGGGCACCTTCAACGTTGTCTCTTTGATATTCTAACCATTCAAGAAGGGCCCTTGCTTCCTGCAAATTTTCATAACTAACCATGAGTCCTCATATTTTATTCATGCCTTCATTACCCTGAGTACATCAAATCGCAACATGTCATATGAAATCTCAAAAAACTTTTGTTATACAAACAGCATATTAGAATGGACCAAGTAAATTTGATTTATAATCTCAACAACAATAAATTACTATAATTTTCAATAATGACTATTAGTGCTTATATTTGATGAGAAGAATATCTTTGTTCAATCCAATACACAAAATCAAAACCTTCTTACTTTCAAAAGTAAATGGAATGTTGACATATTTGATGTGAAGTATTGACTTACCAAGAGAACAAAAAAATCACATTAAAGATTGCAACCACTCTCCACTCAGTTTTCATGTACTGTGCAACTCCAGCCTTGAAAACGTGATTGAAAGCAAGTATGCAGAAAAGAAAATGGAAAACAAAAGTGGAAAACCCATTTAAAGGTGATCTACTTGCAGGAATCACAATTATAGCATTTGGTAGCCCAAGAATTTTTGTAAAGTTTACAGTTATTGTTGGAGTTGACTGGGTCGAAGCTCAAATCATAGCACTAACAGCAGGATAACCATACCATGAAGCAAGTCAAACACAAAGTAAGATCTTATAACTGGTTCCCAAGTTTATCAATAATTTTTAAACTATAAGCTATAATATCAAACATATATAGGGTACATACTTACTCAATTGTTTAAATCTTTTATTTTTTATTTTTATACAAAATGAGGGGGAAAATCCAAGATAAACTACAGAAAAGGCTCTAACTTTCAATTTCCCTTTTTGTCTTCCATTGGAAGTTTTACCTAGTCTGAACAAACCAGATTGAGACTAACCATCTTACTAAATGGAAATTAGGGCCCTTACAGTTCAATGAAGAACTCATCACTTTGATCACAAACCAAACAATAAGAGATTCAAAACAAAGTTAGCCACTGACAACAATTCGACTGAATGGTTTTTTGCTCTTTGTTTCAGACAAATGCAGTATTTTTTTTTTTCCAGTAAGATTTGTGTTCCATGATATTGAGGAAGTTAGTTAGGTACCCGCAAATTATTCTATTTCCTTTGTGTTCATAGCTACATTTAGTGTCAATGTTTTTCTTCAACTTGAACCATTATTTGTTAAGCCATAAAATTATTCTCTTTCCGTATTCAAAGAAATTCAACTTATCCATCTTGTGATTTAAATTTCATTAGTGATCTTAGGGTTCTCTTTTCTTCTTAAATACCAAATAATTGAAGACAGCATTCAGCATTTTCTGGAATATAGAATGCTGCATGGTCAGGAGCAGCTGTGGATGGAATACTGCTTTAAAGATTAAGCCCACAACTTCAATGTGATTTATGTCACTTATGATGCAAAATAAGTTGAGATTCACTGTATATTTTGCTTTAGGAGTTTTTGGTTATAAGTAAGCCAGAAGTCCTGCTAAGCTATTAAATTAGAGTATTTAATGGAGGATGTGCTTTGCATTTATGCTATTTTGTCGATTATCTAATTAATGGTTGTCCACAATTAGGTGCAGTTTTTTCCTGAATCCCTTTCTTCTGAACTATTAAATTATAGTAGCAACTGGGTTAGTGAGATGGTTGCTTTGGACCTGTGACTAATTGCTTTCCTAGTTGTTGAAAAACAAACTCAATTTGCAAAATATGCAACTACATTGAGATGAGTTTCAATATTATTAAAGTCAATTCAATCATCTTAAAAGCTTAATAAAATACTTTCAAAATTTTATTACTAAGGTATATAAATATGATTTGATTGACAGAGTTAAGTTTTGATTCTCAAACTTTACAATCAAATTAAATTCAAACAATTCATTGTATCGATTCAATTCAGCTTCAACCATCCATAAAAGATAGACACTCTCCTTCTCCATTTAGTAAAAATTAGTTTCCATCCCAATTCCCAAGGATTTCAAAACTATAAGATATCTAGTTTAAACTCAAATTATCAAACTTCTGTTATGATAACAAGGGGAATAGGAATGTGAGAATGTACAGGAGGAAAATATTGTATAGATAGGGTAACATTGTAACTAATTGGGTCAGCCAAGAATTGAATAAAACAAAACACTTATGTCTCTACTTCTTTCTCTCTTGCTCCCTCTCTCCTTCTTCCTCGATATTCTTCCTCTGTTATTCTGCAGGTTTGGGGTCTTGGAAACTCCACCACGTAACAACTTCCTTTTAGACTTTTTGCACATCAAAAATACCGATTTATGTAATAAAATCTATTGCGAAATAGCAAAATGAACTCAGCACTGGACTGGATCCTTATCACATCCCTCTATTAAAATTGGCTTTTATCATCATTTTTCCACTCAAAAGAAAATTTTAAAAACCCACACACATAGGAATAGTGAATAAAAAAATAAAGAAAAGAAAAAATTAACCTCAAGTGGTATGTGTGAGTAATAGAGGGATCTCTCTATAGTTTGAAGTTTGTGATAGATCAGTCTCCAAGCTTTGCTTTGACAACTGAACACTGCTTACAACAATCTATAGAGAGATCATAGACAAAGAATGGAATTTAGAGAGAGAAAGAGAAGGAAACTGAAATGGAAAATAATGGGAGAGAGTAATAGAGGGATGTATTTGACAATACAAGAAAGAGCTAGCTTTGATAAAGTAAGAAAGTGAAGGTAAATAAATGCAAATTCTAAACTAACCTCTCCACACATGGAGATTAAAGGATCCTATTTTATAAAATTGTGAATACATTCCAAATCTCCCAACAAAAGTAAAATGCCAAACTGAAGTTGTGAAGAATTACCTATAACATGGCTTCTTTAATTCTTTTTTCTTTTCTTTTTTTTTGGATTGAAGATCACCCTGCCTTCCTTTCTCAAGGATGCTGCATAACCACAATCCACATTATATCAAATTCTAAACAGATGTAAGGTTTTGCATCAAATGTTGCAGATTCTTGATATTGGCTTTGCATTTACAATAAAAATTGTAATGCTAAATTTACCAAAAAAAGATAAAGAGGATACTAGAGATGTTATGGTCAAATCACTCCTTCCAAAGGCACCCAGGTGCAGCATTGAAGCTACCACATAAGCAACTTAAGTGCGATAATAGAAAGAAAAAAAAAATGTGGTTCATGGATGCTAGAAGGTCCAAAGCTAAAAGAAAATGTATGCAACCCTATACAGAAAACTAAGTAAAGGCTGTCCAGGTTGCCCAATGCCTAGCCTGCATCCTTGCAACATACCAATTCCTTTTACATATTGGACCAAAAGACTGGCAAATGATAATATCTTCTCTGGTTGCACATTGCAAAAAAAAAAAAATTAAGTTTATAGACAATCAACTTACTTGGAAAAACTATTTCCAGATAATGCTGTAGTAATTGAACATTCTGCAATAGTACCCAAAAAAAAATGGGCAGTTCTATTGGTTCATCAAAAGGATCTGCAAAGAAGTTACAAATTTCCAGTAAAATCAATAAATATGTATAAATACCATCAGTTTATTCACATGTATAGAATGGCAGCTCAAGATAAAAACATGACACCAATGAAGCCACTAATTTGCAAATATTAACTTGTCAAAAAAGTGATCAAATTGGTTTAACAGATTCTCCACTTAATTCTCCTCTAACTAACTTCAGAATTTCCATGATCATGGATTTTATTTTATTTTTTAAGGAAAAAAGCAAATTAATATGAAAATTTTAACATATATGATGCATTACACCACTAATGATGCATAACCACATAAAAGAAAGGGGGGCAGGAAGGAATGTAGTTTAGAGAACAAAGTATCATAATCATTCAAGACTCCAAATACGTCTAATTAACTGCTTATACAGAAAATGTTTTATCCATAAGTTGCAAGTCATTTCCGATTTTTCAAGGCTTTGATCCAATTTTTTCCATTTTGCATTCTTAGACCAAATAACATGGGAAACCAATATTAAAGCAAATATTAAAACACAATAGACCTCAAATACCAAGTAAAAGGCACATCAAGTCCCAAAATCTCTCATGAAAAGTGAAAAACATTGCTCACCAGGAGATGGTGGGTGTGAAAATAACAGCGCACTTACACACTGGTTGATCATTCACTCCACCGATCATGACCTACTACTTTACCTGGCCATCAAAATGTTGAATATCACCAGTTCACTCAATTTGGTACTAAAATTTCGGAATATCACCAATAGTTCATTATCATTCATATTACCCATAATCCCCCACAAGAAAACCAATAACACTAAATTGAGCTGGAAATAAAATTAAAAACCAGCAAAATAGAAAACAAAACCAAAATTTGAAATTCACCTTGGAAAGGGCTGGGTTGTTGAAGTAGGGGTGATGCTGCAATCGCTTGATTCAGATCAGAGATCAAAATCGTTTCCATTCTCTCAACTCAACTAAGCCTTTATCCCAAAAATTTGGGGTCGGCTATATGGATTCGCTTTTTCCACTCTGAACGATTTTGGGTTAAATCCTCAGAAATGTGTGATGCTTCTAAGTCATGTTGTACTACTCTCCTCCAAGTTAATTTAGGTCTACCCCTTTTTTTCTTTCTATCATCTAACCTAATGTGCTCTACTTGTCTAACTGGAGACTCCGTATGTCTACGCTTCACATGACCAAACCACCTCAATCTCCCTTCTCTCAACTTATCTTCGATTGGCATCACTCCTACCTTTTCTCTTATACTCTCATTACGGACTTTATCTAGTCTAGTATGGCCACTCATCCACCTTAATGTTCTCATCTCTGCAACTCTTATCTTAGATGCATACGACTCTTTTAGTGCCCAACACTCACCATATAACATAGCCGGTAGTATGGCAGTACCATAAAATTTTCCTTTTAATTTCCTTTTAATTTATTGAGAATCTTACGATCACATATCGTGGCACGTCTCCACTTCAACCATCCGGCTTTAATCCTATGACTAACATCCTCCTCACATCCCCCATCTAGATTGAGCCTAGATATTTAAAGTGATTACTTTGGGACAGTACCACCCCATTCAAACTAAATCCTTCCCTATCACCAATTTGGCCTTCACTGAACTTGCAATGCATGTATTCTGCCTTCGTTCTACTTAACTTAAAATTTGACTCTAGAGCAATTCTCCAAAGTTCTAGCTTCCTATTGAATCCTTTTCGTGTCTCATCTATCAGAACGATATCATCCGCAAACATCATGCACCAAACATCGTTTCCATTCTCTAAAGGGAATAATTCTGTTAAAGAAAAAGAAGAATAAAGAAGAGGAATTAGAGGGCAAAGAAGGAAGGGAAAGAAAGAATGAAGGGAAAGAAAATTCTCTGAAGCTATCAATTCAAGAGCCTTATACTGCCTCTCTCTTTCCTTCTCCATTATCTCAAATATCTCTAGATCAGACGTGCAAAGCAGCTGGTTCCCACATGACTTCACTGAATTTCTCCGCTCCTCAAGGTCCAATTCACCTAAGGTTGCTGCGCTTTTAGACGAATTAGACGACGATTGCAAGGATGCGAACTTCTTTTTCATCTTCTTCTTATTCTTCCTCTACAGTGTTGATGATGATTCTCCACTAGTGACCCTAGCAATCGAAGGCGACCCATATTCAACAGAACCTTCACTTAACAATCCTGGCTCCCCCAGAGTTATCGTGCCATTGTCAACATAAATAGCAATTTTATCTACACTCACAGAATTTCTCATAAAATTTCCAAGAAAAAACCAAATAAATAAATAAAATTGTTGAAAGAAAGGGAAACCTGCCTCGCATACAACCCATTAGGCTGCAACAAACCAAATCCCACCGGATTCAGGGCAAAAAGCATGCAGATTGATGCAAATAATGAGTGAAATTGAATATAGAAGTTCATGTGAGAATAGAAAAAGCTTCTCACATACAGATGCGCTAAAGTTCTTGTAATGGTGGCTTTTCGCGGGTGTTCTAGTTTGAGGTCTGTCTACGTAAATCGGAATTGAACAGAAATTTGGTATAGATTAGGTTTGGTTTTTTTGATGTTTCAGTTCTAATTAAATTCGGTTTTTCAATTTTGGTTTGATACCGTACGGTTCAGATTTCACTTAAAATAATTTCTTACAATTTTTTTATTAAAAATATTTAATTAATATTTAAAATTTAAATTTTATTACTAATACATAATATATTATATAATATAATTTTTTATTTACTTTTAAATTATATTTTTCATTTAATTAAGTAATTATACTATTCCCAATTGAATGAATCCGGCCGGCTTGAATCAACAAATCAGTTTGAATCACAGAAAGGGGTCGGGTTGGAATCCGTTGGGATAATCAACCATTGAATACCCGGTTCTAACCTTCTAATAGCCTCCACCCCTCGTTGTGGCCGAAACCTCCAGAACTTCCAGCCTCGCCGTAGACGTCTCAAACACTTGATATAGGCCAATCGCACGAAGTTGCACCAAAGCTTCACAGATAATTTCTCTCTCTTTCTCTCCTTGTTTCTGTTGCTCACTGTTCTGCCAAACAAGGTAACTAAGTACTCAGTTTCTTGTTTCTCTCCTTCGTTGGACACGATTTGGGTCCTTGGGTCCAATTGGGGTTTTACATAATCAGCGATTTGGGTTACTGATATTCTTCGATGTAACAATAGTTCAACAAAAGATTTTCTCAATTCTGTTTATTGTAGTGGCATTACTGATCCTGCAGTGACTAATTTTCTGTCTCTTTTGAATCTTACGAAAGAATATTGATTTAGCATTTATGTTCTAGGGCGGAGCAATTCTGTTCACGAAGTTAAATATTCCCTAGAATATTAGATCATGTTAATGTATTATGAGGATTTCATGATTGAAAATAGTCATCCTCATTTTCTGGACGAAGTTGTTGCCCTTTATGTATTATATGTTAATATGATAATATTGTATACTTTGAACGCCATGTGTTTGAGAAATTGACTGTTTGAAATGGTTGGTATTTTAGTGCAGTGAAAGAGTTAGCTATGAGCAAGGAGACGCAGAAAAAACCTGGAGCTCATCAAATTGTCAGATTGGACAAGGCATTGAAATTGGTAAATCATTATCTTTAGTTTTTAATGCACTTGTGATTCGACTCTTTGCTTCTCCTTTTGATAATAACAGATAAGTGGGCTTTTTTTCTTTTTTTCCCCCCTGTTTTAATGCTTGATATTACTGATGTGCAGGCTGAACAATGGGTTAATAACATGAGTAAAGGTATAGAGGATGAAACAACAGAAGTAGAACCAGAGGGCCGTCCTGATAGGTTCGTATAGCAAATTTTCAATTTCGATTGCATTTTTTGTTTCATTGAGATGTCTTACAGGTTTTCCATATTTTTTCTAGACTTGGACTTGGCGCCAAAGTTCTGCTTCAATCCAAAGTTAGACCCTTAAATGATCCTGTTGAAAGAAAGTTACATGCCAAGTTGGAAGCTGGAAAAAGAAAAGCTACGAAAAGTATTGAAGAGTCCCTCCCATCTACAAGAGGAGGAGGCAATGACAATGATGATGAAGACAGTGATGGAGATTTAGAAAGCAGAACCAGTGCATTTACCAAGAAGAGAGCAGGTCCTCCAACTTCATCTTTACAATTAAAGAAGAAACACAAGTAACTTTAAACCTTATCAAGATCGAATGTAATTGCTTATGCTTTCCACATTCTATAGTCCATGTAAACGGGATTGTTATCTTTTTAAATTTGATGTTCATAAAGGAATTTTGTTGGCCCCTTTAAAATATGTCATAACTTTCCTTAACGTCGCATACCTTGACTAATGAATTAAAACCACATATCATTTATTACATAGGTTTTTATTTCTATAGGATCCCTCATTTTGCACAGCTGCTTATTGGTTCCTTACAACTTGAAAATTGGGGGTTGGGAGAAAAAAGAGAAAAGAGGGGGAGGGGGGGAATGTATGGTTATGAGAAATGGAATTCTGTTTTTCCTCATAAGAATAAATAGTTTGGCATGTATTTTTTGTTTTTTCTCATAACAATACATAGTTTCGCATGTATTATTCTTGAAAATTCATTGTCCAACGTACTGATGATGGGAAGCGTATAAATATTGGCTGTATGGTCTTAACAGCACAGTTTTGACATGTTTTTCTATGTTTTAAGTCCT
Organism: Hevea brasiliensis; assembly: GCF_030052815.1. Lineage (NCBI taxonomy): Eukaryota > Viridiplantae > Streptophyta > Magnoliopsida > Malpighiales > Euphorbiaceae > Hevea > Hevea brasiliensis. Next base: position 9,005,538 of record NC_079506.1, read on the forward strand.
TATAATGATTTATCCAAAGCATGAGTTAACAGCTATTTTAAACCACATTAACTATGGGAAAAATACTGATTGGTTGTTTGCCTTCTCTGTCTATCAAATTTTTAAGCAGAAGCTAAAATTATATAGTATATAATTATGGCTTTTCCTTGTGTTGCTCGCTTTATGATAACAGGTGAAAATTTCATAGGTAAAACAACAAATTGAAGAGCTATTATTATTATTTTCAAAATATCCAGAGCTTTTCAGTAGTATGGGTGTGAGTTTCAGTGGAGTTGCCGTCAATGATATAGGGGTTGAACAGTGCTGTCATCAAGGTGTTGAAAGTGTTGAGTCCCATGAGTCCAGCCTCGATGTGGCTCAAAGGTTTTTTTTTTTTAATTGGGTTTTGGAGATAGATGGTGAGAGATTGAGCTTGAAAGCCTACAATTTGATACTAGGGATTGCGATGCTAGTGGGCCTATTGAGATGTTTTGAGTTTAGTTGAAACCATGAAGCAAAATGGATCTGGTGTGTCACAAGGGGGCGTGGGATCATGAGTGGAGAAATTTGAGAAAGAATGATTACATAGTGATCATGATGGTGGATGCTTGCTATAAAATCACTTTCACTATTTATTTTTAACTTTTAATTTTTAAAATGTATTTTAAATTTTATAAATTAATTTAAAAATAATTAATTAATTATTTAAAATTACTTAAAATTAATTTTTAAATAATTTAAATATTAAAAAAATTTAAAATAACTTATTTTATTAAAATGATAAAAAGATATATATAAAAAAATAATATTGATAATAATCCAATCAAATACTCACGTGCGCATCCAGTTTTTTCAGTCATTACAACGAGAAAAAATAGAATTTTGTTATGGCCCTATTAATAGTACGAGTACATATCATGCTGGGCCCATTTCTTTGCTTGCCCAAAAGCAGGTCGCTTTTGTAAGCAAATGGCCCAGTGGGGCTCTAAGAGCAGTTTATATGACTTGGATTCTGCGTCTTCTTTGCCCGTGACACGTAGTCAATTCATATATGCTTCCCGTGGCTACGGTTCGTTTTGGCCCTCATAGAAAGACTCCACTACATCCCATACCACATAGGTCGGGATGATCCATTACTCCAACTTACTGACACGTGGGAACAGTAGACGGTCCCACGAGTGCCCGTTAAGTTCGGTGCTGAATAGATTGATGGACAGGTGAGTGTCGGTGAGCGAGAGTCTTTTAAATTTTGTACTCTGGAGAGTGTGCGACGAAGCTCCTTAATTTGCTGGTGTATGTAATAACGAGTTTTATGTTGATGACGTGGCACATTACGGTGAAAGGACGCGTACTCGTCTCGCCGAAACGTCACAATCCTTTACTGGCAGCCTCCGAGAATTACTGAGAAATTATTATATTAATAAACGTAAAATGACGATACTATCCCTGTATTTTAATTAATTGAATTTTATTGTCTCCCATAATCACATTGATATTTTTTTTTTTTTAAGGAAATGGACCAAGCCAGTATTAATCGAATAATAATCAAGTGATACATAATGTTCATATTACATAGAGATCAATTTTTTTTTTTTAATTTGAAGTTTAATTTATAAACTTTATATTTAAATAATTTATTAAAAAAAGAAATTTTCTATTATATTTATCACGACCCAACCTATGTGGACTAGAGGACGAGGGGTCCCTAAAGCCCGAGGCCCGTAGTAAGCTGCTCATTAACCCAACTCTAAGGCCCATTTGGGCCCAATTTCAAGAAACCAACCATAAAATGGACTTTCCAACGGGGAGTTTTCGACTCACCCGACCTGTAAACATAATAAATACTCAATTGGGGAGCTCAGCTCACTCTCCACATACTCATATCCTCATAAAAATAAATGGGAGCTCAGCTCCTTCATCCAATCCATCAAACATACATATCATTATACGTTTAGAGGTCCAACATAATAATAATATTACAGACCATAATCAAATAAATACTTCTAACACATGCGGAAATTCTAGGAGTAAATAAAATTATACAAATATTGATAAACAACCTGCGAAGGAGAAAAGCAGGTTAACCAAAAATAAAATCCTTGAAAAAATATTGAACAGGAGTGAGCGTTCGACTCAGAGAGTAAAATATCAATTTTAACCATAATCTCTATAACTATCTAAAACTAATGCACCCTGTAGAGTGAAAATGCAATATCAACATCATTTTCACATCATAACATCAAAAAGGTAATTTGGAGCACTCACGCACCCTGTAGCATCAATCATAACATATGGGAGCTGATCCCCTATACAGCTCTCTTAAATCCAAAAGAACTCAAGCGGACTTTCGCTTAATAAACCAAATCGAGGATCAAGAACTCAAGCGGTGACTACCCTCAAGGATCGGGTCCTGTGAAGAACTCAAGCCGTGACTACCCGTCCTATCCATAGTCCACACCACATCACACGCACGCCAACGCACGCACACTGCTCCAAATTACCACAACAACATCATGGCACTTTAACAGTTATCAATGTATCATAAATCGTGCCTAGAGTTTAACTATATAAATATATGCATATAAGTGATGCATGGGCATGCTGAATATATAATAATATCGAAATTACAATTAAAATTAATATTTTACTCACAGACTTGACGGTGGTCACTGAGGCGGAGGAAGAAGGCTGTCCTGGCTCACCTAACAATTTTATTACAATCATTTAATACAAATGACTCAATACAAATCAAGAAAAGACCCAATACGTCCTAAGTCATGCCGAAAATCCGACAGAGTCTCCCCTATACCTAGGACCTATCCAACCTGTAAAAGGGCTCAAAACACACTTCTATATCCACAATCCATATATCCACAACTCAATCACATCACACTCTCTCGGGCCCATCAAATCAATCATCCATCACAATATGTAAAATTTCAATTTAGTCCTTATAATTAATATTTTTGCAAAAACTGCTCAAATAAGCTCTAAAAATTATAAAACTCTACCCCGCGGTCCTTAGAAATATTACTAAGCTATTGCAAAAAGAATCGTAATCTTCTAAGCTACCACGAATATTTTATGGATTTTTAATCCTATTTAAGCACTAGAAAATTACGAAAAAGCAAGGTTCGGGTTTACCTTTGCCGATTCCGACTTCGGGAACGTGCTCGGGATGCCTAACAATGGTGGGGTAGCCAAAATCTCGCTCCAATTCGAAGACTTTTCAAATTCACAGATCCGGACAACTGTCGAATTTCCACGAATTGAGGATACCTACACGAAGCCCAATAATAATATATAAAAATTAGGGGTATTACAATATTCAATAAATCCTTTAATAAAATAAAAAATTAAAAAATATTTAATTTTAACAAAAATTTAAATTTAAAATGATTTTAATACAATTAAATTAAAAAAATCTTCGATATTTTCAATGGACACATCTACCAAACCCATTTTGAAAAACACAAGAAACCTATAGGCTATAGCCCATAGATGTGGAAAATGAGAGTAATGTGAGTTGTTCTCCACTTACACCTTGATTTTGATTCACTAGTATATGCAGTAATTTTTATGGTAAAATTAATTTTTTTTATCATTTGATTCTCTTAATTTTATATTTTCCTATTAAAAGAATACATCTAATATAAATTTAATTCATGAGAATGAATTTAATAATTATTAAATTAAATATTTATATCAAAATTTAAATAAAAATAATTAAAAAATATATATATATTATATAAATATTTAATTTAATAAATATTAATTTTTTTATCATTTGATTCTCTTAATTTTTCTCAACTTAATAATATTAATAATAATTTTAATTCATTTACTAAAGAGAAATATATACATGTATACCATAAATTATTAATTAATTAATTAATAAAAATCAAAATTATTTTACTTATTTGAATTTAAATTATAAAATCAAATAAATATTATAAATTTATATTAATCCTTTTTTAAAAGGTTTTAAATTAAAGAAAAACCATGATATTTTTCTTAAAAATACTAGAAAAATTCCTCTTTTTTTTTTTACCTTAATCAGCAAAAATAAAGTAATTAACATGATTCAGGTAATTAATAAATTATTAATTAATTAAAATTTAAAAAAAAATACAAAAAATAGGTGCAACCTAGTCAAATGGGGTAGGCCAGGGGCAAAATTCAGCTCCAAACCAAACACTACGGAGGTGCAGGTAAAAGCCAAAAGCCATAAAGAGAGAGAGAGTATACCGTTGGGATTCTGACGTGGCAAACACCAGGATAAACGAAAACCGAACCAAACCCAAACCGAAAACCGAACCTAAAAGGCCTAAGCTTAAAACCAAACCAAACCAAACTCCTTTTCTCTCTCACGAAGCGTTGCAAACAAGAAGAAGAAAAAGAAAAGCAGAGTCCACCAGACGTTTCCATTCTCAGAAGCATTATATGTATAAACGCTCTCTCTGTCTTTCTCGCTCCCTACTTTCCTTAGATTTGAAAAGAATCAGATAACTCGCTATATGTTTTTATCTGTATATGCGCGTGTAGAGGGCGCGTGATTGTTTTCAATTTGAATTATGGCTACCGGAGTGGAATCGTCGTCGCCGGAGACTGGGAAGGTTGCGGTTGCGCTTGATTTTCCTCTGAGTGATACGCATTCGTTCACTTCTCCGCCTAGAATACCTAGCAGGCTTCGGAAAAGACTGTTGGAGGAGGCTAGGACTCCTAGTACTGTTGAAGAAATTGAAGCTAAACTTCGACATGCGGATCTTCGCAGACAGGTTAATTAAGAAAAATTTTCTTTTAGTTTTTGTCTTTTAAATTTTAATTTTTGTAATTAATTCTGTGAGGATTTCAAGTATGTTTGTATGTTGAAAATGTCTTGGAAAGTGAGAGAAATTTTTATTAATTACGCTTAAAAAAAAAAATTCAATTTCTGACTTCACTGAGCAACTAGTTAAAAGTCTTTTCTCTTTTTTTCTTTCCCCTTTTTCCCTCAAAATTCTTATGAAAAAATGAATGATCTTTACTTAATTGTTTTCCTGTGATCACTGATTTTACTTAATTTTTTTTTGGTGATAAACTATTTGAAAGCGGTCTTCCTTTTTTTTTTTTTGTCTTTTTTCTTTTTATTTGGCATTATTAGAGAAGCATTTTTGCCTTTCAGGGTCAGTTGTGATGAAATTATAGCATCTTCTCTTAAGTTCTGTTATATTCTGAGAGAGTTGTTGTAATCTGTCGTTGGTTTTGGTTTGTAAGAAGGGAAAGACTTCATTTGTCAAAATTTAAGAATTTGCCAGTTGGGATTAATTCCAAATGAAAGATCCTTGGCCCATCCACTTCTCCCTCTTTTTTGGGATTTTTTTAATCCTTTACTTTGAATTTAAAAATACTCATCCTGTTAGGTAAGGATGTGGGTATTTGCTACTGTTCTCAATTTTTGTTTTTCACTTTTCACTTTTGGAGTTTTCCTTTGCACATGGATAATAAATAAATACAAACTCATGACTGAATGTTTCTTTTAATGTGCTCTTTTCGTTTCGTCCTCTCCTCCATATGATGGTAAATTTCTTTTGCAGTTTTGTTTTTAGTCAGGTTCTGTTGAGAATGATTATTCGCAGGAAAAAGTCTATTTACTCACTGTCATTTGAAATAGTATTCATTACTGTTTTCCATAATATATTTGGTTTTTGTCAGTATTGATTTCCTCATAATGCAATCTGATTGTTTTTTTAATGGTTACTCATTCGAGTGCAGCAATTCTACGAGATGCTGTCAAGCAAGGCAAGACCAAAGCCTAGAAGCCCCTCACGGTCTTCATCTCAAGAGGAAGACCTTGGCCAACGTCTTGAAGCTAAGCTTCAAGCTGCAGAGCAGAAAAGGTATTGTTTTTTGAGGTGTCGGAGCTTGTTTATTTACTACTGATTAGGTTCATTAGACTCTTGATAAATATGTTGTTTAACAGTTTAAGCAAATAGTTTCTGCAACCAAACGTTGTTAGTTCATTGCTGGCATTCTAAAGGTTGTCCATGTGATTATTAAGTATCCCCACCACAGCATCATTATAGCCACAAGCTTTATACAGATTTTGTTGGGTTGATCATCTTACTTTGGTAATGGATGCTGACGTTGCTTCTTTTTTATTATTTGCTATTTGTTTTTCCTATACCTTTATGATTGTATCTTTTTTAATATCTCCCTAACTTTTGAAGAGGCTTCCCCATGAATTTATTTCTGGTTTTTTCTTTGTCCTCATTCAAACTCAGCTGCTTCTTGTCATTCTAAGAAATTCTTAGTTGTTATGTTGGATCAGAAGATTTATTTATGTTGGCAGAACATATGAAATCATCCTTAGATCTAAACATCTAAACCCATTCAATGGTTAAGTACTTGTGGTTTTATGTTACATTTAGGTGTTTTGCCAAGGTATATGTTTTCTGGTTCCACTTTAAGACTTGGTCACTCCGATTTAGTTAACTTTGAAGTGTTCTTTTCATGTCTGCATCTTTATTGGGCCTCCCTATGGTTGCTGCACTATCTTATGTTGCAATGTATGTTCTGGTTTGGACTGAAGCTTTAGTTTATTTGTATTGGGAAAAATATATTTTACATTTTGCAGTTATCTACAATTTTAAGCTCATTTATTGGTATGATAGGTTGGACATTCTTGCAAAGGCCCAGATGCGACTAGCTAGGTTGGATGAGTTGCGTCAGGCAGCGAAAAGTGGGGCAGAATTGCGATTTGCTAGAGAAAGAGAGAGGCTTGGTACGAAAGTAGAATTGCGGGTTCAGCAAGCAGAAGCAAATAGAATGCTTATCCTCAAGGCTAATAGGCAAAGAAGTGCCAACCTAAAGGAGAGAATGTCCCAATCATTATTGCGGAGAATGGCTCGGGAGAGCAAATACAAGGAGCTTGTACATGCTGCAATTCACCAAAAGCGTGCAGCTGCTGAGAGGAAGCGATTGGGATTGCTGGAAGCAGAAAAGAAGAGGGCATGTGCTAGGGTGTTGCAAGTGAGGCGTGTGGCTAAGTCTGTCTCTCATCAGCGTGAAATTGAGAGACGGAGAATGAAAGACCAGTTGGAGAATCGGCTGCAAAGGGTATGAATTGATAATTTCTTTCTCATTCATTTTCATGATAACTGGTAGTCTTATATGATGTTTTTCAATGTCATAATATTTCAATGAATATCATAATAATTAGGCAAGAAGGCAAAGAGCAGAATATTTGAAGCAGAGAGGAAGGCAGCATATTTCGGTTCGAGTGAATTGGAATCGAATGCTCAAGCAGGCTGATCTTCTTTCCAGAAAATTAGCAAGGTATATAATTCGCAGTTACTGTTCTCTAAACCTTAATTGACCTGCCAAGACATTAGCTTTGCTCAGAATCATTTGTCTTGCTCTTGCTATGGCACCGGCTTATATGTTGTGTGCTTGATGACCTGATTCTAGGCTCTAGCTCTTTATGTTACTGGATGAAATAGGGGCCATGTTAACGAATTTATGAAAATGATATAATAGTTCTGCAAATGATAATGCAAATTTTGGTGTTAAGGGTTTTTTTTTTAATCTTTTTATCATAATTTTTCCCATGAATAATCTATTTTTGGTGTTATCTTTTCTTTTTAGGTGCTGGAAGCAGTTTCTTAGGTCTAGGAGAACTACCTTAGACTTGGCAAAAAATTATGATGACTTGAAAATCCATGGGAGTTCTGTCAAGTCAATGCCATTTGAGCAGCTTGCTCGATTGATTGAATCTGCTACTACCCTACAGACTGTGAATGCTCTACTCGATCGACTAGAAAGCCGCCTTGCAGTTTTCAGAGTTGCTGGTAGCAATCATTCAACCAGTTTGGATAACATCGATCACCTCCTAAAAAGAGTAGCCACCCCAAGGAAACGGACTACTCCCAGGAATTCTATGCGGAGCAGAGAGGCAAAGAAAGTAGGTGCTGTTAGGGAGGCAGCCAGAAGTCCTGCTAAATCATCAAGGTATCCTGTGAGAGTAGTTCTTTGTGCCTACATGATTCTGGGTCATCCAGATGCTGTTTTCAGTAGTCAAGGGGACCGTGAGATTGCTCTAGCTAAGTCTGCTGAAGAATTTGTTCTACAGTTTGAGTTGCTGATAAGAATTATACTAGATGGCCCCATACAGAGTTCTGATGAGGAATCTGACTCCATTTCACGAAAACGCTGTACCTTTAGGTCTCAGCTTGCAGCTTTTGATAAAGCATGGTGCTTCTACTTGAATTGCTTTGTTGTGTGGAAGGTTAAGGATGCTCAGACATTGGAGGAGGACATGGTGAGAGCTGCTTGCCAACTTGAGGTTTCTATGATTCAAAAATGCAAGCTGAGACCAGGAGGGGATACTGATGCTCTCAGTCATGATATGAAAGCTATTCAGAAACAGGTATTGCCTGCAAACTGAGTTTTAAGGTTTCTGTATTTTTGAGTAATTGTTAGATTACCTATTAAGTATGCCTTATATATTCCGTTAATGAGAAAACTGATTGCTGGATGCTTGTGAATTATGAGAAGCATTTAGTTTTCATTTGTTCTTTTGGTGGTATTAATTTTGTTGATACACATCTTCAAATGCATTTTGATGCAGGTGACAGAAGATCAAAAGCTTTTGAGGGAAAAGATACAACACCTGAGTGGAGATGCTGGGATTGAGCGCATGGAACGTGCTTTATTAGAAACACGATCCAAGTACTTTCAAGCAAAGGAAAATGGAAGTCCAGTTGGGTCACCAATCACACATTTCCTCTCTTCGAGCACATTGAGCTCCCCAGGTGGTCCTTCTCTTGGTAGCTTAGCTTTCACAAGCAATATGGTTGAGAGTGTTGAGAAGCCAAACCATGTAGTTCGCTCCTTGTTCAGAGATGATGTTGCTTCCTCATCCAAAGGATTTAGTTCCTCTGCAACAATCAGCAGCCATTTTGATGGCCATTTTGGTCCTACTATAAAGTTGATAACAGAGAATGAATTAATTGTAAATGAATTTCTCCATGAGCGACATCATAGCTTTGTTGATGGATTCAGTACGGACAAAGAAAACAATATCAAGGTTAGTGCATTCTCATAATTAATCAATTACTTATCATGTATCACATCCTGAAATTGAAAATACTTAACCTTATTAGTTTCTTTTCTGGGTATCTTTTTATCTTTTCATCTCTCAGCGTCTATAAGTTGCATATTTGGCTAAGGGAATGGTTTTTGTAGAACCAATAGGACACAAAGGGGAAGAGAAACAAATTCCAAAGCTTTATTAATTCTTATTATCAATAATAGTCATGGAAAAGGTCTACCAAAATATAACTTAGGGGTATCTATGGTAGAATTGTCAACCCTACTCCTCCTCCTCCTCCTCCTCCTCCTCCTACTAGTACTAGGATTAGGAATAAGAAAATCCTAAAAAAAACTAAAAATGCTACCTATATTCTTTTCCTAGAATAAGTAGTCCTAAAATCCCTAGAAGACGATCTGCATCAATGGCAATTCCTCTTATCAATAAATGGGGTGCTGCTTGTTGCAAGTGTGTGGAGAACACTATATTTTGTGGCTTATATTGGGTTTTAGCATTTATTTTTGTTTCTACTAATGGCTTAAAATGAATACGATGGCTTCTGGAAGTGCCTTTGAAGTACTTCATTTGAAACTGATATGTTTTCTTATCTTATTAGTTGCAGGGAAAGATAAGAGAGACAATGGAGGCAGCCTTTTGGGATGGTATCATGGATTCCATCAAACAGGACGAGCCCAGATACGATCGAGTTGTTGAACTTGTGAAGGAGGTGAGGGATGGAATTAGTGAGATGGCACCAGAAAGCTGGAAACTGCAGATTGCTGCAGCTATTGATCTGGATATTCTCTCTCAGGTGGAAACCTGCCTACTATTTCCAATTGTTGGAGGAATAATGTTTGATAAAAATATAATTTCTTTTGTTTTTTCTTTCTCCATTAGGTGTTAAATTCAGATACACTTGACATTGATTATCTCGGAAAGATTCTAGAGTTTGCATTAGGTACTCTGCAAAAGCTGTCCTCTCCAGCACATGAAGAGGAAATGAAAGTCACACACCAGAAATTATTGAAAGAATTGGCTGAGACATGTGAAACTCGAGATGAGTCAATGTATTCCCATGCCATTGCAATGATCAAGGGTCTGCGGTTTGTATTAGAGCAGATTCAGGTGTGTTTCGTGATATTTCTCATGTTCTTGATCACTTCTATGTGTGAAAATATTCGTTCTGGTTCTCACTGGTGCTTGCTGCTGTTTTATTTGCTAGCTTTCTTGCCTATTATTTACTCTCCCACTCGATATATTTACTGCTCTTTCCTTTTCTAGTGAAGCTCAATAAGCTTTCGAGAGTTGACGAAATTTTGGTTTACCCTTTGGTTAGGCTCTTAAGCAAGAGATAAGTAAAGCACGTATAAAATTGATGGAGCCTTTGTTGAAGGGACCTGCTGGTTTGGATTACCTTAGAAAAGCTTTTGCCAACCATTATGGATCTTATTCTGATGCCTGTACGTCTCTACCTTTGACCATGCGGTGGCTTTTATCTGTGAGGAATTGCAAAGACCAGGAGTGGGAAGAGCATATCAACTTTATCTCTTCTTTGATCAACCATGAAAGTTCATCTCAGGAGTTTCTTCCTTCCACTACTCTTAGAACCGGTGGAAGCTTTATGCTGAAAACAAAAGGAAGTGGAGCTGCTTATACTTCATCTGCTTCCAATACTACAGGTATGGATCTTGAGAAAGAATCTTAGAAGATCTAAGGGGTAAAACTGTAAATCCTCTTGGAAATATGAATAACCTTACAATGTTGAAAAAGAAAAGATTGCTTTATTGCATTATGCTTGACTTGGTTTTATGCTCTTGGATAAGGTGGTCAGAAACCAGAACCAGAATGCAATGGTGATAGAATTGATTTATCGGTGAGGCTTGGATTGTTGAAGCTAGTGAGTGGGGTTTCTGGCCTAACACAAGAAGTTCTTCCTGAAACCTTCTTGCTTAACCTGCCTCTTCTGAGGGCTGCCCAGGCTCAAATCCAGAAGATCATAGTAATATCAACTAGGCAAGTGATCCATATATACCTCACTCTTTGTGTCTTTCCATGTATTGTGTCAAAAACTAACTGTAATGTTGCAAAGGGTGGTTGACTGGGCCTTTGCCATTGCCCTGATATTTTCTATTTATTGTTTTATTTTCCTATTTCCTCTTTTGTGGTGCATCTTGTGCACAGCATTTGCCATTTTTTTCATGGGTTTTTCAATAAATTGTGAGAGTTACTAACTGATCTGAAACTGCTATATGTAGTCTTCTTGTTTGCCGGCAAACACTACTGATGGAGCAAGTAGTAGCCAGTGGTGCAGATGTGGAAAGCATATTATTGAAGCGCACCAAGCAATTGCTGGCGCTCTTAGACCGTGTTGCCGATGTGGGCATTGATGAGATCGTAGGGGTAATAAGTGAGCTCTCACAAGAAGATGACAGGGCAGCAGACCCTGAGAAACTTAAATCAAGGAAGTTAGTCATGGCTAGGATGTTAGGAAAGAGCTTGCAGGCCGGCGACCCTGTTTTTGAAAAGGTCTCCCATGCTGTTTATTTGGCCACGAGAGGAATTGTACTAGGCGGCAGCGGGCCTCAGGGTAGAAAACTAGCAGAAATGGCACTCCGGCAAGTTGGGGCCGTCATGCTAGCTGAAAGGGTGGTGGAAACTGCTGAAGTATTGGTGGTAGCTGCCACTGTGTCTGTTGCTGTACATGGGCCATGGTATGTGAATCTAGCTGATAACCTGTGATGGAATTGTATGCACAAGGAAAGTGGGAGAGAGAATGATAATGCAGAATTGTAAATAGTAGTGTGCGTAAAAGCCCTGTAATTGAAAAATAATATTTGATCATAATGCACATTCTTCAGTGATTGTAATGTAGAATTCATTGATGTAGTGAAACAGAGGAGACTGCAATTTTGTGCTTTGCTTGTTTAGTTTAAACTGTGTAAATCTTGTTTTTGGCTGCTAAAGCATGCACACTCCAAAGTGTAAATTTAGCATCCAAACTATTGCTTCCCCATCTGGATTTCAACATATTGAATTTGATGTAGTGTGAAATTTACAACTTTCTTGCAATACAAATCTAAATTCACATCACATTTCTATGGTGATTTTATTATTTAATGAAATAAATATTATTTTATAAATAATCACCATAGGTGAATGGAATCTGCATCTGTAGAAATCGCCTCATTTCAAATGTTGAACGTTCAATCCTATTTGTTTCGCAAGTGACCCGCTCCAATAGCCTTCTTGATCATTTCACGTCTAAAAGCGTACGCCTCTTGCAGAGCAGATTCTGTTGGTTGACCTCCAATAATCTTGGATGTCATTTTTGGAGGAACCACATCTCTGCTCTCTCTTTTTGAGATTGCACAACTGGTATGAAAATCCAGGCAGCAGCCAAAGCATTTGTAGCCAATGAACTTCCCAAACTTATCACACTCGTAGCATTTATACTCGTAATCAAACCAAAATGGCATGATAACAAAGCTAAGTGGGTGTTCATGTCTTTCATGTCTGCAAATTGTTGGTAAAACCCCACACCTGATATGGGTCTGCAACAGGCAATTGTTGCATTTCGAGGAGTAGGCTTCACAAACCTTGCACTTGTACGTCACTGGAAAGTTGTAATAGGATGGTTTTGGGTTTATGTAGAACAGGCAGGACTTTGAAATTACTTCTAAATCTGTGGATAGCTCGGCGCACGCTTTGTGAAGAATGAACTCATCGCACTCGACGCATTGATAGATCGGACCAGAAATGACATTTTGACAATGGTTGCAATGGAGTTCATTGGATCCTATCTTTGGCTCTTCAGTGAAGGAAAACTCATGGGCATGTGCTTCTGTGAGAAGACTCAGATCAGGCATCATCTTACTATCCTGTGAAGGATCAAATACTTCAAATTTGCTCCCTTCACCTCCACCTTTAGGGTCCTGAAGATGTACCGCTTCATAGTTTTCCACAGCCCCTAGTATCTTAGGGACAAATCTCTCCACATCAAACGTCTCCATCATGCTGATGCTGAAGAATCGAACATGTTTAGCCCTGTAATCATTATCAAGAAAAGGATTGATTTGATCTGAAGAGCAATCAATTATGATCAAAAGGGCTTCCTTAGAAGCTGCTAGCTGCAACAAAAGCTCAAAGTGATAAATTTCAGAGAGTGAAGTATTGATGATAACTGGGAACTTCAAGAGGAGTAGGGTTGAGGAGATCTGAATGGCAAGTTTGAAAGACAAGTCTTTAGAAAATGAGGTAGATGTAGCAGTGGTGGAGGGAGTTAGAAGGGGGTTCTGAAGATCTGGAATCATTTGACTGATATCTCTTTCATCAATTAGAGGATGGTTAAGGGACATGGCTAATTTGTAAGCTATTTCACTCTGTTGATTGTTTAAAGAGCCTCTAATTGCTATGATCACTGGCAACTTCAGTTGTTTTTGCTCACCGCTGTTGGCTACTTCCATTCTCTCTTTTCTGAGTAATGACCATGCAATGGAACTGTACTTCTCATTCAATATCTATTCCTTATATCATAATTGCAAGGTTTGCATCTTTCATTTTTTCTAGATTGCAACAAAGATACGATTCCAACTTTGGCTCTCCCAGGTCCCAAGCAAGAAAAGAATAGATTCATCACAATGTGTACAATTCCCCGATTTGAAGCAACGAATAAGCTCCCAACTTTGACCTTTACATTAGCTGATGGATTATTGTACATCTGAGCAAGGTTTGATTTGAATCCAGAGCCAATTAGTCCAAACCAGACTAAAACTCTCCCTCTTTTTAAACCTTAAACCAAACTAGATCGAAATCAATGATTCTACCAAAAATTTAGTTGCCAACCCTCAATTTATTAAAGAAAATGAGAAATTTTAAAAACTACTTTTAACCATTAAACTGACTCGATCTAAAATAGAACAGAGATCAAATTAAAACTGTTATGACCAAAAAACCATTGAAAGTCCAAATCCAACGGTCCAATTCAGCATTGTTCCAGCAACAGTCAGAGACCAGTCCGCGTCCAAATCTATCTTATTATATTCCTCGGAACAAAGCAAATGAAATGAAATGCAACAATATCCTCATTTGCCTTCTAATTAATCTTGGGTGAGAATAATACAACTCTTTGTTCGTCTAATCTGAAATATGCTATAATTTGCTAAATTCTTGACATAATCATACATATCAGCATATACTCAATGAAATGTCACAAAATTGCTTGTTCTCACGCTGCTTTTTGGGTTATTCACTCAACTCATACACTGCTGAAAAAGTTATCACATCTCAGTCTTGCAACTTATTGGCACAATTCCATTTGGAAACCAGACGTTGGAAAAAACAAATATTACTTCGTTTCCTTGGATCATAAATTGATATTCAAAGAAGGTTATGTAAAGCATGATCGAGGCTTAAAGCATGCATAAAGCAACATGAAAAGCAGAAACTATTGTTCGTAATTAAGAAAATTTATTTATTAATTAGATTTGTAACATATCACAGTACTATTGATATCATTAGCATATTTGATATGAAATTCAAGAAACCAAACATCTAGACACAACTTGAAAAGAAGCAAGCTTTGATTCAGTAATCACCACCGCGAAGACGGAGCACAAGGTGGAGGGTGGATTCCTTCTGGATATTGTAATCAGCAAGAGTACGCCCATCCTCTAATTGCTTCCCTGCAAAGATCAGCCTCTGCTGATCCGGGGGAATACCCTCCTTGTCCTGGATTTTGGCCTTGACATTATCAATTGTATCCGAGCTCTCAACTTCCAGTGTGATTGTCTTTCCAGTTAAGGTCTTCACAAAAATCTGCATACCCCCACGAAGCCTCAGAACCAGGTGAAGGGTGGACTCCTTTTGGATATTATAATCGGCAAGAGTCCTTCCATCCTCTAGCTGCTTCCCGGCGAAGATCAACCGCTGCTGATCAGGTGGGATTCCTTCTTTATCTTGGATCTTGGCCTTGACGTTGTCAATTGTGTCAGAGCTTTCAACCTCCAGGGTTATGGTCTTGCCGGTGAGGGTTTTGACAAAGATCTGCATTCCTCCCCTCAATCGGAGAACGAGATGCAAGGTGGATTCCTTCTGTATATTATAATCAGCAAGGGTCCTGCCATCCTCCAGTTGCTTTCCAGCGAAGATCAAGCGTTGCTGGTCAGGAGGGATGCCTTCCTTGTCCTGGATCTTAGCTTTGACATTGTCGATGGTGTCGGAGCTCTCCACTTCCAGGGTTATGGTCTTGCCGGTAAGAGTCTTGACGAAGATCTGCATACCTCCCCTCAAACGGAGAACCAGATGCAGAGTGGATTCTTTCTGAATATTGTAGTCGGCAAGGGTCCGACCATCCTCAAGTTGCTTTCCGGCGAAGATCAGCCTCTGCTGGTCAGGAGGGATCCCTTCCTTATCTTGGATCTTGGCTTTGACGTTATCAATTGTGTCAGAGCTCTCGACCTCAAGAGTTATGGTCTTGCCGGTGAGGGTTTTAACGAAGATCTGCATGCCGCCCCGGAGACGGAGGACAAGGTGGAGAGTTGACTCCTTCTGGATATTATAGTCGGCCAAGGTGCGGCCGTCTTCAAGCTGTTTTCCAGCAAAGATCAATCTTTGCTGATCCGGTGGAATTCCTTCCTTGTCTTGGATCTTAGCCTTAACGTTATCGATGGTATCGGAGCTCTCGACTTCGAGAGTGATGGTCTTGCCGGTCAGGGTTTTCACGAAAATCTGCATATTGGAGATCTGAGAAGGAAAAGATGATTTTTTTTTTCAGAGCTTTCGAAAGAACAGAGGATTTTGATTGATGAGATTAAGATGAGAAAGAAAATGAAGAAGGTGAGCTTATATAGAAGAGAAGCCGACCGTGAATGGGAAGGAGCGGAATGAATTGAATCCTTCGTAACAAAGGAAAGAAAGGAGCGGTCAGCTTTGATCGGTGGAAAGAAGGTTGCGTTAGTTGGAGGGTAATGGTCAGGAACCTTCCACACAATTATCTAGAATATTCTAGTTTAATTGTTATTTTTAAAATTTATTTAATAATAAATTCAGTGGATTATAATAATTAATTAATATTTATAATAAAAATATTAATTAAAAATTATGTCATAAACTACATATTTCATATATTTATATGTTTTAATTATATTTTTAATTATTTATAAATATATAAATGTTGTTGAGTCATGAACTTATTAACAAATTACAAATTCGGAAGATAACAAATCTTCGGTCTCAGGAAAGCCCATAGCTAAATTGGATATTGGATCTCATTAATCCGATGGAGTAGTAAATCCAATGGACCAAGAACTCAGTCTATGAATGGTACTCTTACTCACAGATTATCAAAGATAAGTTAGTGAACTCTCCTCTTCGAAGAAGACTCTTCGCATGTTTTTGCGAACTCAACAATTACAAGCCCAAGGCTCAAATGATGAGATTCACTTCTATAGGCCCAAAAGTTGAGCCAGAGCAATTCTCTCATTATAACATCATATTTTAGGACTCTCAAGACTTCATAAAAGGCAATGAGATCAATATGACTTTAGCATTAGCAAACAAGAAAAAAAGACCCCATTGAAGGACAATCATAACAAAAGAATTTTTTGAAAAAAATATTGGGTGTAATGACTCAGACTATTATAATCTGAACTCCAGTCACGAGCCATTTAGATAAGATATAGTAATCAAGAGCTGATAAAGTTTATGTGTCAGAGCATCAAATGCTTACTATTTATATTATTTTAGTGTGTTATTATTATCCAGTATGTTATTGCTTCACTTTTTCTTTTTAAAAGGCATATGTGTCAGAGCATCTAGTGCTCAATGTTTATACTACCCTAGTGTGCTATCACTTTCTCTTTATTAAAGTGATTCTTTTGAATCACGGGTGAACTGTAAGATCTTCAGCTCCTCTCCAATATACGGAACTCTTTATATACTAAAATCTTCAAAATAAAAATAATATTAATTCTTCTATAAACTTTTGCATGGCCTTTTAAATCTCTCTCTCTGTCTTGAGAATTAGAAATTACATTATGATCATATTTCTCTCCATAAAGACATAAATATACTCTGTATTACCTCCTGAAGAGGATCTTGTGCATCAAAAAACGTTAGTCATAAAATTTATTGCTACGGTCCCCGTAATTAAATCTTAATATAGTAATGCAAAAGGGTTTGATGGTGATCCATTTTTATTTTATGTTTTCATCTTTTAATTGCGTTTAAAATAGGAATAGTAATTGCTATGTCAATAAATTAATCAACTTAAAAATTTAAATTTACATACGAGATTCTAAAAATAGTTTTATATCTTTATATTAATGAGTACCTCTTTTTGTATATCATTCAGGCCTTTGCTATTGGCACTAGATAGACTTGGTCACAGTTCAAGATGAATTAGAAATTAGATTGAAATCAGTCCTCTGAAGCTCAAGATCAGAATTAAAACAATTAAGGGCTGGACTCAATCCACCATGATCGTAAACTGAACTATATTAAAATCAACAATTTAATCTGATTTGAAACGAAATTAAACTATTATCAATGAAAATAAATTTGCTTTATACAGTTCAATTTAACGTAATCATCACTAAAATTTCTAAATTTTGGCTGTTTATCATCACAAATGTATGACAAAAGCATACAAAAAGGCCTAATTCCGCTATTAGAGTAGGCACTAACGCTAGGCATTTTCTTCTATTCTCTGGCCATACTGATAATAAATTAGTCTATTTGTATTTAAACTTTTTATATTATTTTTTAAATTTTTTATTAAAAAACTTTAAAATTAAACATTGCTTTTTAAATTGTTTTTACTAATATAGTTTACTTAAATTTAATAAATTTTAAGTGAATTTAAAGCAATAAAATAATTAACCAGCTGCAATTCATGGTTAATTTTTATGTCATTAACATCCTCTTACGATGGTGCCTGTCTGTCTATGTAACATCTTCTCTTTTCTCCTCCTTACTCCTTCGCCAAGACCAATTAGGCCATCCAAATTTAACATGGCATTCAATATATTCTTACAATTGATATTCAGCAGTAGTGCAATAACTTACTGAATTATTGAAACTAATTCCCAAATAAGACATAATGGCACTTTGTTAAAACTTGCTTTATTGGGGAGCACATAGCAAGATTGCACTTCTATTTTTAATTGCTCAAGTTTTCTTGAATCAACCTCTTACAGGCTTTTGCATGTGCAATTGTACAAGTATAAGGTTCAAAAGCCATAATCATAATCCATTTACAGACATTTCAGCATAAACATGTATTAATTAATCTGGTAAGATAATTATAGATTATTATGTAGGAAATAGCTTATATTATAATTACTGGAATTACAACTTACGCATATAACATTTCAGAAGACATATGAGCTTAACAACTTCGATTCTTAGACACAAACTTAATAGAAAAGCAGCAAACTTCTATGATTTTCTATCAGTAACCACCACGGAGACGAAGCACAAGGTGGAGGGTGGATTCCTTCTGGATATTGTAATCAGCAAGTGTGCGCCCATCCTCTAATTGCTTCCCTGCAAAGATAAGCCTCTGCTGATCTGGTGGAATACCTTCTTTGTCCTGAATTTTTGCCTTGACATTATCAATTGTATCAGAGCTCTCAACCTCCAGAGTAATTGTCTTCCCAGTCAAAGTCTTCACAAAAATCTGCATACCCCCACGAAGCCTCAGAACCAGGTGGAGGGTGGACTCCTTTTGAATGTTATAATCAGCGAGAGTGCGGCCATCCTCAAGCTGCTTTCCAGCGAAGATCAGCCTCTGCTGGTCAGGAGGGATCCCTTCCTTATCTTGGATCTTGGCCTTGACGTTATCAATAGTGTCAGAGCTCTCAACCTCAAGAGTTATGGTCTTACCGGTGAGAGTCTTGACAAAGATCTGCATGCCTCCACGGAGACGAAGGACGAGGTGGAGAGTCGACTCCTTCTGGATGTTGTAGTCGGCCAAGGTGCGGCCGTCTTCAAGCTGCTTTCCGGCGAAGATCAACCTCTGCTGATCAGGTGGAATTCCTTCCTTGTCTTGGATCTTAGCCTTGACGTTATCGATGGTATCAGAGCTCTCGACCTCGAGAGTTATGGTCTTGCCGGTGAGTGTTTTCACGAAGATCTGCATGCTGGAAGGTTATCAAGGAAAGGGTTTTTTTTGAGAATCGTAGAAAAGAAAGGATTTCAATTAATAAGATGAAGATGAGATGAAAGAAGAGGAGAAGAAGCTTTATATAGCGGAAGTGGCCGACTCAATGTATTGGAAATTCTTCCAGACAAAGGAACAAAAGCTAGAAGTTAACGGTCAACATTGATTGCTGGAATGTATTGGGATGCGTTAGCTGGTAGGTTCATGATCATGATCAGGAACCTTCCATGTAATTACTCGACACTCGACTATTCTAGTTGGCGTCCACTTGTGGCCTTCTTTTTAAATTAATTTTATCAGAAAATATCAACTCTTTCCAAAAAGCAAGAAAGCCCAGACTCGCTGACTAACTGGACCTTTGATATGAGCCATTAGAAATTCTATTGGGCCAATTTGTTGTCTCAACTCACAAGCCTTGCACTGAAGTTATAAAATGATCCAGTATTTTCTTGAATGATAAATATCCAATTAATGAAAGAAAATTCCATAACAAGGGCAGCTAAATGGACAATACAGGGACTGAATTTCCATGTAATATGATTAAACTATTTAATTAGGCTAGTAATATGCCTTAATCATCAGTAATACAACAGAAGAATGAAAAGAAGGCCACAAAATTTAACACTAGTTACTTGTGCTGTGACTAAAAGCACTTCAGTCCATTCATGCTCATATATCCTTCCCAAACAACCTGAATGGTATCTTCTGAATCTCAATCTTGAACTCCACTCCAGCAGTAGCTTGATCATCTTCTAGAAGAAGAACAATCTTGTCACCAGCTTTGAGCTTCTCACGGCGAGCAAATTCAAGCCAGCCCTTAGTAAGAACAGGTTTAGGATGGATACCTGTCTTTCTTTTGTAGCATCGAAACACCAGCTTCTGGTTCTTGTACTTGACCTGCAAATCAAGAAAATGGTTCCCCTTGAAACGTGGTCGAATACGCCGGAAAAGTCTTGTCGGAAATGCGAATCTTTTGGTAATATCAGTTGGTGACAACACTTTCTTGAAGTGTGCCATTGCTTTTGCTCTCTGTTTGCTCTCTTCAAGCTCCTCTACCAGATACCTATTATATAGACAATCGAGCCATGGACTTGGAAAATTTTCTTCACTTCAGCGAGTTAAATTGCGTTTTAAATAACCTGCAGGCGTGATTAGTCTTCTTTTTTTCGCAAGAATTGCGAGATGATTGCGAGTTGAGTTAACGAAAACAAATAAACGTTTTATAGCCATCAGGTGATCACTGGTTGCAAAGAAAAAGAAAGGGATATACCAAAATTGACTTGGAGCAAAGATTTGGATAAAGGTTATAGTCGACCCCAAATCTTTGGATAAAGGTTGACTTGAGTTGAGTTGGGGTCATCACTGGTTGCGATCTGATGGCTGCAGTAGCAGCTAACTGATAATATGGATTCAAATTGAAGACCTTACAGCTTTAGAGCAGACTTCAATGTCATTTAGCTAACAGGGTGTTTTTTAACTGCAAGAATTTGTAGGTCCCATGGGGCTTCGCTGCATATTTTACCCGTTTGCGTTACTAGAGCTTAACTGGTTCGCCACATGTTACGAAAATCAAAATTCTCTCCGTTGGCTTCCAAGTGGGAATATCCAATCTTTCTTAACATCACTTTAGTTTAGTTTCTTGTTGTCAAAGACGAGTTTCAGTGCATTTTTGTGTGCAAATCACTGAAAAAGCTTTGCTTTCGCTCTCGCTGGCTTTCTAGTGGCAAGTTTTAGCACGGAGTGTGCTCGTTTCTAGAAGACATCCACTGGAACTAGTAAAACAAGAAAAGCTGAAAAGGGTCGTAGAGCAAAATCGAGCGACTTTTCAAAAGAATTACATAGCGTTGTTGGCTTTTTCACCAAGATTGCGTGAAGCAAAACTTTCTAGTTTCTTTTCTCTTGAAGTGAACTATCTGCAATGCAGCGCGGGGCAAAAAGGGCGGGGGCATTAGTTGGTGTGTGAGAGCAAGATGGACCACGGCAATTATTTGAGAGCTGCAAGATTTTGTGGTCCCATCATCAACCGAATCTACTCGAGTTTCAGTGACAGTAACTATGAAAATGAATAAGAGTGTTATCCTGTGGCTCGAAAAATTGAACTCCAATAATGAGGTTGACTGGTAGTGTTTATTTTAGGAACAATTATTGTGAGAGATTTATCCTGACAAGTAGTTGACATCTGCAAAATCAAAGAGAACAGCGAATTGTACCCGGACCAATCTGATGGCAGCTTCACTATAACTTGATCTATCATCAAATGCTTAAATAATTATAGACAAAAAAAAAAAGATATGATAGATTAAATACACCAAGTTAAAGGGGAGAATGCACTCTTTCTTATCAATCAAGTTTGATTCTATAGAAACATTCTTCTAAAAGAAAAGAAAAAAAAAAAAAACCTCAAACACACCAAGTTAATGTGGGAAAATGAACTCTTAAAATCGCTCAAAAAGGACTTCATCCCCGAAGTGATATGGTAGATTATATCTGGGTAACACTCCATTAGCTGCTACTCAAGTCTTTCAGGCTTTGGATCATTATTTCTGTATAAATTGGGCATCTTATGTAGCAGGCAACTGTGAATGCGATGCCACAGTCCAACACCACGTGCCCATGACCAAGTTCTGAGTAGGGTTTTGTCCCTTGGTGTGACACCCCCAAACCTAGAGCTTTCGTCTTTTAGGTTGTTGGGTTTCATACTTTTAAAAAAAGTTTGTCCTGTTACAGATTAAGTGATGACCAACTTAGAAGCAGCCCATAACTTGCTGACGATAAGTGCCATAAATTTAATCACCTTTCAGAATACATTATTTACCAGCTGCAGGCTTTTAGCCAGATGTCGCACTTACTGAGAACTCTGTAACATGATACTTATAAAAGGCGTTTGCCTTTAATAAGAACCAGAGATACAAAACTGTACAGAATGAATCACGGTTTGATTGAATTCTTTCTTGAAGAAGCAGAATAAAGTTAGCATACATCAAGAAACTTAGCTGTTCATGGCATATTCTTGAAACAAATTATGGTTTGAACTTTTAATCTTGTTTCCTGGTGTTAACCATGAGGGAAGCACTCGTCCTGCACCGTTCTTTTCGGCCTCTATTTCTGCGCCATTAGTTTCTTGATCATGATATGAATCCTCAAAATCTAGGTCATCATCCAGGCATTGGTTGTGATCTGTCTCCCTGCAATTATAAACCTCCGTATCTGCGTTATGCAACTTTGCTGCCCTTTTCTTTGACCGACCAGTACTTTTGGTGAAGTCATCCTCCTCTTCCACATTCCCATTTGGTGCCCTAGTTGCATCTCTTCTCCTCTTTATCGAATCAGTGCTGTCATTGCTACCGCTGCTATTCCTGTCTGTCTTATAGTATTCCTTGATTGTAGATTCAATTGTTTGTAGCAAACGATCTCCATACTTACTTACCTTGGCCCTAATTGAAGCCAAAAGGCATATTAGACATATCGAGCCTTCAATATATAACTTAACCACATGTAACTACAAAACTTACTTTCCAATGCCATTTATCTCAAGCAGTTCTTCTTTTGTTCTGGGAATTCTTTTGCAAAGGTGCTGCAGTGTGGCATTACTAAATCAAGGAAAATAGAAACTCGTCAGCACATACTGTAACAAGTTAGGACAAAAAAAAAAAAAAAAAAAACCTCGCAGGGACAAGTCAGGCAAATATTCTAAGTCAGTATAACAGGTAAACTTTCAAATGACTTACCCTCCCGATCCATTTTCCAAGAATTAGTTTCTAAAGCAAATTTCTATCAAATGTGAGATAGAGATTAGAAAAGGAAATGGCTGGGAGCTCACCCAAATATATGGTACGCCATAACCCCCTCCCCAGCTTCTTTAACAAGGGTAGTTCGGAGCATTCTTAAAGCAGAATATAATTTGGCAGATAGATTCTGTCATGTGTAATTGGGAAAAAAGTTAAGCGGCTTCAGGTCTGGAGGATTACTAACAAAATTGATTATTGATTTTACAAATACCAAGTCCACTTCAGATTGAGGTTGTGCTGCTTGTGCAGGAGTGTCAACAGGTGAAGGACTTTGCTTCCCATATGTCAGTGAGCTTTTTGCAGGAGTCGCATCAAATTTGCTCTGTTTAGATGGTTTTACAGCTGAAGGAAATCTGCAAAGTATGTAAACTGTCAGTGTCAAAATTGTAGGTGCCTCCACTAATAAAGCAAATCCAGAGGATCATAACATCTGAGGATGTAAAAAAGCCAAGCAAAAAGGTAAAATTAGTAGCTTTATCAAGGTCCTTAGGTCTAGAAATTTCAAACAAATAAGCCTTACCCAAAAAAAGAGATTAGTTCCAAACTTAGACATCTAAATGAACTAATCTAAGACCAACTCCAATAGCATTTGTTGCTAATTTATCTCCACAAAGATCTGGATATTCTGAATGGGTTGGGTGGATAAATGGCCCGAGGATAGGGTTTAATCCTGACTAGAAACAAATGAACTGGACTGGAATTTGGTTGCATTACATCTAGGCTTGGAATTTGTATAAATCTTCAGAAAGAGAAAACCAATTGCTATGAATGACCATGATATAACATGCTACAGTAGAAAGTGCAGAAATAGTGACTTAATGCACGTCTTGTCGATGAAATGAGCATAAAAACATGCCAAGTCAATAAGCAGACAGCAAACACACTAGAAATATATATGATTGGATCTTTCATATTCTCTATGTTAAAGATGTAACTTTGAAGCAAGACTGAGAGGAGAGGCCAAACCTTAATATGATAGTCTGCCGACTGGAGCCTAGATTGTGGGCCTTGGATTCATTCACCTGAAATAAATATCATCACAAAATTCTTATATAAATATGAAATCTTAAACCGGGAATAACATATTTGCTTTCTCAATTTCAAGGAACTGAAAAGCAAAAGGAATTGAAACAACAAGTACCTTCAGTACTGATGAAACAGATCCATAAATATCACTTTTCTTAACATCCTCCACAAGAAAATCTTCAGTGACAAGATGACGCAATATTCGGGAAGCTTCACCCTTGGCCAGATGTTTTCCAGCCCCATGCAGGCTCAAAGTTTCATGTCTGTATCTCTTGACCTAGTTTTGGCAGTAAAATAGGACAATTATTCAGGGATATTACAAGAAGTGAAAGATGAATATATATTTTTGTTGTTATGGCATACATGTTGGTTCAAGGAGCCCCTGTACACTTCTAAAATATGAGATGAAGAAAACTGCTGCCCTGTTATCTTGACCAGTTCAACCTAACCAAGAAACAATAGAAACATCACGGGACAAGCAAGCACAAGTGTGACACAGTAATATAAGATGACTAAAATTGAATATAAAGCAGGCCCAACAATCTTTGATATAAAAAAAAAAAATGCTTTCAAACCAATTGCTTTGCGATCTCAGTGACATCCTTCTCCACTAAAGTTTTGATCTTGGAACAATTATCACATGTTTTTTTGCAGTTTCCAGAATCAAACTTTTCTCCAAAATGTAGAAGTTGAAGGAGGCGTCTACAGTCAACATCATTTTCACAGTAACTGACCTGAAAAAGTCATTTTGTCAGAGATTAAGTTAGGGAGAGGAGTAGGGACAATTATAGTGATAGTAACCACAATTACAGCAAAAGGCTTATATCAAGGTACCATTCGCAGAAGATTTTCAGTATTCTTCTCCAGTACCCTCTCTGAATTTGTCATATTAGTACGATTATATCCAGGAGTCCAGGGATTTTGCTCCATCTGTCCTTGGATAATCATATGCTTGACTCGTATCTGATAAAGGAGACAAAATGTACATGAAGATAAAATATTAATTAAGAAACTGCAAAGAAGACAACCAAGGAGAATGGAAGAAGAGATAAGTCATTAAATTTGGCTTAAACAGATGACCAGTGCAGTTTTGTCCAATTAACTTACATAGTCACTATAACTGTAATACAACACACAAGATGAGCGCTGACCATCTCGACCAGCACGACCACACTCCTGCAGAACTTGGGAAGAACACATCAAACTTGCAGAGTATTTAGGATAAAGTTCAATAGTCAATCAAGTTTGTGAACTCTTTTTTTTTTTTTTTTTTTTTTTTTTTTTTTTTTTTTTTTTTTGCGGACGGCAAGGTTTAAGTGCTGGTTAGAGGGGGTAATAATGTTATATACTTGCATCAAAAAGCACATTCTCTTGTACTACAGTTCCAAACAATTGACACTTGCATTATTAAGTACTAACAAGTCTAGTAATGTAAGGAAAAAAATTCTACCTGGTGGTAACCTTCAATAGATTTTGGGAGAGAATGATGAATTACAAAGCGGACATCTGGTTTGTTGATACCTGCAATAATCATGTTAATAATATATGGTTTCTTCAATTAATCAAGATAAATAAAAATCAACATACCCATTCCAAATGCAACTGTAGCACAAATTATATTAATTTCATCTTTGCTCCACTGCTTCTGAATGAAGGCGCGTTGTGCAGAATCCATGTTACCATGGTAAAACGCTGCTTTATGTCCACATTCCTATTCAATAGGAGGCACTTTCTTGAGTAAAAATAAACTAAAATGGCATGAATCGATAATCATTTAACGTTTTACCTGTAACAATTATGATAACAATAACAAAACGCTAAATTTTCCAGATAGGAAAAATGCAAGGATTTCTACATAGCTAAAATTCACAAGAAAAACCCCAATTGTCAAAATTAATCAATATATAAAACCAATTCCATTTTCCTAATCAAATCAGGCAGGTTACATAGAACGGTTACCTCTTTACCATGGCATGACATGGATAATAAAAATAATAAAATTGAATGAAGTTCATTAACAGATACAAAACATTTCCAACTAATTTATGCATTATATATTTTAAGTGAATTTAAACCATCAGATTTGAGAGATCAAACTATAAGACCAACCTGCAATTTTTCAGCAACCTTTTCACAGTCCATTCTTGAAAGACAATAAATAATACCACATTCATCAAAATGGTTTTCTTTAATGAACTTGTCAATATCATCCAAACACTTCTTTGTCTTGGGGATGACAGAATACCTGCAGTGTTAACAATAAGTGATCAATTTAAAATATGGCAGCAGTTCATCTATGTTCAACACTTACCATAGATTTTGGCGATTAAAACTTTGCCGGAAAACAATGCAGTTAACAAGACCAAGAGCTTGTACAACATCCTCCTTTACACTGGCTGTTGCAGTTGCTGTTAAAGCTAAAACAGGAGTTTTCTCAAATTTCTTTTTCAAGATACCGAGTTCCTGGTTGTACACAGATAATCTGATTGTTAGACAGAAGCTCTCTGAACTAAGATACAAACTGGAAAAGAGATTTAAGGAAAAGACCTTGTAGTCCGGTCTAAAATCATGTCCCCATTGACTCACACAATGAGCTTCATCAATAACAATCCTAGCAAGCAAGCCACGAGCATTTAAGCTATCCAAATGTCGTAAAAGAACATCACTTCTGCAGTCCAAAAATAGAATTCATAGTGTTAGTACTGCATGATAATATCAGCATTCTATCTCTATGAACTGCTAAATTGTACAAATGACAGATTTCGGTGTATAACAATACCCAAAGGGAACAAGAATACAACCCTGAAGGAATAATTTATGATTTCCATCATCAGGGACATTAAACAGTTAGGAGTTGGTTGCTAGAGTAAAGGCAAAAACAACATAAAGAGATAAAAGAGTTTGAGTTGATTTTAAGGGGTTCCTTCAATGGAGAACGAGCAAAATAAGGAGAAAGAAATGTCATAGAGGAGAGGCAAAAGACAACAAAAAGAGACAAATGAGTTAAAAAGTTGATTGTAAGGGGTTCCTTCGATGTGGGAAAGAGCAACAATAAGGAGAAAGAAATGTCATAAGGTCCCCAGTAGCGATTTATAGAAGAAAATCCAACAATAAAACCACAAAGAGTGCATGAATAAAAATTTTTAACAGAAGATAATGAATCACAAATATTCGTGATTGATGTATAATTAACAATGTTAGCACTCTGCTGTCAGCACCAACCGTCATAAAAGATTTAGACTAAGGGCTTATCTGGTTTGACAACTATTTTCAAAAATGGCATCCATTTTTAGTCATTATATGACACTGAATGTTATCAAGGTCAGCAAAACCATCCCATAAAACTACCATTTAAGGACCCATTTAGCAGACTGCACTACTAGAAAAAAGCTTGGACATAAGTGGATGAAAATGGGCATATTCAATTCATGAAATATGCTTACGATGTTGTAACACTTACTTGGCAACTTTCTCTGGTGTGACATATAACAACTTGTATTTACAGTAATCAGAACAGAGTTCCCTTAAGATCTCCTGTTGCTCAGTCCACTCCATATTGGCACTTAAGTAAGTAGCAGATATATTTGCCTACAGTGCAAAACCAATTGGCAAAAATAAATGCATGGTTTTACATAAGCAAGTGGTAGTAACCAGGGCAAAGAAAAAAGCTTGACCATCTCAATAATCATACCTGCAATAGATGCATTATTTGATCTTGAATAAGTGACACAAGAGGTGAAATTACCAAGGTTATTCCTGGACAAATTAGAGCAGGCAGCTGCACGATAATAGAAGATGCATAAGATCCATAGCAAGACATAGTGAGAAAGAAAAGACACATAATTTCCCAGGATCAACAAAAACTTCAACTGCTTCTAAGAAGAAACTAACATTCTACCATCAAACATCAGTGAAAGGATAACCAGAAAATTGCATAAATTAAAACAGGCAAAACAGTGCATAGTTTCTGAAACTAATAATTCTAACTGGGATGAAGTAATGTTATTGATGTAAGGCTGTTTTACCTGGTATGTCAGGCTCTTTCCACCTCCAGTTGGCATTAAAACAAAAACATCAAACCCACTCATTGTAGCATTAATGACCTCTCTTTGATTGGGCCGAAATGAGTGATTTCCGAACACTTTCTTGTTGTAGGCCTAAATACAGCATCAAGCAAGCAACAATTAGGACAGGTAATGAAGAAAAGAAACTGGCAATAGTCCAGTCCAGATGAAAACCTCCAACTTTTTTGTCCAAGGGAAATTTGTACTGCTCCACTTTGGATCATTTGAACCTTCAATATAGTTAACTTCAATGAACTTTGGAATGTAAGGCTCCCTCTCTATAGGACCAGATGATACACCAAAACTATTTACAGAAGAGAATGAAACTGATGGCAAATTCCAATTGTCGTAACTACCAGGTTCATTTTGAAGATGAACCTGTGCATTAAATCTCGGGGTATCTATTCTGCAAGCAGCAGATTGTGGTGTTTCATATTGGAAATTCCGAGTTGCTGTGGAAGTAGAAAAATGTGACTTTTGCCTTTCCTTATCATGCAGATATCTCTCAAGCTGCTGAATTTGCTTATTCAGCTGTAACCTAATAATGAAAACCAAAGAGACATGTATAAGATAAGCATTCTAACAGTAGCTAATTTTATCTCTCAACAAAATGCGGTGGGTTTTAAGAAATCAAAGAGGAGAAAAAAGGAAGCAACAATGCAATGCATAGTTTAATTTATTCCATATAATTTATGAGCTCCTTTATCCCAACCCTTTTCCCTATCTAACAGTAGCTAATTTTATCTCTCAACAAAGTCCGGTGGGTTTTAAGAAATCAAAGAGGAGAAAAAAGGAAGCAACAATGCAATGCATAGTTTAATTTATTCCATATATTTTATGAGCTCCTTTGTCCCAACCCTTTTCCTGTCCTTCCCTATCAGAATATAGTTTTTCAATTCTTCATTGCTTCAGAGTAGATCTGCATTTTCAGATAAGGGGCACAACCTATCCTGGCGAAGCTTCTCTATCTGCACTGGACTCAGGTTGGCAGTATTGTCAAGTAGTTCATTTGACACAGAAATTAGCACGTCCTTCATTTCTGGTAAATGATTAGCAGCTTCTGGGCAAAGTCCTAGCTGTTTCAGTTGGTCAATTTAAGGAGTTACAGATATCAAAGTAAGGACAGAACAGATTAAGATGAAAAACAGAACAGAAGGCAAATACCACATACCTTACATCCATGATTACAGTTTTGGCTCAATTCAGGAGGCAAAAATGTCTCCTCTGATCTCACAAAATTATTTTTATCTACGGTTGGTGTTATGGGTGGAAACTTGGAAACTGATGGTTGAGGGGTGCAAGTAGACTGGTAATGTTCCATAACTATTTGGTCCACATCAATGTTCTGAAACCCAAGTCAATAAAGAGATGAATCAAATCAATATTGATGAAACACAGACCAACAATTAAGACAAGACCATGAATCTCACTCACAAATAGTTAAGAAAGAAGATAGTATCATACCATTAATCTCAATTTGGCAAAAAAATTAAAAACAATTATTTACAGAATTGCATGAGCAAAAGATAACAATTGATTGCTTCATAATTGTATTTTATGAGGTGAAACAAACCATAGGCAGATTTGACATGGTTGTTAATATATTTTATTAGAACAAAATGACATAGATAAATATCTGTAGATTACACCAAGTGAGACCTAAGATTTTCAACCAGGAGAGCTCATGCCCAGGTTCTATTTCATTCATTTTAGCCAAATCTCAATTTGAATAAAACCGCTAGGAAATACTGGTACATATTACCCCAAGTAGATCATCATCATCAATATCAGCCAGAGCTTCTGTAGATTCTTTATTTTGGTTAGTATGCACAATGTGATTGCTGAATGAACTAGCATATGCTTTAGACTGAGTATTGTTAGCTGCCGATCCTTTAATGTCACTTTGCTGCCCTGTATCATTTCCAGCTTCAGCAGCTCTAGCATTATCTTGTGGAAAAACATTGCCAGTGTTCCTTTCAGATTCATTATTCCTCACACTGGATTCACCAAAGTGTTGAGGTACATGCATACGTTCAGAGTATTTCCTACTGTTAGATAAGCTTTGTAAAGTAGGTTGTCCAACATCCTGTAACGAGTCATTCCTTGCACCCTTAAAGGGACCAGTTTTCCCCGGCTGCAAGTAGTTCCTGCGAGAAATCTGAAGACTGGAAAGAGTGCGCCAAGCCTGCCAAAAGTTTTCCACATAAAAGTGTTGTAAATTAGAAAATATCATAGTTTTTTTGCTATATAGAAAATCTAAGAGTTTGATGGATGGAATATACGAGTCAAAAGACTAATTGCATGAACTTTAAAATAAAGTATAAAATTAAAGATAGTGATTCTACTAAGGAAATGGGAAATGAATGGAAATTACTCAAAATTACGTAAATTTAACTATTTATCAGACCATTTGCAATAGCACAAACCTTAAACACTTATATGGTGCCAAATGCAGAATTACTAACTACCAAGGAAAAGTTGACACATTTTTACCTTTTCAATTTCTGGATTCTGCAATCTTTGCAAACTCTGAATTTGACAGCATGTTAACCTATATGGCACAAAGCCACAAAGATTATCTTAGAAGATGGATTACAAAGGAGTGTAAATGAAAACAATTTTAGATAACTAGTGACAGACACTGAACCAAGTTTCCAACTATGTTTCTATTATTTATTGGCAGTTTAAGAACTAATGTACTGCTTAAAATCGACAATTAGAAGCTGTAAATTTTACAGTAGCAGAATCTAAGCTACTAGAAAATGCTTAAGACTAAGGTTCCATCATACCGCGCACAAATCAGTCATAAAGCAATGAAGCGAATGAGAAGGGATTACAACAAAGAAATCAGCAAGAATCAATTAATGATATAATCAGAGTAAGCATGATCAACTCATCCATATAACTAAAATCATCAATAACGAACTGATCTGAAGTTTTCAAGATAGAAACTTGTATACTGTAACAGTTTAGCCCAGTTTTCATACAATAAAGGTTCCTACATTGCTAAATGGCATACTATATTCTTCAAATTTAAAATAATTGACATGCATATTCAAACATCAAGAAAGATAGATTCTATACTAAAAGATTGAGATACACATATATGCATCTGGACAAAGACTCCACAAAAGTTAGAGAAAAATAAACAATACATCCAGAGATAAAATACCTCATAGCTGCAGAACCTTGAGGTTTCTGGCTTTCTAGTGAAAAGAGAAAATTTGAACTCAAAAACTTTTTCTCAGATGAAAAATTATCATGTGCATTGGCATGTTGGGACCAATTAACTTTAGGGAGCTTCTCTTCACATTTGTTACCTTGACCTGAGTTGGTTAGACTGCATATAAACCATAAATGAAACCAATCAAGATACATGAATTGTAGGAAAGACATGATAATAGAATGCATAGCAGAATTGTTACTTTTGCCTCATTCGTTTTTCTTTAGTCGTCAGTTATTTGCCAGCTTGTGGTAATTCTCTCCACTATCAGAAACCACATCATTAAAAAAAAAAAAAAGAACCTGCTTCACAAGAGAAAATAACAAAATAAAACAAAAAGTTTCAGTGTATTACCAAAGAAAATAATTGCCATCCACCAATAATGAATCTCTCAATGTAGGATAATTGAACCAAAAAAGTTAGCAAAAAAGGGTTGAAAACAAAAACAACAAACAATAGAAACATTGCTCAGGTGGTTTGTAAGCTACTCATCCCTTGGTGAATGTAACATCTATGAAGAATTTCTAGGGTGCCTCCCTTCACTTAGGTAATGCATCCATAACCAGATTGTTGAAGGTATCAACTATCAAGAATTTCTAGAAGAGCTTCCTTCACTTATGTAATGAATCCATAACCAGAAAAAAGCCTACATGCAAATCATGTAAACTTGGATTGAAACAGAAGATATTTCATGTTAGCCATCCTTTATTTCATTGTTCATAATTTTTTGATCTATTGTTTGCTCACAACAAATGTATATAAAAAAACATTCATAATAACCCTTAGTAGTATATGGATTCAGCCTATGTAATAAGCAGCCAGGCATACAACTCTTTAACACAAAATCTTTCAAATACATGTGATATTGTAATTTGCTGAGAGAGAGAGAAAGAGAGAGAGCACTAAAGAAGAAGAAACTTCTATTCCAATAAATCAAAAAGAATACTTCCCAATATGTCAATCTAGCTCCAAACAACAAAAAAGTAATATCATGAGATGGGAAATCCCATTCTAATTTCTAAGTCCAATAGTCATGTAGTCCACTTTTTTTGGGCCCCGCATTCATGTAGTCTACAGCAATGCTAAAATATTTAAACATAATTTTAAACTGAATTACACCGCATAGCTCTTGCAGTCCACAGATTCCAATAAAAGTCTTGTTCCAAAAAATGAGAACATAAAACTCATCTGACTTTACTGCATGTATCCCTTTAAATGCATAACAAATATATACTTCATTTACTACATATCATGTCAACATCAATTATTGAGTCTTTATATTGTTATATGCCATGCCCAATTTGTTCAACTAATATTGATAGCCAATTGGTTGTTCTAAAATTGTGCCAGTCATCCTTACTAACTCAAAAGATACAGATAAGGCACTAGCTGCAATTCAGGCTATCCGATTCAAAACAACAAGGATAGCAAATAATCAATCTTTTCTTATCATTTAAATAAATGAACAGAGAAATAGACTTATTTTTATCAATTCATTTTTAACTGATGAGCTCTGCAAGCACATACACATTTCCATTTGAAATTTTGTTATTTCCTTTGTTAAAGCTTTACATAGTATGGCACATAAGCATGCAATTCCTCCGTATCAATTAAGCAGCTCTTTGACTAATTAACTAAAAAGTTATGCGATTTCAATTTTGCACAATGACAAACAACACAGAAACGGATACTCAACTACAGGATTCCAATATTCAAAGATAGTATTATCTGACATCTTAAAGTGAGCATTTCAATCCAATTTCCAGGGGATGTATAAAAACGCCCTCAGCAAATTTCAATTTACACAAAAGAAAAGTAAAAAAAAAAAAAAGAAAAAAAAAAGGCTCAAATGAAACCTAATAGTAGAAAATGGGAAATGCAACACAAAACCTCAAAAATTAACAATATTTTCGACCAATTATAATAAACAGAATCTGACCTTCGAGTATTTTTTAGGGTTTGAGAGAGAGAGAGAAGCCTACCCGGAGAAATGTCCACCTGTGTTAGCTTGGATAATCGGCGGCGAGAAAAGTGAGAATTGGAGAGAGGGAGAGACACTGAGAGTGAGACTGTGAGACAGAGCGCGCTCTTCAAAAAAATAAGCCGCGGAGTGCAAGGGCGGGATCCTTCGCTTTTTCCAGAAACAAAAACCAACGTTGCGAAGTATGAATTATGCGGGAGTTGTAATAATAATAATAAATTATAATTTACTCCTCCATATAATTTTTAATTCATCGTTAATTATTGCATGTCAAAATCTCTAATTTTATATATTTTTTAATTTAAATAATTTAATTTCTAAAATTTTATATTATAAATAAAATGATTTAAATTAATGAACTATTTATTTATAAATTTAAATTAATATATTATTTTATTTAAAATACAAAATTTATAGACTAAATTATTTCAATTAAAATATATATATATATATATAAAGTTAAAAACATTTTGATATTTTTATTATAATTAATAGTTAATTATAGGTTTTAATAAATTCAAAAATTAAGCTGTTTGATTTAAAAAAATATAAAAATTAAGCTATAAATTTTAATAAATCTAAAGAATTAAATAATAATAATAATAATAATAATAATAATAATAATAAAAAAGTCAATAATTAATTTTTTAACATTTTTATTTTTTGTGAACTTTTATTTTATTTAAAACACATTAATTATGAAATATTTATATATATTTATTTCAATTTGATTTAGCTTTTTATTTTTATCAAATCTATGATTGTTGAAAAAAAAAACAAATTGAAGTGGAGAATGTAATATCAAAATTATGTAAATTTAGTAAACACTATCATAAAGAATTATTAATACTGCAACCCAAAAAAAAATATATTATTTATCTTAGAACTATATAATTTATTTATTTTATTAATTAAATATAAACTGTCACCGTATAATTTTATTATTTTTGGAAATATCTTATAATTATCCAATTGTAAATATATATATATATAATTTTAAATCATACAATATAATTAAAAATTAAAAAATATATAATTAAGAAATAATATTTAATAGTTGTATAAATATAATATGTTGTGTATTGATAATTAAATTTAAAATAAAAATAGTAATAAGTATAATTTTTTATAAAATTAATTGTATAAAATTATTTAAATAATTAAAATTAAAATTGAAGCCGTATCAAACCTTATTGAGACCAAATAAATGAGAATTGAAACCAAATAATTGAGAATGAAACTAACCAAAATTGTGAAAAGCTAAATTAAAATCACATTAAAATTTCGTTTTTCAAGCAAATTTTAAATTGCCTAAAGCTCAATTAGATGGATTTATTGAAAATTTTAATTTAACTATTTTTAACTTTTTGTTTAATTTAGTTTAAAATTTTCTATTTAAGTTTAATTTAGTCTAAAAATCAAGAAGATAAAAAATTAAATTTCTTAATTTTTGAGCTTAAATCGAGAAATTAAAAAATTTAGTCTTAAAATTAAAAAATTGAAATTCTTAATTTTTTATTTAAATCAATAAATTTAACTTAATAAATTTTAATTTTGAGTTATATTGAGTTTAAATTAAAATTTTTAAATTAATTTAAATAAAAAAATTAAAAATAAATTAAATTAAACTTTTTTAATAAGAATAGAAGTTAAATTGAATATTTTGCTAATTTCAAATAGAACAAAGTCATAAAGGTATTCTTGTAACAGTACCTTAATTTATAGGGCTGAATATTTGATTAATAGAATCAGAGGAAACTAAATTTTTAACTAATTAAATTATTACCAAACTCTAAAAATATTAATTAAATCAAATTACAATTAAGTGAAAATCAAAATTAATTAAAATAAAAAATATTTAATAGCGAAAATCAAAATTAATTAAAATTGAAAATATTTAATCAGATTATAATTAAATTAATCGAAAAATATAAAATATATATTTTATATTATTAATTATTAAATAAAATATATTTATAAATTTTTATTTATTAAAAATAATGAATGTAATTTAATATTAATAAAATAATATTTATAAGTTAAATATTATTATAAAATTATATAAATAATAATATATAATATAATATTAATAAAATTATAATAATATATTAATTACTGAAAATTTGATTATTTTGATATCAAATTAGAGATAATTAAACTGATAATTTAAAGTTAAAAATTTTTGTTATCATTCATTGAAAACTGAACGGAACCGAATATGCTGTAACCGCAACCTTACTAATTTTGACTCTGTCTTGGCGAGGGAACTGGACTGGGCCGATCTTCCAATTATGGGTCAAGTTCAACGTGGCCCAGAATCGATTCAAACCAGACGCCAGCGAGATTTGAAGGCTGTATAGCTGCATCTGCTATCTGCTATCTGCTATCCTACTTTAGATGGCAAGCTGTGGAATACTCTTCAATTCATCCATCTTCAACAAGGTAAAGGTAACTGCGGAAGAAAAAAATAAAAAAAAGCTGTTTGGTTGATGAGAAAATACGAGAAATGATTGCTATTAGTTATAAAGGAAGATCAGATTTCTAGTTTCTTCTCTAGCCGGCAGCTACTAGACAGCCTTTTTTTTTTGTGGCTATATATAGAATTTTTTTTTTCTGTCTTGCTGCTGCTTCTCATCAACTGAACCAATTTTTTCGATGCTATCATGTCTTCCATCTGAACCTTTTTTTTTTCTTAATTTTCATTCATTTTCCCCGCGTTTTCTCAGCTACCAAACAACGTGCATTTTCTTTTTTTCATTTTTTAATTATTTAAGCTTTTGAAATTATATTTGAGAACCTCTGCTGTTCAATTACTTACAGATATTGCTAATTTTTGAACGGTTTTCTTTTTCTCAGAAATTTTTGTTGTATCATAAACCTGTTGTTCTGAGATCAAGATTCTCGAATTTGATAGTTCATCAAAGCCAAAAAATCAGAACGTTCATGGAAATGGAAGGAAACGGTGCTTCAGTGTCAGATGATGCGTCGAAACCAAAGATACCTCATGTGTTGACTGTTGCCGGGTCTGATTCGGGTGCTGGCGCTGGAATACAAGCCGATATTAAGGCCTGTGCTGCGCGTGGAGTGTATTGTTCCACTGTGATCACTGCTGTTACTGCACAAAACACTGTTGGAGTTCAGGTCTCGTTTTGATTGCATTGTCTGGTCACGAGAATCACTTCTTTATCACTGAGAAAATTTTTGAAACGAGAAATTAAATTCTAGATTTTATACTTTCTGTTTAATGGGACTGAATGCAGAAATTAGTTGTAGATATAATAAGCTAAATGGTATGAAGCCATATATCAAAAGCTGTCTGGTGACTTTAATTATTGGACTTTGGAGTGTTATGTTGGTGGTCATACTGAAATTCGTACATTTGTTTGATAATACTTGCTTGGAAATTGTTGTGGTTGTTAGGGTGTAAACATTGTTCCTCAGGATTTTGTTGCTGAGCAGTTGAAGTCTGTGCTTTCTGATATGCAAGTTGATGTGGTAAGTTGAATTTAAAGATTAATGGGGGTGCTAATTTGAATTTGTGGTAGAGTATGCATAGAAATTTTATTGAGGGAGAAAAAGAAACAATGTTGGCATTTCGGTTTTTGTTTTATGGTACTGATTTATAAGCTCAGTGATGGAGAAAAATTCTTGAATACTAACTTTGGGTTACTCCTCAATGTGCTTCACCATGTTAGCATCCACCCCACCCCACAACCCAAACCAATCCCAAACCCCAACCACCCCCCCCCCCCCCAACCGCCCTTCTTCCCCAACCAAATATATATATATATATATATATATATATATATATATATATATATATATAATGTATGATTTTGTAATGAATCGATTGCAATCTGATTATGTTAGGTGAAAACAGGCATGCTACCTTCTATTGATATAGTCAAGATTCTTAATCAGAGTCTTAGGAAGTTTCCTGTCAGAGGTATGCGGAAAGATTGAGCATCGATAGCTTGATTTTGTGTTTATAGTTCTCGTGGCTTTTGAGTTGACTTAATCAGATATTTGAAGGCAGCTTTGGTGGTGGATCCTGTCATGGTATCTACAAGTGGAGATGTGCTGGCTGGTCCCTCCATTCTTTCTAGTTTTCGGTAAAGTTGAAACTTGTTTTTTAAGTTTGTATTCGTAGTCTTGCCAATTGGTTTACATACTTCATACGTAAAACTCATTTAGCGAACTTTTCAGTCTGCATGTGTAATACAGGGATTTTATTGGCCTCTTCTGTCTATTGGATATATGTATGTGCTTATTGCATTTTTTTTATCCATGTTAGTATATGTGTGCGATTTTGATATTTCAGCATGGAAAGATAGAAAAAGAAAAAAGAAAACACTCTCAACAAACTAAATTTTTCTGATGCGAAAGTTTCTTCACATTGAACTTTGAAGTATTACCGCCTCTCATAAAAATAAATGTTTCTAATGCTAAAGTTTCTTCACATTGAAGTTTGAAGTATTATTGCCTCTCCACTTCTAAGTTATTATTAGCTGTAAGCTCCTTATAATTTTAGAGCAGCAATTGCCAACTAGTAAGCAACTACCTTCTTCCACTGAGAAGTTGCATCAAAGTGAAGTACTTTCATCATAAATAACTTAATTATTGTTTTCTAACTTAACTTCTAAAGCATCCTATTACACTGAAGTTTACTTTTCTGGATTCTAGCCATAAAAACTGCCGCAAAACATTCCTGCTGCGGTCTTTATCTTTCAAGAGGCTATAATTTTCTTAAAACAAAAAATACTTTCCTGCACAAGAAAATCTCCTTGTCGTTTATTGGCCAGCTCCATTAACTTCATCAATAGCTGGGCAACTGCTTTGTGTTCAGGTATTCCTTAGTCATTATCCAATATTATTGTTGCTCCTTTGCTGTATAGCTCCCATTTCTCTCTCACGTCTGTGCACTCATCATTTGTTTTATCAAGCTATAGACCATACAGTCGAATCATGCACTAACCATGTCCTTGGAAACAGTTAAATCATATCCTGGTGAATGGCTGGTGAGGATGATCTACCAAAGCTCAAAGGGTGATGCCTTTATATATTTATTTATTTTTTGGATATGAAAAGAAATTTTATGATAATGAAGAGAGTACAACATGGAAGATGAGATGTCCTCCCAGAAAACTCAACATACAACTACAAACAAAAATATAAAGAACAAACCAAAAAATATTAATGGCATCTAATCAAACTAAATAACACTCAAAAGAGATCTCTTGGAAAGCTCCAGAAGCAACATACAATACAAACCAAAAATACCACCTTTTCACACAATTAAAGAACAAACTTTTATTTTGTGAAATTGCCTGCGTTCTTTTGCATCTGAAGTCTCCATAAAACAGAAAAACTGCACAACTTTAAAGAACTCTCTTGGTTGTTTCCTGCCACCAAACCTATTTCTTTCAAAAAAAAAAAAAAAACACTCTTAAGTTTTTGGACATGTGTGAGACATTGACAATGGTTGACAAAATCATCCTTGATGAGCTAACTTTGCCACAAAGGCTGACTAAGTGCTGGTAATGGCTAATTGATTTCTTATACATAGGAGGGTTATTCTATTATTGTTATTTGAGCCTTTTTTTTTTTGGCATTTAATATAGGAGATTTACAGTAATGAATAAAGTCAAATTTCTGGTTCTTGAATGCAGAGAGGAGCTCCTTCCCTTGGCTGACATAGTAACTCCAAATATAAAAGAGGCATCTGCTTTACTTGGTGGGATGCCACTTGAAACAGTTGCTGACATGTGCTCTGCTGCAAAACTTTTGCATGCTATAGGTCCCCGGTTAGTAGAAATTACTTTAAATTCTTTGGTCACTTGTAATGAGCTGGTGTTGTGAAATTATTATGCACTTGCTATTTCTTTGCTTTCAGAAGTGTTCTTAACTTCATAATTACCTTCTCTGTAGGATTTGTGCTACTTATGGAAGTTGCAAATATCAATCTTGTTCAAATCACATCTTTTTCTTCTTTGAAAGCATAAGATTTGGTCATTTTACTTGCTTTAAGCTGAGACATAACTTTAAACAATGAGGCAGCTTTTGATTTTTTGGTTTTATATTTCAACAACAGACGAAAATATTTGAATCGGATGAGTGTTTTGGAGTGTTATGTGACTGAAGAATACATATCAAATTAGGAGAAAAATTCATATAATTGTTACTGATATAAAGTACAGTAATTTTCAACTTGAAAGTTTGATGAAAGTACTACCTGTGGAAATGTAATGGGTAGGAATTATAAAATATGGAAGTTTTCCTGTGTCACAACATAGGAAGATTAATTTACCAGATTTTTCACAACAGATAGTTGGGAATCACCGGTCTTATGGCCTGTTATGGTGATCACACTTGCAGTAACAGCCACTAAACTATATATCACCCCCTTTTTCGGAGCTAATCTGTAAAAGATTTATTATAACACTGGCCTCTACTTTTACTCTTTGACTGTGACGCCATGATACCGTGACACTGCAATTGGGTCATAGCACAACATAGCCTTTATTCCAGCACTGAATGTTTGGGGTAATGGTAAGTTAATTCGAGTTCTGTGAATGGAATAATTTGACATATTACTATTAGACATAAATGTGCTGTTTAGGACTTAGGACTAAAAGGACATTAGACTGAGATTAGCAGATGCTGTTTGAGCTGGCTGCTGAGCTGGCTGCTGAAGTTTTAACATTGTTTACATGGATTATTGAGCTTATCTTTTATCATTTGCATGTTTAGGTTGTTTAAATCCCCTTTTTTTCGCATTAGTGATTATTAATGTGGGGGAAAAGTTCTGCCATGAGAAATTGAACTCTGTGGCTTCATTTCTTGCTTCTTTTTTAATGTATACGAAGTACTTTGTGCGTGCACTGCTTTTCAGCTTCTTTTAGCAAATCTATTTGATAGAATGGATGCATCATCATCATCAACTTGAAACTGAAGGGAAAAAAATTGTGTACTTGAACTTTATTGATTTTGCCTTCCAGGAATATACTCGTCAAAGGTGGTGACCTCCCTGACTCTTTGGATGCTGTTGATATTTTCTTTGATGGTATGCCTAAGTTTTACAGAATTCTTGAGCAATAAAGATATTAGTGTTTCCTCCATTTGATGTATGCATGAACTGTTAATATTCAAGGTAATTATAAATCCGTTATTTTCTTTTTTTTTTTTTTGCATTGCAGGCAAAGACTACCATGAGTTGCGCTCACCTCGCATAAAAACTCGCAACACCCATGGTACTGGTTGCACATTAGCATCATGTATAGCAGCTGAGCTGGCTAAAGGTTCTTCAATGCTTTCGGCTGTTAAGGTAACTATATTATAGTGCTAGTGTTTTCAGTTCCCACTCCCAGCTATCTTCATCTGGTTCATAATTCAGGACTATAGCAACAAAAGCTTTTGCAGAATTTGGTTTGTAAAGTCAAAATAAAGTCAAGAATGGACTCAATAATTGCATAATTAGATTATTAAAGTCTTTGATTTTGTGTGCCAAGTTTTGACTTTTAAGAGTAATCTAATTGATGGTTTATGGGCTTTATGGAATTAATCGTTGAGAAACATGCTCTAGTTCTTCTATGTTGACCTTGATGTGCTGATGTGCTTTAATATCTATGTGACCTCCACGTCCTTTTTCCTTCTCTTTCCTTCTCACTCGTGATCGTTATTGTTTCTCTTTTCCTTCCTTCTAAAGGGTGTATGAGCATTGTAGTTCTTATGTGTCTGAGTTTGGGCAGGTAGCTAAGCGCTATGTTGAGACTGCCTTGGAGTACAGCAAAGACATTTTCATTGGAAATGGGCGGCAAGGCCCCTTTGATCACCTATTAAGGCTTACGAATAGTATTCGCTCTGGTCGACAGCAGACATTCAATCCAAGTGACCTATTTTTATATGCTGTTACAGACTCTCAGATGAATAAAAAGTGGGGACGATCTATGGTGGATGCCATTAAAGCAGCAATAGAAGGAGGTGCTACCATTGTTCAATTGAGGTTTGACTGCTTATAGCTTGCTTCGCATTCAGAAGGCTGGAATTTTTTTCCGTTATTTAAAATATATCTTACAAGAAGAAAACTGAAATGATTTTCCTAGCATTTCAGTTATGTTCTTCAAATTTCCAACTGATGCATGATGTCTTAACCTTTTAATTTTTTCAATTTAATGCCCATTATAATTTGCTTTAGATTTGCTTTTTCTTTACTTTCCATGATCTAAGAGAAAAATTATAGTGGTTCTAGGATTCGAGCTTTGAAGTGTCTTGACCATTTTTCTATAAATATGATTCTCCATCACCATTGAGTACAAACATGTTTTATTTGCGCACTCTGTTTTATTGCCTTGAAACAGGTTGATGTTTTTATAAATATAGCTTTGCTTTCTTAGTCCGACCTGTGCAAGGAGTAACTGCCCATGCAAAATGATATATCTACCAGCATGCTTCTGTTAATACTGAGAATTTGCTTCTTAGGGAGAAGGATGCTGAAACAAGGGAGTTCTTGGACATGGCAAAAGCATGTCTTGAAATTTGCCGTTCCCATGGAGTTCCTCTATTGATAGATGACCGAGTTGATGTAGCCCTTGCATGTGATGCTGATGGCGTACATGTTGGTCATTCTGATATGCCTGTTCGTATTGCCCGCGCTCTTCTTGGCCCTGAAAAGATAATTGGTGTATCATGCAAAACACCTGAGCAAGCCCAGCAAGCATGGATTGATGGTGCTGATTACATAGGTTGTGGTGGTGTATATCCAACAAATACAAAAGCAAACAATCCAACCCTTGGTTTGGATGGGTTAAAAGCTGTTTGTATAGCATCTAAGTTACCAGTGGTTGCTATTGGTGGCATCAATGCTTCAAATGCAGGCTGTGTGATGGAAACTGGAGTGTCAAATCTGGAAGGCGTTGCAGTTGTTTCAGCTCTATTTGACAAGGAAAGTGTTCTGGCTGAGACCAGGAATCTGCATGCAATACTGATGGAGGCAGCATCCCAGGTGAAGTGAAACATATATGTAGGCTATTCTTTGCTGGTTAGTCCTTGCAGTTTTCAGTGTTATACAACGAGTTCTGTGCATTCGTGGTACAATTTTAAGTGTTTATTTCTTCAAATTTTTTTTATATTGAGGCAGATTTAGTGTCCAACAACTAAATAACGAAAAAGAATTCTTATAATCAATCCTAACTATTAGTATTAAGACTTAATTGTTGTTATATTTCTTCAATTTTTACCTTCGATTATAAAAAGAATTAATATTTGAAATTAAGCTGAAACTATCCAGAAAAAAGAATATAATCGTAAAAACTAAGCCTTCTTTTTAATGTCTATTTGACTCTCGAGTTCTAAGAAATTCAATGTTTAAATAATTTACACTTTTAATAAAAAAAAAAAATCTACATATTTCTGAACCAATTTAGTATGTGAATTGTCAAAAGTTCGGTTTTTAAAATGGTTTGTTTAATATGAGATTAAAAAGGGTTGATTATTTTTCTTATAACTTTTATTCTCTTATTAATGTTATTTAGATTTTTAAAAGATTAGGTTAATTTTTCAACTAATTTATTAAATAGGTCAAATGTTAATTTTAAAGAGTATGTTAATAATAACTCTCCATAAAAATTTAAATTTATAAAAATTATATTTAATTCTTAATTTTTTAATATTTTATGAAACACGTGTGTATTAATATGGATTTAACTTGTTTTTAAATCCGTTATTTAAATTATGCAACATTACATATTAATTGGTGGCAGATCTAAGTAAAACAATAAAGGGTTTTTTACGCACCGTTGTTAATAAGAAACAAATTAGCAAATGGAAGATAATTCAGAAACAAAAGAATGGAAAACCATTTTTTGGCATTACCTTTATCATCTACTAATAATTTGAGAAGTAACTGTTGTCAATGAAATAATAGACCACTTTGGTATTGTTATTGAATTTTTGTTGAAAAATTATTTTTTCAAATATATTAATTAAAAAATATTAAAAAATAATTTAAAATTAAATTTAATAAATTTTAATTATAAGAATACTAAAATGATAA
Source organism: Hevea brasiliensis (assembly GCF_030052815.1). Classification (NCBI taxonomy): domain Eukaryota; kingdom Viridiplantae; phylum Streptophyta; class Magnoliopsida; order Malpighiales; family Euphorbiaceae; genus Hevea; species Hevea brasiliensis. The sequence goes on from NC_079506.1 coordinate 9,048,879, forward strand.
AACTATTTTTTCCAAAACTTCTTTTTCACCTAGCTCCCTTTGTGGTTGAGAAGTAATCCATCTCCATTTCACATGGTTTTTTGCTCAGACAATTCTGATGAAAATTAATTTCAGAAAATTGCAGAATGAAGAATTTAGCAGTTCCCCATATGCAATAGTGAAAAAAAAAATTCCTAAATGCTAACTAAACGAAGAAGAAACCACAAAAATAAACATGCAGGCAGAATCAGCTGATCCCAATCACACAATGAAAAGAACAAGAAAGAACCACCATTAAGGATAAAATAATAATAAAAGGATAGACCCACTTTCCTTCCTACCTGGTTCACATTGGTCACTGAAAGAAAATCCTTGAACAGCAAAAAGAGAACCTATGGCACCTGTAACCTTTGCTGGCACCATCCTTTTTTCCATACCTTTTGGGCATGAATAGGATTCCACTACACCTTTACGTTTCATTTCCTCCTCAACACACGTGATATATAAACACTCACCAAACTTTTATCCAGGCAAAACATTCTCTTGACCCAGATCTAATGCATGTTCAATCACATCCACATACTCCATCCCTTTTCCTGATTACTAAATAAATTGCTGCTATTGAAGTTAAAGGTCAAGATTGCAAAGGGCATGCAGACAAGGGCACTTTCTGATTCAGGCCCTTAATCGGTCTAAACTGACCTGACCAGAATCAAGTTCAAACCAGACTGAAAATGATCAATCCAATCTGGTTCTAAGCAATCAGATAATAGTTCAACATAACTACATAAGCTCAGGAAAACATGTTAATGTTTCAAAGCCAACCACAAGCAACACAGATAAATTATACTAATATATGTTATTGATATGGTCCTTCAACTGACATACAATGTACACAAACAGTTGACAAGATTTTCTTCAATAAAAGCCTACACCATACAATGCCCTTACTTTATGACACTATCTTAACCCTTGGAAAGACAAAGATAAAAGCAGAGCAGACTCTCATAGTTATCTTTCAAATCTTCATAAATCATAATTCCAATTTCTCAATAATAAAGACACTCTAATTCCCATATAAATTGGAATCAAACCCTTCCTGCCCAATAAGCTATAATTTACAAACATTTATTCAAGACCATGTCCTAAGTACAAAGTTTTATACAACCACAATAGCATCCTATAGATATTCAAAAGGCAAAACTTTAGATCACTGGTATCTGAGAAGGAGCAAATTAATCCTTTAACTCACATGAAATTCTCCACTTGCTTGCGCCTCCTTAACTCTCTTATCATATTCATCTTCCTCTTCTTCTTCTTCAGCCTCTGTGTCATCTTCCTTTCCATCACCGTCTTCTTCTCCTCCCCAACCAAAGCCTCCAATAGATCGAGATACCGAAGGAGGAACTTTGGCCTCTTCCACAATCTTCATGATTTCTTCATCATTTTGTAAGGAAAAGGTATTATTTCCTCGCCTATAGTACATGGCTTGAGCTGCCTCTGTCAGTTCCCTAGGCAAGTTCGTCAAAAACCATGGATGGCTCTTGATTTCTTTAATTGTGATCCTCTGTACAAATATGCAGAGTTTAGAACAGCAAGTATCCTATTACAGAAGAACTCACAAGGAAGTGTGTGAAAATAAAAACAGGACACTCTATTAATAACAAATAATTAACAATAATAGTAAATGATAAAATGATATAAGACAAAATTCATAAATCTCCAAAGGCACCATTACTGATGTGAACACCACTTAGAATTAGATACATATTCTGAAAATTCCACAGGAGACACGCACTACATAACTTCAAAGAAAGATTTTTCAATTTTGTGAACCATTAAATTATGAGAAATTTTGCATTTGGCAACCAACCAGATTATATAACAGGTGTAAAGGGAGAAGAGAAGAAAAAAGGACTTAAAGCACAGAAGATTATATATTCCATCTAATAACTAATATGGAAGCAAAAATAAATAAAGAGGTTCTCCACAGCAACCATGGTTATAGCATATCAACATATATACCTACTACCTACGGGTGTAAACGTTTAAGTTTAACAGCTACTGTCGAAAGGCACAACACTAATTGATCAACACTCTTGCAATCAGTTGAGATCCAGATTGCTTGAATGCAGGCTTCAAAATTATATTAAGCAGGCACAATTATGAACAAATAATTCAATATAGAACCCAAGGAAACTGAGGATTTAAGTTCTCAAGGCACCACAGGAAAACATAACTGCTTAACAGAATATAAGTGAATAGCAAAAACCAATGAAAGAATGTAAATGGGCCACAATAATTGCAAAATCAAATTCACCCAGTCTTAAAAATTTCCCTTTCTTACTTGAAAAGGATGATAACCTCGTTTCCACAGTTGAAGGCAACAAGTCTTGACTCATGACACACCATACAACTACTACTCTAATCATCTCCCATAACAAGTAACAGCAACCATGTGCATGCCTAAATGGCCTCTTCTTTTGGATAAAACTTTCTTGCTTTACATTACATTACTTCTGTGAATTATATAATGTGAAAATAACATATACAAAAGTGTTGCAGAAAACGCATAAACACTTAAATGAACAGAAAAAAGAATACCACCACCAATAACAATCATGTAATAAAATTAGGAAGTAAGAGGGTAGATAGTTTCTCCAATGCATTTGATACTCATATTTGATGTCATCATGGAAAAGTTCTTAAACTTGTAGATTAAATTACTTGGGCAGAACAGCAATAGAGGGAACAGAAATCTACAAAGATCATCTATTTTGCAAACACACAACAAAATACCAACAAAATGTATCTCAATGCTATCATTTTCTTCATGCTGTCAATTCTTAATATTTTTACGGAAGTTCAGCCACATACCCTGGAAGGGTTTGCAACAAATATGCGAGAAAGGAGATGTCTGCAATCTTGAGATATGTGGACATAGTCAGGGATCTTGTATTGAACAGCCATTATTCTCTGCAGAACAACAGGGAAACTATAGATGCTGAAAATAGAAAATTTTCTGAATGGAAGGGAGATAAAAGGAGAGAACAAGTTACATTGATAGTTTTTCTGAAATTCTTTGGGTCCTCTTGATCTTCAAATGGGTATGCTCCAACAAGCATAACATACAGAGTCACTCCACAGGACCATACATCTGCCATCTGAACATCAGAGTAAAAGTTGAACCAAGATTGTGAGTGAAATGAATCCATTCATGTTCTTTGTTCATAACTCTTCCAGCTGTGCCAATCATAAGTTCAAAGTCTATATTCTTTCCAGGACAATTCATAACTCTTCCAGCAGTGCCAATCATAAGTTCAAAATCCATGTTCTTTCCATGAAAGAAATAGGATATAACCGCTTGCCTTTCTAAATTTTTCAAATGCAGAGAAAAATAGGTGTTGTAGTAATTAAATTCATAAACAGATCACAAAGAGGCCAAAATTCTTATTGATCAAAATTGATGTGGTCTGCCATTTATATTGATCAAAATATCTCACTCATGATACACTAAGTGAACAACCAAAATGCAACTTTACATGAACTCAGGCATTGCTACATGTAACATGGTGAAAATTAACGTAAACAAAATCCTAATTAATCATGCCTTGTGTCTGTGACCTATGTTCAGAACTCTATGAGTAACTGTCTTTTTGAAATATTTCCTTCAATTTAGTGATATAAAACAATCTAAGTTACCTTGCCGTCGTATTCTCTCCTAGAAAGAACCTCTGGGGCAATATATGCTGGAGTGCCAACTGTGGATTTGGGTCTTGAATGCAGCAATGATGACTACACAAACAACAATTAGAAGAAAATGAAAATTCCACATTTAACTCTTAAGAGATCAAAAAGTACCAATTAGCTTTTATTTTGAAACCTTAGAATAACCAAAGTCACAGATTTTCAGTCGTGGTGCTGGGCTTCCGTCCAGCAAGGTATTTTCTAGCTTCAAATCTCTATGGCAAATTTGCTGCAAAATATCAAAATAAAAAAAAAATAAGCAAAAGATGGATTTCTCTAGCAATTAAAAAGCACAAAGTCGTAAATTGAATTTACCAGAGCATGGCAGTAACTGACTCCTGAAATAAGCTGTTGAAAAAAGTATCTAGCCTGGAAAAGAGTCAAAAGGCAAATTTAGCAGACACTCAAAACAAAACAAGAATCCAGACTAACTTCAGTCTCCTTTGTTTTATTCCAATTATTTTCCCTCCCAATTAATACAAAACTAATTGTAATTAATGCAACCCAATCCTGAAAATTGAAGCTAAGAAAAGAGACAGAAAAAACCTCATCTTCACTGAATCTTCCAGCATTGCAGATTCGCTCAAAGAGCTCTCCTCCTGCAGCATATTCCATAACAATGGCGAGATGGGTTGGTGTCAAAACCACCTGCATAAAAAATAAAAAAAATAAAAAAAATAAAAAAAAAACCTCCTTTTACATCAAAGAACAAAAATTAATGCTCTTGCAACAAACACCCACCAAATAATTGGAAAAGAAAATTATACATATAAAAAAAAAAAAAAAAACTTCAAACCAATAAAATGAAAATGAAAACTTGTAAGTGTTAACAACTAACCTCCTTGAAACGAATTATGTTTGGGTGGATAAGCGATCTGTGATTTATGATTTCCCTTGCCACATTCTCATCAATCTGAATCCAAATAGAGAATACGTAAGATTATTGTAACAACAAATTCCTTACCATTTTTTAAAGTCACTAGAAAAAATCTAAATTCTGCCACTGGTAATTCTTCTTGCCCAAAATCTTTTCTTTTTCCCTATGCATCACATTTCCAGAGAACATATAAATAAATTAAATATTTATTAATGATAATATATAAAAAAAACCTTGTGGCCGCGCTCGATGTACTTCATAGCGACGAGCTCTTTGGTCTCCTTGTTCCTCATGAGCCTGGCCACTCCAAAATTCCCCGATCCTATATCCTTCACAAGCTCGTACTTGTCCATTTTTTTTCTCTTACTTCCCACAGCTAACAATTAAAATAAAAACCCTTAATTAAGCTCCAATTAAACCCGCTAATCAATCCGAATTCAACTACAATTCATATCTCCAGCCTCAAAAACCGTAGAAAGGCAAGAACTTGACAATAACAATTTAATCAAAAAAGGGATTTGCAGAGAGAATGATGGGAATCTAGGGTAATTAAGAGAGATTTAAGCTAGAAAAGGGAGTGGTAGTTATGGGTTTGAAGAGATTTGAAGGGAAGTAATGAATCTGTGAAACTTGAAGAGAAAGGAAAGAATCAAACTGTGAATATTATGAGGAGAGAATCTAAAAACTGTAGCTTTGGGTGTTCACACAGAGAGAGAGAGAGAGAGAGAGAGAGAGAGAGATTGTGTCCTTTTGCACAGAGAGGCTGAGAGAGAGAGAGAGAGAGAGAAGAGAGAGAGAATGTGCTCAATTTGAAGAGAGAGAGGAATGATGGAATATCTCACTGTTTCCCTTATGGGAATAAATATATAGTGTGGGATGGCTCAACTTCCTTATAGTGGGGTTGCTTTCATCTTTTCGAATTTCTCCTTTATTTATGACATCATCATGAGAGAGAATTCAGAATAGGCGTAAATATGGTTTTTCTCTATTTTGGAGAAGTATTAAAATGATTTCTCTTAATTCAAATAATTTCATAAAATTTTTTTAGAATTTTAATTAAATTTTACGTGTTATATATTTGATTTAAAAATTTTCATTTTAATTTTAATTTCAAAAATATTATTAATTTAAATATATTTTATAAATATATGAAAAAACATGTTACAATAAAATTTATCATAATAATTATATTAAAATAAAAATATAATTATTATTTAAAGAAATTCTAAACAAATATTACATATTTTGTTTTAAATATTACATATGAGTTGATATAACTTCCTTCACACTGAAGCGTTAATATTTTGAGTGTAAAATTTATGAACAAATATATCTATCATTAGTTCGACATTTAAAGTAAGATAAGTTATGATATCGTATAAAGTAAATAGATATAATATAATTCTATCCTAAAATGTTATGACCTAATTTTTTGGGCCGGACAAACACTAAGACTTTGGTCAGCATAAGACGTCGAAACTCGTAATAAGTCTAACTATTTCTAATCTATTCACAAAGCCCATTAAGGTAACCCAAATTAGACTATCCAAAGAAGGGCATTAACTCACATAACCTGTAAATAAATAATATCAATAATATGGGTAGCTCGACTCACCCTCATAATCTTCAAATCACAATATCAACATTTGAGTGCTCAGCTCCATTCATTATTAATAATAATCATCTTATACATTCATTTAATTTTACATAATTAATTTTATAACTCTAAAACTAAGTTATTACAATTCAAATAAAAATACAACTTTTAGTCCATACAAAGTTTTAGCTTTAAATAAAAGACAAAAAAAGTAAATTAAAATATTTTCTGTTTAAGCTTGGGAATAAAGCAAGTAGGTTAATTACAAATAAAGCCACCAATCACCTGAGGAAAAATAGTTGAACAGGAGTGAGCATTCGACTTAGAGTAAGATATCAATTTTAAATCTAATGCATTGCTATATATGAATTACAACACATTCACATAGTTCAAATAATTTAACCAATATTTGCATAAAAAATAATTTGGATAAATCATGTACCCATGTGCCACATCAATACATATATTGAAGTTGATCCCCTATGCAGCTTTCTTAATCCAATACCTGCTAGCGAGGTCAACTAAAGCAGGACTTTCGCTTAATAATCCAAGTGCGGGGATTAGTGAAATTAATTTAAAGCCATGCTCGCTCCAACTTATTCATATATAAGAATCGGGTCCCAGTGAGTCAAGCTCCAACTGTGACTACCTGTCCTACCCATATCTATATCCACACCATACTCACGCCAACACACACATATACAGCTCCAAGTTATCTTAAGGCGACATCTACAAACAACTTCAATAACATATATACCAAATGAGCGTGTCTAGCATTTTACTAATTATATACATACATATAAGTGAATGCATGAGCATGCTTTAAATATAAATTACTAATATTAAAATTACAAATAAAATTAATATCAAACTCATAAATTATCCAAGTGTTACTGGGGCAGCTGAGAAAAAGGGGAAGCTTGACTCGAATCACTTAAATAATTAATTCAGAAAATTTATCAATGATAATCAAAACAAATAACTAAAGAGTCAAAAACACCCTAAATTTATATCTAAAATATGATATAGAGTTTTTCTTATACCCAGGACCTACCCAATCTGCAAAATAACTTAACTAACACTTCTCAATCTAAAAGACCTCAGGCCCACAACACAACAACAACATAATACCCCTTCTAGACCTGTCAAATCAGTCAATTTTCACATAAATAAGTAATTCAACTATTTAGTTTAAAATTAATATTTTGCTAAAAACTATCCAAATTAACCCCAAAAATTTTATAATTATTTCCTGCAATCCTTAACAATGTCATTCTACTATTACAATTGGAATCATAATTTTCTAACTACCCATAAATATTTTATAAATTTTTATTCTAAACTCAATATCAGGTAAAAAGGAGAATTCGGAGTTTAGGTTTACTTTTACCAATTCTGACACCTGAAATGCGTATGGGGCGTCTGAAAATGATGAGAAGCACTATAATATTGACCTACTTCTGAAATGAGTCTGACAACCAGAGTGTTCGGCTCAAAATTATGATCCCGGTCGCTAGTAGAATTTTTTTGAAATGAAAATATCTACGTAAAGCCCATAATATTAGGAGTTAAAATATAATTTTTATTTAATTAAAAATACTTATTAAAGACCTGAAAAATCATTGGTAAGTTTATGGGACCCATCAAGTTTTTTATTAGAAAATTTTCAAATTGGTGTCATTATAAAGCTCTCGACGTGTAGATCGCACTGGTGATCTCGAATTTTTAGTAGGATCTACGGTTTGAGAGAAATCTAGCTCGGAAGTCCCAAGGGGCTAAAGATTCGAGGGCTTGATTCGCACAAACCGCTTAATGAAAATTCGTGAAATCAGCGTATATGAGAAGCTTGTGAAGTGTCGAACAAAAATAAAATAAGATCCGATCCAAATTGGTTGTCGGAATCGCCAAAAACGAAGAGAAGCTCAAAAGTTGCACACTCGCAAGGGGAGGTTTGGAGCATGATTTTTCGTTGGAAAAAGGACTGCCAGTGGCGGGAAAAGGGACTAGAGTGTTGCACCGGCGAGGGAGAAAGGCTGGGGAGTGGTGGCTGGCAGTGGTGGGAAGAGAGGAGAGAGAAAAGAGGGAGAGAAGAGAGAGAGTCAAGGCGGCTCGAAAGAGGAGGAGAAGAAAAGAAAAGAAGATTGGTCCGATTTGGTCAGTTCTATCTGGACTGGTTCGATTCAAAATATCTAAAATTTAATTTTTATTTTATCTTGGGACCTAAAATGAGACTAAAAAATTTTGAAAAAATTATTAGAAACTCAAAAAATTTTATGGAGTCCAAAAATATTTTCAAACTTACTATGTGGTTTTTAAATTAATTTTTAAAAATAATTGAAATTAATTACCTTTAAAAATAAAAACTCAATTTTAAAAATTTAAATTAAAATACCATCATATTTAATATATTAAAATATCAAAATTTATACAGAAAATAATTATTTAAAAATTCTAAATATTACATAAAAGTTTTGATATATAGTTTAAATACCTTATTTTAGAGACAATGCTTTTATAATATCATCATAAATAAATAAAATAAAAATTATAAAATAATTTTCGCTTATTTTTATTAAAAGCATTCCTCTGAATTCAAATAAGAGAAAAAAAAAAAAACCATTTTCAATAGTCACTACCTATAAAATTACAAAATTAAATTTTCATTACAAATTAGATCTAATGTCTTATATTATATCCTATTTTAATTTCAATTTGAAATTATTATTTTATAAAATATTTTTAAAAAATATATATAATTATGATGAAAATATTAAATTTAGAAAAAAAAATAATGATGGAGTGCGTTATGGGTTCATCATAACAACAACCCCATTGAAGACCAGGAGGTGTACTTTAATCATAAAGTGGTTCAGAATGCATTGAATTCTCTCTCCTTTTAATGGTATATGTATCCAAAACTTATTCCTTCTCTTTTTGGGCACTGATAGTAAATAATAATCATAATAATAAGACAAAACCTATTTCCATTATTAATATCTTGATTTTAGATTGCACGATTGATTGATTTTTTTTTCTTCCTCTTAAATGTTGTCTTATTGATCTCATAAATGTCTAAATTTTAAAATTTTAAAAATAATATTTACTAAATTTAATTAAATGATAAATAATTATTAACAAATTATAAATATTCTAAATATACTAATGCACCATATACTTAAAAAATTTAGTTATTCCATAATGTGATGTGCCCTATTTTCATTGTGAGAGGGGTGAGCACTTAATAAAATCTCATAATTGTTAATTTATTAATATTATAATTATTAATAAATTTATATATTTGAATTTAATAAAAATAAATTAAAAGAAAAACTTACAATGGTATGAATGGTAAAATATTTCTCTTTTCATTTTTTGTATAATTGTGTCTTTTTGTTCTATAAATATTGTTTTTATATTTTTGTGAGAAAATGTTTATTAATTTTAAATTATTTTTATTAATTTTATTGAATAAATGAACTTTTTAAAAATATTATAATAAATTTGATGGACAATTTTATTAAAAATATGTTGAGATATTGAAGATATTTTGTATAGTGTTTTAAGAGATTTTTTTATTATATAAAAATAAATTAAAATTTTTTATATTAATATTATTAATTATAGATATTATATCATTATTTTATTGATTAAATGTTATTTTTATAAAAAAAACCCACCATAAGGATTATATTTTTTTTCCAAACTATTTATGTTAAAAATAATTTTTTTTCTGTCTACAGAATTTTATAAATATACATATGATAAAATAATGAATGGAATTGATGAAAAGTAAATGAAAAAATTATGATAATTTTAATAGAATTTTTGTTTTTATATAACTCAAATAGCTGATAACAAGCTCTAAAAGTCTGCACGGTGTTGTGGATATTTTTTTATTTATTTTTTAATATGATCAATAAATAAAAAAAATATTTATACTAAAAATATATTCAATTTTAATTTATAATAACATATAACTATTATACTTATAAATTATAAATAAAATTATTTTTTTAATAATTATTAAAATCATTTAATCAATTTAAAAATAAATAAATTATTAGTTACTTATAAATTAATTTTACATATTTAATTAGGAGTGAATAATATTCGATTTGAATTGAATAAACCGAACTAAATCGCCTCAATTCAGTAATTCAATTCGATTTTTAAAATAATTTAGTTCGATTTGATTTTACATTTTAAGAATTTTGATTATTTTGATTTAGTTAGATTTTGAAGAGAAAAAAATTAATTGAATAGAACTGAACTAAATTACTTTATTTATTTTTAAATTGATTTATTTTTATAGAGAATTTATGAATTATATATAATTTTATGTATATAAATTGTTTAATTTGATTGATTAATGGTTATTAGGTTCAAACAAAGATCAAAATCAGACCAAATAACTTGAAAATAAATCTAAATTAAAAAATCAATTAAAACTCAAAAACTGATCAGTTTGAATCGAACCAAACCGAAATAGAGCAGTTTACTTCAATTCATTTTTTATTCATTTCAGTTTGATTCGATTTCTAAAATATGATAATTCTGTTTTAATAATTCGGTTCAGTTCAGTTCAAATTAAATGCTCAGTTTAATATTTAATATACTGAATAACTCTAAATAAATATTATGAAAAACTTTATAGATATTATTTTTTTTACATAATAATATTTATATTACTATTTTAAAAAGATAGTGTAAGTAATATTAGTAAAATAGATTAACAATATAATATAGAATTCTGATATTTCATTTATATAATATTTATGTATAAAGTGAAAGTCATTATATCACAAAATAAAATTATCAATAATAATAATTAATGTAAATTTAATAATAAGATAAAATAATAAAAAAATTAAAATAATAATAACAACAAATAGGAAAAAGAAAAATTAATTTAAATTTATGTGCTTTAAAAATCAAAAGAATAAAATAAAATTATCAATAATAATAATAATAATTAATGTAAATTTAATAATGAAATAAAATAATAAAAAAATTAATATGATAATAAAAAAAATTAATTTGAATTTATGTGCTTTAAAAAGTAAAAAGATAAAATTATTTTTTACTGTTCTTTAAAAACAATAAAAAGATTGTTTGTTTTAGTTATATATATATATATATATATATATATATATATATATATATATATATATATATATATAACAATGTCTTCTTGAAATTAGGAATATTAAGGAGGCATGATGCATGTGACGTTATGGCCATGCATGCATGCGAGAGGCTGCTGCAAACGCCTGCAATTTCAGTCCACTAATCCATCAACCACCTAATCCATTTTGTTTTCTTGTGTAACAAAAAAAAAAAAAACCCACAAATTAAAGTTTAATTACACTATTATATTTATTATCCAGAAATTTCATCAATTTAATAAAAAATTTAAAAAAATTAAAAAATATAAATTTTTAATTTTTATATTTAAATTAAAAAACCTGAAAATTTAATTTTAAAATTAAATTTATTGATTTTTTTATTTAGATTAAGAAATCAATAAATTTAGTTTGTAAAATTTAATTTTTGAGTTAAATTGAGATTAACTAAAATTTATAGATAAATTTAAATATAAAATTAAAAATAAAATAAATTAAAATTTTCTAATAAATATATAGGTTAAATTAAATAATTTATAAAAAAATTTATTTTATTTTTTTAATATAAATAACTCATAACCTGCTACATGCAAACTATTTAAATTTAGTCCCGTGATAAATTCATGTTATCCTATATTCAAATTTAGGGATAATATTTAATATAAAAATTATATTTAAAAAATATTTATCTTAACTTATAAGTTAATTTAAATTTATAAAAATTTAAAATTTTAAGTAATTATAAATTTAATTAAACTAATTAAAAAAAATAAAATTAATAAGAGATAATTATTATCTTAATAAATTTTGATCATTCTTTAATATTGTTTAAATACTTAAATTCTTAATAAATTTAAGAAAATTATATTAATTTTTTATCTCATTAATATTTTACCATTTTGAGGGGTAAGTTAATTTTAGAGGATTAGGCTAATAACTAAACTTTTTTAAAGTTAAAAATTTATAAGAGTAATATAATTATTTTCAATCGAATATAAAAAATAAATTTAAGATATTTTGTATATATGTTAATGTTATTTTAAATATCATCATAAAAAATATTATTATATATTTAAATTTTTATAATTAAAATATATTATAATTTATTTAAAAAGTAAATTTAAATAAGATGTAATTGACATAATATTTTTTAACGATAATTTAATAATTACGTTAAATTATTTTTTTCTTTTACTTGAAATTAATTTGGTACATTATTTTACTAAAGTATTAAAATACTTTTAATTTATAAATAATAATTATCATTATTATTGTATTTATGTATATATGTTTGTTTGCATTGTAAATAATAATTCTTTTAACAAAATAAATCAATGTGATAAGAATTTTTGAATTCTTTTTTAGATTAATTTTCCATTTCTTTTACCATTGCCCCTCAACTTTCGGTTGACTGATTGTTCTTAATTTCCTCATGGACTGAATAGAATAATTTTCTGTGAATGATTAAAAAAAATAATGTCTCTATCAAAATAAAAGCAAGAACTGTTGTTAGTCAAGTTTAGTCCACAGGCTCATCATTCAAGCATCTTCTCCCCGTGAGTATTTTATTTTATTTTTTATTATTTTAATATTAATTTAAGATTCTTAATTTAATGTTGATCTTGAATTTCCTAATAATAAGTTTCATAAGTTTTTTTTTTTTTTTTATAGTTTTCTTTATTTTATTGTGATGAGTTGAATATTTGCTTAATTATATAAACATGTCGAGTTTCATTGATTATTTTAATTTGTTATTTATTAATAAATTTTAATTTAATAATATTAAAATCGTGTGTAAAATTGATTATATAAAAAATATATTTGACTTTATTATTTATTATTTCACAACAAAAAAAGCCCATAACGTATTTAGATTGATAGACAAATTTTTATGTTTGCATTTTGTTAATTTTTTATTAAATTCATTATTCAAAAGATATTAGTTTAAAATATTATATTAAATTAATAATTTAATAATTATTTTTTTTATTTTAGGACGTATAATATTAATTATTTAAGACTTTATTTGATTTATGAAAAATATATATAAAATATTTTTCATAAAATTATTTTTTACGAAATAATTTTTTATAATAATATTTTTTTATTATTTATTTATAATATTAAACTGATAATATATATTTATATCGTGTATGTATAAATATTTTCATATCTTAATAAAATTATTAAAATTTAAAATTAATTTTATTTTTTAAAAGATAAAGCCACTTTCTTTAAAAATAATTAATTTTTATTTTAATTAAAAAAATATTTTTTAAGTTTATCAAGGTTTAAAGAATATGAAAAAAAATAAATATTTTTTTTATAAAAGAGACAAATCTAAATAATAAATCTCCACATTTAATATAATCTTTTTAGCCACATATTGTTAAATAAAAAAATAACCATGAATCTATCTTCTATGATATTTTCTGGTAGAAACGCGTCTTTTGGTATAATTCCATTGCAAATTGTCCACGATAGTGTGTGTCATTATCAGGACATACCATCAATTTTAGATAGGGTTATCTTCGTAAGGTTTAAGTTGATTATTTGAAAAGTAAATATTTTTTTTTTTATAAATTATTTTCCTTTTGCGCACTTTAAATGTATGGGGTATAATTACTATTAAATTAAGGTTTTTTTTACTAAATAAATATAAATATTTATTTTAGTTATTTATCTAAAATTTTTAATTTTAGATAATTTAATCATAATTTATAAAATTAAAAAATTATTATTTAAAATTTAAAAATTAATTTAGAAATTGGAGGAAAGCCTTCTTATAATTTCGTCTCTATGGATGCTCGAGCCCCAAAACTGCCAAGTCTTCAAGAAAGCATCTGCAAGCCTTGAGGTCTCAACATTTTTAAATCTTGATGGATTGCCAGACAGCTTAGGGGATTTAGAATTTCTGAATCTGCTTTACGCACAAGGAAGTGGAACTACAACATTACCATCCTCCATCAATCAATTTAAAAAATTGGAATATTAATTTAAAGTATTGTGGATGTGAAGGTTTGACAATATTGCCTCCTTTGGGAGGTTTTGTCCCTTTTATAGTGTATTGATCTAATGGACTCCGCAGCTGTGGTACATTAATTTACTTTTCATTTTTAAAGATAAGCTTCCACGGTTGGATTGAATTTCCTGTTACTGTTTTTTACAGGAGGATGCAAATTCAAGCTTGAATAATTGCAAATATGTACATCAAGGTTCTATAATATTCATTGAGAATTTTGGTACTCACATTCTAGAGAAAGAATTAACTATGTCAGACTTGGATCTATTGCATAATTTGGGAGTTCTTTCATTCTCTCTTTTATGGATTCATCTCTTTATTCTCTCTATGAACTATTTATGTCCATTAAGCGAAGGCCTGTGCAAATTAAATTCAGTTTCACCAAAATCCATGGGCCGTTATTTCAGTTCAAGGTTGGTTTAGCCTTGTGTTACATTCCACGCCCAAAATCCATGAAAAACCCAAGATCAGCAAGTGTTAGTCGGGCCGATTAGGTAAAAAGGGCGGATCATCATGGTAAAAATTATTATTTTTTTAATTTTTTTTATAGGAGCTCCAAATTGTAACACCAAGCGAATGCTGTGCCTTTAATCATTCAATTAAGCCAAGCTAGGCTTTTTAAATTTCTTTACTTTCTTTATTTCAGCGAATTTGCAGTTTACGTATGCTGCAAATCTAAGCATAAGATGATTCAAATATTCTCACAATTAAAAAAAATTAACATTTTATGTTTATCATTTAAACAGCTTCATCTTCTATTTTAATCATCAATGAAATTATAATTATTTGTTTAATTTTGAATCAATTAATGAAATACTAATAATTGTATAGAATAAAGATATGGAAATATAACTTCAAAATTAATAATAAAAAAAAAAGAATAAAAAGCAAGATAAAAATAGAAAGAAAAATTATAATTTTGAGAAAAAAAATTGCATGTGTCTAAATCCAAGACAAAATTCAACAATTCAAGAACACCAAAAATCCAAGACCTAGCAAATCCAACAACCAAAATTCAAAATACGTCAAAAAAAAATTCAAAATCATCTGTCTAAGACAAATCAAAAATTCAAAATCATCAAGCCAAGTCCTTATAGCGATTTGGGGTTATGTTTTTATTTTAAAATTTTATTAAATATAATAAATAAATAAATTTTTAACATTTAAAATAAAAAAATATTTTATTAATAAAATTAGAAAGTTATTATTTTAATTTTTTATTTAAAAAATTCAACCTATTTGAACTTAAACAGAAAGTTATGAATTATTTAAAAGAAAAAAAAAATAAAATCAAACATAATTATATAAAAATTTAATTAAAATTTTATTACCAAATAATTATTCTAAATAAAGTCCTAGAGTTTTTTTTTTTTTTAAAAAAAAGATAGCTTTCAATTTTATATTATTGTCAGCTTTCAATTTTATATTATTGTCATTCATTCAAATCCTCCAAATTTGCAGTTTTAAGTCAAAACAATTCATTTCCCTATCAAAACAATCACATATCAAATTTTCTTTTTCCCTATCATTATCTATGTCCTCAATTTGTATAAACTAATTCATTTCAAAAAAATTAATTTTCTATATGCTAATTTGCTGACTCCAGCCAATTCTTGTTCTAGTAAGGGCCACAATGCTGAAATCTAGGGTTTCCTTGTCCATTACACCGAGGGTCTCCACAGCAGAATTCTTGTTTTCCTTGTCTATGAAATGGATTATAACAGACTCTGCCGAAGTCCTTATAAACGCCGATGGGATATCTGATCGCCGGTGAATAACTTCCAAATCGTCGATAACCGAAGGCATAAAAAGGCGATTTGACTGGATAGAAATCGACACTTGCTGGATCTGATGGAGGAGGAGAGACCGTTTTGAGAGACTTTGGAGTGGAGAGAATGGCTCTAATCTTCGCACCAGGACAGCATCGATCATATTCTTCAATGAGAAGCGCCAATTCCTCATCGGATTTGATAGAAATTAACATCTCCAAATTTCCATTCGGCAACTGACACTTCAATTGCATAGAATATCCACAAAATTCTTCAAGCTTAATTATCAGCTCTGCAACAATCAACTACGGTCAGTTGCTTTAAAAAAAAAAAAGAAATACAAAATTCCCCTAATATTCAAAGAAATTAAATGAATCAATAACCGATGAGCAAACCTGTAAAGGATATAGAACGATCGACGGCTAGAATTCTGGTAAGACCACCAATGTAACGAAGCTTTCCATCAACCGGTCGTGGAAGAATCTTACCACCATAGCTACAAAGAAACTTGATAGTATCTGCACTTCTCTTTGGTTCACTGTCGCACATCATGTTTCTCTTAAGAGTGTAATTCTGTAAAGGAAAAGGAAGTCTCGAGTTCGATTGGAAAAGAAGATACACCGAAGAGAAAATTCTGGCAAGGGATGGAAGGGTTATTGAAACTGAAGAGGAGAGGATGGCTTGTGTTTCAAACCGCAAGGAATGTAAAATTGCGGGGTATAAATAGGGAAATAGAGGTGGATAAGGTGGTAGAGCGACACCAAATACGGAATCCGCACGCAATGGGAGTTGGAGGATAAAATATTTGGTTAAGTATATTACGTTTTAAAAAAAATTATTTTTATATGAAAAATTAATTTTTTTTTCATTTAAAATATGAT
Source organism: Hevea brasiliensis (assembly GCF_030052815.1). Lineage (NCBI taxonomy): Eukaryota > Viridiplantae > Streptophyta > Magnoliopsida > Malpighiales > Euphorbiaceae > Hevea > Hevea brasiliensis. The sequence continues at coordinate 9,065,874 of NC_079506.1, forward strand.
AATTAATTAAAATAGATTAATTGAATAACACTAATCAGATCCCGGGTAATTATCACATGCAGTTGCTTAATTTTATAAGTATCTTTATAAAAATTACTTAACTTTATTTTATTTTTTTTGTAAAACACATTAAACTTCAATTTGATTTTATAAAAGTCATGTGATTGAAAATTAAAGATTTTAAAGGGAATATTTAGTTCACCTATTGAGTGCAACTGGTAACTGATAGACACCCAAACAGGTGAATTAGAGTGAGTGTTTGATAAATTTAAAAAAATAAAGCTGGTAGTTGATGAGTAGTAAATATGATACTCATTAGCTGTAGTTTGTATTAGCTTTATTTTCAGAGTTTTTGCTCATTTAATTTTATTTTTTATTTGACCATATTATCCCTTTTTATTTAACTTAAAAATTAATATTATTAATATTTTTATATTTTTTATTTATAATTTTAACATTTTAAATAACACATTTCAATTTTGTTAAAATATTTTTTATTAATAACATAAAATATAAAATATTTATTTATATCTAAAAACTTAAATTAATTATAAGCTTTTTCTTTATCAACAATAATAATTACTTTATTATTTTATCTATATTTTAAAATTATTTAATTACTTTTTAAAAAAATTAATTATTTTTTATTTCAATAATAAAATAAATGATATAATATAATAGATTAATAATTATATATTTATTTTAATAATTTTATATTTAATTTAATAATAAAATAAATAATATAATAAAATAAATTTATAATTTTATATTTATTTTAATAATAAAATAAATTATATAATATATACCCTTATTAGTTATTTAACATATCAACAGCAACAGCTAAATATAATTTTACCAAATACTTAAAATAAATCACTTATCATCAACTATCGGCTATCAACTATCAGCTAACAGTAGCAACTTTTAACTAGCGATTATCCTGTTAGCTATTTTATAAATAAAATTATCTTATTTATGAGTTTATTGAAAAAAAAAAAAAAAAATAGGACACATATAATACCCCTCACCGTCAAATTGCTCCCTTTTTCTATCTCTTCTTCATCAAAAAACCACTAATTAGGTAATTTTAATTATAAAATAGTTGATGGATTAACTGATTAACCCAAAAATTTTTAATTTTAAGTTTAAATCATTTTTATAAAATCAAATTAAATTTCAATGAATTTTATAAAAAAAATTTAAAATTTAATTATTTTTATAAAAATACTCATAAATAAAATTAAATAATTACATGTAATAATTATCCCTTAACCCCGAATTCCAAGACACAAACCCAGCCCAAAAACATCAACAACACAAAATCTAGCAAATCAAGAAAACCAAAAATCCTAAACCTAGCAAATCCAGTAATTAAAACTCAAAATACATCAAAAAAATTCAAAATCATCAAGCCAAGTCCTTCACAGCGATGTGGGGTTATGTTCTTTTTTTTTTTCATTTTAAATTTTTATTAAATAGAATAAATAATTTTTAATATTTAAAATAAAAAATATTTTATTAATAAAATTAGAAAAATTATTATTTTAATTTTTTATAAAAAATTAGACATATTTAAACTTAAACAGAAAGTTATGAATTAATTACAAAAAAAAATTAAAAATTATACTTATTTAGACGTAAACTAAAAATTTAAGAGCAAAATTTAGTTTTTTTTTTTAATGGATATTGTACTAAATTTGTTTAATTTTTTTATGGATATTGTAGAGTCAGAATAAAAGCTAATGGTTTTCACTGATCTAATTGATGGAAAGTGGCATACGAATTTTGAATGGTGGCCAGAAGAATTGATTTTTATCACTAACGGTGATCATGATATGCAACAGTGACCTGATGGACAAAGCGATGACATAATGGCAAATTAGGCAATCAAAAATTAAATAATTAAATTTAATCATCAGACCTCTCTAATATATCCTGTATTAGTGAGATTTGATAATCGGATTTTAGTCTAACAATACATATTAAGTTTTTTTTAATACTATTATCAATAAATTTTTACTTATAAAAAAAATTAAATCATTAAAACAGCTGTGGCCACGGTCAAAATGGATGTAGAAACAGCAGCTCCATTTAATTTATTATTATTTGGCTATTTATTTTCATCACCTCTAATGGATTGTTTGATTGTTTTGCTTTGTAATTTATATATTTTGACGAGGGATAGAGAGATAGAATAAGAGAAATAACAATGGAGAGAGAGGCAAGAGAGAGATGAGAGATGAATCAAATTAAAAAAAAATAAAATGAAAAAATAATATGGCATGTAATATAATAATCTAAGTGTAAAAAGTTAAAATCTCCAAATTGATTTTTAAATTTTGGATACAATTTTTTTCAATTTTTAAAGTTGTGATTAAATTTTCTAAAATTAAAAGTTTTGTATATGGTAAAGGGATCAAGCTTATCTAGGAATAAAATTATATTTTACCTTCATTTGATTTATTGTAGGCTCAACTTACACGTGAACCTACTTTTTGAATACGCTGAAAGTACTAAAAAATAATACTTCATATAGAAATAAATTCAGTTAATTTCTTGATTTAAGATGATGGATGTCATTTTCTTTGTGAGTTAAGAAGTATAAATACTGAGCGTATTCAATAATTTCTCAAAAATTTATGATATTTAAGAATTGTTGCAGATTCTACATTTTATTTTTTAATTATAAAACTTTAAATATTTATCATAAATTAGCTTTTAATATTTGAATTTGATCATATTTTTATGTTTGAATTTTAAATTTAATTATAATTTAATTTTTTTATTATTAAAATTTTAAATATTTCTCATAAGTTTATAGTTTCATAACTTTTAATAATATAAAATTTCAAATTTTTTTATCTTTAATAAAAAAATTATCAATGTGCCTATATTATAGAAAACCTCCAAAATTTTTAATTCAATAATTTATCTATTTTTTAACAAAAAGTGATTAATAGAATAATAAAAATTAAAATTTGATGAAATTTATTAAATTATTTATTTATATTTAAAATTTTATAAAAATAATTCAATTGATTTTTTTTTGTCAACTCTCATGTTTAGAATGGCAAAATGCAATTCTTTTTAACTTTAAAAATAATTTCATTGTCAAAAAAAAAAATAAAATCAATTCTATATGCTAATTTGCTGACCCCAGCCAATTCTTGTTCCAGTAAGGGTCACAATGCTGAAATCTAGGGATTTCCTTGTCCATTACACCGAGGGTCTCCACAGCAGAATTCTTGTTTTCCTTGTCTATGAAATGGATTATAACAGACTCTGCCGAAGTCCTTATAAACGCCGATGGGATATCTGATCGCCGGTGAATAACTTCCAAATCGTCGATAACCGAAGGCATAAAAAGGCGATTTGACTGGATAGAAATCGACACTTGCAGGAGCTGATGGAGGAGGAGAGACCGTTTTGAGAGACTTTGGAGTGGAGAGAATGGCTCTAATCTTCGCACCAGGACAGCATCGATCATATTCTTCAATGAGAAGCGCCAATTCCTCATCGGATTTGATAGAAATTAACATCTCCAAATTTCCATTCGGCAACTGACACTTCAATTGCATAGAATATCCACAAAATTCTTCAAGCTTAATTATCAGCTCTGCAACAATCAACCACGGTCAGTTGCTTTAAAAAAAAAAAAGAAATACAAAATTCCCCTAATATTCAAAGAAATTAAATGAATCAATAACCGATGAACAAACCTGTAAAGGATATAGAACGATCGACGGCTAGAATTCTGGTAAGACCACCAATGTAACGAAGCTTTCCATCAACCGGTCGTGGAAGAATCTTACCACCATAGCTACAAAGAAACTTGATAGTATCTGCACTTCTCTTTGGTTCACTGTCGCTCACCATGTTTCTCTTAAGAGTGTAATTCTGTAAAGGAAAAGGAAGTCTCGAGTTCGATTGGAAAAGAAGATACACCGAAGAGAAAATTCTGGCAAGGGATGGAAGGGTTATTGAAACTGAAGAGGAGAGGATGGCTTGTGTTTCAAACCGCAAGGAATGTAAAATTGCGGGGTATAAATAGGGAAATAGAGTGACACTAAATACGGAATCCGCACGCAATGGGAGTTGGAGGATAAAATATTTGGTTAAGTATATCCCGTTATTAAAAAAAATTTATTTTTATATGAAAAATTAATTTTTTTCATTTAAAATATGAAAATTAATTAAAATAAATTAATTAGATTAAATTAAAATCTTGTAAAATTTTAGGTTTTATTGTAATTTGTGAATTGACGATGCATATATTGTATTTCACTATTCATATTTTTATCTTAAAAAATTCTATAAATATGATTTACTAACCAAAATTTACATAGAAATATGAAACATCATTTAACCTCTGTAATTTGGGAATTTAGCTAATTTTAATTTTTTTGTCTAAATTAATTATGAAATTTTAAATATAAATTAAATTTAATCTAAAAATTAAAATTTATGGACTAAACTTCTTAATATTTTGATTTATATCAAAAATTAAAAAGTTTAATTTCTTGATTTTGAGCCAAATTTCTTGATTTAACCCATAAATTAAGAAGTTTAATTTCCTTATTTTTTTAGTTAAATTTAATTAAAATTAAAAATTTTAAATAAATCTCTAAACACTAACATGAATACTATGTCATTAAACAATATAAATAAGAGAAGTAGTGTTTTGACCTTGGTCAAATAACTAAATGCTACTAATATAATTCATACAAAATCGAGTTAAAAATTTAGCAAAGCCAGCATGGAATCAGAGAATTAACATGGTAGTTAAAGATACAAAGTTTGGTAAAAAAGACAATATGGTCAAGAAGTCATGACAGATGACTAGGCCGAGCATCAGATGGATCGATTTGACTAGGCCAAGCATCATATAGCTCGGCCAGGCTCGAATCGAGCATAACCATGCATGAAGACATCCGAGCAATAGTAGGATTGGATGTTCGTCCAATTTACCCAACAACACCCAACCGAGAGTTAGTAAAAAAAGTTAACCATGGAGGCAGATTTGAGGCGGGAATGTTGGGATAGGAGCTGAGCATATCAAGATTCTCCTCACTAATTTGAACCATTCCCTAGCTGTCAATCTATAAATACTAAAAGCAAAGCTGAAATCAGGTATGTTTTACATTATTGAAATTCTCTATTGAACTCTTCTTTCTGTAACACCCCAAAAAATTTTAAATTTATGAGCATTTTTGGTATTTTAATTTTATTTAAATTTTAGGAATTTTTTTGAGATTTTTCGGATTTTAAAAATCGGGTTCGATTTTTCGAAAATATAAACTTTGATGAATTTTAAAAATTAATTTAAAGACCACGTGGCAAAACTAAAAATATATTTGGAGTCTACGTATTTTTCTGAGTTTTCTGAAATTTTTTCAGAATTTTTGGACCTCGTTTTCGGTCGCGAGGCAGAGTAAAAATTTAAAATTTTGTATTTAGAATCGAACCGGCCGAATCGAACCGGACCGGATCGGACAGGTCGAATCGGACCAGCTCCCTTCCCTTTTTCTTCCCCCGCGCGCGTCCCTTCCCCCTTCTCTCTTCCTCCCGTTTTCTCTCTCCTCCTGCCCCTGCCGCCGGCCAGCCACCTCCCCCTGCCACCCCACTGACCTACGGTAGCCACCTAGCCTCCCGGCCATGACCCAACGGCCGGAAATCGCGCGCGATTTCCCTCCCTCGTACGCGCGGCGTTTCGGCTTCCCCGGCCAAAATCCGGCTGATCCGGCCACCAATTGGACCGGGTCTTGTATCTAAAATCATCTACTCGGCGAGAGCTTTCCATAGACACCAAGAACGCCGAAATCCATTAAGCGGTTTGTCCAATTTTTGCTCGGGAAGTTTTTAGCCCATTTCGATTTTTGGGCTAGATTTCTCGAAAACCGTGAATCCCAAGAGAAAACCGAGAGTACCAGCACGCTCCACTCGTCGAGAGCTTCGCGGCGACATAAATTTCAAATTTTTTCGACACCGTTTTTCGGTGGGTCCCACGAAACTTTGCAGTGTTTTTCCGAGCATTTAATGAGCTTAGAAAATTCTGAAAAATTTATGTACTAACCCTCGTGTTATGGGCTTCGTGTAGGTATCCTCGATTCGCGGAAATTCGATAGTTGACCGAGTGCGAAATTAGGCGAACGGATTGCACTGGAAAAAGTCTCTGAATTGGACCGAGGTTTTGGCTAGCCCCCCATTGTCAGACATCCCGAGCGCGTTCCTGAAGTCGGAATTGGCAAAGGTAAACCCGAACCTTGCTTTTTCATAATTTTCTAGTGCTTAAATAGGATTAAAAATCCATAAAATATTCGTGGTAGCTTAGAAAATTATGATTCTTTTTGCAATAGCTTAGTAATATTGCTAAGGACCGCGGGGCAAAGTTTTAGAATTTTTAGAGCTTATTTGGGCAGTTTTTGCAAAAATGATCAATTATAGGGACTAAATTGAAATTTTACATGTTGTGATGGATGATTGATTTGGTGGGCCCAGGAGGGGCTGTGTGATGTGATTGAGTTGTGGACATATGGATTGTGAATATAGAAGTGTGTTTTGAGCCCTTTTGCAGGTTGGGTAGGTCCTAGGTATAGGGGAGACTCTGCCGGATTTTCGGCACGACTTAGGACGTATTGGTCTTTTTCTTTGTTTGTATTGAGTCAAATTTATTAAATGATTGTAATAAAATTGTCAGGTGAGCCGGGACAGCCTTCTTCCTCCGCCCAGCCGCCTCAGTGACCATCGTCAAGTCTGTGAGTAAAATATTAATTTTAATTGTAATTTCGATATTATTATATGTTCAAGCATGCCCATGCATCACTTATATGCATATATTTATGTAGTTAAACTCTAGGCACGATTTATGTTGCATTCATAACTGTTAGCGTGCCATGGATGTTGTTGTAGTAATTTAGAGCAGTGTGCGTACGTTGGCGTGCGTGTGATGTGGTGTGGACTATGGATAGGACGGGTAGACACGGCTTGAGATCTTCGCTGGGACCCGGTCCTTCGGGGTAGACACTGCTTGAGTTCTTCGCTGGGACCCCGATTTGGTTATTAAGTGGAAGTCCGAGCTGAGTTCTTCGCTGGCACCAGGTTGGATTTAAGAGAGCTGTATAGGGGATCAGCTCCCATATATTATGATTGATGTTACAGGGTGCGTGAGTGCTCCAAATTACCTTTTTGATGTTATGATGTGAAAATATTATTGATGTTGCATTTCACTCTACAGGGTGCATTAGTTTTAGATAGTTATAGAGATTATGGTTAAAATTGATATTTTACTCTCTGAGTCGAACGCTCACTCCTGTTCAATATTTTTTCCAGGCCACAGGAGGATATTTTTGAGGTTAACCTGCTTCCTTTCCTCGCAGGTTATTTATCAATATTTGTGTAATTTTATTTACTCCTAGAATTTCCGCATGTGTTAGAAATGTTTACTTGATTTGGGTCTGTAAACTAAATTATTATTTTGGACCTGTAAACTTAATATTCTATGCATGTTTGATGGATTGGATGAGGGAGCTGAGCTCCCATTTATTTTTATGCTGAAGAGTATGTGGAGGGTGAGCTGAGCTCCCAAATTGAGTATTTATTGTGTTTACAGGTCGGGTGAGTCGAAAACTCCCCGTTGGAAAGTCCATTTTATGGCCGGACTCTGTCCGTTTGGTTTCTTGAAATTGGGCCCAAATGGGCCTTAGAATTGGGTTAATGAACAGTTAGGCTTACTATGGGCCTCGGGGGCTTTAGGCTGGCCCAGGTCCTAGTGCCGGTCCGGCCCATAGGTTGGGTCGTGACACTTTCATTCTCAAACTAACTCTCAATCAAACTCTAACTTGAGCGTCAAAGTAGTTGACTAATAGGTCACCGACCTTATCTTTTCTCTCTATGTTACAGGCTAATAAGGTATCAAAATTGGTTAAAAGAGATTCACAGCAACATCAACTATCTTAAAAGTTATTGTCAAATAAAGTCTTAGAATTAAACGCATTATTAAATATTTTTTATACAATTTATTTTAATAAAATTTAAATAAAAAATTTCACGAATATGAAGCGAAGTAAATACCTCATTTAATTTTGATTGGAATTAGAACTTAACACTTTCTTGTTTTGGGAAACATTTTTAATGCAATTGAGCTTGTCAAATAATTTTAATTAACTAGATAAAATTAAAATGAGACGATTAAATTTTAATTTTATAAAAGACTATTTTTTTGAGCATTTTTATGAAAAGATTTAGATTAAATTATGCTGTAATTCGATTACGTAAGTGGTTAATAATTGCATTAATGATTCATATTAGAAACTTTGCTTTGATTGTCTCATTTCATTGCATGCGCAAAGAAAAAAGAGGTTTGTGAGTGGATCCCATGCACAGCACAGCACAAAGAAAGATTTTTCTATACATGAATCCATTATTCCGTTACTTGTTTGTGACACATTCCTTTCACATCGTAAGAAATATTATTTCTGATAGATGGTTTAGTTGTGAAACGGTCTCTTCACTTCCATTGATGCTGAATCCTGTTAGCTATACGTGCACAGAGTTTTTAATAATTATCCTCTTTTTGAACTTCGAACTTCTTCCTCTCTTAGGGCTTCTTTCATTCTATGGATTCATCTTTTCACTTTATATATATATATATATATATGAACTGCCTATCTAAGTATTCAACAGCTAACAAAATTTTTTTCTAAATTTAGTTTTTTGTGAATTCAATACAGAGCATGCTTTGGATACAATAAAAAGAGTTTATTAACAATTTTTTTTACCAATAATAATAAAAAGTATCAATAAATTAGAGATATTTTTAATATTAATAAAAAAAATCATCATATTAGAAATTTTCTTGATATCAATTAATAAGAAAAATCAACATATAAAAATATTAGTGATGCTAATAAAACAGTGTCGCCATATTAAAAATATTCATGACATTAATTAAAAAAAATCAACATATTAGAGATATTCTCAATGCTCATAAAAAAGTATCGATATATTAAAGATATTTCTAAAATTAATTAAAAATATATTATAAGCATATTAAACATATTAACAGCAGTAATAAAAAAAGTCAACATATCAAAGATATCTTGATGTTAATAAAAAAAAATATCGACTTGTGAGAGATATACTTGATATTAATTAAAAAAAAAGTCAGCATACTAGACATATTTATGATATTAATAATAAAAAAAAAGTCATCTTATTAAAGACATTATCCACATTAATTAAAAATAGTGTTGATACATTAGAAATATTTTCAATATTAATAAAAAAAAATTATCATATTAAGAATTTTGTCGATATTAATGTAAAAGCATCGGCTAGATATTTTCGATATTAATGAAAAGGTGTTTGACATATTAAAATATTCTTAACATTAATATAAAAACATTGGCTTAATACAAGTAGTTTTGATATTAATGAAAAAAATGTTGATATATATTATAAATAGTATTAAAAAGAAAAAGAGAGAGGTATTTTAATTTTAAATATAAGTGTAATTTATTCCCTTCACTCCACTTGGATTCACTCATTCTCTTTCCCTTCTGTTCCTTTTTTTACCCATCACCACGAGATCTTAAAATCTCCAAGCCCTAAGAATGAAATTATCTAATTCTTTCCTCAAATCTCTTATTGTTTTCTACTAGTGAAGCCATGAATTGTGACAAACGGTGTGGAAAGAAGAGAATAAGGTGTCATTTCTCCTTCAACAAATTCCTTAATTGAAGGTAATTTCAATTAATCGTTGAAGCTTGTTAATTCGCGCGTATGGGTAATACGTAAGTCAAATCATTCGAAAACCATCTGACTTTTGAAAGCCTTCATCTGTTTTCTGCAATTTTCGGCCTTTGAAGGCCTCCTTACTGATTGTGATTATGTTTTTTTTTTTTTAGTAATTTTTTATTTTTGAATGAACTAATAAATATTTATATTATCATTTGATAATTTTCATTAAATAAGTTTTCAATATAATTCTCAAATAAAGTAAGCTTTTTAAACTTGATATATATATATATATATGTAATTTAACATTAATTTTTAATAGTAACTCAAATAGTAATACCACATATAATCTTAATTTTTTTATGGAAAAAAGGAAAACGTGATTTCTATTTAGTTTATAATATTATCATTAAAAAAAATTTAATTTAAAAGGTGATTTTTATTTAGTTTATAAATATTACCATTATAATTTTTAAAATTTAAAAGGTGATTTTTATTATGAATATTTGTATAGTTATTTTTAAATAAAAATTAATTTTTTCAATTGAAAAAAATTTAAAATAGTGATTCTTATGAAAGCCTATCTTCATTTGAAATAAATAAATAAATAAAAATTTCATTAATCAAATGCAAATTAATACAAATAGCATAGCGAGGACAATACTCATCTCTTGCAAACCAAACATGAAATGAACATAAGCAACAAAAGTACAATAAACTCATTGATCTTAAATGTAATCTTACCAAAATAAAGATGAGTGTGACAATAGAGAGAGATTTTTAGATTGGGATTTCACCGAATAAGGTCGGTTACTTTCCCATGTAGCAGATCTATAAAGGAAAACAGAAATTTGGAAATCAAATTGGCAAATTCTGGTAACTGTTTTTCTTGGTAAAGGGAAAATGTTAAAGTCAAAGTCCAATTGGAATTAGAAAGTATAATTAGTTTAGGAAGTATAATTAGTTAGGAAGTTTAATAGAATTTAAATTATGAAATTTAATAATTAGAGTTCTAAAAGGACTAAATTTTAGTGGCTTATATATATGAATAGTTGGTTGGCCATTATATGGAATATATTGTAGAGAGCTCACAAAGTGAAGAGGTGTATTGAATTCCGTGAGTTTTGTTTGAGTAATTATGATAGTAAGAAAAATAATTAGTAGTTGTAATTATTTTTCCTTGATAATGGATTTATTTAGTGGAGTAGGCTTATGTCGAACCACGTTAAATTTTATGTTCCTTATTTTGTGTGAGTGTGATTTTCTCAACAAGTAATAGTAGAGCTGTGGTTCTAGATGTCAAAAATAGCAAGCACAAAATTTGAGGTGAAGCAGTTCGATGAGAAAAATAATTTGAGGTGAAGCAGTTCGATGAGAAAAATAATTTCAGATTATGGCAAAGCACCATGAATGATGTCCTTGTACAACAAGGATTAATTAAAGCATTGAACGAGAAGCAACCAATGACCATGAAAAATGATGATTGGGAGGAGCTTCAACAAAAGGCTGTGAGTACAATTAAATTGACGTTAGCCCTAGATGTAAAGTACAATGTATTGGAGAAAACTTCGCCACTTATTTTATGGAAGAAATTGAAGAGCTTGTACATATCAAAATCACTCACAAATAATTTGTAATAGAATAATGAGTTGTACCAACTCAGAATGGATGAAGGTGTTGATGTGAGGTTTATTTTTAATAAATTGATTACCCAATTAGCTAGTGTTAATGTGAAGGTTGATAAATAAGATAAAACACTCTTACTTTTAACCTCTCTCCCACACTATTATAAAAGTTTAGTAATAACTCTAACAGTTGGAAATGAGACTTTAAATGTAGAGGAGGTTAACATTGTTATCTTGGATGATGACAAGTTTAAGAAGACAGGTATTAGCAATGAAAGTAGAGCTATTGTTGCTGGTTATAGTTATGGTAGAAGCAATCTGTGTGGAAATAATTAGAGAAAAAATAATAGATCGAGCTTGAGACCACGAGTAGACCATGAAAATAAAGAATACTACTATTGTCATGAGAAGTGTCACGTTTAATACCATTGTATGAAGATGAAGGAAGATCTTGCAGAGTTTAAACAATTTAAAAAGAGTCATAGAAAATAAAAAGAAGAAACTAGTACAATTGCAATGGATGATGGGGTTGATGGTGAATGTTTGAGCGTGGATGATGATAAGGAAAAGGCAAAAGATCTATTACAAGATGAATGGTTAATGGATTCTGCTTGCCAATTCCATATTTGCTCAAATAATGAGTGATTTGATGTGATTAAAGAAAATAAAGGAGAAAAAGTGAAGCTAGCTAATGGAAACAAGATGGAAGTTGAAGGTGTTAGAAGAGAAAATATCAAGCTTCATGGTGATCAAGTTAAAGTATTCGATGAAGTGAGATATATTCCTAAATTTGAAAGGAACTTAATTTCCTTGGGTAAGTTAGATTTTTTGGGTTATGAATATTTGATTCATATTGAAGTCATGAAAATTAGCCAAGGTGCTCTTGTGATCATGAAGGGCAAGAAGATTGGTACAAAGAATCTCTACAAATTGAAAGGAAATACATTGATTGGAAGAATGCAAGTGGAAGCAAGAGGCAACATCAACAATCAAGAGTGCAAGGAAGTATCCAAGAGAAAATTGACTTCTACAAAAATTGTGAAGACTAATTTCATTTGATTTAGAGGTAGAGATTGTTAGAGTCAAAGTCCAATCGAAATTAGGAAGTATTATTAGTTTAGGAAGCATAATTAGTTTAGAAAGTTTAAAAGAATTTAAATTATGAAATTTAATAGTTAAAATCCTAAAACAACTAGGTTTTAGTGGCTTATATATATGAACAGTTGGTTGGTCATTATATGAAATATATTGTAGAGAGCTCACAAAGTGGAGAAAAGTGGAGAAGTGTGTTGAATTCCGTTAGTTTTGTTTGAGTGATTTTTAGGGTGAGAAAAATAATTAATGGTTGTAATTATTTTTCCTTAATAATAAATTTATTTAGTGGAGTGAAATTACGTCAAATCACATTAAATTTTATATTTTTTATTTTATATGAGTGTAATTTTCTCAACGGAAAATTATAAGCAATAAAATTATAAGAGCCTGTTACATCCCAACCCACTCGTGAGACTTTTGGGAAAGCCTATTGAGTGGGATTTAGAGAGGCATAATCATGTTAGGGTTACCGTTGTTTTATTCCTTTGTTTTATTCTAATAAATTTTCATTGCTTATAAAAAAAACATGAGGTGCAGGTAAACCCAACAAAGCATTAACGAACCAATCTCACAGAAGCACGTTATATCATAAAAGGGAAGCACGAACCAGGAAACCAAATGCCCGTGTTATGCAGATTATTTATTTTTTATTTTAATAATATAATTTGATACATATTTTTTATATTTTATATTTACATAATTATATTATAAAATATTAAAAATAAAATTTTTAATTAATTTTAATTTTATTTCAAATGTTAATAAATAAATAAATTGATTAATATATTATTTATTATTATTATTATTATTGACATATACCAATAAAAGAATAAATGAAATAGAGAATAAAAATTAATGAAATTAATTCTATGTATCAGTAAAAAATTTTTTAATACATATTAAAAATTTAAGTCATAGGTCTCGCTTGACTTAATCTAATAGCTGAAAGCATATAATTCACGTGGTAGATTCACATTTAAATTTTAACTTTTTCAATTTCTTATTTAAAAAAAATTAAGCCATAAAATATAAATAATGATACAATTAAATTTATATATTTATAAAGTCATCATTATAATTAAAAAATTGTGGTGGCTTGAGGTATATGAATTTTCCCATTCCTAGCTAGATTAAGTAGAATCCTATTTATTAATATATTTTATTAATTTAAATTTATTTATACATTATAGTATATACTATAAGAGCAAATCAGAAGGACTATTCTACCATTATTCCCTACCTTTCATGAAATGACACTGTCTCCTCTCTCTACAACTCTTGTCTGCCTTTGCTTTTTGGAGTTATTCAAGGGACAATGTAAATTTCTTAAACCTCCGTTGCATGTTAAATTTTTATTTGAGTTTTAATAATTTTATATTTTAAAATTAATTTTAAAATAATATATAATAAAAATGAGATGAATATATAAAAGTAATATCTCAAGTTATATATGTTATTAATTTAATATATAAGTGTATATATATATAATTTAATTATATATATACATTTAAAATAAAAAAGATATTTGTTCATTTTCATATTTTATTTTCATTTGTTTAATATTTATAATTCTCTACCCACTTTGCTACAAGTGCACTGAGTTTCTAATGATGATCTTCTTTTTGAACTTTGAACTTCTTACTCTATTGGGACTTCTTTCATTCTCTCTGTTATGATTCAAGTTTTTACTTTCTCTATAAACTGTTTATAGGCATTTATTAGGGTTACTGAACTTTAAGATTATAAGTATTTATTTGGGATAAATTTCAATAACTGTTCCTGAATTTTAAAATTTGTAACAAAGTTGTTAAACCTAAAAATGTAGTATAAAACTTTTTGAACTTTAAAATTTTATATAATAAAATTATTTTAACTCTCAATAGCCAATTTATAAATAACATTCTAATATGAACAATTTTGAGTGGTGATAATGTTAATAATTATTATTGCATTTCCAAGGTAAAGTTCCTAGAATCATTTGTTATACATCTAATATTTCATTATTTCGTAAAATTAAATTTCTTTTTATTATTAATTTATGAAAAAAATCATAGTAAGTTTTACTACTATCACATAAAAGATAGAGAATTATCCACGTCATTGCTACTTTACATTGTATAAATTGTCTATCGAGAGTTACAATGATTAATTATCTAAAATTTTAAAATTTAGAAAGTTTTATGTTACTTTTTTAGTTTATGATGACTCTATTACAACATCTAAGATTCAAAAACAACTCTTAAAATTTATTCTATTTATCGGTATGAAAAATTCTGACCTATGCCCTGTTCATCGTAGATTAAAGAGAATATATTTGATAGAACTTACATATAAAATAGATATAATCAATATATTTATATTTTGAATATATAATAAATCAGGTAAATTTTCCTTATATGTATCTTGAATTGCAATTTTGCAAATGTAATTATTAAATCTCAAATGCTAAATTATGTGGCAATTGATACTTCCTGCTCACCTAAAATATAAAATTTTTTTAATGCTGAATTAGAACTGAGAGGTGAAATTATTATATCATGTATGTAGTAGGGCATTATTAAAAAGTAATATCATTATAGCATGTGGGTTCTCCCATTCAGGAATTTTAGATTTTAATTAAGATTTAATAAAAGTATGATCTAATTAATAATAATCATATGTATTGTGAATAATATAAAATCAGAATGTGAGATCCATAATTTTATGAGTGAAAATTAACATGTTAGACCCAAATTAAACCAATGATGAGACTTTTGAATTGTACTGATCTTTCTCTTACCACTATCCGGCCCATAATTTAGCTCATGATTGCTTATTGTAATGATTTTTTTAACATATGTTGGGCTTTTCTCTTTTCGTTCTGATTCTTATGCATATGATAGCATTCTCAACAAGAACTCAATCTCTCACTTGGATTAAGTGCATCGCTAGATGTATAAGTTATATATATATATATATATATATATATGATTATGAATTAGAATCGAATTAATTCGTGAGTTATAAATTATTTTTTATCAAAATAATTTGATTTTATTATTTAAACTTTTGACTCAAAATTTAAATTGATTTAACTAATTTAAAGGGTTGAGTGATAAAAGTTGTTGGTAACTATTTAATTTTACTAGTCATTTGAATTGAGACGGTTAAAATGGAATAATTATATAATAAATCGGTAATTTCATGTAGAATATCTTATATGAAATGATAAATAAATAAGAATTAATCATGTATAGATAAATAGACGTTACAAAATTATAAGTACTTGTTAATTACCAAGCAGTTTTTACTTTTTAAAAACTTAGTAATTTAAGTATTTAACTTTTATTGCCTAGCCATTTCATGTTTAACCTAATAATTGGCTTGATAACTGCCAGGGCCTACTGTTATTTTATATGAGATTCTCAAAAAAGAGAGACTGATTTGGGAGCAAGAAAATGGACAGAACAAAGAGAATCAGAGAAAATCAGAATGAATTGACTTGTAAGTTTTTATGAGCAAGAAAACACAGAGAGAGAGAGAGAGAGAGAGAGAGAGAGAGAGAGAGAGAGAGTTCTTTTAATTTGTTATTAACTAAAAAAGAGATAGGTAGAAAGAACTAAGTTTTTGGCACAATTCTTGATTGTTTTAGGAGTAGTGGAAAAGTTTAAATTTCATTCACTTTTCATAATTAATAATTAATGCTCATGCAAGGATCAACTCTATCCTCTTGATAAGACTAGCTATCAGTTGTCGAGAGAGAGTGTAAATTACACAAAAATACTTGAACTTGTATTCCAAATCCTAGATGAACATTTAATTTAATCTTACTAATTACTTATCATTAGATTAATTAAAATTTACTTTTTATAAAAAAAAATTATAATAAAATTCTCATTATTTAAAGAAATTTTTTTTTTTAATTTATGAGTTTTAATTTAATATTACTGGAGTCATAAATTCTCAATTTTAAATTCAATCAGAATCAAATGTATTATATATATATATATATATATATATATATATATGTATGTATTAAAGGTACATTTTTTATATTTTTCCTTGTCAATGATCAAGTCTAAGATTTGTGCTGGCACGAAACAATGCACCTTAATGAAAACTCTATTAGCTAACAATAAGTTCTTAAAAATTATGTCCAAAAATTGATTCATTTTACATTATGGTCAATTACATCGGAGCTTTGTTATATCAAATTAATTTTGTCATCTTTGGTTCGGAGTCGATGATTTTTCAAGCAGAAGGATCCCATGCAGAGAATGCTAATGAGGATCAACATATTTCAATCGGAAAAAGATCCCTTTTTCTTGTCCCTGAAAGCAAAATCAGGAGATGTTTTGATTGTTTAAATTACTGTGTTTTTTCTTTCATTGATGCTGAAGCCTCAATGCTAAAACCGTGCTCGAATTGGGTTCAACAACGAAATTACGGTGCTGACTTTCTGTTTTTGATATCTAAATGCTTCCCTGTTCAGACTTGTTCGGTCTTAATAATTCAGCAAAATGGACCTCACCCATTGCTACAACTGTGAATTGTTGTGTTTTGAAATGGTAATGCATATATAATCTGTTCCAAATTTTTCCACTATTGCCACTTCTTTCTTTTATGGATCAAGCAAATTGATGCTGGACACTTGCTCTTCACTTTTATGTATGCCAAGGCCATTCTTTTTTTTTTTTTTTTAATTTTTGTTATTTAGATGATATCTACTTTTTTTGGTAACCTATATAGTAGAAAAAGGGAAATGCGGACACGAAAAAAACACAAAAACGGATACGAGTAAATGACATTTTAAAAATATAGAAAATAAAAATATGAAAAAAAATGTAAATATAAAAAATATAAAATTATATTTATAAATATTAAATAAAATAATACATAAACAAAATAAATATATGAAATTAATTTTGAACTAATAAAGTTATTATATTGATAATTTAATTATATTTAAATTATTGTTTTTAGTATTCCCGTTTATTTTTTTAGTTTGCTTAATTATTGAGAAAGAAATTTAGAATGAATATAGTGCATAAAGAAAGAAATTGTTATAGAGCTTGTTATTTTATTATAATCTATTATATTTTTATTAAGTTTTAAAAATAAAAAGAACAAAAAAAAAAAGAAATTAAGAAGAAAACGAACTAAGAACCAATAAAAAAAATATATGACACCACCCTTCTCTCTCTTACATCTTTCTCTCCTCGTCACTCGTCAGACTCCTTACCCACTATGAACATCACCAATGAGACTCAAACCACTTTACAACGCCGACAAGGTAGCTGATCGGTTCAGCAAGTTTAAGCACCAGAGAAAATGAGATTAACAGTAGCTTTGGGCAGCTTCACGATGAGTTTTTGCAAGGAGGATTATCTAATGTCAATCGTAAATTATAAGTCATCTCCGACCATTAGAAACGTGTTTTCATCTTTTCATTTTTCCAGACATGGCCCCAAAACGTGACATGAGCTTGTTCTGGCATTTCCATCTCGAAAGCATTTCAAAAATGGAAAATCGCCAAGTGATTGGAATTTCTGTGCTTCACGGTCGATAACAATGAGAGTCGAGCTCAAAGAAAACTAGACCAAACAAGAGCAAGCATGCGACACTCCAGAAGAATCATGGAGAATCCAAGGAATAATTCCTGAAGGCAATTTCTTTTTAATTTATCTTACTTAGATAATCTATTAATATGAACCAATGACATTCCAGCATTCTGAGTAAATTCACAAAGTAAAATGAATTTTAATTTAATAAAAAAAGGACAAATTACAATGAAATCTATAATTTAATTATGTACTTTTAAAAGTCATCTATTTAGTTTTGACGTTTAATAATTTAACAAATTAATTAGAATCAAAGTTAATAAATGAAGATTCATTTTACAAAACAAACCTTGAAGTGATAGACAAATCCCCACCTCAACCCCACTGCTGTAAACAGTCCAAACAAGTGAGGATAATGGAGAATTTGGGTGAGCGGTAACACCTGGGCTGGGAAGTGAGTCATACCATGGGAATGAGCGTGCTGGGTTGGCATGGAGAGGACAAAGTGAGGAGTACTATCGTGCAGACTCGAAAATGGGGCGCCGTATGGAGGGATGAAGACTTGGAGGAGTGTTTGCGCGTGCTAGCATTTGGTTATAGTGGCATCGCCGGTGATATATATATATATATATATATAAGGAAGATGTAGTAGAAATTGTGGTCACCGAAAACAGGTCTGACCGAAAAAAGGGAGAAGATAGCGGTGTTGTTAAATTTTGCAGAAACGGTGCAACTTCCATATCCATTAATATACTAACTTTGGTTCTTTTTCCACTGAAAGTCGTCAAAGTAAACGTCGACCGACCGCAGCTGTGAAGGCAGACAGGTCTGAAAAGGATGCAATTATAGGAATCTTATGAACTCATTTGCCAAAAATGAAATAAAATATTTTTAATTTTCTCATCTTGGCTTATTAAAGTAGGTTTATGATGTTGCTTTGTTTTGTCCTTACTTTTGGACGGCATTATATAAATGGAAGAATTTACAACAAATATTAAAAAAAATACACATCAATTATAACTATGATTAGGGATGGCAACGGATAGAATATTTGTGAAAAACATTCTATCTAAATTCGAATTCAATTAATATTTTCAAAATTCGAACTCGTCTTAAATCTAATTATTATTACTCGATAAATACCAAAATCCGTTTAATTTTTTATATTTTAATTAATAATCTATATAAAAAATTATTTTTATTAATAATTTATATTTTAAAATTTAATAATTTCATAAAATATTTCAATTTTATTTTATATAAAATAAAATATACAAAAAATTATAAATATTATTATAAAAAATATATATTTTATATTTAATTAAATATTTATATAAATGAGTTCGGATAACAGATATCCAATATATAAAATCTAAACTCATTATGAGTATTAAATTTTAAATTTGAACCCGTTTCAAATCTGATTATATTATTCATATTCATTCTACTAGAATTCAATCAAATTAAATATATGTAAAAATTTGACCCATTATCATCCCTAAATATGACAAGTGACAGGCTTGTAAGGTATAAAAAGGACGCAATTCCAAGTATTTATTCCTGTTGTATCGATTATTCCTGTGAAATACCAGGCAAAAGGGGGACGTTGCTTCTTTAGTTTTGACGTTCTGTTTGCATCCTGTTTGTCCTTAGCTTACCTTTGGACGGCACTATATAAAAATCGAAGATTCTGTATTAACTTAATCCAAACTTAAAGGAACTTTTTCTTTAATATTTCAATTTATATTTTGATTTATTGTGCATTTAAATCATTGCTTGTTAAATAATTAAATCTAATTTGATTTCTTAAAAATTATATAATTTTAGCAATTAGAAATTGTATGACATAAATATGAAATGATAAAAGATAAAAAATTATAATTAAATTCTGTTTGATAACGATTTTTAAATTAAACGTTTAGTTTTTTAATAATTGTCAAAAAAATATTTTTTTAGTTATATTATTCAATACATAGTATTTATAGTAATATTTAGAGGTTAAGAGAGTGATTCATGAAAAATTATTTTATAATTTTTAGAGATTGAGAGAGAGTTTTGACCAGGATTAACAAAATCGATGTTATTATTTTTATGTTTAACAGTTAATCCAACAATTATTTTTATCGAATATTTTTACTTTGAATCACTATATAAACAACTAACTGCTAAAAATTAATATTTAACAATTAAAGTTAGTAAAACAATAGACATATAATTATATCAATTTCAATAAATTGTTTTTAATACATGTAATTTAAAAAAAAATGTATAGTTAACGTGAATAAACTTAATTTAGATTGTACTTAACTTTTTTTAACAATTTGTCCATTTTAAATTATTTTTTCATATTATTACATGTATATTTTATAAATTTATTAACTTATTTAAATCGGATTTAATTGATTAATATTGAAGATTATGCTAAAGTAAACTTTTATTTTTTTTTTTTTGGGTTTTCAAAAAATTAAAATTTATTTCTTGTTTATGCTTTTATTGTTACTCTCTATACGGTTTTTATTACATCATAAAAATTATTAAATAAAAAAGCTAATTAATCGAATGTATTGTGAAAACAATAAACAATAATTTACCGAACAGCAACGGAGAACCTAAACAAAGTCTTAATTTGATGACTTCGAGCCTTCTTTTTTTTGTTTTGCTGACTAATCTTTAGTCCTTGTTCCTTCCTAAAAGAGGATGATTTATTATTCAAAAAGACAAAGACAATATATTATTACTTATTATTAATCATTTTCTTTATAAAAAATATTTATTATAAAATAAATTTCAAACCCATAAATAATTTTATATTAAATAATAATTTTATAAAGAATTTTTTATTAAGTAATAACCTTAAATAAAATAAAAAATAAGTTACAAAAACTCTATAATTTTTCCCACTTTCTACAAAATAAATTTTTTTATAATATTATAAATAATAAACTAATTCATGAGATTTTTAATTCATTTCTTTACGGTTTCTCATTTCACTCCGACGGCAATAAATAAATGAAAAAATCTACTCTGTCGTTTTCTAATTTGAATTAATAAATAATAAATTATTATTTATTAAATAATTAAATCTACTTGAACAAATTAGCAACAGAATGATATATGCACAGCGACAGCGATGACATAGAAAATTAATAGCTAAGATTAAAATATCGATGAATTGTTTTCAATACATCTAATTTGAAAAATATAGCTAAAATAAAATGAATAAACTATAGATATATTTTTGCACGTTATATCATGTGAAAATTATAAGTTTATTAATTTTTTTTTATCTAAATTAGATTTAATAAGCTGTTAGCTCTAAATTATATTATTTATAAAAAATATTATTGAAAATATCTTTAGCAACAGTTCGTCGCTAATAATTCTGTTTAATAATAATCAATCTATTATTAATATATATATTAAAAACGACATCCTTATCATTGAAAATTCCGTTGGATATATTTAGTGATAATAATAATAATAAATATGTCGCTCATATATTTAGCAACAAGAGACTTTTCCTTTTTTTATTTGCTAATAATTTTTAGTAATAAAATATTTATCATGAAATTTTTAAATAATTTTAATTTTTAATTTTATTATAATTAATATAAATTATAATTTTAATAATAATTCTATTTATACTAAGAATTTTATTATAATTTTTAATACTATAATTTTATAAGTATTATTAATTTTTTAAAAATGATTTAATTTGTTAAAATGAAATTAATAAAAAAAAACCTTAAATATAGAATCTCACTTCACTTTAACTAATTTATTTTTTAATTTTTGCAAATATATATATATATATATATATATATATATAAAGGGAAAAGTTAAACTAAATTAATAAAAATTAAAAAAAAAAGAAAATTCATATTACTCTCCTATTACCTAAACAATGCGCCCTACATATTTATTAATATTAATAAATATGAGATTACAAAACACTTATAAATACTAGGTTTTTTTTATAACAATAATTGATGTTAAATTTAATAGTCACTTTCTAGCAAGTTATTCTGTATATATTAATATTTTTTAAATTTCTTTTTAATAAAAATATTAAATATATATTTTAATTCAAAATTTATATAATAACAATAGTCTAAATACAAGAAAATTGAAATTCGATTAAGAAAAATTTAAAAATAAAAATAAAAGGAAATTAATAAAAATTATACGGCTCTCCTTCTATTTTAGATTTTATATAATAATATTTTAATATGAATTTAGCTAAAAATTTGTGACACAAACAAATGCATCCTATATATGGGATCATAAAACACTTATAAATCGTTACATTTTTTATAACAATATTTTATCTTAATATTTTTTATTAATATTTTTTAACTTTCTATTTAATAAAATATTATATATATAATTATAAAATATTTTATTATATGAATTTCTAATTAATAGAAGCAGATCAAGTAAGTGGAGAAAAATCAAATTTTTAAATGTTAAATAATTTGCAGCAATTAAAATTTGTCGTATAAATATATATATATAAAATTAGATTTTCTTATAATTTTATAATTAAAATCAATAAACTAATTAAGTTTGATTAATAAATTAAAAAATAAAAAATATGTTCATGCACATGAGGATATTAATAAATTAGGATATTAATAAATTATAATTAATCTATATTTAAATTAAGTAGACTCAAAAAATTAAAATCTGATACTATCACATGTAAAATATTCTTTTTTATATATATATATATATAAGTGATATTAATCATTCTGAATATTATTGGACATATCAATACTAAACATGAAAAAAATAAATAAATTAATCTATCTCAGTCGATATAAATATCATTTAATTTATCATTTGATATTGACAATAATAATAAAATTTTAGTGATTATGTTTATGTGTAATCACCCTCGTAAAGATAATATTTGTGACGTATAAAAATTTAAAAAATTATTAAATATTTACAAACAAATTTTACCTATTGGTAAAAAAAAAAAGACAAGCATAAAATGTAATAAAAAAAAGAATCACATTAATTAGGCTAGGGCCCTATTGCACAAAAATAATAGAGCACTTAAATGTAAAAGCTATCTGTTATTTTTTTTTAAGAAAATACCTATAAATTTATAATAAATATAATATTTGTAGGATTTAGTATTATAAGTTTATAAATATTTAAAATAATTAAAAAATAAATTAGTGGAAGTGAGATTTGATGTTTAAGTTTATTTATTAATTTTATTAGAATAAATAAAATAATTTTTAATTAATTAATAATACTTATAAAATTAAAAATATATAATTATAATATAATTTTAATATAAATAGAATGACTATTAAAATAATTTTTAAAATTTTAATTTATATTAATTATAATATTAGCAATTGAAAATTTAGTTATAAAAATGTCATCACTAAAAATTATTATTAATTTGTAAAATAACTTTTTATTGTTATTAGGGAGAAATGTGTCCTTAATAAATAAAATTATTAGTGACGAATTTATATAAAATAATTTATCATTATTAAAATTATCAATGATAAACATATTGTCACTAAAGTTAATTGCAGCGAATGACCTAAATTAGCAGCGGATTTCTTGTCGCTATTTATTTTTGTTATGAGCAAAATATTTTATTAATAAAATAAAATTCAGGAAAAAACCTGAACAAGGAGTAAAGCACACCGGCAGACAAGATACCAATCCAAAAGAAGACAAACCAAAATGAGAATTAATAATACTCACAGAATGAGCAAAATCAAGCCAAAATTGTAGCAAGTCTGTGAAAACACACAATAAAGAATTAATAATACTTACAGAATGAAAATCATAGGAGTGCTATATTAAAAATTACAATAAGATTTTTAATATAAATAAAATTATTATTAAAATTTTAATTTATAATAATTATTATAATATTATAATTTAAAATTATTTAGAGATTTATTTATAAAGATATATGTTGAACAGTACTTTTCTTTTTCTGAGAACAATACATCATTTACGTCAATGTAAATATATTTTACATATTTTTTTATAAATAATAGAATAATAAAGAGCATTGAAAGTTCAACTTTTTTTGTCTTTTTTATTCTTTAGATGTTATATAGATTAGAAAACCCATTAGAAATATGAAAGCCAACAAGTAATAAAATTAAAAAAAAAAAAAAAACGACGTGACTTCCTAGAGAGAGAGAGAAACTATGTTCCTTCCCACAATGTACCTCAGTATGACAGAAAAACTATGTTCCTTCCCATAATGGATTCAAAACACCTCCATGGATGAAAAACTTAGTAAGGGAGAAGATAACTGACAGGGAAATTTGGAGAGGTATTTAGCAAAGCTTAGAGAAGAACGCAAGGGGTGGAATGGAAGCATGCTTTGATGAAAGTGAGCAATATTCACGAGATTTCAAGTAAGTTATTACCTTTTTAAACTAATAATTCCCTGCAATTGAAGTTTGAACCTTCTCATCGCTTGATGGTAGTTATTTTTCAATTTATCAGTTGAGCTGGAGCATTTAAAACTCAGTCACAATAATAGTTAGGATAATCCTACGTAAACTTAGATATAATTAATATTTTTAATATTTAAATTCATTTTAAATCTAATTAAAATTTATTATAAACCACTTAAATTTATTATAAATGTTATTATTGTTATTATTATTTAAATAATACTTATAAATTTGAGATTTTATGAGATGAAAGCTCTGAAATATTCTATAAATTATCATTCCTAATTATAAGAAATAAGGATATATAAGAGTATTTATGCAATTTTCCTCTTTACTTTTATCAATTGCATCGTTTATATATATGTATATTATTTTGAACATCTTATTTATAAATATTGGTAAATTATTCTTTATGTAATTTACTCAATAGATAAGTTGGATAACAAAGAATTTCAAAAATATTAGAATTTAATTAAAATTGTTATTTAAAACTTTATAAAATTATTGATGAATCATTATATCCCAATAAGTTAATTACAAAATTTTCTTTATGAATGATGAGCTACGTTGAATTACACAAACATCTTTTTTGTGCACTATTACTCGAATACTTGAACTTCAAAGAAATGTTTTAGACCCAAATTAAACCAACGATGAGAATTATGTATTTTACTGATAATTTTTCTCTGATGGGCTTTGTGGTTTATATTTTCTATTAAAGTTGGGCTTAGGTTTATCTCTTATCCTTCTCAATTCCCATTCATATGATATGATTGTATACTTGGCAGGAACTCATACAAGTTTTTGGCGTAACTTATCAATATTAGCTTATAAATATCTAATTTAAATTTATAAATATTTAAAATTTAAGCTTTAAACCCTCTTTTTTAAGACCAAAATTAATCCGTGCGAAGCGAATCGCTCGACTCAGTTGATTTCGAACCTACTTATATATATATATATATATATATATATATATATATATATATATATATATATAAAAGGACATCACGGAAGAAGAAGAGGAAAGTGCTCAGACCGTTTATGCCGACAACAGCTTTCTTGTCTGATCCTTCACTAATCATGCTTCATGCTATAGAATGGAATTTGAATTGGATCTAACATGTGCAGCCTAAGCCTATTCTGATTCAATGGCACAACCCTCTCCCAAGCCTTTGTTTTTATTCCTGCGTAGACACCTCAACGAACTCATGTGGACACTCCTTAGCCGGAGGACGATCTCTCAACTACACATGTTGATGTTGATCCGTTTTATTTTTCTTTGCTGATTCCTCTCAATGAAATTTGCCATGTTGCACTAAGCTACTCACGGATGTATGCATGCAGCCTGGGAACACTTTGGGGTGAACACCCATCCAAATAAGTAGGGTCAACAGTTCAGCATTTAGGCTGTAACATTTAGCAACAGAAAAATCTTTAACCCAACGAGTGCTCTACGAACCAAGCTAGATAGTCTCCTGTCACTGGCTCACCAACCAACCTGGATTTTTAGGGTTTGTTTGGCATTGCTATTTAAATTATTGTTAAAAAATTACTTTTTTATTATACTAATTAAAGAGTATTAAAAAATAATTAAAAATTAAATTTAATCAATTTTAATCATAAAAATATTAAAATAATAAAATAATTTTTTTCAAACTACTTTTTTCAAAAAAATAATTTTAACCTTCAAAACCCAATGCCAAATTCTTCTTATTCGTACCAGATATCAAGAAACATAAGGATGTGAGTTCCCATACGACATAAGCGCTCTCGAGTGGCCTGAACCATTCCATCAAATATATATATATATATATATATATATATATATATATATATATATATATTTGATGGAATTGTTCAGGCCATATAATTTATTTTATTAATTTATTAAATTAAAATATTAAATTATTTTTATAAATATTATAATTTTATATCATAAAGTATGTAAATTTTTTTTATTTATTATTTCGAAATTTTTATTATTAAATATTATTATTTAAATCTTAAATTTTAAATTATTTTAATAAATTATATATTAAAATATAATTAACTTTATTTCAATAATTATTTATAGAATAAATCAAATTAATGAGTGTGAAAATGTATTATTATTGTTTTAAGAGATTATTAATTTTATAATGTACCCGATTGTTCTTGACCCTTTATTTTGACCGGTTTAATAATCGAGCTTAAACATATGTTAATTAGTTTTTAATACCATCTTAAAAGCATTATTTATATGGTATTAATTTAAAAAAAAGTTGTTTTATTATTTTTTATAAGTTTTATAATTAAAATATATATAAATTTAATTTTAAATTAATTTTTAATACATTTTAATTAATATATTTAAAAGTTACTTTTCGTCAACTTACTAAACAGACTTAAAAAAAAGAGAGAGAAAGTGTTTTAGTACCCAACACAAGCTGCAAAACCCCGCACAATGATGCAAGTATTACATATATATATATATATATATATATATATATATATATATATATATATATATCACGTTAATATAATTAAAAAGTAAAAAATATTTATATTATAAATATATCTAATTATGTTTTACAAGAATATAAAACATTATACATGCATCTTGCGAATAAAACTATTGCGTATTAACAATTATTAAAATCATGTAGTCAATTTAATCCAAATAAAATTTTAATCATTCACTATATTACATATTAATTATGTATATAATTTAATTTAAAGCTAATTAACATTAATAATATAATGTTTATTATTTAATTATTATAATATATTAAATAAAATATAATATGATAATATATATATATATGGGGAAAATATTAGGATTGGCAAAAATATATTAAATTTTCAGATTTCTATTTTAATTTATATTTAAGTACTATATCTATAAAAAAAAAATCTTGTATATGTTAATTAAGCTAAAAAACCTATTACAAATTATTAAACTACCACATCCTATTCTAACGTTTACACGTAATATAAAATAATATATCTTAGTTAATAAGAAAAAATAGCTTCAGCTTGAAGGAAAAAAAATTATTTACCAAAAGAAAAAAAAGAGACAACATAAAACTAAGAGGTATGTAATTGATTAAAAAAAAAAATCAATTCTACCATCAGTTGGAAATTGATGAGTTTAATTCCTTCCATCTTTTAGATTTTTCTTTTAAATTATTTTTAATTTTCCATAAAATTATTTCTAACCTTAAGGAAAGTTTGGTTTCATTTAATATTGTTTCTATGATTTTGCGAAATTTTATATATATCTATAACTATATATAAAAGTGGGAAGGAAAATATTGGAATAGTAAAAAATATCCTTAATTTTTTATATTATTTATAATTATATTATTTTTATCATTTAAAGTAATTTTAGGATTTATATAAATTTAAAATTTTTAATCCTACTTATACTTAACTTCTATTTAATTAAATTTTTATTTTTATAAATAACTATTTGTATTGCAATTCAAAATAAATTTTTTAAAATAATAACTAAAGTAAAAAGTTTATTTTTTTAAAGAAAATTCGTTATTTTCATTTTTTTTAAGGAAAATCGATGAATATTTATAAAAAGAACTAACTAAAAATTAGAATTCATATTTTTTTTCCATAGTAATTTAGTATTATGACAATTAGGGACTAAATTTGATTGGCTGTTGTAGAATTTTATTGTGTTATTCTATAATTATAATTCCAATACAATTATATTTCTAAATTTTTAAAAATTTAGAATTTAATATCACATATTAATGATTAAAAATTAAATAAATCATGCATATATTACCAAACTAAATTGGCATTAAATTGTAGTAGTGATAGAATTTTTATTTCAGTTTGACAATTCTCTTAAATTAATCACATTGTTTATCGATATTTTTATTTATTTATTGAGATTATAATGTTGACATTGAAAGATAATCTGTTTGTTCCATTGAGTTCATATTTATACAAAAGTTGATTTATATTTGGTTGTTTTTACTGTTGCGAGTGTATGCTGTCCAAGGGACATGTCTTTAACTCTTCTTGAAGATATATCATGACTGCATGCTATTCTACGTGCATTTGCTTTAAATTACATATATTGTAGTGGCAGAATATTTTCCCCCATCTATGAATGATTTTGAAGTGGTTGGAATTGCCTAATTTGCAGATATAAAAAGGTAGGCTATTTGTATATTGATGCTGGGCAGCCTGAGTTAATTTACTACTTCTGCTTTCACATCCCTTACAGTGGTTGACAAACTAACCTTAGTTTTTTTTTTTTTTTTTTTTGTGAATCTTTGCTTTCTTACCATTAATTGAATATTTTTTGAAGTCTCTATCCCAAGAAGAGATTTTTAATTTAAACCCTCTATTATTGGTAATGGAGTATTTTCCATTTATTTCTGTTCTTAAAATTAGATTTGACAATTCTATGCCTGAAGGCACCTGAAAGGTAAGAGCTGTTGAGCTCATCCTACTATTTGTGAATTTCTTTTATAGCGTAGGGATATTTAGAATATTGCTAGGATCTGTAGTTTAGTACTTAGTTTGAACAGTCATTTGTTAGAATATAATTATATAATTGTCCACCTTAAAATAAAAGGTAAGAACTTATCATAATTTAATATCTTAATTTAATTAAATAAGTAATTTTAAATAAAATAAAATTCTATTATTTAATAAATTTTATAAATTTAAATATATATTTATTAGATTTGAGGGCCATTAGGTTAACATTGTAGCTAGATTTAATGCATTTTTTTTTTATCTTGAAATATATTAAATAATAATTATATATAAAAATGGAGTTGAATGTGTAAATAAATAGACTATTTGTAATTATTTATATTAATTACAATATTATAAATTTAATGCTAAAAAATACAATTAAATTAAAAAAAAATTGAAAATCAAACAAATATTTCAAACGTTAAAAAAGAGATAGTAGAAGTCTTTTTCTACTAAAAATATATTTTAACTTGATAAGATATAAATATATATTTAAAATAAAATTAAATATATATTTATAATATATTTTCTCAAGAGATGTGTGTGGTTGAACCTTTTTCTTTTTACAATTACCTAAATGTGCGTGATAGCTACATTTTTTTTTTTATACCTCTCCCTTCCAAAGATATTGATTTTTTATTTTTCATTATATAAACATTTGTTGATGAACTTGATAGACGAGGGAGCACTAATTTGTTTTTTCGTAAAAAAGAAATTATTGTATTTCAAATAAGGCTAAAGCTTTACGACTGTTCAAACAAGCTTAAGACTGTCTAGACAAATTGATCTTCTTATTTTATTCATTACATACAAAGGTCAGTGTCATAGCATTGTTTTCGCTGTCTCCTCTCACAAAAGAATTTGTATTTTGTAAATTATGTAAAAATTCAAAGAAAGTCTTTATTAGTAATAATTAAATAAAAATTTTTAAAAAATAAATACACTGAAAAAAAAAAAAAGAAAGTATGGACATTTTTGAAGTTTAAATTTTAAATTTAAGATTTTTTTTTTCATAGAGTTTGGTTGAGATATTACCATGTAAATCAATTAAAAATAAGAAAATGTAAAATTTATTTATATATCGGATGTATTTTTAGTATTAAATTTAATTGATAACTATAAAAATTAAAAATTGAAAAAAAAATAACATCAAATAAACGGGTATTTAGAAGAACTCTATTATAAATTTTTTGAACTCTGAAATTTTTCTATAATTTTTATTATATCGCCATATGAGAAAGGCGGAGATATATATATAAAATTCAATACTTGTGAACGAGGAATAAAAAGATCCTTTGTCTTGCCCTATTTTAGTTATATACAATAATTATAAGAGAAATAATTAGATGCTGATCGACTGATACATTAGATTATTTGGGTTATTTATTTGGAACATAAAATATATTGAAAAAACAAATTTTTTTTTTTTGGTCGAAATTCAAAAGAAACAACATAAACAACCATAACACCCACGGCACGTCCTGAGTTTCTTTCTTTAGCTTGCTTTCTATAGGTTGGGTCTTAGTTCTTTGAGCATGCTGTGTTTCTCCATCTATTTCTATTTCTAATATGAGAATCTTACCTATAAAAAAAGACAGTACATTATAACAAAAAAAAATATTAAGGATCACAACAACAGAATGTCCAAGGGCTTAAAACTGAACAGCAGATCTAAGCTTCGGAGCTTTCTCTATACTCAAAATAAGAAGAACATGTATAATTGTAGATAACTCACATAATCTACTGACAAAGAAAAGCGATCGGCCTTCCTCTTTCTTTAAAGACCATAGAGATGCAAATCTTCGACGTCAACATAGCAGTCTTGGCCAAACAATCTAATAATATTTCTTTGAGCTCGCATTCTATATCGTAGTCCATTTTCTTCGTCATGAACTGAAAAGAATATTACCCTATCATTGGGAACCAGACGCTTCTGCTCGACAAACGGTTGCCAGAAAGAACCTAAAATTACGGGTTTAGGATATGGGCCCGTTGAACGGGTTGATAGTCGAAAGTTCCATATAATACCACTCTTGTCTGTAGCTGCAAAATCCATACTATGATCTCCTTCAGGAAACACGAAGGATTGAAGTGCTTGACTGGGAACTGCTAGAGCATACGTAACATCAGTTGCGCTTAATTGTTTAGTGAAAAGGTGTGTTTGGTCCATTTAGACGATAGAAAAGAACGAATGAAAATCAAGCTGCGATGAAAGATGAAAATAAGCTAATAGAGAGAGAGAGAGACTGGTGTTGGGGGTGGGAGGGTGGGGATGAGAATAAGCTAACAGAGAGAGAGATTGGTGTAGGGGTGGGGGTATATTTATGGAAGAAAGAGTAGAACTGTTTCTTCTGGTTTTTGCTATTTCTTTTGTCCAGTATGCCATAATGATCAGATCAACTTACTTTTCACAAGAAACTAATGATAAAATATAAAATTTTAGTTTTTTTTTATTCATCAGCCAAAGAGATCGATTAAATATTTTTATCTTGAAAAAGTCAATTGGATTAAAAATCTTCACATTTATATTTATAATTTATAATTTTATATGAAATAATTAAATTTTTAAAATTTAATATTATATTTAAATTCTTCTTAATTAAATTTTTATATTATAATTCAAAATAAAATTTTATAAAAAATAATTAAAATAAATTTACGTTTTTATTTAAAGATAATTTCTTTCCTGTTTTCAAGAAACTTAAAGCGATTTTATAAAAAAAAAATTAACTAGAAATGTGAAATTCACTTTTTATATGAGATATAAATTATCATAGTATTATAAATATTATATTTAATTATTTAAATTAAAATATTAATTTTAATGAATTGAATAGATAAAAATATTTATTAATTGAAAGTTATTATACTTTTTAAAAATTATGTGCTATATATAATAATAATATAATTATAAACTTAAATGTAATATAATAAAAAAAGATATAATAATATGTTTTAAAAATATAAATGATTGAATATGTCTAAAAATGAAAATAAATTAATAAAAAATTAAAAGTTAACCCATTGAATTAAATTCATTCAAATTTTGTTATTTTTCTTTTTCTAAATAAGTTTGATATGTTTATATTATATTTTTTTTATATTTTAAAATAATATTCATTTACATAATGAGGTTACATTAGTAGATTAATGGAAAGAAATTTATTTATAAAATTAGAAAAATAAAATAATTTTTAAAGTGAATTTTGTAGTTGAGTTCATAATAAAATTTTTCATTTTCATTATATTGTTA
The DNA here is from genome assembly GCF_030052815.1 of Hevea brasiliensis. NCBI lineage: Eukaryota > Viridiplantae > Streptophyta > Magnoliopsida > Malpighiales > Euphorbiaceae > Hevea > Hevea brasiliensis. Next base: position 9,098,059 of record NC_079506.1, read on the forward strand.
TCTTGAAATTTTATATTATCATATTATGTAATATAAATAATTTTAAAATCTATTTGATAAATTACTTAATATATTTAATAAGTATTTTTATTTTTTAAATTATAGATTATATTATTCATATATATAAATATATTATATATTAAAATATAAATATAAATTTAATATTTTTTAATTAATTCATATTAATTATATAATTAATACTCTCTAGTAGTCAAATTTTTTCTTCTTTTTCCTTTCATATTTTCTGTTTTTATTATTTTAAAATCTAAAACATAACAATTTAAAATTAATATTAAGAAAAGCATATCTTTTCTTATAAATATATACAAAAATATAATAAGGCCTTCTTATAACCTTATAGTCAAAATAAACAGCTTAATAAAAATTGACTGGTAAATTAAAAATATATATATATGTTTACAAACATGAGGATATTAATAAATTAAAATTAATCTACATTTAAACAAAATAGATCTTTGAAAAAAATGAGGATATTAACAAATTAAAATTAATCTACATTTAAACAAAATAGATCTTTGAAAATTGAAACCTCGTATAATTACATGTAAAATACTCTTTTTTATATAAAAATGATATTAATTAGCCCAAATATCATAAGATGCATTAATATAACATGAAAAAGACAAATTAAATCAATCCATCTTAGCCTACATAAATATCATTAAATTTGTGAGGATGCTTATTCCATTTGATATCGATAATAATAACAAAATCCTAATCATCATATTCAAATGTAACTACTCTTATATGAATGATACATATGACATGCAAAAGCTCAAAAAATTTAAAAACTTCTAAATAGATTTTGGTCATTGGAGAAAACAAGACACACAAAAATGTAGTGAAAAAAGAAAAATAAAATTATATTATAAGTCAAAATTAATTAAGATTAAATTTTATTACACAAAAATATAGTGTGTGAATATAAAAACTATCCGTTACTAATATTTAAAAAAAATAGTTACAAGTTTATAACAAATAAAACATTTTCTTCGAATAAGATTAGACATTTATTGTAACAAATTTTTATTTAATTAAATAGCTAAATTTTAATATTAATTTTATAACTATATTAATTAAATAGTTTTTTTAATAGTAATTTACAATTTAATATTATAAATTTGTAACTATTTAGATTAATTAAAAAAAATTAGTATAAGTGAGATATTGTAATAAATTAATTAATTTTTAATGAATTAATAATACTTATAAAATTAATAATATAGAATTATAATGGGTTTTTTTAGTATAAATACAATTACTGTTAAAATAATACTAAAATATTTATTTATATTAAGTGTAGTAATGCTAAAAATTGAAATTATTTATAAATTTAGCAATGGACAAATTGTCATTAAAAATTATTAGCGATAAATTTGTATTGATCATTGAAAGTATTAGCGATGGATAACTTATTGCTAAAAATTATTAGTGATAAATTTACATAAAATAATTTTTCATTGTTGAAAATATTAGTGATGGATACATTGCTATCAAAATTTATCATAATGATTTTATATAAAGTACTTCTCATTTCTTAAAATGTTAGCGGCGGATATATTATCGTTAAAGGTAATTAGCGACTAATTTTTATTACTAAATATATAAAAATAAAATTATTATTTATTAAAAAATTATTTCTATTTAATAAATTAAAAAAATACCAATTATATATAATTCTTCTTAAACAAAATTATTTTTATTATTATATCTTTTTTTAATTAATTATATATACTTAAAATGAAATTTTAGTAGAATTTTTTTTAACGATTTATAATTTAATTAAGTTTTTTAATACCATAAATAATATAAAGTGAATTCTATTCATTTTAAAATTAATTTTAATTTTTATTAGTTAATTAAATTTTATTATTTATTATTATAATTAATTTTAAATTACATAACAACTAAATTTAGTACAATTCATAAGTATAATACTAAATTACTATAGGTATTTTTAGAAATTTCAATAATCTCCTTAAATCTCTAATAAATGTGAATTTGAGTTAACCCACATGAGTGATTTGATCTAAAATCCTTAAAAAATTGTGAAAACGAAAAAGATATATATATATATATATATATATATATATATATATATATATCAAAATCTCCCCCTTTAGCTTGTATTTTGCATCTTTTGCTGTTAAAGAGCGTAATATGAATACTTCTAGAGATCTTCAATAAGAAATTGCCTTGGAATAATATTAATAATTGTATATCTAATTTTAATCAACAAGATGAATTGAAAGTTTTAATTTCTGATTAATTAAACAAAATTACATTTAATTCAATTTAAATTTAAAATTGAAATGAGAAAATTAGATTGTAATTTTATGAAAAACAATATATTTGTTTTGTATTAGATTAAATTAATTTTATTATTACCAAATATTTGAATTAATTATGAAAAAAGAAAAAAGTAATCCTTGCAATGAAATTAAATCATAGTGTTTTTTTTATTTAAAGATGAAATCAAATCATTGTTTTTTAATAATTGACTTGAATTAAAATTCATTAATAAATTAAATTATTATTTTAATTATTCAATTAATAATTCAGGATAGAGGACAGACTATGCGTGGATCCTTCGGCACAGCAGATATACAGCAGATATACTAAAGATTTGAAAGGACAATTTGATATGATAAAAATAACAATATAAAATTATAGATAATGCATGTCACATATAATTTTATATAGTTTTTTTTTGGCTTCTTATATGATATTTATGTATTAGACCTATTGGCTTCATTATACAAGGTTTATTGCAATTTTAAATTTATTAACAATGCGTATGCATATTAAAAATTTTAGATTAGTCTGTTAACTTAGTGGTAAATTAAGATGTTAGATTATTTAAATTTGAATACCTTTAAATTCAATAATTATAATTTTTTATTTTATTAAAAATGATGTTGTCGTAAATTTCCTAGATATTGGGTTTGTACTGTCTGACTAGATCAAAGGTCTCCTGAGAGTTAAAAATTAAATGAGGGTCGGTGGATCGTTAATAATTACTCCGATGCTCAAGTCAGCAATCAAGATTAGAGTAAAATATTTAATACAATTATGATGAGTATTTTCTATTACCTCAGACAGTACAAACCCAACATTTTTAAAATCCATGGCAACATAAAAAAAAAGTTAAAAAATTATCTTGAATAATGAAACTTATTTTTAATATATGTACATATACTCAACTCAACTAAACTTTTATCCAAAAAATTTGGGGTCGGCTATATGGATTCGTTTTCTCCACTCTAAACGATTTTGAGTTAAATCCTCAGAAATGTGTAATGCTTCTAGGTCATGTTAGACTACTCTCCTCTAAGTCAATTTAGGTCTGTCTCTTTTTTTCTTTCTATCCTCTAACCTAATGTGCTCTACATGTCTAATTGGAGCCTCCGTATGTCTACGCTTCACATGACCAAACCACCTCAATCTCCATTCTCTTAACTTATCCTCAATTAGCACAACTCCTACCTTTTCTCTAATACTCTCATTACAGACTTTATCTAGTCTAGTATGGCCACTCATCCACCTTAACATTCTCATCTCTGCAACTATTATCTTAGACGCATACGATTCCTTCAGTGCCCAACACTCACTACCATATAACATAGCCGGTCGTATGGCTGCACGGTAAAATTTTCCTTTCAACTTATTGGAAATCTTGCGATCACATAAAACTCCCGTGGCACGTCTCCACTTCAACCATTCGGCTTTAATCCTATGACTAACATCCTCCTCACATTCCCCATCTACTTGAAGAACTGAGCCGAGATATTTAAAGTGATTACCTTGGGACAGTACTACTCCATCCAAACTAACTCATTCCCTATTACCAGTTTGGCCTTCATTGAACTTGCAATGCATGTATTCTGTCTTCGTTTTACTTAACTTAAAGCCCTTTGACTCTAGAGTACTTCTCTAAAGCTCTAGCTTTCTATTGACTCATTCTCGCGTCTTATCTATCAAAACAATATCATCCGCAAACATCATGCACCAAGGAATACTCTCTTGTATATGTTTCGTCAATTCATCTAAAACTAATGTAAAAAGGTAAGGGCTTATAGCTGATCCTTGGTGTAATCCAATTGAGATCGGAAAATCTTTTGTGTCCCCTCTCACTGTGCGCACAATAGTAGTTGCTCCTTCATACATATCTTTCAATACTTGTATGTACCTAATATATACCCTCTTTTGTTCTAATACACTCCATAAGACATCTCTTAGAACACTATCATAAACCTTCTCCAAATCAATAAAAACCATGTGTAGATCTTTCTTCACATCTCTATATTTCTCTATCAAACTTCTAATGAGAAAAATCGCTTCAATAATTGAACGATCGGACATGAAGCCAAATTGATTGAGAGAGATAGAAGTATCATGACATAGTCGATGCTCCACAACTCTCTCCCACAACTTCATAATATGGCTCATGAGTTTAATTCCCCTATAGTTTGAGCAACTCTGTATGTCTCCCTTATTTTTAAAAATAGGTACTAAAATACTCCTCCATTCATCAAACATTTTCTTTGAGTTTAGAATCTTATTAAATAATTTAGTTAATCATGTCACTCCCATATCTCCCAAACACTTCCACACTTCAATTGGTATTTCATCGGGTCCACGGGCTTTACCAACTTTTATTCTCTTAAGTGCTTCTTTTACTTCTAAAGATCTAATTCTTCTAGTATAATTCACATTATTTTCTATTGTTCTATAGTCTATATTCACGCTATTACCATTTTGACTATTATTAAAGAGATCATTAAAATAATTTATCCATCTTTCTTTAATGTCCTCATCTTTCACCAACATTTTTCCTTCTTTATCCTTAATGCTAACTTGATTGAGATCTTGACATTTTTTTTCTTTCCTCCTTGCTAATCTATAAATATCTTTCTTCCCTTCTTTAGTTTCAAGTTTCTCATATAACTTTTCAAAAGCTTGTGCTCTTACTTGACTAACTGCATTTTTTTCCTTTTTTTTTTGCTATCTTGTACTGTTCATATGCCTCATTATGATCACATTTAGATAATTTCTTATACCATTTCCTTTTTCTCTTCACTGCCTTTTGTACTTTCTTTTAATATATGTACATATATCAAAGAAAAATATCATTGAACAAACAACTAAGCTGAGACCAAAATAAACAGACAAGCTAACCGATTCATCTAAATAACTGCTCATTCTAAATGAAGTGCAACAAATTCTCTCCAATTGAAACAAGAAAAATACTGGGAAGTGCTCCTTCTTTTGGTAAATTATGACTGCCACTCAGAAGGAAGCACCACTTCAAGTAGTTTGGGACTTCCTAGATTTGCTTGTAGCCAGCTGGATCGATCTCAGGCTCCTTCTTCACTGGTTCTTCCTTCTCATATAAATCAACTCAATATGACGAGGGGTGGACACGTAAGGATTGATTCTTCCATGAGCCCTATAAGTACGACGCCTTTGCTTCTGTGCCTGATTCACCTGGACGTAAGAAATGAAGTGGGCATCAACATCCAAGCCTTTGACCTCAGCATTCTTGAGCAAAAAAAAGTCAAACTTTTTCCTTTTCTTTCTCTTCAACTAAATTTCACCCTAATTTCTACTTTAATTTGTATCAATTTTAATTTGAATAATACTATAAGTTTTCTAAGTTAATATTATTTTTTAAAAGATGAAATTACCTAACTACCTCAAATGCTTAAAGCCTTCTTCCCACTCCGCTACCTATCCCTACAAATGGACGAAATTTCTCTTCCCTACAATGGACTAGAGTTATATTTTAGGTTCAGAAGCACAAGCACAAGTTGGAGAGAGGAGAAGAAGAAGAAGCCCAGAAGAGGGGATCCTTGTGAAATTCTGTGGGACTTTTCTGCCCAATTAATGCATCATCCTATATTCTAATTGCTCTTTGGTTTTTTTCTTTTTAATTTTAATATTTTAGAGAAAAATTGAGGAAGAAATAATACACCATATATCTTATATCTTATTTTTATAATAAATTAGGTTTAGACAATAAAAAATCATAAAATTATAAGCAAACGTAGAAGTTATTTTCTTTTGAATTTAAAGAGAAATCCTATGAGGAAAGATAAATAAGGATGGAAAATAAAGAAAGAAAATATTTATTTATTTTTCATTGTTTAATTTATTTAAATAAAAAGAAAAGTAAATTTTAGAAAAATAAAAATAATTTATTTCCTCTCATTATGTACTCTTTCACTTTTATAACATCAATTTAAATTTAAATTATATAAGGGCATACTTGCATTCCCTTTTTTTTTCATTTTCCACTCTCTTCTCAAATGAATATATATATATATATATATATATATGAAAATTATTTTTTTAGAAAATTGTTTTATAAGAAAATATTTTCTATTATTTAGTTACAAAGTTAAATTAATAATACATGTTTATGTTATGCATGTATAAGTGTTTTTATATTTTAGTAAGTTTTTCATGATATGTAAAATAACTTTTTATTTTTAAAAAATAAATCATTATATATATATATATATATATATATATACATGCAACCGTCATTTTCAACAATTGTTACACATCAAGAATAAATGTGTCCTTACATGTACGCAACCTTTTGTGAAAAATATTATCACATAAAGACGAGAAGAAATTTTATTCTTCTTGTCAACGTAGCTCATAAGAAAGATGTAAAGAAAATATTATTTATTATTAAATAATTACATATATAACAAATATTATACACATAACAATTAATGCATCATCTTATATTCCAATTGCTCTTTGTTTTTTTTTTCTTTTTAATTTTCTAATAATATCAGAATATTTTAGAGAAAATTTGAGAAAGAAAGAAAATAAGAGTGCAAGATAAGGAGAATTTTTATTTAGACTTGGTCTATCTCTTGTATTAATAGATAGATTTCATCATATATTTTATATTTTATATTCATAGTAGATAATAAAAATTCATAAGATTATAAGTAAATTTATAAGTTGTTTTCTTTTAAATTTAAAAAGAAATCCTATAAGAAAAGGATGGAAAATAAAGAAGGAAATCTTTTATTTATTTTTCATTGTTTAATTTGTTTGGATGAAAAGAAAAGTTAAATTTAGAAAAACAAAAATAATTTATTTCCTCTTATTTTCTACTCTTTCACTTTTGCAACATCAATTTAAATTTAAACTATATAAGGGCATATTTGCAGTTTCATCTAATTAGTATCATTTTCCTCGCCTTTCTCCTCATTTTTCCTCTTAATTGAAGATATTATGGAAATTTTTGCCTACACTAAAGTGTACAAACACCCACCAAACAAATAAAATTTGTGATTATTTTCCCTTCTTTTTTTTATTTTCCACTCTCTTTTTAAATGAAAAGCAAAAAACAAAAAAAAAAATCACATTTAAGCTTCATTTAATTTATAAAAAAATAACTTGTATATATATGGACAATATTTTCTAAGAAAATGTTTTGCATGAAAATATTTTTCATTATTTAATTATAATATTAAACTAATAGTATATATTTATATTATGTATATATAAGTATTTTCTATTTTAATAAAATTGTCAAAATTCGAAAAATGACATTATCTTTTAAATAGAGGAAGTCATTTTCTTTAGAATAGATTAATTCTCTCTAACCAATTTTTTTTTCTCTAACCAATTTTTTAAGTGTCCTAAATATTAAAAAATATTAAAAATAATTTTCAAACAAAAATTTTCCACAAAACAAACAGAACTTTAATTTTTTTCCCAATTAAACAAGTGAAGGCTTAAGGTAGCATAAAAATTAAGAACGAAAGAGAAAGTGTTCTAGTCCTTTTAAGAGAGGTTTCTTGAAATTTGTCAAATTTGAGCAATTCTTTATTTATTTTGTTTCTAAAGAGAAAAGGTGGTGGGTACTTAGGGGTATTCCGCACCAATTTTGATATGATTCTAGCTAAGAATTAATTGAAATCGTAATTAAATCTTCAGTTATTTGACTTTTAATTAGGAATCAAACTTGAAATTAAATTTTGATTTCAGTTTCAATTCGGTTTTAAACAGTTTTAATACAGTTTCTATTCTAATTTTGATTCTAATTTCATTTTAAATTTTGAATTTTATATCTAAAACTACTAAATTCTTGTCTTTATTTAGAAATGGAAAATACAATCTTAAATTTCTAATATGAAAACAACCACAAAAATATAATATTTATATCAAAACAGTTGAGAATATGTATGTGTATAATTTTCACGTTGTAAAAGATAGGATGAGTGAAAGACATATAAGTAGAAAGTACTCATAAGCCCATTTCCTTAAAGTTTTGAGTTTGATATGGTGTCAAACACATGAGTGTATTCTTTTATAAGAGCCATCTAGAAGGATTACGCGTTCTATATAATTATATATGATTAACATGTGATTTAGTCATATAATTAAATATTATAAAATAATTATAATATATATATATTTGATTTTTGATAAAGAATAAAACCAAGTCAAAACAGTTAATATAAGTTTTTTTATAAGTAATAAATTTTATTAATAAATAGAAAATTAAAAAAAAAGTAGCATGGACAATATAAATTTAATTTAATTTTTATATTAATGAATTTTTTTTATTCTAATATAATATGGTACGATTCTTCAATTTAATTGGAGAACTCAAAACCGTGCTATGTAGCCTGGGAAGCTGTTTCCTTTTGAGAAAAATTTGTGTACTAGCTTCAATCTAACATAATATTGCAAAGAATCAACCGTTAATTGTGAAAGAAGCCAACAACACTTTGAATAATTCAAATTTAACATTTTAATAAGAATTTTAAGTAGAAGAGGGTTGGAATTTTTGAGACACAAATAAAGAATCTACATGTGATATAATATGAAAACGACACTATAAGATATAAAAATAATTCAAACACAAATACAACTTACTTTTCAAACGAATAATATTATACAAATAGGTGATTACATTCATATGACTCATTTAATTTAATATTACACATTTAACGCTTGTCAATTCAATTGATTTAACACATTATATAAAATGCTAATTTAATGTAATTTAAACATTTTAATCTTTTTAATATAAAAATTGTTAAAATAATAAATTATAAATATAATATAAACAGCAACACGAACTGATAATTAAATTAATTCTAATTTTAAAAGCATAACATTATATATACCGTAAGATTTTAACCTTTTACTCTTTTATCTTGAACTTATATGGACAAAAATTAAACCTGTGATTATGACCTAATTAATTGATATTTATTTTAATTAAAATAAATTTTAATCGTATATGAGTTATTTATTGTATATATCTGTGACACCCATTATCCGTCTACAGTGTAGCCGAGCAAGGCGTGCTACATTCGGTACCGGAGTACCCTATCTTATCCTACTTTATTCATTTAATAATTTTTTCTTCGTTACAATTTAATATCAATTATTTTCCTAAGGAGAAACCAGCAGAGTTTCCCCTATTTCTATTACCATTTGGCGTATTTCACTATTCACTTATTTGAAAATTTCAATAATATTTTACAATAAAAATCTCATCAATTATTCTCATTATTCACATCTCATTCATATATCTCAATTTCATATTCATTTCCATGCATTTCCATTCATGCACAATTTATATATATAAGTTCTCAAGTTTCATTAATTTACATGATTTACAGACTGATTACATAAATTCATAATTTACATGATCTACAAATTAATTACAGTTCCATAATCTATATTTCAACATACAATTCATAGTTTACATTATAAATAATAACTAATTATAATGTACAAAATACATAATATGATCTATGGGCCCTATCTACATGCATTGCTGAGGAGGTGACAACCTTGAACACTCTGCATATCAGAACTCCAAAATCTCTGTTTGGTATTCGCTGGGCTTTAACTTCAATACCTGCGCGAGGAAATAAATCTATCGCGCTAAGCATTGTTGCTTAGTGTTGCAATAATATAATAAGAAAATAATATAACAAGTAAAAATAATTGGAGCATATTTTCTATACTCAAGAATTTTACTGGGTTCATATGAAATTTTTCATACAATATATCTTTCGTCATTTATGTTGCTCTCTAGAATCACTTCTTTCATAAGTTTACAATAATCATTTATATAATGTACAAATAAATCTAAAATTTATACTTATACTTATATTCTTATGAAAGTCACATTTGTAATGTTATTTAAGTTATAATTCTTCTACTAGTCTTTTTATCACTTCCTTGATACTTTCTAAGTTGTTTACAATCATTTCATAATATTTAAAATTTTTAGAACTAGTTTAATTTACTTCAAATCATTCTAAGGAATAAATTTTTAGAGCTAATCTAATTTATTTTAGAACTTCTTCTCATTTATTTACTTTCTAGAATTTTTAATTGCTAATATTCATAACTTATTTTAATAAATTAGACTGCCCAAATAACCTACGACAGGCTGACTAAACTGGATAACTGGTCGTTGGCACTGGACACCGCGATGCCTCGAGCCGTCATACCATGGGACGCTGAACGTCGACCACGTATGCAGTCAGTATGGCTAAAAAGCCATGATGACACATAATCGGGCATTAAGACATGAGTACAGGCATAAAGCCATGAATGCTGGCATAAAGCCATGAATACAGGCATAAAGCTATGAATACAGGCATAAAGCCTTTCGCAGTACTGCTAAAATAATACCCTATTGGCATGCTAAACTATCCAATCTGACACACATGTCTAGGCAATACAAGGGCACATAATATCATTAAATATTAATATATTGTGTTTTATGACTTCATTATTTTATAATAATTTTCAATTATAATGTATACATTCATTTGATCATATATATGATCACAATTCACATCAATTATCCTTTTATATCATTGTACTCAAAGTACTTTTCCTTTCTACAATAATGAGAACTAATGTCTCATTCATACATTAATATGGTTCATTTATTCATTTATTATATTATTCATATTGATCACAATTCAAAACAATGGTTCACATGTACCATTGTATTCAAAATATTTTTCCTTTCTCATTTATACATTTTATGAATTCTATTTGTGATGGGCATATAAGCCCTAACTACCTATTCACATCAATTAGGTGACTTACTTTTCATGTTTCAAGCAATCCATGAACATTTTATGGATTTCAAATTTCATACCTTAATTTTCTCTACCAATTTAGTTCTTACACTTTGTGTCTTTGTATTACTATTCACATTATTATTCACTCAAATTGTTGACTTTTTAATACATAATAAATTTATTGAACCTAAGTTCACCAAGATACCACATTTTTTATTTTATTTTTGTTGGTATTGATTTCCAATACCATTTCAAAGCTTAGTGTTGGTTACTTTACAATTTTCAGATTTCAAGCACTAAGTTTACTGTTCTATTGATCATTTGTACAGTAGGAATTTGATAAAATTGTCTTCATGAAAGTTGTTCCTTATTATGTCTAGTTACATTTCTTTTTTTGAATCACTCCATTTGGAGTTTTGTAACTCAAGTTATGGTCATTTTACCATAACTGGCCGGATTGACCTGTACCCAGAATTTCTGGACAATTTGGTTCTGCCAGATTTGATGACTTAAGTTTGGTTGGCAATTTGACTAAATTATGTTCAGAATTTGGAATTGTGTTCTTCATAAAAGTTGTAGGGCTATGTCTCAGCTTTCTTCTGGTAAAATTTCAGATCAATTGAACTTTTCTACACTGAGTTATGACCATTTGAGCAAACACTGTTCATTTGATCATTTTTCAGGGACAGCATGTTGGTCACCCGGATTAGGGTAATTTTTAAGTCAACTTGGTTTGATTTTCTGGGTAGGGTTTCTTCACCAAAGTTGTGCCATTATGTGCCTAGTTTTATATCCAATTGTCCTTGCACCAATTGAACCTATACAACTCCATTTATGGCTGCCCAAACCTACTAGACTCACAACCAATCCTACAGGTTACCAAGGGCAGCATGCCTAAGTTCAACTCCAACATCCTTACTCACTTCAATTCCTCCTCACACACATTCAAATGGTCACTAATTGACCATTACAAGGTTAACATATCATTACATAAGCAAAACTCTAATTTTTGACAAACCCTAATTTCCAAAGTGTCCATTTCATACTATCCATGCCATCTAACACATCCAATAACAAATTCCTACTAAGCAACTCCAATAAACACATTTTATTTCATTTAAATTCATCAATTCCCATAGGTACACATACTGACCGAAATTATTCTTCCATCAAACATGAATAATTTCTCAAATTTTTTCTTGTAATTCTTTCCATTTTCATGCTCAACTTTAAGTTTACTAAAAGAATATGGAAGAAAATAGCACTAACCTCTTTTAACCACTTTCTTGGCTTGTTAAAACTTCAATCTCTCTTTAATTTTCTGCTACTTAAAGCTTCCTCAAGGTGTAAGATGAAATTTTAGTAAAGACAACTAGGAGTTTTGGGGTGAGATAAGGGAGAAAATGAAGCTTACAAGCTTCATCAATGGTGTAACCCCTTCTCTCTCTCTCTCTTTCTCTCTATGGTGCGGCTGTTTGAAAATGGGAGTGCAGATTGATTTTTTATTTTGTCTCTTTTTAATTAGTTTTTATCCCTTTTTATTAGTTTGTCAAGTTGTGATTGGGTGGAGAGTGTTTAATGATATCATATGATGTCATAATTCCTAATTTCTTTCATTTTTCTTTCCTTTTCTTTTCTACTTATTTCTAATTCAATTTTTAGCAATATTTATTCACATTTTGTGTCATGATAATTATTTACTTAACTGGACAAGTCGGCCAAAAATTATCTCTGAAGACGAAATGACCAAAATGTCCTCCGTTTGGCTTAACAGACCAAAATTGTCTGTATCGATTGAAAAATTTTTCTAAGCATTTTCTTGAAATTCTAATGCCTTAAAAAACTCAATGACTCTTCTCCGGAGTCCCAAAAATTATTTTATGAATTTTCTTCTGGGTCTAGGGCTCCTAGTTGTGAGAATCGCAACTTCCCACTGGGTTACCTATCGTTTGGGCACCGGCTCATTTAACTTGGTTGTATTTTATTTCTAAAATTTTTCCTAAATTTTTCTTATTAATATTTGAGTTAATTATGGTTTCTCACTTTAGTTTAAATATTTTTCCAGACGTTCTAACTGTCTGGACTGACACCGGTCACCGAAACAGTGGAATGTACGGAATTGCTACAGTGAGGGTGTTACAATATTATATTAAATTTTTTAAAAAAATATATATATATATACTGGTCATCTGTTTACCTATAAGGTTATATATATTCTCTTTTATAAAATCAAAGATATTAGGACTATCTCAAGAGAAGTTTTTCATCACTAAAACTTCATTTGTGAATCAAGAAAAGATAAGAAAGAGAAATCAATTTATTGAATTAAATGGTCTATCTCAATTATTAGTATGACTTAATCAAACTCCATATCATGTACTATTTCTAGATTTATGAGAATTTAATTTGTTTAAAATTCATTATTAAAGTGACAGTTAAATCTTATGTTTATGATTTATTATAATCTATCAAAAAAAATTTTCATGTACATCAAAAAATTCAAACATTAGTAGTCGGAACAGTAAAATGTACAGACTACCTACGGTAAGGGCTTTACACATCCTATATTCTAATTGCTCTTTGGTTTTTTTCTTTTTAATTTTCTAATATGCTATACCAGGAATATTTTAGGGAAAAATTGAGGAAGAAAGAATATACCATATATCTTATATCTTAGTTTTATGATAGACTGGGTTTAGACAATAAAAAGTCATAAAATTATAAGCAAACATAAAAGTTGTTTTCTTTTGAATTTAAAGAGAAATCCTATGAGGAAAGATAAATAAGGATGAAAAATAAAGAAGGAAATCTTTTTATTTATTTTTCATTGTTTAATTTGTTTAGATGAAAAGAAAAGTAAATTTTAGAAAAACAAAAATAATTTATTTCCTCTTATTTTCTACTCTCACTTTTGTAACATCACTTTAAATTTAAATTATATAAGGGTATACTTGCAGTTTCATCTAATTAGTATCATTTTCCTCACGTCTCTCCCCCTTTTTTCTTTAAAGTGAAGAGATTATGGAAATTTTTTACCCACACTAAAGTATATAAACACCCACTAAACCAATAAAATGTGTGGTTATTTTCCCTTCTTTTTTATTTTCCACTCTCTTCTCAAATGAAGAGGAAAAAAAAATTACATTTAGACTTCATTTGTCTTATAGAAAATAATTGAATATATATATATGAAAAATATTTTTTAAGAAAATTGTTTTATAAGAAAATATTTTCTATTATTTAGTTACAAAGTTAAACTAATAGTATGTGATTATGTTATGCTTGTATAAGTGACTTTATATTTTAATAAGTTTTTCAAGTTTTGAAAAATGACTTTTTCTTTTAAAATATATATATATATATATATATATATATATATATATATATAACTGTTTTAATTAAAAAAAAAAAATTGAAACAAAGACTAGATACATGCATCCGTCATCTTCAACAATTGTTACATATCAAGAATAGATGTGTCCTACCTTACATGTACGCAACCTTTTGTGAAAAATATTATCACATAAAGACAAGAGAAGAAATTTTATTCTTCTTGTCAACGTAGCTCATAAGAAAGATGTAAAGAAAATATTATTTATTATTAAATAATTACATATATAACAAATATTATACACATAACAATTAATGTATCATCTTATATTCCAATTGCTCTTTGTTTTTTTTTTCTTTTTAATTTTCTAATAATATCAGAATATTTTAGAGAAAATTTGAGAAAGAAAGAAAATAAGAGTGCAAGATAAGGAGAATTTTAATTTAGACTCGGTCTATCTCTTGTATTAATAGGTAGATTTCATTATATATTTTATATTTTATATCCATAGTAGATAATAAAAATTCATAAGATTATAAGTAAATTTATAAGTTGTTTTCTTTTAAATTTAAAAAGAAATCCTATAAGAAAAGATAAATAAGGATGGAAAATAAAGAAGGAAATCTTTTATTTATTTTTCATTGTTTAATTTGTTTGGATGAAAAGAAAAGTTAAATTTAGAAAAACAAAAATAATTTATTTCCTCTTATTTTCTACTTTTTCACTTTTGCAACATCAATTTAAATTTAAATTATATAAGGGCATATTTGCAGTTTCATCTAATTAGTATCATTTTCCTCGCATTTCTTTCCCCATTTTTCCTCTTAATTGAAGATATTATGGAAATTTTTTACCTACACTAAAGTGTACAAACACCCACCAAACAAATAAAATTTGTGATTATTTTCCCTTCTTTTTTTATTTTCCACTCTCTTTTTAAATAAAAAGCAAAAAACAAAAAAAAAATCACATTTAAGCTTTGTTTAATTTATAAAAAAATAACCTGTATATATATGGACAATATTTTCTAAGAAAATGTTTTGCATGAAAATATTTTTTATTATTTAATTATAATATTAAACTAATAGTATATATTTATATTATGTATATATAAGTGTTTTCATATTTTAATAAAATTGTCAAAATTCGAAAAATGACATTATCTTTTAAATAGAGGAAGTCATTTTCTTTAGAATAGAAACTGTCAACCAAAAGGTTTATTAATATCAAAATTTCCAATCAATCACAAATTCTATATTGAAAATGATTCAGATATATGGTCCTGACTCTATTTAGTAACTATAAATATATCACTCATATGATAAGTAGCAAGTTCGAATCTCCACTTCTTCAATTTCTTAAAAAAAAAAAATTAAATTTATTATTCAATAATTTGAAAATTTATTTAATTATTTTAAAATTTTTATAATTAAAACAGGTAAAATTAAACTAAGCAACTCTAACAATGATCCAGTTAAATGTATTTACTTAGAAAAACCTGCGCACTGAAGAAAGCTTTCTTGGATTCCAACCTGGTCCAGTTCAAACTTCAAAAATTATGCTTAACTTTTCTTGCTTTAGGAGTTGAAGTTTTCTGAAAGATACTCTAAAAGAAAACCCAATAGGAAACGCCAACTATCGACCTTTGGATTTTAATTATTGGATTAGGAAGAACCTCCTCCAATCAACTTCTTCAATTTGGTCGAGTCACATACAAGGACCAAGTTTTAAATAATTCGATCCCAGATAGGACTTTCATTTTCAAATAATACACAAGTTGTCAAACGAACTAATTGAGTTTTAAGAAATTCAAACTTGACTCATTAAAATTTTTTCGAATTTGAACAGATCGTTTTCAACTCATTAAAATTTTTTTGAGTTTATGTTTTTATTAAACCGAATTTCAAACAACTCGTTAATAACTTAACTCGTTTATAATTCTAGAGAGTTTTCAAATTTATGATCTCACAAATTGACTCGTGAATCTATTAAATAAAGAGTTCAAAAGGCTTAATAGGCCAAATATCAATAAGCTTGCACTCGGTTTGTTTAAAAAACGAACTGAACTAAGCTAGGCTTTATCAAGCTGAACCTCAAATAGCTCACGGGGTCGTGATTCATTTACAGCCATAGAGAAAAAAGGCAAATAAAGTTCCCTGTACCTCTCCCTATCATTTATATCGAGTTAAAATGTCTAAACGAGTGTTTACCACAGCATACAAAGGCTATTCCATTAAACAGAGCTTCACCAATCTATAAAAACATGAGCACTGCTTTGAGCGTCAACAGAAACGACTCTAAGAATTCATACAGCCATTTTTTCGAGAACCCGAAGCAATCCTTCAGAAAACATCCAATAATTACTCGGAAAAAGGTCAACTTTTGCATAGAACCCAAATCACTTACATATATTGGAATATATCAGGGCATATTTTGCAATGCAACGGATCAATCTAACAGCACAAAGCTTGAGAAAAGATTCTACAAATCAGGCTTCATATGAGAAACAAATCAAAAGCCCCATAGCAATTGTAATTAAGCCAACCAAAAAACTAGTTTCGCGCATAACTAGCATAATCAAAAGAGTGGACAAGTATAAACCAATAAAAAGAAATTAAAAAAAAAAGTGCACAAGTCCAACAATGCCGAAACTGCGTTTTTAGCAGCGTCTGAAATCAGTAAACAGATCTAAAAGTTTAACTTTAGAAAGCAATGCTCTTGAGCTTCTTCAGATCAAACTCCTTGGACTCCAATCCTTTATCGTGAAGAGTGGAGATAGCACAGGATAATTCTTTTTGAAGAACCAATTATTCAGCCAGGAGGAGGAAAAAATGATAACTCTCTTTCAACCGAAGAGAAGTCTTCTCCTATTGTACACAAAATTACAACAAGCATCTTGAGATGCTACCTCACAAAACCTAGATGTATAGTTAAGGCTTGGAAAGACCTATGCAAGTTATAGGTAACACAGTTCTACTTTCATAGAAACTACATAACCAAGTCACACAGTCTCATCTTCTAAAATGCTTGGACCACAAGTAGACTACAGTAAAACAAACTAGTCCAAAAATGATTACTTGCAAGATATGATTTGATCTCTGCTGGACAATGGTCCGGTTCAACCTTCTCATGCCACTTTTCACCCCTGCCTCAGCATTGCTCACCAGCTTTTGCTGATGGAAGAACCAGAAATAGCAACTTGTAAGAATGCAACTAAAAAGAAGATACTTTATGAGACATTGTGATTTGTGACTTCCAAGGGCTTTGCATAGTTCTTCACTTTTATGTTGTAAGACTGCTGGAAGACAGAGAGAGAAAAAAGAAAAAGGAAAAAAGAAAGGGAAAGAAAGAAAGAAAAAAAAGAAAGGGAGGGAGGGGAGGGGGAAACCCCTTCTATGTTGCCTCTAATTCCATTCTAGACTATATTCTTCCCTAAAATTGATATTTTCAATAAAAACATTGAAATTATAGCAAAATACTGATTCTGCCTTTGTATATAGGAATACCCAATCCCCATTCAACATAACTTTTCTCCTTTCTTCTCATCTCTTGCCATTGACTCTCAATAGAGTGATACATGAAAGAAAACTGAAAATTTTGAAAGTTCCACATCACAGAGAGAGCAAACAAAACCTTAGATCTCTCCAACAATGCTATCCAGGTTTCTATCTTCCCAAATTTATATCAGTTGCCTCAAATGGTCACTCCACAACCTTTTTTAAGTGTCCTAAATATTAAAAAATATTAAAAATAATTTTCAAAAAAAAAAACAAACAGAACTTTAATTTTTTCCCAATTAAACAAGTGAAGGCTTAAGGTAGCATAAAAATTAAGAACGAAAGAGAAAGTGTTCTAGTCCTCTTAAGAGAGGTTTCTTGAAATTTGTCAAATTTGAGCAATTCTTTATTTATTTTGTTTCTAAAGAGAAAAGGTGGTGGGTACTTAGGGGTATTCCGCACTGATTCTAATATGATTCTAGCTAAGAATTGAAATCGTAATTAAATCTTCAATTATTTGACTTTTAATTATGAATCAGACTTGAAATCAAATTTTGATTTCAGTTTCAGTTCGGTTCTAAACAGTTTTAATACAGTTTCTATTCTAATTTTGATTCTATTTTGATTCTAATTTCATTTTAAATTTTGAATTTTATATCTAAAACTACTAAATTCTTGTCTTTATTTAGAAATGGAAAATACAATCTTTAATTTCTAATATGAAAACAACCACAAAAATATAATATTTATATTAAAACTGTTGAGAATATGTATGTGTGTAATTTTCACATTGAAAAAGATAGGATGAGTGAAAGACATATAAGTAGAAAGTACTCATAAGCCAATTTCCTTAAAGTTTTGAGTTGGATGTGGTGTCAAACACACGAGTATATTCTTTTGTAAGAGCTATCTAAAAGGATTCTCCTCAGTCGCTTTGGGCTTTCTAAATACCTAACAAAAATAATAATATTAATATCAAAATATATTCCTTGATAAGAATATTATATTATCTTGTACATATTTTTTTAATTATATAGTCTTTAACACATGTAATTAATAATTAAAAAATATATTAAATGATTAACATGTGATTTAGTCATATAATTAAATATTATAAAATAATTATATATATATATATATATATAATTGATTTTTGACAAAGAATAAAACCAAATCAAAACAGTTAATATAAGTTTTGAATTATTTGAGACATGAGGCACAAATAAAGAATCTACATGTGATATAATATGAAAACGACACTATAAGATATAAAAATAATTCAAACACAAATACAACTTACTTTTCAAACGAATAATATTATACAAATAGGTGATTACATTCATATGACTCATGTCACGACCTAACCTATGGGCCGGACCGGCACTAGGACTTGGGCCAGCCTAAAGCCCCCGAGGCCCGTAGTAAGCCTAACTGTTCATTAACCCAATTCTAAGGCCCATTTGGGCCCAATTTCAAGAAACCAACCGGACAGAGTCCGGCCATAAAGTGGACCTTTCAACGGGGAGTTTTTGACTCACCCGACCTGTAAACACAATATACAATCCATTGGGGAGCTCAGCTTACCCTCCACATACTCATATCATCATAAAGATAAATGGGAGCTCAGCTCCCTCATCCAGTCCATCAAACATGCATATAATAATTTTTACAGGTCCACAATAAGAACTTATATTACAAGCCCAATTTAAATGAAGGTTTCTAACACATGCGGAAATTCTAGAAATTCATAGAATTACACAAATATTGATAAACGACCTGCGAGTGAGAAAAGCAGGTTAACCTAAAAAATATCCTCCTGTGGCCTGAAAAATATTGAACAGGAGTGAGCGTTCGACTCAGAGAGTAAAATATCAATTTTAACCATAATCTCTATAACTATCTAAAACTAATGCACTCTGTAGAGTGAAATGCAACATCAATAACATTTTCACATCATAACATCAAAAATGTAATTTGGAGCACTCACACACCCAGTAATATCAATCATACTATATGGGAGCTGATCCCCTATACAGCTCTCTTAAATCCAACCCGGTGCCAGCGAAGAACTCAAGCCGGACTTTCGCTTAATAAACCAAATCGGGGGTCCCAGTGAAGAACTCAAGCCGTGACTACCCCCCGAAGGATCGGGTCCCAGCGAAGAACTCAAGCCGTGACTACCCGTCCTATCCATAGTCCACACCACATCACACGCACGCCAACGCACGCATACTGCTCCAAATTACCACAACAACATCCATGGCACGTTAACAGTTATGAATGCAACATAAATCATGCCTAGAGTTTAACTGCATAAATATATGCATATAAGTGATGCATGGGAATGCTGAACATATAATAATATCGAAATTACAATTAAAATTAATATTTTACTCACAGACTTGACGGTGGTCACTGAGACGGCTGGGCGGAGGAAGAAGGCTGTCTCGGCTCACCTGACAATTTTATTACAATCATTTAATAAATTTGACTCAATATAAACAAAGAAAAAGACCAAATACGTCCTAAGTCATGCCGAAAATCCGGCAGAGTCTCCCCTATACCTAGGACCTACCCAACCTGCAAAATGGCTCAAAACACACTTCTATATTTACAATCCATATATCCACAGCTCAATCATATCACACAGCCCCTCCTGGGCCCATCAAATCAATCATCCATCACAATATGTAAAATTTTAATTTAGTCCTTATAATTGACCATTTTTGCAAAAACTGCCCAAATAAGCTCTAAAAATTCTAAAATTTTGCCCCGCGGTCCTTAGCAATATTACTAAGCTATTGCAAAAAGAATCATAATTTTCTAAGCTACCACAAATATTTTATGGATTTTTAATCCTATTTAAGCACTAGAAAATTACGAAAAAACAAGGTTCGGGTTTACCTTTGTCGATTCCGACTTCGGGGACGCGCTCGGGACGTCTGACAATGGTGGGGTAGCCAAAACCTCGATCCAATTCGGAGACTTTTCCGGCAACGGGTCTGTCTTGCCGGAAATTCACAGACCCGGACAACTGTCGAATTTTCTCGAATTGAAGATACCTACACGAAGCCCATAACACGGGGGTTAGCACATAAATTTTTCAGAATTTTCTAAGCTCATTTACTGCTCGGAAAAATACTGCGAAGTTTCGTGGGACCCACCGAAAAACGGTGTCATAAAAATTCGAAATTTATGTCGCAGCGAAGCTTTCGACGAGTGGAGCGCTTGGGTACTCTCGGTTTTCTCGTGGGATTCACGGTTTGCGAGAAATCTAGCCCAAAAGTCAAAATGGGCTAAAACTTCCCGGGCAAAAATTGGACAAACCGCTCGATGGATCTAGGCGTTCTTGGTGTCTATGGAAAACTCTCGACGAGTAGATGAATTTAGACACAAGACCCGGTCCGATTGGTGGCCGGATCGGCCGGATTTTGGCCGGGAAGTCCAGGCATCGCGCGCGCGCTGCGCGTCCTTTCTGAGGCCGTTTTTCGGCGTTCCAGGCTGCGGCCGGCCGTGGGGGAGGGCCGAGGTGGGGCACCGGTGAGGTGGGGAGGCAGGGGAGGTGGTGGCGGGCAAGGGGAGGAGGGAGGAGAGAGAAAAGAGAGAGAGAAGGGGAGGAGGTCGACGCGCACGGGAGGAAGAAGGAAGAAAAAGAAAAGGTCGATCCGATTCGACTGGTCCGATCCGGTCCGGTTCGATTCGGATGGTTCGATTCAGGATACAAAATTTTAAATTTTTACTCTGCCTCGGGAACGAAAACGAAGTCCAAAAATTCCGAAAAAAATCCAGAAAACTCAGAAAAATTCGTAGACTTCAAATATATTTTTAGTTTTGCCACGTGGTCTTTAAATTAATTTTTAAAAATCATCAAAGTTTATATTTTTGGAAAATCGAACCCGATTTTTAAAATTCGAAAAATCTCAAATAATTTCTTAAAATTTAAATAAAATTAAAATATCAATAATACTCATAAAATAATAAAATTTAAAATTTTGGGGTGTTACAACTCATTTAATTTAATATTACACATTTAACGCTTGTCAATTCAATTGATTTAACACATTATATAAAATGCTAATTTAATGTAATTTAAACATTTTAATCTTTTTAATATAAATATAATATAAACAGCAACACGAACTGATAATTAAATTAATTCTAATTTTAAAAGCATAACATTATATATACCGTAAGATTTTAACCTTTTACCCTTTTATCTTGAACTTATATGGACAAAAATTAAACCTGTGATTATGACCTAATTAATTGATATTTACTTTAATTGAAATAAATCTTAATCGTATATGAGTTATTTATTGTATATATCTGTGACACCCCTTATTCGTCTACAGTGCAGCCAAGCAAGGCGTGCTACATTTGGTGCCGGAGCACCCTATCTTATCTTACTTTATTTTTTTAATAATTTTTTTTTGTTACAATTTAATATCAATTATTTTTCTAAGGAGAAACCAGCAGAGTTTCCCATGTTTCTATTACCATTTGGTGTATTTCACTATTCACTTATTTGAAAATTTCAATAATATTTTACAATAAAAATCTCATCAATTATTCTCATTATTCACATCTCATTCATATATCTCAATTTCATATTCATTTCTATGCATTTCCATTCATGCACAATTTATATATATAAGTTCTCAAGTTTCATTAATTTACATGATTTACAGACTGATTACATAAATTCATAATTTACATGATCTACAAATTAATTACAGTTCCATAATCTATATTTCAACATACAATTCATAGTTTACATTACAAATAATAACTAATTATAATGTACAAAATACATAATATGATCTATATGGGCCCTATCTACATGCATTGCTGAGGAGGTGACAACCTTGAACACTCTGCATATCAGAACTTCAAAATCTCTGTTTGGTATTCGCTAGGCTTTAACTTCAATACCTACGCGAGGAAACAAATCCATCGCGCTAAGCATTGCTGCTTAGTGGTGCAATAATATAACAAGGAAATAATATAACAAGTAAAAATAATTGGAGCATATTTTCTATACTCAAGAATTTTACTGGGTTCATATGAAATTTTTCATACAATATATCTTTCGTCATTTATGTTACTCTCTAGAATCACTTCTTTCATAAGTTTACAATAATCATTTATATAATGTACAAATAAATATAAAATTTATACTTATATTCTTATGAAAGTCACATTTGTAATGTTATTTAAGTTATAATTCTTCTACTAGTCTTTTTATTACTTCCTTGATACTTTCTAAGTTGTTTACAATCATTTCATAATATTTAAAATTTTTAGAACTAGTTTAATTTACTTCAAATCATTCTAAGGAACAAATTTTTGGCCCTAATCTAATTTATTTCAGAACTTCTTCTCATTTATTTACTTTCTAGCATTTTTAATTGCTAATATTCATAACTTATTTTAATAAATTAGATTGCCCAAGTAACCTACGACAGGCTGACTAAACTGGATAACGGGTCATTGCACTGGACACCGCGGTGCCTCGGGCCGTCATACCATGGGACGCTGAACGTCAATCACATATGCAGTCAGGATGGCTAAAAAGCCATGATGACACATAATCTGGCATTAAGCTATGAGTACGAGCATAAAGCCATGAATGCTGGCATAAAGCCATGAATACAAGCATAAAGCCTTTCGCAGTATTGCTAAAATAACACCCTATTGGCATGCTAAACTATCCAATCTGACACACATGTCTAGGCAATACAAGGGCACATGATATCATTAAATATTAATATATTGTGTTTTATGACTTCATTATTTCATAATAATTTTTAATTATAATGTATACATTCATTTGATCATATATATGATCACAATTCACATCAATTATCCTTTTATATTGTCGATACCATATTTTGGCCGATCCCCAGAATCAATAAACTTTGAAACCGATCCCAGTACTATGTCTCCCTTTGACAGCCAATTACATTCCCGATCTCCCTTTTAAAAGTTTAGGAATAATCAAGTTAAGGTTCCACCCCGGTTTAATGATGATCCTGATCTTAAATGTTAAAGCCAAATTTCTAATTTTAATCAAGTCCCGTTTAGCGTTGGTTCCCTGTCGATCTCATGCTTATTGTGTTTTCTGACCTCTTACACTTAGATTAATAATCACTTTAGTTATTTCAATGTACTCAGACAATCAAGTGATTAAATAATTTAGAAATTTTCCGATCACAATCATTCACCGAACAAAAGAGGCATTTCATTTCATTTCATTTCGGAATTTGTATAAGTCATTCAGCTGGAGGATCACCCCCAGCCTGATTTACATTTTGTCCATCTCCTCTCTCACCCTCAGCCTCCTCCTCACTCTCCTCACCTTCATCCTCGGGAGCCAGGTTGGCCATCCAGGAGAAGTCCTCCTCAGGGTAACGCTTCTTGAGCTCAGCCAGGAGATCTCTGTGGGCATTCACATAAGCGCCGGCCACTCCAGTCACCATCTCTTCTTCTTTCGCCTTGAGTTCCTCAGTAAGGTGAGCGATGTGAGCAGCTTCATTGGTCCGAAGTGCTTGAACTTCTTCTAGAACATGGGTTCGCTTGGCCAGAACACGAGACTGTTCGGCCAGCTTGTCTTCATAGAACTTCATCCGACCCTCAATTTCACATATGTAATCCCGAGCGAATGAGAGTTGGGATCGGAGAGAAAACATATCCTGACTCATCTTCTCGACTTCCTTGCCCAGGCGATGAGCTTTCTCCCGAACAATGTGCTGGTTCACCAAGCACTCCACGTTCAGGCTCATGGATCTGGTCAAAATGTTATCAAGAGTATCCGGAGACAGCCTATCCCGGTCTTCCCGAAGGCAGATGGATGACCCCAGGACCTTAGCGAAGCTTGGATTTTCTCGAACCGTCCGGTTCTTCTCCAGTGAAGTGAGCAGGACCTGGGCGCCCCGGGAAAGGGGCCTCACAGGAGGCTGAGAAGGCCCCCCCTCGGTGCTCGGAACAACTGGAGGAGGTGGAGGCGGCTCTTCTTGGTGAGGAGGAGATCGAATCGCTTCAACATCAGGGATCGGCTGCACTGAAGGTTGAGATGAACCCCCTTTCATCTCCTCAGCTTCATGACCTGGGGTCTGGAGCAGTTCAGATCGCTTCATCTCCCGTACTTTCCGAGAGATCTCTCTCTTTCGCTTCCGGCTCTCCTTGTAAGCTTCGTCTCTCGCCATACCTGCACAAAGAAGAGGTCAGTGAGATCGCTAAGGTCCTGAGATATGAGATGTAGAAAATACCGATGCCGAGGTCAGAGAGCTGAAGCTCGCAATCTTGGCCGATGTTCAACTGCATGGTCCAATGGTGCAGTTCGGCAGTTACTGCATCTAAACAAGAGAACTTCTCTCTGCCCGCCTGATCCTTCAGCTCCATCACTATCAATTCTTCCTCCCTATTCAATACGAGACGCTTCGGAATTAAGGGGCCTTGGTGTAGCCAGCTACGAGGGAAACCCTCAAAGCCGTTCGGAATTTTGCTTCTTAGAATGAAGAAGCGGTTCTTCCAATTTTTCAAGGAGGAAGGCAGATCGGTGAAAAGCCCGCAATGTGGCTTCGCCTGGAAGAACCAGTACTCGTCGTCCTTTCGACGGGTTGATCTATGCAGTTCGGCAAATACTTTAGGTGTAGGACGGAATCCTTTAGCTCGGCAGAGGCCTCGGAAGGCTACTAAGATCCGACACGAGTTCGGATGAACTTGGGTGATGCACACTTGGAAAAATTTTAAAACTTCTTTGAAGAAGTCATCGAGAGGGAATCGCAGTCCGGCTTTTAGTTGTTCCTCGTATATCATGATCATATCGTTCTCTTCGAAGAAGTGATCGGCTCGGTGATCGCCGTGACACCGGATAAGTTCGTATGAATCGGGCCGGATGTTATACTCCTGGCTGAATGACTGCAGGTCAGTTTCTTGCAAGATTGATGGCAGCTCGTCCATAGGAAGGTTCTCTCTCCCTGAAGAAGGCGTGTGCCTTGATGATGATGCTTGCCCCTGAGCTGGAACCGAGACCCTAGGAGGTTTGGGTCGCACGCTTGGCCCAACCACCTCTACTTCATCCGATGACCATGAAACGTGGACGGAAAGTGGGCTTGCCGCTCTCTGACCTTTGGCGCCGCTCATTTTCAAAAGAAATAAAGAACTTAAAGTAAAAGAAGGATCAAAACCCTTACCGGAGCTTGATCGGTGTCGGAAGAGCTTGAAAAATCGAGAGAATTTTGGAATTGTTTGCGAGAGACCGAAAATGGCATGAGAGAGCAACTGGCTAACCCCCACCCCTATTTATACTCATCCGAGCATTTAATGCTCACGATGTTCCAGGCAATGCATCGGTTAGCAGGACTCGCCAGCTGTTCTGACACGTCTCTCGAATATTCCAAAATTACATAAAGAGATTGGTTAATTGGAGATCGGCATATTAAGATGAATATTTTGAATAAAGGATCAGTTAAGGGTTGTTTAGTTAGGAACCAGATCGGACAAATACATCAGAGATCGGAAAATAATAAATAAGATGATAATTGGCGAAATAAGATTTTTATTTCCAAAAGATCGGATTACATCATTTGGGCAATCTCTAGGGATCGTATTACATTTCCAAAAAGTCAGATTACATCATCTGGGCAATCTCAAGGTCGGATTACATTAAAGATCTGATTACATCAAAAGGCCGATCTCTAAAGATCAGCAGAACATCCTATCTAAAGGGCCTATGCCCAGATTGTGACTGATCCAAAGGGTGTCCACGACCAGAACCGAGCCGCTGTCGGAACACCCAATGTGGAGGAAAGTCGCTGTCGGAACACCCAATGTGGTAAGGAGCCGAATAAACTTGGAAGAGCAACCGCCAAGGGTCAGCGGAACATTAGCAGTTTTCTCGGCCGAAATCGGTTCGCCGATTATACCGGTCGAACGACTCGAGATCGGCACGATCGAAGTCCGCAATCCAGATCGGTTAATTGGTCCAGTTCTCTCACCATCATCAGATAAGGTTATCACGATTATTCGATCACCGGGATCGTAAATTTTCAGTCGAGGAATAAAGTGGTTCATCGAAAAGGGATCAAAAGCTACAAACGTGGCCGGAACTACTGCCAGAGCAGCTAGAACAGGAAAGTAAGAAGGGAGAGAGGAAAATCGAATAAGGAAAGTCTCTTCTGTCAGGGGTATATATAGGGGAAAATCGGGCATTTATTGCTAAGCAGAAAACGAAGCGGACACTTCGGGAATTGAGGGGAATTAATGCTTTGACTGGACCGGGCCTGATTGAGGAAAGGATTGGAATGATAGAGATCGGAAGAGGGGAGATCGGTATGAAAGATCGAAAAAGGAGCGTGTTAAGAAGATCAGAAAAGAAGAGAGATCGGAAGGCAAAGAGAATAAGACAAATCCCAATAACCGTCGTCAGAATCAGAACCAAGGTAGTTAAAGCGTTGCAGATGAAATCTCTACCGCACGCCTAAGAATCGCCCACAATGCTGACAGATGCCAGAGTATGTCATGACAGTCCTGTACATCCCAATCTCCACCGTTGATCTCACTTACAAGGACGAGTCCAGAGCCTTTAGATCAAAGGAGAAGACGACAAGACCGGCGCCTTTTATTCCCAGCCCTTGGATCGCCTAGGTCAACGAAGTTTCAGACCGTCAGATTAGAAGAAGAAAAGGACAAGTATCCTGAGAATGATCTCAGGCGTTCATTTTGATTCTCTTGAATTCTCGAGCATCCGATCATGTCATTTGAAATCCCGACCCTCCATTTCCCTCAAAATAGATCTTGACCCTTCATGGAGAGCACCCGGTTCCTACAAATACCTGCATGAAAACTGTTCAGGGGGACAAAAAAAAATATTGAAGAGGTGGTAATTATAGTGGAAGAACTCTGAAAATTAATTCAACTCGTTACTCTGCTATTGGAAAGACTTTTGAAACTAGTTTTCTGAAGTATTTTCTTGCAAAAGGGGATTTTTGAATACTGAAACTCCATTTTCAGGTCGTTCATTATCCTGTGACACTCTCGCTGTCTATCTTTGTCATCTTTATTTTCACTCCATTTTAGCAAAGTATCCTTCATTTCACGATGAACTTTAGTCATCGGGCCATCAGCTCGCCGTCCTATCACGTATGGTGATTTCGTAGTCGGTTCAATAGATTTGGCTCCCTACAGGTAAGTGTTTATATCGTAGCTTTATCGAGTGTTCTTTTTATATCACGTATTTCTATTGCTTTTACGTTTATAATTTTTACCGAGTTTACATTTCACAAAGAAAGTTATTCCCGAGTTCATTCCTGAGTTGACCAGTTCATTCTTTTGTCATTACTTGTTACCTCTAAATGCAAGAGTTCTAGCCCCGAGCAGCATGCAAGTAGTTGGATAAACTGTAAACAACTATATCTTAAGCGCTCCTTTAAAATAATAAAAGGTCTGAACAATAAGTCAGGGAAATGGATAAGTTGAATTACTAGGCTAGTACAAAAGGCAATTGGGTAAAACGCCATAAGGCGGAATAAAACCGGATCTCAGTTAAATAAACAAAATAGATCGAGTATTGCCCATCAAAAGATATTGGCACGGTGACCACATAGGAGGTCTGTAGAGTTCGGTTTAATGTCCCCTGTCTAATTCCGAGGTGCCAAAGAGTTAAAAAGAACCTTCTTTCTGGTCCTCGGAATCTTCGAATGTCAAAACCCTTAACCTTAGGCTTCCACAATATGTAAGATTTTAAGAGGTCGGAAAAGTCCTTATTTGACCCCGTTCAAGTAAAAGAGATCGGAGGAGAGTTCTTATCCGGTCTTAATTCAAAATTTTAATAAATATTTAACAGAGATCGGAGGAGAGTTCTTATCCGGTTCTCCACCCAAATTTTAATAAATATTTAACAGAGATCGGAGGAGAGTTCTTATCCGGTTCTCCACCCAAAATTTTAATAAATATTTAACAGATACTGGAGGAGAGTTCTTATCCGATTCTCAACTCAAAATTTTAATATTTAAAAGAGATTGGAGGAGAGTTCTTATCCGGTCTTAATTCAAAATTTTAATAAATATTTAACAGAGATCGGAGGAGAGTTCTTATCCGGTTCTCCACCCAAAATTTTAACAAATAATTTAAAAGAGGTCGGAGGAGAGTCCTTATCCGATCCTCAAGCTTAAAATTTTTTTTAACAAATATCAAAAGAGATTGGAGGAGAGTTCTTATCCAATTCCTAAAATCTAATTCTAATAAAATGACCCTCCTAACACAACTAACAAACAACAGTAACTCACTAAAGTTGTCTTATTTACTTATGTATCTGGGTAATCCAAATTTAGTGAAAAATCAAATTTTCCTTTTCGTTAAAAGGATTAACATTTACATTCAAGCCCTCCTAACTAATTTATAAAGGATGCAAAGTTAAATCTACTTACCCTTATTAAGGGACGAGGTGGGGTGCCTAACACCTTCCCCACCCGTTTACGGACCCCGAACCTAGAATCTCTGTCTTGAAGTGGTTTCATTTCAATTTATTTTCACAAATGATTTTCTTTAATTTCCCTCAAAACTAAGGTGGCGACTCCTCACTCTTTCCCACTTCGGTGAGTGTTCGTCCAGGCGACCGCAAAACACCTTGCGACATATATCATTGTACTCAAAGTACTTTTCCTTTCAACAATAATGAGAACTAATGTCTCATTCATACATTAATATGGTTCATTTATTCATTCATTATGTTATTCATATTGATCACAATTCAAAACAATGGTTCACATGTACCATTGTATTCAAAACATTTTTCCTTTCTCATTTATGCATTTTATGAATTCTATTTGTGATGGGGATATAAGCCCTAACTACCTATTCACATCAATTAGGTGACTTACTTTTCATGTTTCAAGAAATCCATGAACATTTCATGGATTTCAAATTTCATACCTTAATTTCCTCTACTAATTTAGTTCTTACACTTTGTGTCTCTGTATTACTATTCACATTACTATTCACTCAAATTGTTGACTTTTTAATTCATAATAAATTTATTGAACCTAAGTTCACCAAGTTACCACATTTTGCATTTTATTTTTGTTGGTATTGATTTCCAATACCATTTCAAAGCTTAGTGTTGGTTACTTTACAATTTTCAGATTTCAAGCACTAAGTTTACCGTACCATTGGTCATTTGTACAGTAGGAATTTGAAAAAATTGTCTTCATGAAAGTTGTTTTTTATTGTGTCTAGTTACATTTCTTTTTTTGAATCACTCCAGTTGGAGTTTTGTAACTCAAGTTATGGTCATTTTACCATAACTAGCCAGATTGACCTGTACCAAGAATTTCTGGGCAATTTGGTTCTGCCAGATTTGATAACCTAAGTTTGGTTGGCAATTTGACTAAGTTATGTTCAGAATTTGGATTTGTGTTCTTCATGAAAGTTGTAGGGCTATGTCTCAGCTTTTTTATGGTAAAATTTCAGTTCAATTGAACTTTTCTACACTGAGTTATGACCATT
This sequence comes from Hevea brasiliensis, assembly GCF_030052815.1. Lineage (NCBI taxonomy): Eukaryota > Viridiplantae > Streptophyta > Magnoliopsida > Malpighiales > Euphorbiaceae > Hevea > Hevea brasiliensis. The sequence continues at coordinate 9,128,508 of NC_079506.1, forward strand.
TGAACAAATACTGTTCATTTAGTCATTTTCCAGGGATAGCATATTGGTCACCCGGATTAGGGTAATTTTTAGGTGAACTTGGTTTGGTTTTCTGGGCAGGGATTCTTTACCAAAGTTGTGCCATTATGTGTCTAGTTTCATGTCCAATTGGCTTTGCACTAATTGAACCTATAAAACTCCATTTATGGCTACCCAAACCTGCTGGACTCACAACCAGTCCTGCAGGTTACCAAGGGCAGCATGCCTAAGTTCAACTCCAACATCCTTACTCACTTCAATTCCTCCTCACACACATTCAAATGGTCACTAATTGACCATTACAAGGTTAACATACCATTACATAAGCAAAACTCTAATTTTTGACAAACCCTAATTTCCAAAGTGTCCATTTCATACTATCCATGCCATCTAACACATCCAATAACAAATTCCTACTAAGCAACTCCAATAAACACATTTTATTTCATTTAAATTCATCAATTCCCATAGGTACACATGCTGATCGAAATTTTTCTTCCATCAAACATGAATAATTTCTCAATTTTTTTCTTGTAATTCTTTCCATTTTCATGCTCAAATTTAAGTTTACTAAAAGAATATGGAAGAAAATAACACTAACCTCTTCTAACCACTTTCTTGGCTTGTTAAAACTTCAATCTCTCTTCAATTTTCTGCTACTTAAAGCTTCCTCAAGGTGTAAGATGAAATTTTAGTAAAGACAACTAGGAGTTTTGGGGTGAGATAAGGGAGAAAATGAAGCTTACAAGCTTCATTAATGGTGGAACCCCTTCTCTCTCTCTCTCTTTCTCTCTATGGTGCAGCTGTTTGAAAATGGGAGTGTAGATTGGTTTTTCATTTTGTCTCTTTTTAATTAGTTTTTATCCCTTTTTATTAGTTTGTCAAGTTGTGATTGGGTGGAGAGTGTTTAATGACATCATATGATGTCATAATTCCTAATTTCTTTTATTTTTCTTTCATTTTCTTTTCTACTCATTTCCAATTTAATTTTTAGCAATATTTATTCACATTTTGTGCCATGATAATTATTTACTCAACTAGATAAGTCGGCCAAAAATCATCTCTGAAGACGTAATGACCAAAATGCCCTCCGTTTGGCTTAACAGACCAAAATTGTCTGTACCAATTGAAAATTTTTTCTAAGCATTTTCTTGGCATTCTAATGCCTTAAAAACCTCAATGATTCTTCTCTGGAGTCCCAAAAATTATTTTATGAATTTTCTCTTGGGTCTAGGGCTCCTAGTTGTGAGAACCGCAACTTCCCACTGGGTTACCCATTGCTTGGGCACCGGCTCATTTAACTTGGTTGTATTTTATTTCTAAAATTTTTTCTAAATTTTTCTTATTAATATTTAAGTTAATTATGGTTTTTCATTTTAGTTTAAATATTTTTCAGATGTTCTAGCTATCCGAACCGACATCGGTCACCGAAACAGTGGAATGTACGGAATTGCTACAGCGAGGGTGTTACAATATCATATTAAATCTTAAAAATATATATATATATATATACTGGTCATCTGTTTACCTATAAGGTTATATATATATATTCTCTTTTATAAAATCAAAGATATTAGGGCTATCTCAAGAAAGGTTTTTCATCACTAAAACTTCATTTGTGAATCAAGAAAAGATAAGAAAGAGAAATCAATTTATTGAATTAAATGGTCTATCTCAATTATTGGTATGACTTAATCAAACTCCATATCATGTACTATTTCTAGATTTATGAGAATTTAATTTGTTTAAAATTCATTATTAAAGTGATAATTAAATCTTATGTTTATGATTTATTATAATCTATCAAAAAAAATTTTCATGTACATCAAAAAATTCAAACATTAATCGTCGAAACAGTAAAATGTACGGACTACCTATGATGAGGGCGTTACACATCTTATATTCTAATTGCTCTTTGGTTTTTTTCTTTTTAATTTTCTAATATGCTATACCAGGAATATTTTAGGGAAAAATTGAAGAACAAAGAATATACCATATGTCTTATATCTTTGTTTTATAATGGACTGGGTTTGGACAATAAAAAGTCATAAAATTATAAGCAAACATATAAGTTGTTTTCTTTTGAATTTAAAGAGAAATCCTATGAGGAAAGATAAATAAGGATGAAAAATAAAGAAGGAAATCTTTTTATTTATTTTTCATTGTTTAATTTGTTTAGATGAAAAGAAAAGTAAATTTTAGAAAAATAAAAATAATTTATTTCCTCTTATTTTCTACTCTTTCACTTTTGTAACATCAATTTAAATTTAAATTATATAAGGGTATACTTGCAGTTTCATCTAATTAGTATCATTTTCCTCACGTCTCTCCCCCTTTTTTCTTTAAATTGAAGAGATTATGGAAATTTTTTACCCACACTAAAGTATATAAACACCCACTAAACCAATAAAATGTGTGGTTATTTTCCCTTCTTTTTTTATTTTCCACTCTCTTCTCAAATGAAGAGGAAAAAAAAATTACATTTAGACTTCATTTGTCTTATAGAAAATAATTGAATATATATATATATATATATATATATATATATATATGAAAAATATTTTTTATTATTTAGTTACAAAGTTAAACACTAATAGTATATGTTTATGTTATGCTTGTATAAGTGACTTTATATTTTATTAAGTTTTTCAAGTTTTGAAAAATGACTTTTTCTCAAATGAAGAGAGGTTTCTTGAAATTTGTTAAATTTGAGCAATTCTTTATTTATTTTGTTTCTAAAGAAAAAAGGTGGTGGGTACTTATGGGTATTCCGCACCAATTCTGATATGATTCTAGCTAAGAATTGAAATCGTAATTAAATCTTCAATTATTTCACTTTTAATTAGGAATCAAACTTGAAATCCAATTTCGATTTCAGTTTCAATTTGGTTCTAAACAATCTTAATACGGTTTCTATTCTAATTTTGATTCTAATTTCATTTTAAATTTCAAATTTTATATCTAAAACTAGTAAATTCTTGTCTTTATTTTGAAATGGAAAATACAATCTTAAATTTCTTGTGACGCCCCTTACCTGTCTACTGTATAGCTGAGCAAGAAGTGTTACATTCGGTGCCGGAGCACCCTATCTTGTTTTATCATATCTATTGTAAACTTTTGATGTCATTTAAAACATGTATTCTATGTGTAGCAATTTTTTTTTTTATATCTTATTTCTGTGGAGACCCGGACAGAGCCTCCCCTGTTTTATTAGCATCTGGTGGGTTCCACTAATCACCTGTTAACATGTCCATATTCATTTTACACATTTCCATATCATATTCTCGTGTATCATATCATTTACAATTATTTATGAGATCTAAAAATGAAGTATCATCTATTGCATTCATATAGAAATTCATAGATAATAAATTACAAGTTTTCATTTCAATCTCAAAGTTTAATTACAAGTCTAAAATGAAATACATCATGACTAGACATAATGAACTAAAATACTAGTCTATACATGAGCCCTACCAAAATACAAAAGATCGGTGAGGTGACTCTGGACAGTGGCAGATCTAGTCAGAGCTCTGTCAGTGCACTAATGGTGTTGTTGCTGCAGCTGCTGCGGCTGATGGGACTGATCTCCAGTACCTACGCGATGGAAAACCAACGCGCTAAGCATAACGCTTAGTGGTGCATAATTTATAATAACAATAATTTAACAATTGAAATAATATCTGCAAATCATAATTTCTGGGTCTTTTACATTTTTATTGCTCTTTGGAAGCAATTAACATTATCAGGATCTTTTATGATTACTTATTGTATTTTAAGTCTCAATTAATTTTTATCAGTGCCCAAGAAACTTATAACAAATTATAAAAGCTGGATGCACGAGTGTATACTAGTTAGACAGCCATATGTCTATCCAGTATACGTCTGTCAGGCACGAGCCAAATGGTAAATTATGTGGCAATTGATACTTACTGCTTACCTAAAATATAAATTTTTTTAATGCTGCATTAGAACTTAGACGTTAAATTATTTTATCACGTATATAGTAGCTAGGGCATTTTTAAAGAATAATATCATTATAGCATGTGGGTTTTCCCATTCAGGAATTTTAGATTTTAATTAAGATTTAACAAAATTATGATCTAGTTAATTATAATCATATGTAATGTGAATAATATAAAATTAGTCTATAGTAAATAGAGTTTTTTTTTTAATCTATTATTAGTCCAATACTTGTTTAATTAAAAAAAAATTCAATGCCAAATAAGCATTATGAGTTTATTCAACTGAAAAAATCTATTAGCTAAACTTGCAAAACCTAACAAATTATGTATAGAGAATTGGTCATGAGCCATGAGTAATCAAGCACAAGGTATAAATGATCATAATTTTTATCATTTAAGCACTTAATTCATTATTACATGAAAAACACATCACTCACCATATATGTATATATAAATGATTTTGAATTAGATTCGAATTAATTTGTGAGTTATACATTATTTTTTTATCAAAACATTACTTTTTAAGATAATTTGATTTTATCATTTAAACTTTTGAGTCGAAAGTTAAAATGATGTAACCAATTTAAAGGGTTGAGTCATGAATGTTGTTTGTAACTGTTTAATTTTCCTAGTCATGAATGTTGAGACTGTTAAAATGGAATAATTATATAGTAAATTGATATTATTAATTTAATATTGTAACCAAATAACGAAAAATATTTTTCTATGAAAATATTTTTCGTTATTTGGTTACAATATTAAATTAATAATATATGTTTATGAAAATATTTTTCGTTATTTGGTTACAATATTAAATTAATAATATATGTTTATTTCATGTATGTATAAGTATATTCACATTTTAATAAGACTATTAAAATTTAAAAAATGAAAAATGACTTTTTGTTTTAAAAAATAGAAGTCATTTTTCTTAAAAAATAACTTAGTTTTCTTTTTTATCAGGAAAATATTTTTCGTTGATCAATTTTTCTGAAAGCTCCAAACGTTAGAAACTATAGAAAGTGTTTTTCGGGAAAATATTTTCCGTGAAACAAACAGAGCCAGAGCCAGTGAGAATTAGTAAGCAGAATTTTACCTTACACCATCCCAAGAAAAAATTCCAAATCCTTGACGAGAAATTAAAATGAATGAAGATGAGATTGACCGTTTCACCAAATTGATTGCAGAAAGGACATTTATTCAAAGCCAATCACGAGTAGGAAGACGATTTCGGAAAGCCAACCACATAAGCAATTCCACTTTTGGTGGAGCCAAATTCAACCACACGTAAGGAAGGTCTAATGTTGAAGGAGACATAATAATAAGTTATAGAAAAGAAAACACAATTATTTAAAAAATATACAAAATGTAACTTTTATCACAACAACAATTAAACCTTAATCACAAACTAATAAAAATCATTTTTATGATCATTTTGCACCATTTTTTAATGTTAACTATATATACACACACATGCCATGCTGAGAAGAAGGTCTAAACTTGTAATTCAATATCATGAAATCAACTGCGAAAATAATGTTCATCGCATACTGGTCTTTATTATAATAGTATGTAATATATGTATAATAGTTAATGGTCCTTCAAAGCAAAACTCTTTTCTGTCAAAGAGCAATCCACTTAAAAGTGCTAAGAAAAAAATGGTTGGTAAAGCATGCAGGACCTACTTTTATTTTATATGAGATTCTTTAAGAAGAGAGATTAATTTGTGAGCAAGAAAATGGACAGAACAGAAAGAATCAGTGAAAATCAGAAAGAATAATCCAAAGAATCAGTGAAAATCAGTAAGAATAATTGACTTGTGAGATTTTAAGAGCAAGAAAAAAGAGAGAGAGAGAGAGAGAGAGAGAGAGAGAATCAGTTCTTTTAATAAAAGAAGACGTCAAGAGAGAAAGAGCATATCTATTATATTGGTCGAAAGAGAAAAGGCATGTTCTCTTCTATAGCGACATGTTAGCTTTGGGGATTTAATTTTTTTTTTTTTTTATAAATGACAGCACCTTCATTAGCAAATCAAATAAACTCAGGAATGGCATCCCACTCCTTAAAGTCAGACACAGAATCTACAGCTCTAACAACCAAATGAGTCACATGATTTGATAACCTAAAGTTTCTCAAAAAGGCTTTACATTCATCAACAAGAGAGCACCAAAATAAGAGAAGAAATAATTTATTTTTTAATCTGATACTTAAATCAGAAAGAACAAAAGAGAAAGAAATGAAAACAAATTAGCTAGGAGAATTATGATAATAAGGGTAGCTACTCATTATTCTATTAATAAATTTTGTCTTATATAAAAACTCAGTTGGAAAATTATATTAAGAAAATGACTTTCAGCTTCAAAAATCAGAAGTCATTTTCTTCTGTTCATCAATAATTCATTTTACTCTGATTAAATTTTTTAAACTTCTCAAATATTAAAGAATAAGAAAAATATTTTTTCAAAAAATATTTCCTTCAAACAAATGAAGCATTAATATCAATTTTTTTTAATTATGAAATATTGTGTGAACGTGACTTATATAGAAATAGTGATCTTATTAAAATTGCCATAGTTTTAATAAGTGTCTATTCCTATCACTAAGTCTAAGCATGTGTATCTCCATCTTTCAAAAATAGTACATACTGTACATCGTCAAAATCTATTAAAAGAAACACCATAGACAACCTTAAAAAAAATAATAAGAAGAAGAAGAGAAGAAGTAGAGAGCAAGATACACCAAAGTCAAGACCTCAGTCAACCTGTCAAACTTAGCAAATACACATACATATGTAGGGCTTATAAGTAAGCTGCAGGGCTCTCTCTACTCAAAATTGGAACAACAATATATACCCAGCGAAAAAAAAAAGGACCAATCTCTTCAAAGACCATAGAGGTGCAAATCCTAGTCAGAACCCAAATATTCTTCTGACCTCTTCCATTTTCTTCATTTTGATCCAGAAAGATTGGGAACAAGACCCTTCTGCTCAACAAAAGGAAGCCACAAGTGGAACAGGTTGATAATCGATATTTCTATATAGAACTCTCTATTGCTTCAAAGAAGAGGCGATGTGAATGAGATGAATGTTTAAGTCCACCCCATGCATGTTTATGGCCGGAAAAGGCAGCAAAGGACCTGTAGGGACTGCTAAAGGATTTGAAGAGAAAGATGTGTTTATGGACTATACCATTGCTTTTTTTATTCAAAGCAGTGGACTATGCCATTGCTAACTATGTAGTCTAGTCAATTATTTTGCGAAAAGATGTATTTGGTCCGTAAATGAGTTGATCTCTTCAAAGACCATAGAGATGCAAATATTCAACGTCAACCCAAAAGTCTGAACCCAACAACCTCACAATATTTCTCTGGGCTCTCACTCGATATCGTATTCCATTTTCTTCACTTTGATACAGAAAGAACTTTACCCTGTCATTGGGAACAAGACCCTTTTGCTTAACTAAAGGAAGCCACAGGGAACGGACAATAACGGGCTTTGGATACGGCCCTGTGGAACGGGTTGATAGTCGATATCTCCATATATAACCACTCATGTCTGTTGCTTCAAACTCCATACTATGAGCTCCTTCAGGAATGGGGAAGAACTGAAGGGCATCACGCGGAATTGATAGAGCAGATGTAACATCAGTTGAACTCAATTGTTTTGTGAAAAGATGCATTTGGTACATTTGGACAAGAAAGAAAGAATGAAGATGAAAATCAAACTACACAGAGAAAGAGAGAGAAGAAATGGGGAAGAGACAAGTCCACTTATGTATTTATAGCCAGAAAAGGCAGCAAAGGACCCTGTAGCACAGTAGCAATGATATGGAGTTGTGGAGTATGGACTATCAAAGGATCAGAGAAAGAGATATGTTTATGAACTATACCATTTCTAGCAGCGTAGTCCAGTAATTCTATGAAAAAAGTAGACCTTTAAAATTTTCCAAGATGCATTAATTTGGTTCATAAGTGAATTGATGGTTGATGTCACGTCAACTCGAAAGTTGATGGTGGGAGGTAAAGGTGAGAATCTTCGCTCCTTGCACAGCTAATTTGAAAATTATTACAGAAATAACACCCATAAAATAATATTATGCTGACCGAAAGCCTTATTATTGTTTCTTTGCTGTTTATTTTTAAGATCAATACGGCTGTTTTTTGCTATTTATTTTTTTTTTTATGTGCAAATCCTCTAATCTAAAGTATCCAAATTCCAAGAAGGTGTTGCGTTTGTGTAAATGAAGACTGTGTTAATTATATCAACATTTTTAACTGAAATTAATTATAAAATATAAAATTTTAGTAATTTTTTAATTCATCAGAAGAAAAATTGAAAGTTTTGACATGCAATTTTTTTTTAAGTAATATGTTTATTATTAAATTTAAGATATCAAGAAAAACTTACTATAAATCGCTTAATTACATCCGATCGATATGCCTCCTCAAAATCTCAACTTAAAGCAATGCATGTTAAGACAATTTTTTTTATAAGCAATTGTATTAATTATTTTGAAGACAATTTACATATTAATGAATTATAAAAAAAATGCAGAAATTTTCAAATTATTAATGAATTAAATTATATCAATCAAATATATATATTTTTTATTTTATAATAGATTGTATTTGAAAATATATTTTATTACAGATTAACAATTGGGCCTACTAGGTGAAAAGGGCCCATCATCAACAGATAAAAAAAAAAAAAATTAATCAATTTTTGTTTTTTAAATTTTTGTTTTTTAAAATTTATTTTATTTCAAGGAATTCACAGTCCATGTATGTCGCAAATCTAAGCACGAGCTCGTTGCTCTCTCTCTCTATCTGATTAAAAGAGAAAGGGCAAATCGCAGCTTAGCGACAAACTCATAAATAGGCCAACAGCTCCAAGCGAGACCTCAGATTGACCCCAATCTAGACCCTCAGATCCCGCTGTCGACGGCGATCGCCATGTCCGCCTCCTCCTCCTCCTCCACCGCGGTCCGATCCCCCATCTTCCCTCTATTCGCATTCATTTCTCTCCTTCTTCTCTCTACTGCTCTTGCCTCTGAGGCGGATCACAAGGTAAATACTCTAACCCCTCCCCTCCCCCCTTGGTTGACCCCGCGTTGCACAGTTGTAACTCCTAGATCTCATAATTTAGGGATTTTTAATTTTGTGGTTTGGACTCAGATCTGCATGGTTTTTGAATTGTGTAAGGATATGGTGATTTGAATCGTTCAATTTTGATATGAATGGATATTGGGGATTATGGCTTAGATATTCTTTCTATTTTCGGTTTGGTTTTCGCGCGCGCATGTGAATGCTAGAGAGCGTGTTTGTAGAAATGAGACATGAATGACTAGCGTGGTTGTGGTCAAAGTTGGACTTTTTTCTGGAAATTATGGCGTTTGACCTTGTAATGGTGATAGCAGGTCTTGATGTAAGTGAAAAAGTGCCGCAACCTACAATAAGCAATTAAACATCACATAATGTAACACACTTAGTAACACGATGATTAGAGTAGCAAAATGTGGGGTGGTTTTGTCACTTTTTCATGTGACTTGGATCTGATTACTATCTCATCTACGGGTGTGAATTTTGAGAAAATTGTTTTGGTGTGGAGTAAAATTTTTGTTAAGGAAAAGTTTGGCGGCTTATTGAATTTTTAAAATTAAAAGATGTGAACATATTTGGTTTTTCTATTCCAGATTTAGCTCCCTAGTTGACCTTTTTGAATGGAGCTTCAAGCTGATTTAATACCCTTTCGATAACAGTGTCATAGCGGTGCTAACTTGCAAGAGTAGCTCTTTGGACTGACCATTGTTTGCTAACTTGAAAACACGGACAATACTACAATGTATCTTGCATTCGTTGAGCCATGCGTGGCTAAGATTGGATCTAAATATTTGTCTGATGTTGTCCATCAGGATTCACTGTTGAAATTTGTTTTAGACGTGGATGAATGGTGTATGAATACTAGTTCAAGGGACACTGCATCACAGTTGCCTCTAAGAATGTAGAGTGGGATAATGCCTTTTGTTTTAAAATGATTACCTGTTCCATAGCAATTCTGAGACTAGATTGAACATAAGAAGAAGCACCCTAAGGTAAACTGTTTCAGGAAAGAGCTGGAAAACATTGCCAACTTTAAATATGGAATATCAGAGATATTGACTTTACATTATTTATCTGCTTCTCCCCTTCTTCAGTATACCAGTGAGGTGCATCTTTTTGTTATTTCATTTTGATTTTTGAATTCTAATCTGGGAGAAGGGAGTAAAATTGACTATGACATCATTTGGTGATTAGAAGGGCAGCTTAAAAAATTAACTAAGCCATTTGAAACACAAGAAAGATAAATTTTCTATAGTGAATGGCATTCAGCTGCAACCTATGAAATATTAAATTTTGTTTCCTGTAGCTGTATGAGTGGACCAACATTCTCTATTGATTAAGATCAAAATGGCTTTCCTAAGTTTATGTGAATGCAATAGTCGCAACTAACGCAAATCTTTCTTGTGTTCTATTCTAATGACTTTTTTTTTTTTCCTTCTTCGTATAGTTTTATATATTTTTGTCTGAGACGTGACTATGTTACATGTTGCAAATTGCAATATCAATTAATAGTTATATTATATCTCTTCTAACACTTGTAATTTTACCTTTTTTACAGTACCAACCGGATGACCCAGTTACCCTTTGGGTAAATAAGGCTGGCCCTTATAATAATCCACAAGAAACCTATAACTACTACAGCCTTCCATTTTGCCATCCGTCTGGCAGTGCTGCACACAAATGGGGTGGCCTTGGTGAGGTCCTAGGAGGAAATGAACTTATTGATAGCAAGATTGACTTAAAGTTCCTGAGTATGTAACTTTTATCTAACATATTTAAGTTTTATGTTGGAGTATGTTTAGATATTTATTTTGATATCTTTTCTTTCTTAATTCATGTATTTTTAATTTTTAACAGGGAATGTGGAAAAAGGCACCATTTGTTCAATTGAACTTGATGAAGCTAAAGTCAAACAATTTAAGGATGCAATTGAGAATAACTACTGGTTTGAATTCTTCATGGGTATGTTGCGTGTACTTCTGATGCATGTTTCTATTGAAATGTCGACCAACAGTTGTAGAATATCTAAGAAATTGTTTTGAGAAATCCTTAGATCTGTGAAATTTAAGCTCTGATTATTGGTAGGAGCATCTTTGATAGACTGTGTGAAGCACCATTGGTGGTGAAGACTGAAGAGTGGATGATATCTTACAGTGTCGTTGTCTAAAAGAAAAGCCGAATCAGTATTATGTTGATAGCATTGGTGATGAATATAATGATAGTATTAAATACTTTCTTTGAATCTAATTGCAAAATAATATAGAATTCTGCAAAATGGAATATGCAAGGATGTGAGTGAGATCATTGATTCACTTTCTGATTAAGCTACCTCCAAAACAGCTTAGACTTCCTTATGTGGCATCGTTATTCTTCGCCATGTGATATTAAGAATATCCAAATGAAAAATGCCATTAATGGATTTGAGACTTTTAGTTCGATGATTAGTTTAATAAGTTTTAAATGTCAACATTTGATGCAATTCTAAATTAGAGGTACTCAAAATTGGTGCTATATTGATCCTAAAATAATTAAAATAGTTTGAGTGTATGGTAAGTCACTGAATTAGAAGATTGGTGTTGATCATTACGGAGAGTTGAATCAAACATATGGAAGCTTTTTAGACAGCCTGCAAAAGTCTGCCTCACCATTTCTGTTAACTTCTATTTGGAGCACTACAATAAAATAGGATTTTTGCATATCATTGGATTGGTGTTTTTGTGTTAATTTATTGGCTACATTACCTGTAATGTTTACACGAACGGGGGTTTGCATTTATATTTTTGTTGCATGTTTTTGTGTACTTGCATACATGTGTTGCATGTATGGGGATTGCATGTTTCTCCCTAAGTTGCTTGATATTTTCTTTGTTCTTTTATGTGATGGAACATCTATTTTTCGCTGTTGCTATCACGTTGTGCTTACTCATTTCTTTTCCGGTCTCACGTCTCTTGTTGCTTGATCTCTGATGGTTTCATTGCAAGTTCAGATGACCTGCCATTATGGGGTGTGTATTCATCAAACTATACTCTATTATTCCCCCCTCCTCTTGCCTATCTCTCTTCTCCCAATAAGAATTTGATAATCATCCTTGAATATATATTCTTGTTTATCTTTTAGGCTTTGTTGGTGAGTTGCATCCTGACAAGAACAGTGATAATGGCAAGCATGTCCTTTACACACATAAGAGCATCTTGGTCAAATATAATAAAGATCAGGTTTGTGATTCTGAAACACCCATGTAACTTATTTATCTCAGGCTTTGTCTGAGAACCAGCAAAAGTAAAGAGTCAACAATTATACTGTTGATTGTTCATCCTGTATACTATTCAATAAATATTTCTTTGATAAAAAAAATGAATATTAGATTTATGTTATGCGATTAATAATCTTATATATGTATAATAAATTCCTTTTCTTAATTTTAGTATGTTAAATTAATATACTATGTGCCTTTCAATAAATAGTAAAATTGTGTTGTGCAATGATAATTTTTTATAAATTTATATTAGTATATTAGCTTGTATACAAGAAATATGTCCTTTTAATATTTAATCAACTTGTCTAATTTGCCCCTAATCCCAATTAATATTTCTTAATTTTTAGTGGATTGTTCTCCAAAAGTTAACTATCCAAAAATTGGTAATAAACTTGCAATATCTAAAATAAGAGTTTAGAGTTATCTTTTGGAAAAATGGACGTCCCAAATGCGTCCGTGATGTTGAAAAATATAAAACAAAGTTATCTTATATTTTTTGCCCATGGAGTCTTGCTACATTCTAGATTGACCATTGACTACCAGAGTGTCACTAAATGGCACCGTTTTGTACAAATAATTGGAAAAGAAAAATGAAACCCACCCCACTTGTGTAACCAGTGGCTGGGTTGTCTCTTTTTTTTTTTTTTGGGCTGAATTGGCCAGGCCCGTCTGGGTTTGACAACATTGGTATTGACATCTGTTTTTTTGTAGATTATTCATGTCAATCTTACTCAAGAAGGTCCGAAGCCCTTAGAAGCTGGTAGAATATTGGACATGACATATTCTATCAAATGGATGTCAACTAATGTCACTTTTGCACGACGTTTTGATGTGTATTTGGACTACCCTTTCTTTGAGCACCAGGTCTATTTCTTTCACTTTGATGGTCATTTGAATTACCACTTCATGATCTTCTTTCAGCAATTTTTTTTTGACGGAAGTTTTGGGGTTGCATTTGTTTGAGTTTTCACTTAGTCGTGAATGCATCTCCTAACTTGCAGATCCATTGGTTCTCCATTTTCAATTCATTCATGATGGTTATCTTTCTCACTGGTTTGGTGTCAATGATATTGATGCGGACTCTTAGAAATGACTATGCCAAATATGCACGAGAAGATGATGATCTCGATTCTCTGGTGATGCTCTTCTTCAATGCAAATTCTTATGATATATATAATATATTTTGTTGATTGGTTTATTGTGATTTTTATTCTCTTATTGGTGGAGACTTCTTTAAATTGTGAAATTATTAAATACACCTAGTGCTCCTTATTTTACATGTGAGATCCTTTTTCACAATTTATGAAGGGACTTACATGTATGTGAGTATAAGGAGCACTACAATTATGTGCTTCGATTGCATCTAATAATCTCCCCTCTGAATATGTTTAGAGGAATGGATTTTGGGGCTTTTGTTTGCCAACAAATTTTAATAGATTTTAACACCATAATTTGTGGCAACCATTGAAATATGTTTCTCAGGAAAGAGATGTTAGTGAGGAGTCTGGTTGGAAACTTGTTCATGGGGATGTTTTCCGGCCACCTCGCAATTTAGTTCTTCTTTCAGCTCTTGTTGGGACTGGTGCTCAGCTGGCACTACTTGTGCTTCTTGTCATCTTGTTGGCAATTGTTGGGACACTATATATAGGGTATGTTGAGATACTACTCCAAAATACTGGCAAGTCTTTATCAACTACATCTGTGTCTCTCCCATGCTACGGAATCTATTTGGTTTATATGTCATTGACTCATTGTTGATGAATAGGTAGCTGATAAAGTTAGTTTGGTTGGAGCTATAGCATTTACTTTTGATATTGTTGTTCATTATTTCTTATCTTTTTCAATGGTGATATGTATTGGTTCTTGCCCTTTTTCACCCCATTTCTGTTAAATATCATGTTTCTACTATAGATTTTGTTGATTCTGTTATCTTGTGTATGATTGCTTTCCTTTGTACTTTGGTTCCATTCTAGTGCTCTTCAGAGAATTTCTATCTCAATCATAGAATTTAATTTTCATTTTTTATCTCCTTATTTTCATTTTATGACTTTTAATGCTGTTTATGTGGCTCAGGAGGGGAGCAATTGTCACTACTTTCATTGTATGTTATGCTCTCACATCCTTCATAACTGGTTATGTGAGTGGGGGGATGTATTCTCGCCATGGCGGTAGGCACTTTTATCCATCACTTGACTGATTTATTTATTTTCTGTGTATTCTAATATTTATTAATGGTTCATTTCTGTTTCCAGGTAAAAATTGGATAAAGTCAATGATCCTCACAGCTACTCTGTTTCCATTCATGTGTTTTGGGATTGGTTTCATCTTAAACACAATAGCTATATTTTACGGGTCTTTAGCAGCTATTCCCTTTGGCACCATGGTGGTGATTTTCATAATTTGGGCTTTCATTTCCTTCCCCCTGGCTCTTCTTGGCACAGTAGTTGGAAGAAATTGGAGTGGTGCTCCAAACAATCCATGCCGTGTGAAGACTATTCCTCGTCCAATCCCTGAGAAGAAATGGTACCTCACACCATCTGTTGTTTCACTGATGGGAGGACTATTACCCTTTGGCAGCATATTCATTGAAATGTATTTTGTCTTCACATCCTTCTGGAATTACAAGGTGAATTTTGGTGCATTGTTTGATTGGGCAAAAAAAAAAAAAAAATCTGAATAACATTTATGATTGCTAATCAATGATACTTATCTTTGGGATGTTCAAGGAGACTTTACAAGCATATCGTGATTTTGTTGAGCATTTTTCTTTTACTTTTCTTTATTTTATGAAAGCTTGCAGCTGTCATGTTAAATGTGTGGTCATTGCCACAAGGTATTTTGCCTTGTGACCTTGTATGAGAATTCTATTTTGCAATGATATATGCATACTTGTCTAAGTCTGACCTTTGTGTGTCATACCAATGTAGAATAAAGGTAAGAAAAAATAGGTTTATTGTTTGTCTACATATAGGGTGAAGTATATTGGAATTACTATTAGAAAGTATAAGATCTGTTCTAATGGTTTTTTACCAAAAGGCACTACTGTCTTCTAGTAATGAACTTGTGTTGCTTACAGAGTTTGTATGTGGGATGCAGAATAACTGGTTGTTAATTAACAGATTTCTTGGCACTCTTTTTTCGTTTATCTTACAGTTTTAAGGAATGTCGTGCTTAAATAGTATGCTAACCTTGCTCCATGTGCTGCCTTACAGGTCTACTATGTATATGGCTTTATGCTACTTGTTTTTCTGATACTCATTATTGTCACTGTTTGTGTAACAATTGTGGGGACATATTTCTTGCTCAATGCTGAGAACTATCACTGGCAGTGGACATCATTCTTCTCTGCTGCCTCAACAGCTGTTTATGTGTACTTGTACTCGATATATTACTACCATGTGAAGACTAAGATGTTTGGCTTCTTCCAAACGAGCTTCTATTTTGGATACACTTTGATGTTCTGTCTGGGTTTAGGAATCCTCTGCGGTAAGTTTGTTTTCCTTTTTCCTGTGAATTGTGATTAATTTTTTAATGTTTATTACCTTATGTTGGTTCTTTGTTGAAATCTAATTTCTTCAATAACCTGTGTTGTTTTGCAAGGTAAACAGATGTTATTCCCTTGGAGATTTTATTATTCATTTTGTTAGTTAATCTTGGGAGGGCATGTGAAGGCTTCAATATTTAATGTTAGAAAGTCTGCTTAGCTTATATGGGCCATGATATGGTTCTTTGGACCAATTTATCACACTTATCTAGTGACTTGCAACAGCATGCTGATGCAATTAGTTGTCAGTGAATGGCAATATTTAATGCCTTGAGGAGAGCATTAATTGTTTTGTCTTGGTCTGCTAGTCCCTGGGCAACACATTCCTTGGAATTACTTAACTATCGCTGGCAGCGGATGACATTCTTCCTTTTGAACTCAAATATTGTTATGCTCTAAGTTGATTAGTTTTAGGGTTGTCTAAACAGAAAACAAGTCTACAAAAGTTATGTTATATAAATATATCACAAATGAAGTTTAAAGAATGTGGAATATCATACTGCGTGGTTTAAGTACATGGCAAATAGTATTGGCTGCTAACTTATTGAAAATCCCGTGATGCTACCCTCCTATGTACCAATAAAAATTCTATTCTGAGCTTTTAAAAAATTTGTGTTATCTGTTGTATGCAGGAGCTGTCGGTTATTTGGGCTCAAATCTGTTTGTTAGGAGGATCTACAGAAACATCAAGTGTGACTAAAATTTAGCTGCGGAGAAAGATACCCGGGCCTCTAGCACATTCTCGTTGAGACAATCTCGGGTTATGTAGTGGGGATCTGTCAAAGCTTACAAATGGATCAAAATGTTTGATGACGGGGAAGTATTCTTCTTTCTCTGGACTAGGGAAAGTCCCGAGATTGTTTTTGGTTTTTGTCCCCCGGCTTGTAAGTGAAATCATTAATTTAGAATTCAGAGATTGTTCTTATATCTGTGAAGTTAGCAAAGTATATCAAACGCCTATCAAATTTTTTTCCCTCATGTTTAACATATAGGTTCCCTATGTAAAAACTGATGCCTAATCCCCTTAAATTTGTTTTGTTATCTGTTCCTCTTTCTCAGTAGAAAACTTCTCAGGGGCAAGTTTGAAGAAATGAATTTTGTGCTTCAAATTTATGTGTGTACATCATTTGTTTCCATTTGTTCGCAGGCATTCAGTGAAATATGTCTTGAAGGAAAGAATGAAAATTGGATTATGTAGACGTTTTAAATACGTACAAATTTTGATGCAACGATTAGCTTGTGGCTCATGCTCTCATAAAAAAGAGCTTTCAGAACCTTCAAGATTGTCGAAAGTCATAATGATTAGACCACTGGTTTTGATGTCCACTGAAACTGGTGAAAAATGAAATTAATAAAATAGTTATAATTGTTCAGTTTGGTTTTAGCTCATTAAAAAATAACGCCAGGAAAAACTTGGCCGTAGGATTGTGGCAACCACATTCAACAATTCTCTGTGGTGATAATACAAAGATAATGTATGCTACAAATGGTTGCCACGTGGCATATAGGATTTAATGCCACTTCATCCCTCCATTTCCTACCACACTATCTCCACGAGCCTCCCATTTATCAACATCACCTGGCCCTCCTTCTTTAGCCTCCCAAACCAAGAAAGAAACTATCATATCTAACCCTTCCAACACTTGAAATGGCCTCCACAGCCACCCTCTCTAGCGCCATCTTCAGCACCTCCTTCACCCGCCGGCAGTCGGTCACTAGCCTACGCGCTCTTCCCAATGTTGGACAAGCTATGTTCGGCTTGAAATCCAGCCGTGGAGGACGGTTTAAGGCAATGGCGACGTACAAAGTGAAGGCCATCACTCCAGAGGGTGAAGTGGAAGTAGAGTGCCCTGATGATGTTTATATTCTTGACGCTTTTGAGGAAGCTGGTGTTGATCTGCCATACTCATGCAGGGCTGGTTCTTGCTCTTCCTGTGCAGGGAAAATTGTAGCAGGAACCTTAGACCAGTCCGATGGGAGCTTCCTTGACGATGACCAGATAGAGGCTGGTTGGGTTCTCACTTGTGTTGCTTTTCCTCAGTCTGATGTTGTCGTTGAGACACACAAGGAAGCTGAGCTTACTGGTTAATTCAAACCCAGATTCTTGTTTTCTACGTCTGTTGGTTTTTGGCTTAGTTTGTTCTTCGGAACATGATTGTTATGTTTCTTGTTAAAGTTTGTAGTCACAAACAGAACTCTTTTAGCTTACTAATGTTCCTATATATGTGGGTGTTCTCTCTCTCTCTCTCTCTCTCTCTTGCACACACCCACACACACTCTTCTGATTAAACCTTTGTTACAGTGCATTTGTAAGTGCAATCATGGAATTCGATTCCACTTCTAATGTTCTAAATGATGCATGTCAAGTCTTATCTCACCCAATTCTCGAATTTTGGTTGTAATCCATTGAAATAACTGGAGTCGATGAAAGACCAAGTGAATGAATGCTGCAATGTGCCTAAGCAACAAATACAGGTGCTGTTGAAAAAACACTTTTTAAAATATACTAATAAGGAATATTAAAAAAAAATTAAAATTAAATTTTATAAATTTTAATTATAAAAATATTAAAATATGAAAATAAAATTTTTAATTATTTTTTTAATAATATTTAAAATAATTTTTTTCTTAATTACTTTTTTTTAATAACATTTAAAATTAAATTTTACCTTCCAACCTGAATGCAAAACGCATATTTTGTGGTTGTCAAAATAAGATGATGGATAACTCACACCCATCTTGGGCATGGCTCTCTCTCTCTCTCTCTCTGACTTTTAGAGAGAAATTTCTCTGTGGATTTTGAGTTATTTTCTGAAAGTTTAGTTTCTATTTGTTACTATTGTTCAAGCGGCCTCCCTTGCCCCATTGGGTGGGGGAGGCTCTTGCCTTCTCTGCTTGCTAGTGGGTTAGCTCTCTCCATTGCCAGGTGGGCTATAAATATAATTTTTTGGGTTAGTAGATCGAGCTTCAAGAGAGAGTTTTCTTTTAATTTGTTATATATATATATATATGGTTTGATAAGGCTATGGAAAGGAAGGTATTTTTGAGGTCTGTCGATAAAGACACATTTGAAGCTGATGACTCATTGGTTACGAATTGACTAGAAGATCTGCCTCATTTCCCAAATCTTTCTAGTATTGGTTCTGAGTTGTGCTTCGTCTGGTGGTTTTTGAGGAAGATAGATCCCAAGGTCATGATAGCTAGTCCTCCATGGTCTGCCCCAATGAGTCCTCCTATGCTTGGCCTTCATGATCTTATCAACTTGCTATTGGATTTTGGAGCTCAAGTGTTTTTGTCAAATCTTACAGTACTGTGTGTTGGGGGTTTCTTTGATCATGACGATTGAGCCATGCAGAACTCCGATACTATGCTTCGAAGTGATTTGATCTCCCGCCTGGTAGAAGACGTCTGGTGCAAGTGTGCAGCATTGTTGCTCTAGTGTTTCCTTGGATTTTGTTTTCCAGCACTTGACTCGACTCAGCTAGGATTTTCGATTTGATTCAATTTTAACTTTGGCTCTGTTTGGCTTAGCACTTAGGTTTATTTGTTTAGAACCTGAGCTTATGTTTCTATGCTGAGACATATCTGGCCATTAGGCCTAAATGCATATGGACTATAATTTTTTCTAATATATATATATATATATATATATATATATATATATATATATATATGGACAGTGCTAAATCATATAATTAATCACTTTTTAATTGATGAAAATACATTAATATATTTTTATATAATTTTAAAAATTGATATTTTTACAGCTACAATTAATAATTAATTTTGTAATTCCATCTTAGCTCTATGATGTGGTTAATCATTATGTTTCACATGCATAGTGTAAATTTTGGAGTTTGAATTACATTTTATTAATCAAAGGCTTATATTAATAGCTAGGAGCACTAGTGGCAATTGAGATTGTCATTTTTAATGAAAATCTGAAAATTTGCCAAGATCAGAGGCATTGAAATTAAAATTTTGTTTAATATTACTGTTAGAAATTTAAAATTATTGTTAAGAAAAGTTTTTTTTTTAAATAGTGAAAATATTATAAATTAAATTTAATATATTTTAATTGTAAAAATATTAAAATAATAAAATAGTTTTTTATTAATATTTAAAATAATATTTTTAAAAAAGTAATTTTTTTAATCTTGAAACTCAATATTTCTATGTTTTTATATATTTAAATATGATAATTTTAACAAAATTATGTAGATGTATTATTAAAATTATGTTTAAGATTTATATTTCTCATTTATAATTTATTTTTAATAAATAAATTTATAATATATAATAATAAATTAAAACTATTATAATTAGCATACTAAATTTTCATTACTCGAACCGTTTATATAAATAATTAAGTAAATATAAATATAAATTTTTTACAATAATATTTATAAATTTTATATATTATATTTTAAATAATAAAATTTAAACATTTTATAAAATTATTAGATTTTTAAAATATAAATTATTAATAAAAAATATTTTATTTATTTATTAATTAAAATATATAAAATTAAAAGGATTTAAGTATTTTTTCAATTGAGTTTGGATAAATTAACTTAATGAAAATATTAATCAAATTCGAGCATGATGCCAATTGCCATCCCCATAAATGAAATCTGAATCTCTAAATGATAAATGAATGAAGTTTTAATTATTCTTGCTTCAATCTTGACTATACAAAACAAAGGAAAATATATGTGTATAGATAACCATTAAGATTTTGGTTTATCAAGATTACTGTATTAAACTAAAGAACAGCTTCCATAAGTGTAGGAAGAAGCATCTCAACTGAGGTAATAAGGTATAGCTTTAAGCTAAAATTGACGTAGCTTTCGTGTTTTCATACAGAAGATGGCACCATTAAGCCAAGAAAAAAAAAAAAAACTAGAGTTCATATGAAAATCTACTCAAGTCCTTTGAAACAATTCGAATAGAGTCTCAACTTTTGGTTCCTCTCTGATGCCTGCATTATCATCTTCTTCAATGATAGGAGGATGTGATGTACTGTCATTTAAGTACTCTTCAATCCGCGCAGAAAGATCAATGTGGTGAGGGTTTGAAGTTTCAGCGTCTCCTGCTTGTTCAGGAGGTGCTATGGTTACCTCATTCAGTGAGCCAAATGAAGATGACCGAGATATAGTGCCTGATGCAACTGTAATTTCATCTCCTTCATCAATTGTTGTATCAAGTGAACAGACTGATCTTGTAGCCACTGAATGCGCAGTTTGCCGTTTAGACCTTTCCTTCACTCTCTTACACCAGCTGTGAAGAGATTCTCTCACACTCTCAGCAACTAAGGCTTTCTTCCACTGCGATCCCATCTGGAGTCACCAGGGGTCAGAAAATTTTAGCATGTCAGGTAACTATAGTCGCTATGACTTGGTTAAGCTTTATAAAATGCAGTTAATGTAACATAATAGTCTTGAAACATCGCCTGCTTCACGCGAATTGCCCGAGAAGAGATGGATGCTAATGTTAGAAGCTCATTAGGTAGGCAATGGCAATGTTATTTCCGAAGTTTTTAGCCTAACCTGAGTAACAATTATGTTCAGAGGCACTGTGCTATAGCTACACCAGAACTGAACAAGAATCCTGCATTCGCCAATATAATAAAATGGTTACTGCAGACCCAAAAAAAAAAGGGTAGGATGGTTTCTGACAGCCAAAATTAGGCCAGGAAATTTTTGCAATTAAGTAAAAAGTTACAAGCAAAAGGCAATATAAATCACATGCTATTGTTCTTTTAGTGGCTTTGTTTGTAATGGATTGATATCGAGACAAGATCAAACCATTAGATGATGCTATAGATAAATTCAAAACAAGTGGGGTTTCGTGGAAGTGCCAAATTTGCAAGAAGTTCCATGGAAACATACCCAGAAGCTAGCCGAATAACTACCATCGTATGGTTTTTCATGAAGCACAATCTTTCCTTAAATCCCCACTAAACATTAAGGCAATTACATAATTCAATACAATTGCATTTGTTCATAAGTGAAATGAAATAAACTACAGTAACAAAAATTACAATTAAAATATTCACAAACACATAAAGAGGACTTGTTCTTACCAAAGACCAAATGAATGTCGCCATCTCGAAGGCATTCTGCACAAAAAAGAAAGTATTAAGGACTGCACACAAATAATTTAGATGAACTGTGTGTTTGACACATAAGAAATGCATAACATCATCACCTGAAAAATGATAAACTGTATCAGCCTTAACAGTATCTCAGGTTTTCCAAACCAAAACAGATCATCCCGGGGCTTCAGTTGAGTCCCAACAGATGGACCTGTTTGTTCCACAATTTCAAGTGCTAATGTGGAAACAACATGCTGAAGTTTTGTCCCAACTAACATGACAAGCTTTGACATACAAAACAATCAAGCAAGAAATAAGTAACTGTCTTGTTATATTAGTAAAATGACCAAATGGGCTAGTATACTTACAATGGCAGGGATGAAAGAGAGCCAAAAGTAGATATTTAAACCTGCAAAATTTAGACAAATTCACCATCCCAAGAAGTAGAGCTTAAGAATGTAAAGGACAATCTCTTTCTTTTCCATTCTGAAAATGGCAGCTTACCATGAATATTTATGAAGATGCACACTATTGCATAAACCCAAAGTGGCCAGCTACAAAATTGAAAAATGATTTAGTTATTGTGCATTTGCCCACTTAAAACTGAAACTATTACTTTTATACCCTAAATAAATTAAGATTATGTAGTTTTTACTGGGAAATCTTACAATTTTCGAGTCTCTGGACAATTAGATAGCAGAGAGAAAAGTATTTAACTATTAAAAAAATGCAACAGGCATCTAAGATCAAGAAACTTTTTGGATGAATATCAAGAAACATATGCTGATCATAAAGAACTAAGCATCTAAGATCTTCAGACATCGAGGCAACAAAAGTAAAATACTTCATGTAGGTTGAATGCATACCTAATCCCCAAAATGCCATGAAATTCATCTTCCATACTCCGGACCATGTATTTATGGAAATTGTAAGAAAGTGGCAATTCGTGCTTCTGAAAAGTGGAAAGCATGAAAAAATACAACATAATATCAGAAAGAGATAGTTGAAATAAGATAGAAAAACAGATGAAAATCAGTGGAAAAAAAAACAGAATAAAGATCACATAGAGTTATTGAATAAACTGGATTATGTTGAAGCACTGTGGCATTTCCAACAGTCCAAAAGCATAATTTAGACTATCAATGCACTGAGCATGAGATATCAAAATTAAAAGAATTTCATCTACACAATATGCAAACTACAACTTCTGAAATTAGCATTTAGGACCCTGATGTTGCATTTAAATGTAAAAACAAATATTTGCAGTAACCTATTTATGAACTAAGAGAGGCAGCAATAAGGTTGTAGCTCAGTGTTTTTGTACTTAATATAAATGCGGTTCTTTTTCTGTTCATCTAAGATCATAATTAAGAAGTAAAATATAAATGCGGTTCTTTTTCTGTTCATCTAAGATCATAATTAAGAAGTAAACTTCTTTCAGCTAGTTACAATGCAGTACATAAGCAAAAGATTCTTTCAAGAAGTATATGTGTTATCTTGGAAAAGTTGGAAGTGAATTTTTGAACTAGAACAAATAGTTAAGAAGGACATTGTTCATTTTGACGTCTGTGAAAAAATGGCCCAAAAGAGAAGATCACATCAAATATCAATATAAGTTAGATACCCACAGTGATGAAACCCAATCGCAGTGCCAAGTAGTCTGATTTCTTTATAGAACTCTTAAATTGTCGCAGGAAGCAAAGCTGCAGAAATGAACTGCTTTCTTAATTAAAATATTGAATCAGTTCAAGTTAAGAAAACATTGAATAATAACATAAAAAAAGCATCAATTAGTAAATCATTACTCTGAAAATTATCCACATCTTCAATCCTGTTTCTTAGTAAGGTATCATTTAACTTGAGAAGCTAGATTTTCTGTAGGAAGTTGACATCACTGTTATCTATAGTTTACGTGGCTACTGAAGTTACTTGGAAATTGCTGAGACAAGAAGAGGTTCTAATTTCTAAATAGAGTGTTAAATTGTCAGCTACAAGGAGAGGTTCTAATTTCTAAATAGAGTGTTAAATTATCAGCTACAGATAAATGCATATTTCAGTTCTGAATGCTGAAAACCTGCCTCTGTCCTGCTGAACAATGTGTCATCTCAGTTGCTAAGACACAAATTAGAACATTTCTAACTCTATGAAAGCGTCGCCAATCAATATATACATACATATATGTGTGTGTGCGTGTGTGAAAAGAAACAAAGAAAGAAACTCACCATCCAAATGAGAATGCGACTTCTGCTCCACGGATGAGATGCGTGGTGGAAAACAAAGGTTGACTGTCGCCTCATTACCTTGTTTTTCTTTGCTATAAAAAAGATCAAAAGTAGGAAAGCTAACGTAATAAAAGATTTACCATATAAAAATACTACATAGAAAACAATAAAAACATTGCAAAACTCAATTTTTTCAGAAACTATACATAAAGAATTAAAGTTCATAATAATAAGCCAGGTATTCTTTTGCTTCATAATACTGCAACTTCATCTGAAGGTTACTCGCCTTATATTTGTTGCAATTCCTTATCCTGTATAATTAGCAGTTTAGCCTTTAAATTTTGTGCCATTTCAATTGTGTACCTTGCAAACTCCCATCAGCCACTAAGCTGGCCTGGTTTTCCCATTTCCTCCAACTGTAAATCTAGGAATAAAGAAATTGGAGAAAAAGATATAAACATCTGCACTAATTCAGGAAAGAATACACATTGCATAATTTAAATTCATAACAGCATAGCTTTTAAATAAACATAACAAATGATATGGGCCTAGAAAGAAGTCATGATCCCGAACCCCAATGAAAATAATAATTTCATTAAACAACAACGTGTAATTTCCAAAGAGTATTCAATTGCATCAACAGGGCCACAAGAGTTTATGGAGGACAGCAAAGTAGGTTTAACAGTTAGAATTATGGGCATGTCTGTCTTTAGCAAACCTTAGAGATATGAATAGTGGCAGAGCTAGAAATTAGTGAGTGGGGGCCATTTATTCATATGAAATAAATATAATTTTCATATGAAAATTTACCTTGCCCATGGCCAGACCAACAGCCAAAAAGCTATAAAGAACATGAGTGATACCAAGAACAAACAAAAACCGGTGGAGCTGCACAAGACCCTCCAATGAAACAAAGGGTTCGCGACCCTGCAATAACACATCATAATAGTTACTGCTAGTTCACCCACCATGGTATCTCGTGATGTCCAAACAGAAAGGGAAGCAATTTACCTCTCCACATTGATGAGACGTTGAAATTGTTATCCCTTTTGGAGGAATACCAGTCTTATTCAGAAAAGATGATGAACTTTCAAATAAGACATGTTTAGCAAGGTCATAATCCTCCTTTGAACAGAGATAGAATTTACTGCTGAAAAGAGATGAAGTTACACAAATCTCAGATATCCATCTTGCCCATTGCGCCAACAACAAAGATATAAGCCCAAGCAGCATCAACTCTAGCAAGAAGAGAAGGGAAGGCAGAAAAAAAAATGATGGAGATTAAAACCCAAATCCCTATAGCAGTAGTGGTACTCTAATGTTCCAACTCTCAAATTATAACATTTATATAAATGAATATGCGAAAACATGTATATATCAAAAACTGATCAAATGAAGAAACTAAACCCATATATTAAAAAACTCAAAACTGCTAAGATTCTTTTAATTCTTGTTCAGCAGGCATGACATGATAATTTTCATCAATGAATTAAAATGCTCACCTTCCTTGATTTTCTCTAAAGAAGCAAACAAAGCATTCCTCCTAGTCTTCTTCAACCACTG
This sequence comes from Hevea brasiliensis, assembly GCF_030052815.1. NCBI lineage: Eukaryota > Viridiplantae > Streptophyta > Magnoliopsida > Malpighiales > Euphorbiaceae > Hevea > Hevea brasiliensis. The sequence continues at coordinate 9,154,270 of NC_079506.1, forward strand.
TACAGAGAAAGCTTAAAAATTATACATTTTTCCAAAACCAGTTGTCTATACACGCACACACACGCATTAAAAAAAAAAAAAGCCTGGGCAATTAAACAGAGGAATGTAACAAAATTTCTAAATTCCCAGCCAAAAGGCGCAAAAAGCTTTATGGGTCCCAACTCCTAGCAACCAAACAGGCCATTGTCACGATATTTGCTCTGCTCTGTAACGTATGAAACTTGTATGAATTCACGTGCCCCCCCCCCCCCCTGTCACGAGGCCACTTCCTAGCTCGGACAGTAGTCCCGTGCGGCGCCTAGACTTCCACCCAATCTAGGCCAACCTACTCGTTTTCAAGGGTCTTCCTCCTTAAAGAGGATTTCCAATATCCTTATCGAGGGTCTTTCACGTATCTAGCCCAGTAACTGAGCATCGATGTTCCTTGTAGCACGATGTCACCCTTCATCGTGTACATCCACAAGCATCCTCCGAAAGCAAGGCAATAAGCAACATCCGACCGTATGGCTGAACCCAAAGCCAATCTATAATATTGTTCTCCTATACCGAGTAGCATTATTGGCCCTTATACCGAGCAGCATCGTTGACCTTATATAGAAACCTCGGGCCTAGGAGAGACGCGCACTACAAGCCCCTCGGCCTTGTAGTGTCCATGAAGCTCCTTCTTCATGGAGACACCGAGCTCCTATCTCTCGAGAGCACGATGCCCACCGCCTAGTACAATGAGTACGTAGGGAGCTCACTTAGAGTCACGCCCTTGCGCCAGTGACCCCGGGGATGGTGGAGAGCTTGACACCAAATTCAGCAACTAGCTGGGCCCGACCGTGCTCACCAGTGGCCAACTAGTCACACCCCCCTAAAGAGCATTAGGAACATAGTGACCTCTGGCAGGAGGAGACATCAGTATGTCTCAGTGGTCACACCCCCCTACACTTTCCCATATTTATAAAAGCGTCCGCCAAACTTCTCATTCTCATCAATTGTGCCCTTACACCATTTCATAGGCCTACGGCTTGGCTGGGTTTGGCTAATCCTCGAGGGAAAACGGGTTGTCCCCCTTACATTCTCCCCCACTTAGACAATCGATGTCCTCATCGATTTACCCCGAACACCTCCTATTGAACAATGCTCTCCTGAACATCTTGTGCCTCTCCATGTTATTCACTATATTGAACAAAGCTCTCCCAAATGTGTCTGTTCATGTTATTCATCATGTTGAGCAAAGCTCTCCCCAAACATCTTGTGCCTCTTCAAATCTTTCATCGTGTCTGGTTCTGACATATTAATCTCATGATTCCCTTATGTATCTTTATATGAACTTGTGTGTATCTTCTTACACCTTCTTCATATCATCTTCATGTTAGGATGGTGGCATGGTTGCCCCTCTCAATCAATGATAGAAGTGTCATATTCTTCATTGTGACCTTCTCCCCCATATAGATACTCGACAACCCTGTCGACTACTGCTGTTGTTGCCGTGGCATCGCATTCCAGCGAGTTCTCACTTTTGATGGATCTGTTCAATCCTCTGCATACTCCCCCACTTAATTCTTTATATCTCATGTCGTGATGATTCTTCCGATGCTTCATTTCTCTGTATTGTGCTTAACACGCCTCCGCATGAATATCATTGGGCCGTCTCTAATTCATTCTTGTGGCTTTGCCTTATGGTCACACCATCATAAGTACCTCGCAAAGTAATCACAATACAAAACAATAGTGTTATACATGAACTCAAGCATACGGAAGTAATAGTATTCGATTTCAAAGCTATGCTATAATATTATAGTTGCCAATGAACAACATAGTCATCATATAAATGAATAGAGAAACTGACACATTACCGATTTCGTGTATTGCCACGTTCCTCTCGGGAACTCACATTATGCTCGTGGGACTCATTGCTCATGCTAGTTTTGCCCTCATTTGCTTACTGCACACCCATTGTTTGTATATCCATCTCTTGATGCTACCGCTTATCGACGATAAGCAATTCTCGGCTACCAATTGCTTCCGCTCGCTTTGTTCTCTTCTTGTTTGGCTTTAATTCGTCTTGAGCACAGCAAGTGAGCTTTGCATTCATGTTCTCTTGAGGTCTCCACCTTTTTACTACTTCTCATCTTCCACTTGGAATGTGGTTGACACCTCGAAGGGATACCATATTGCTTATGATTGCACTCTCCACCTGCAAAATTTCCACAAGATTGCCTCGAGGGACTTCTCTTATCCCACATGCTTCTTATTTTTGTTTCCTCGGTGAAAAACACATATACACGACTGCCACAGTCATCAAGCTCATCTCGTTATCGCAATCTAAATGCTTGGCCATCACAATTGCTTAGATTTCCCACAGATGTCTAGAACTCTATTTGACACCACTATCATCACAATTGTGATCCCAAGATCATTCGTTTGCCCATAACTCAATATCTCTTGACAAGTGCTTCATCATCTCTATGTATTCTCACTTCATAGGTATTCAAGGTGGCCTCAAGCTCTATTGGCACACCCAATTCATTGGGGAGTAATTACCCTCTCCTCAAAAGACTATATCTAATAAGGCGTGTAGTCCTCCCACACGTGGTATCGCCACTTTTATCACAATGTGGCTCTCAACAGCGCCATCTCGTATTTTAAGATTGTTCTGGCAAGCTTTTCTCATATACGCTACTACCATTAGCATTATGACCTAGTTACCAGTATTAGGCATCCGAAACTTTGAGTTTGGTATGAATGTTCAGGCTACCGTTTGCCAACGCAACTTCATAGTGCTTGCATGCACAATTGAGCCTCCGCCCTTTCTTGTGTTACCACAAGCCAACTCGATACCTCCGAAATTGGACCCGGGGTTTTATACCCTTTCTAGGCTTATCGTAAGCCAACTCAATTTCTATGCAGCATGATTTGGGATCCACCTGTCCCTTTTCCGAATTTATCTCATAGCTGAATTTTACTTCAGCCGCTCTTAGCATCTATCGCCTCGTAATTAAGTGGGATTCGATAGAACCCACACTTAAACCGAACTTGCCATCAATGGCATGCAACGGCCGTCCCGTCTCACGTTGCACTCTAGCAACAGTTTCACTTTCTATGTTATCCATAGGATAGCAACATTCTTATCTCGAGGGACTCTATACATGTTTCATCCTTCATTTGAAGGTTATAGCAGCCAACCGCAATGGGCATTCTCCAAGGAGAAAACAACTGTCTCCATACCGATTAGCGTATTTCAACCCATCATTCTGAAGGTTCTCATAACCATTAAGCTATCTCGAATTTTCCATCTCTTTAGCCACACAAAATATGTTAAGGTATTTTGAAGGCTTTCATAGCCAACAAGTAGCTCCCGAATTTCAGCCTTTAACCCAACTAGGGTCAGACATCATCTCATTGAGATAAGCCATCGGTTTCTTAATCTCTTGGGGTTAGCACACCCCATATCTCGAAAGACTTTCATAGTCTTTTAAGCAATCCCGAGTATTATCTCATCACCCGATAAGGGTTGTTCACCGTTTCAATGGCTTTAGGGCTACCAGTTGCCCCATATCTTCTAATGTTTTCTCAATATCGATCGTCTCATTTTTGTCCGACCAAAGTCTCAAATAATGTTACTTGCTTGGCAAATGTCATTTGCCAATTTCGCACCCCTTTTGCCCACGCTAGCATCCTTTGTATTGATAATCCCCAATTGGTGTACTGCACTCGCATACCACCTCTTCAGGACTCACCAACATCAAGAATACTCATTTGCCCAACATATCACTTATACGTTGTGCATGCCACAATATGTTTCTAATAAGGACATCATGCCCCTTCCCCATTTTGGGGTTGTATCCTCCGCTCACCCTTTCTCAAGGTGAACACACGATTGGCTTTCATCGTTTTATTTAACAACCATCGCTTTCCATCGTTTCTCATTATTTTTGTATCTCGTGTGCATCACACAATCGAAGGTTTCTCAAGAGAGGTATGGATTATTATCCATCTCGAGCACTAACCTTGTTCTGATACCAACTGTCACGAGGCCACTTCTTAGCTCGGACAGTAGTCCCGTGCGGCGCCTAGACTTCCACCCAATCTAGGCCAGCCTACTCGTTTTCAAGGGTCTTCCTCCTTAAAGAGGATTTTCAATATCCTTATCGAGGGTCTTTCACGTATCTAGCCCAGTAACTGAGCATCGATGTTCCTTGTAGCACGATGTCACCCTTCATCGTGTACATCCACAAGCATCCTCCGAAAGTAAGGCAATAAGCAACATCCGACCGTATGGCTGAACCCAAAGCCAATCTATAATATTGTTCCCCTATACCGAGTAGCATCATTGGCCCTTATACCGAGCAGCATCGTTGACCTTATATAGAAACCTCGAGCCTAAGAGAGACGCGCACTAGTCCATGAAGCTCCTTCTTCATGGAGACACCGAGCTCCTATCTCTCGAGAGTACGATGCCCGCCGCCTAGTACAATGAGTACGTAGGGAGCTCACTTAGAGTCACGCCCTTGCGCCAGTGACCCCGGGGATGGTGGAGAGCTTGACACCAAATTCGGCAACTAGCTGGGCCCGATCGTGCTCACCAGTGGCCAACCAGTCACACCCCCCTAAAGAGCATTAGGAACATAGTGACCTCTGGTAGGAGGAGACATCAGTATGTCTCAGTGGTCACACCCCCCTGCACTTTCCCATATTTATAAAAGTGTCCGCCAAACTTCTCTTTCTCATCAATTGTGCCCTTACACCATTTCATAGCTTACGGCTTGGCTGGGTTTGGCCAATCCTCGAGGGATAACGGGCTATCCCCCTTAAAACCCCCCCCCCCCCCCCCGAACAATTAATTAACAGTGATTCCAAACACAACGTGTTACATTTTCCGGCATTTTATTAGGAACCAAACAAAGAAAAGCATTCTGTCAGAACTGCTGTCCTCTTCAACTTTCTGAAACTTATTAAAACAATGCTAAATGCTTCTACATGCACGACGACCACCACCCTGGACTTCCTACAAAAAACAAAATTGGATTTTATTTACCTTTCCAAATCTGTAGATAGAGCGTTCAACGATGAAGCACACGAAAACCAAGACAGTAATCACTGTAGCTACAGAGTAAGTAGGAGTCTCAGCCAAAGACCTCCCTGGTCTCACTAACACTTGCTCTGCCATTTCTCAAATCATAAAAAAGCAACAACCACAAGAACAAAGAAAAAGCTCCCACTTTTAACTTCTTGATCACTTTCGTGGGGAAAACTCTGTACTTTCTCCAGAAAGGTTTAAGTAGCTGAAAGCCCCCAACTTTTAACTTCTGCACCACTTTCTTGAGAAAACACGGAATTTTCAAAAGAAAAGTGGAAGTGCGTGACAGTGAGCGACAGTGCAGGATCTAGGACATGAGGAAGGAAGCAAAACAAATGGATCAATTATGTTGTTGAAAATTGAACATTAAACTAATATTACTATTTGTTTTAGTGAGGGTTGAATTGCATAGAGAACATGCAAGGTCTACGGATGGGTTTCAGTTTATTAATTGTTTATTTGATATTTGTTGGAGATTTAGAAAGCAAACCCACTTTTACTAGCATGGAAATCGCTGCGACACTTCACTTTCTCTTCCCTCATTCATATGCTTTCGGTCTTCACCGAATGCAACCCTACCCACATAGAGGCTGCATCACTTTCTTTCTTCTCCCTTGTGATTGCTTTTGAAATTTTTGGAAAATTGCTTTCGGTCTTCACCGAATGCAACCCTACCCACATAGAGGCTGCATCACTTTCTTTCTTCTCCCTTGTGATTGCTTTAGAAATTTTTGGAAAATCTTACCGGTCTCCTTTTGGATTTTACTATAAGATTTGGGTTGGTGGATCTCTATCTTGGCATGTGAACTCCATTGAAAGCAAACCAATTGCTTACCAAACTTTTCAAGAATGAGAAATGAAAAAAAAAAATACAAGTGAAGTACTATTTGAAGCTTACAGCTCGCAGACATGTTTAGATTGAAACGCTAAACTTCTTATATTACCAAACAGTACAGTACTAGAAAGTGATGAAAGAGAAGTGCTTGACGCATCTGAATCGTCGTGGACAGTAGATGAATCACGAGGTTTTATTGCTTAACATCTGGAGTTCATATGAATTAAGAGTGCAGATGAGTCAACTGCGTCATTTTACTCAATAACACACCCTACACATCAGTTGCCAGGCCGCCAAGCGGAGGTAGCAATTAGCGGGACAGTATGACAGCCCAACATCAGACATCCATTATCCTCCTCCAGTGTATACCCTTCATTACCAGCAATTAGAGACAACAACAATCCTGCCTGCTTCAACCCATTTGACCCAAGATCAATCGGCACAAACCCTGCAGACCCTAATCGAGTGCGCCACCGAGCCAGCTTCTCATATCTCTCAATTCTATTAAACCCTTCACAGGCCACGGTATTGAAAATCTGCATCCCCAAGTAGATCTCTGACTCTAGCTTGTCTTGGGTTATTGCCGAAACCTCCAACGATTCATACATTGCCAAGTAATAATGCAAAGACTTAGTGAAGCGGTCCAAGAAAATTGGATTGTTAGTGTCAGCTTCTTGCTCAGCTATGGTAAAAATCTCAGGCTTCATTTGTTTCACCATTGACAGAACCTTGTCAATAGCTCCAGGTCTGCCCAACAATTTATGCAACTCAAAGATCGAGTTAACAGCAACTGACCCAAACTCAATGGGATTGACTTGAAGCATAATAGCATCAAGATCATCTAAACTCTCAGCTGTAAACCCTCTATACTCAAACTGAACGCCAATCGTCTCTGCCAACTGACCCAAATTCCAGCCTATTCTTTTATGATACTCAGAGCCATCACTAACCGGAGGTCCGATCCCCGTTAACCGAAAAATAGGTGGTCCACCAGATCTAAGGGCAAAAGCTTGCATCAAAGCAGGCCACTGCAGACCCTGATTTATGGAGAAGTCAATAATGTGGACTCGTGTTTTACCTGCAAAGGCTTCAAGAATTGCTTGATTAGCTGTGAAATGAGCGAATCTGACAAAAGGGAATTCACAGAACTCTTTCTCAAGAAGAATCGAATAAGGTTGGTTAAACTGGTGGCCGATTCCGCAGATTTTGTAATCTAAAGCCTCGGCAAATAGCATGGCGATCTTACATATCACCCCGGCTTGAGAGTTTGCTAAGGAACGGATTTCTTTGACCATGGCTTCTGCAAGATTGAAATTCTTTTCTTCACCCGCCTCAGCACAGGCTATTAGGAGATGAAAGAGTCGGCTATTACTGTTTCCTTGAAGGGCAAAGGAGCCACCAACCGTAGATGATGATGAACACGATGATGATAATGCTGGAGATGGGTGGTCTGTGTAAGAGGTTTTAAAGGGCCGAGACTCTCCAGAAGAGGAGGAGGAATCGGATTGATAAGGTTGGGTATAATCAGTGTAACTAGAAGATGTGGTTGAAGGCGATGTAGGGGCACCATCCGGAGATAAAGATTGCTGAAAAACCCAATGCATCTCAGAAGATTCTTTATGTTACTACTTACCACAGAGAGTCGTTGCCCTACTGCGGCTGCGGTGGTGGTGGAGAAAGAGAAGAAGAGGAGGATGTTTGATGACTAGGTCTTCATTATACACCCAACCAATATATATATATATATATATATATATATATATATATATAAACAATTATAATAGGACCAATTTCATAAATGAGACACCAAAGAGACCATTTTACCCCTGTGACTTTTTCCAATCTAAGTTTGGTGTGCTGTGCTTCGTCCACATGGCACCTGAATATTTTTATTTTACTGCTTTATTTATGATAATTATTATTAATTTTATTAAAATAATTCAAATGACTTTATTTCTTTATATTATAACAGTGAAATATGAAGAGTTGGCAGTGTCTCTCTCCCAGTGCCACGCTATTTCTTTTAAAAGCTCCAATATTGCGATCAATTTTTTTTTTATAATATTAATCTTTATTCCTATTGATTTGTTTCTATTATATGTTTATTTTAGTTTTAGTTTTTCTAAAATTTTCTTTAATATTTTTTTATAAATAAATAATTTAACAATATGAATTTAGAAAATATAATATCTTAATTTATAATAAATTAAATATAATCTATACTCTTATTATTATTAAAGGATAATGAAAATTATAATATTACAAAATTAATTTTACATGTAAAAAATTATATAGAGCATTTACCATTAATTGCACTTATACATATTGTAAATTTTTTTATTAGTTTTTTTTTTATTTTTCTTCTTATTTCAATAAGTTGAATTCTCCCAATTTCTCATATGATTTTTTATTATAATAATATTTTTTTAAATTTTATCTTATTTTAATATTTTTAACTATTAAATAATTACATTTATCTCAATCAATATATATATATATATATATATATATATATATATATATATATATATATATATATTTAAGAAAAGTATAAAAAAAGTATAATAAATATGATAATTGAGACAGATTTTTTAATAGAAATTTACTTCTAATTATTTATTTTACTATATTAATTTATAAAATTATAGCAAATATAATTTTTTTGCCAAACTATGTATTAATACATTTTATGTGTGTAATAAATAAAAATAATTAAATAATTTTTATAATAAATTATAAATAATAATTTTATTTAAAATAGATATAAGTTTTCATTTATGCGGGTATTGTAACTCATTATTATATTTTTATACTTTTACTATCCTAAGAATAGTAAAAGTGCGTTTTTACCCTCCTATTTTTTTAAAATTTCAGCTCACTGTATTAAATTTCAATGCCATCACTTGATTTTAATATACAAATTGTAATTGATTTTATTATTATATATTTTATGGCATGAATGGTTAAATATAATATATATCAATTAGTCGCGGCAAGCCACGGAAATTCATGCTTATATTATTAATAAACAGTGAAAATACATTCTCACCCCTGCTTTGTTTTTATGTGTGTTGAAGTGGCCAGTCCTTCACACATTATCCGCGCTGTTGTAAGAATGGGTTTGGGCTGTTGAAATTAAATTATTTACTTTATAGTTTGGCTGCCATCTTTCTAACCCTAAATATTATTAAGTTCATAAATGTCAATTTTTTTTTTATTTTCAGTCTATAAATTAACTTTTTTAAGTCAAAAGACGAACTATCAAAAAATAAAAATAGGATGAAATAGTAATACCTTTTGTATATGTTTTATAATTATTGAAATTTAATAATTCAAATTTTAATAATCTTACACTTTAAAAGAATTTTAACATAAAAATGATATTTTATATATGTTATTGTTATCTTATATTAGTTTGAGATAAAGTGTTTATACTATATATAAGATTTAGATAAATTTTTTTCCCTTGAACTAGATTTTAGGGTGAAATTAAACTTACCAACATGCTTCACGCTCTTGATATTCATGTATGTACTTAAGAGAGTGTGTATATTAACATGGTTTGACAAGTGAATTAAAAAAAAAAATCACAATCATTATAAATGAATAAGTATTTCAAGTATGCATAATAAATAATAATATATAAGTATATTAAGAACGTGTTACTTCTTTCATTATCAATACAATTAGATTGGCTATCCCTATATCACTTATAGACCCGATCTATTTTCTTTACAATTATTAATTTTACATGTGATTATTTAATTAATCATTAAATTTCAATGTCATCATTTCATTTTAATTTATTATGACATAAAATTATCTAATTTTGATAGATTATTTTTTAAAAAATGTAAAAATGAATTTTAAAAAATATATAGCTAGCATGCCAAAATTTTAATTATTATTATTATTTCTAAGAACAATGAAAGTGCTATTACACCCCCTATTGTAAATGTCAATCCATCTTTTAATTCTAGCAAAGTCTCATAAATGGTTTTCTCCATTTACACTTTCTTTTATTTTTGCCCCTACTTTCTTTCTTAGATTACATATGGAAAATAGTGTGACTCACATAAATGTAGCTGAATTTTAATTGTTTCTATAATAAATGAGAATGAAATTTATACAAAAATAATTATATTATTATGTTATTGACATTATAATAAATATGACTAATTATATTGTTAAAAGAAACATATAAATGAGTTTATTAAAAAACAAAGATTTTACCTTTTGAAATAGTAATTAGTATCCAACAAAACTCCAATGAAATGAGTGTTTACTAAAATTTTTCATACAAAATATTTTATTCTAACTATATTTATATTATTGAAAGAGTTTGTATATTATTTTTATCTATTGTATATTTAGTCACAAAGAAAGGAAAGAAAACATTCCTAAAAAATAAATTTGAAGATAGACTAGATGCTAGCCAACCGAATAATATAGCCGACTCCAAATTCAATAAAATTAGCTACTCTCACTTAATTAAAATTTTCATTTTCATTCATTTAATCAAGGTTTTTTATTTCTCTAGCATTTACATATTAATCTTTTTTTTTATTTTAAATCTTTTTTATTATCATCATTAATTATAAATATAATTATACATATTATTTTATTTATATATAAAAAACAACAATTATATATATTTGTGCTTGTGCACTATTAGAGGGGCTACCTTTTGCCTTATTTCACAAAAATATATGCTTTAATTTTTTTGTAATCCTTTATTGTCCAAGTCCATAGTATTTACTCTTTAGGAGGCCCAAGGTTAAAATTTTATTTAACTAATTTTTTAATTTTTCAATAAATTTAAAAAACAAAATTAAAAATAAAAATTAATAGACAAAAAGTAATATCACATTATTAATTATACATGTGATAATTTAATTTACATTAAATTTTGATGTTATCACTAAATTTTAATTTATTATAACATAAAATTGTCTAATTTTTAGTTTTATTTAATAAAATTAATATTATCAAATTTTGATTGAAATATTTTTTCAAATGTAAAAGTGGATTTTAAAAAAATTTAACTAGCAATAAAAATTTTAGTTAAATTATTATTATTATTATTATTATTTAATAAGAGCTTAATCTTTTAGTTAAAATAGTTAATTTAACATCATTTAAATTATACATTTATACTATTGCAATAGTCATGATGTTATTGTTATGGTATGGTTTTAAAGATTTAATTTCAAAAATTTTCAAATTTTAAAATATTTTTATAAATTTTAAAATTCTCAAATTGAATTGAATAGTGATGAACCATAAATTCTAAATATAATTTAGGCACTTAGTTATTTTACATTTTCAAAACTAAATTAGTTTAAATAAAATTATATCCAAATTAAAATTTAAAGAAATTATTTTTTTGAAAAAAAAAAACACATTATAGGACTTTTGATTGATTTAATTCTTCCAACGTGGAATGCGGCTATTGGAAACTGGACGAACAGCATCGTGTATAACTGCACCCAAGCCTTGCCTATTAAAACTTGAATGGTCAGCTAGTTGCGATCGCACTCCCATCTCCAGAACATTCATAGGCCACTAAAATTAAAACCCTAGCTCTGTTTTACTAACTTTGCTACCACCACCACTGCCAAGCCATGGCTCTGCAATATGTCCGCCTCCGCCGAGCTCTAACCTCACTTTCCACTCTCCATCGCTCTCTTTCCACTCCAATCATCCCCAGTTCACCTCTTCCTCTCCCGCATGCCTTCATTTCTCCCTCGCCGTCCAAGCAATCGCCGTTATTCTTCATCTTTCAGTCGCGGCAGTTCACGGGATCGCGGATGTCTCTTTCTTCCTCGGGAAAACAGTACAGGGTGTACAAGGAAGGAGACGAGATCACGGAGGACATGGTGCTTTTCGAGGGCTGCGATTTCAATCACTGGCTGATTACGGTGGATTTCCCCAAGGACCCGAAGCCCACACCTGAAGAGATGGTTGCTACCTACGAGCGTATCTGCGCCCAGGGACTGGGCATAAGGTGATTCTAAATTTCTAATAGCTATTTGTTGCATTAGTGGAAAAAATTGGCTGATTTTGGAATTCTTTGGCTGGATCAGTATCGAGGAGGCAAAGAAAAAGATATACGCTTGTAGCACCACTACGTATCAAGGGTTTCAGGCAGTGATGACAGAAGAGGAGTCAGAAAAATTTAAAGGTCCGTGATTGTAGCTTCCTTTCTTTGTAACAGAATGATATCTTTTACTTGTAGAACTTGTTTTAGGGGATGGATTCTGATTATTTATTTATCATTTAAGCAGATGTTCCTGGAGTTGTCTTTGTATTGCCAGATTCTTATATTGATCCACAAAACAAGGAATATGGAGGTGAGAATTTCCTCTTGTGAAATTCTGTTTACGTTTGGATGGAGTATAAAGACTTAAAGGGAGGGGAGAAGAATATCTGCTATTTTTTTTGGTTTATACTCAAGGATAATGGGAATGGAGGATATTAATCAATTTCGTTTTCATTCAATGGGTTACAGTTCCCTGCCTTCCTTCCCAAAGGGAATAATTATGTGTTCAACTCTTTTAACACAATAGTCCTCTATTTAACCGTTAGTCGCGGAATAAGGCAGCAATGTAACAGGGAATTAGTATAACAATTTCTTACTTAATGTTGCCACTTTGTGCTTCCCAGGAGACAAGTATGAAAATGGAGTAATAACACCAAGGCCACCTCCGGTCCAATATAGGAGGGGAGGAAGATTCAATGACAGGAACAGAAACCCTGCCCAGCCAAGATATGATCAGCAAGGAGGTCCTGTGCCAAATCAACGTGGGAGTCCCCAATACAATCAAGGATATATGCAAGGTGGACGTGGTGGGCCCCAATATAATCAACAAGGATATACGCAAGATGGTGGGAACTATGGACCTCCACAAAATTACCCACCGCAGCAAAATTATGGTCCTCCTGGACAAGGAGACAGAATGCCTATGAACAATAGGGATTATGCACCTGGAGGAAGGGACTCATATCAGACAAATAGGGGTCCATATCCAGGCTCCTATGGCCAAGATCAACGAGGAGGCCAATATCAGGGCAATTACAGCCAAGGTCAGCAGGGAAATCATTATCCTCAAGACCAAAGGGGCTTCCCACAAGGAGATCAGAGGGACTTTAGGGGAGATGGCAGAAATTATTCTCCTGCACCAGCTGGCACTCATGGGCAAGGTGCAAATACTGGCTATGGGCAGGGCTACCCAGGTGAAGGTCAAAGGTTTTCACAAATGGAGCAGAGAAATATGCATGGAGAGCAATCAAATTATGGACCAGTGGGACAAACTGGGGAAAACCAAGTAAGACATTCATTTTAAAGCAATGAATCAGAACCTCTTTATCCTGCATAGTTATGGCTACTCATCTATTACCATTTAATCTCACTTGTTTAATATCCTCACAGTTAAATTCGTTGGTAAATTCTAAGGATTTGATGTCTGAAGATGAAATCTTTTAAGGATGAGTGAACTTGAGCAACTTTATAAGTAGGTGTTGGTTGCTTTATGTCCCAGTATTCATCTGACTCTATTTTCCTTGTACAGGGAAGATATTAGGAGACTCCCAGACGGTTCATTGAGGCAATGGAGGGGGGAGACCTGTAAATCACTTTTATATTTCGCATGGTCATCCTCATGAACAGGGATATAAACCTTTTCAAGTTGTGTCGTGGTAAATAGTTGTTTATGTTCACCTTTAATCGAAAGTAGGAATGAACTTTTTTCCCATTAGATACAAGAACCTGAAATCAGAATTTTGGTACTGCATATGAGTTGTGAATTATGGTGCATAATGTGGGGAGGTTTGCCCTCGGTGGTGTTGTTCCTTTCTTCTTCTTCTTCTTCTTCCTGAAAAAAAAAAAAAGCGCCCAATTGCCAGAGAAACTTACAAAATTGCACTGGTGGTTTTCATGGTCTTTTACTTTACCCTGATACTATTTTTGCTGCACAGCATATTTGGTTTAATGGTCTTGTTGAGGAATCCTTTCGTTTTTAAGCTACTCAAATGTTTCTTCAGTGTTTGTTGACTCACTGATTCCAAATATTCAGTAGCGAATGTGGATGCATGATTTTGTTTTACTGTATGCCCCACCTATTGCAGTCGGATAACACAGGCAAGAACAGGGGAGAAAAAGGAATAGAAAAGAAGCATCAATCTGGTATACGTATTCACAATGCTGCTTTTAAAACGATGGTTTTCTTTTCTGTTCGTTATGATTTTGCAGCTATACGCCCAAATTGAGGACACAGATATAACCTAACATGGAAATATAGACCATCACTTACCGTTTAGCACTGGAAATATGTTGCAGTCTAGATAGGTAAAAAATAGATTTTATTTTGAGGGTGTTTGGCATAGGTTCCGAAAATTAACTTGTGTTGCAGTATATGTTTATAAGGTAATTTGAATTTATAAGTTTTTAAAATTTTAAGTAGTTGCTTATTTGATTTGATTAAGATTAAGGTGTATGTTTAAATTCTTTTCAAGTGATTGATAATTAAAGGTAATATGGGAAAATATTTGATTAAATTTATTTCATATTTTTAAACAAGCAGATAAAAAAAAACCAAACAGATAAATTGTTTTTGAAACATTTAAGCTGATTAAGTGCATTAAATAAAATGTAATTTGTTGTCCTTTGTTCAATTAATTTGATGGTTAATTCAAATAGGATAGTTCAGCTTAAAAGAATTTTAAAATTAACAATATATATATAAAAAACTTTTGTACTAAGTGATAAATTTTTTAATAAAATAATTATTTTATAAAAATGTGATAGGTTAGTAAAAAATAAAAAATAATATTTTATAAAAATATAATAATATTTTATAAAAAATATTAATATTAATTTAAAATCGTTTAGAGTGGAGAAAGTAAATTTATATAATTGATCTCAAAATTTTGAAATAAAAATTTAATTGAATTGAGTTGAAAATAATAAAATATTATTTTAAATTAATAATAATGTTATATTATAATAAGTGTCTTTATTTATGTCTTTTACTTTTAAGTGTCAGTAGCCGATTGTTACTCGATTTCCTGTAATAAATAAAGCCCTCCAAGTTTATTTCAGGAGGCTTTCAGTTCAATTGTAAAAAACTCAAGATTTCCTCATAAATTTATTCATCTTGGTTTTCATCTATGGCTTTCTAAATCGTGCCTCTAGTGGAGATTGAATCTTGTTTTTGTTTCATGGTGGATTTTTTAACGGTTCAAAATAGTGAATCATTTAATAGTTTAAAATATAATATAAAATTTTAATTATTTTATGTTCAATATTTTAAGTTTTAAATATAAATAATAATTTTTTATTAATGTAATTGGTAGTCACTTATTTCTCCCTTAAAATTTGATGGTGTAATCTTTTCCATAAACCACTTAAAAATAACAAATTTCTGAACAGTTAATATTATAAAATTTCTTTTTTATAATCTAAAATAAAAGAAAAACAATTATTATTCAAGAAATTATTCTACTCTCCTTATATCATATTTTAATAATCTATATACTGTAATTACATTACGAATCTCATGAACAGAATGCCAAATTTTCTAAAAGAAGAAAATAATCGGCTATTTGAGTTTATTTACCTACACTCTTATAAGATTCTGTCATCATCATCAATTATTGACGTTTAATTATACCTCATTTTACTTATGATTATATTTTATTATGATAAGTAAAATCATATAACAATTTAAGCGTCGTCTAATTATTTCTTAATTATTAGTTTATTAAGGATATTCATTAGTAAAAAGTCTTATATTTTCTAATATTAAAACTAAATAATTTAATTCATGTTATATATTATTTTAAAATATTATATATACAATTTTTAAATTTTAACTATTTTTTATTAAATTAATATTTTTATGAAATAATTATTTTATAAAAATAATTTTTAAAATGTAAAAATAAAAATAAAAGCTCAGTCAATGAAATAGGAAAACATCAACATATATATATACAAAATAAATTTGAAAATCTTGTGTAAGATTTATAACTTTTTTGGTTTTCCATAACTTTGAATATTTTTAATCTTTAAGATAGGTTTCAAATTTAATATATATATATATATATATATATATATATATATATATATATATATATATATATATATTTTTTTTAAATGGATAGCTTCATTCAATTCAGTAATTGGGTTCTAATCAGGCAAATAAATAAAAGGAAATGGCTTCCACTGATTTGCATGACATTTCCCGCCATTTTCGGTGTAGACTCTCTCCTCTCCTCATGGAGGCGGTGGTGCTGCTGCTTCTGCCCCAACTAAGTCTCTCTCTCTCTCTCTCTCAAGGAAAAAGAAAAAAAAAAAAAAAAGGAAAGAGTGGTCTCATTATTTTCCACCCTTCTCCCTTATGTCCATCATCTGATCCTTCGTCTCTTCTTCGCTTCCCTTCTCCTCAGGTAACCATAAGAACATTGATAATCAGAAAAATAATGAAACATTTACAATTTTTTATGTAAGTTTAATTTTCTAAAAAAAATGGGTTGATTAAACATATTCTGGGTTGTCTATTCTGAAATTGCTATATTCTTTATTATTTTGGATTTTTACATTTCTCTTGAATTCTAGTTGTGGGTTTTGGATATTGTTGATAACAGTATTGCTTGATTCTTCTTTTAATATGTATAATGATGGTTGTGGAATTACATTCTTTGAAGCATAAGAAAAGAAAGATGGACACCAATTTAAAGATAATATGGTTAATGCAATGATATTCCAAGGAAAAATGCAATTTGTTCATAGTTACTGTTATATTGATTGTAGCTAGGGTGCTAAAATTAATGAAAAATAGATGGGAAATGAAAGTGTCTCATGTTTATAGTTAAAAGGGATGCTTCATGTTCTGAATCATATTGTGTTGCCTCTCGTTTTTTTTATTTTTTATTTTTTTTCAATATCAAAATTTTCCTTATTTTATTTTTCTGTGGCTTTTGAGAGACTTATGAATATATATGGTCATCTTCATTAATACTAAATCACTCCCCTTGTTGCTGATGAAGCTAAAATTTCTAATTTCCATGCCCATGCTATCTTCAAAAGCTTGACTTTGGACTAAGCTTGAGTGATTCTTTGAATTTTGCTCATGCATTTGTACCAACTGAAAAAACTTTTCTTGAGCTACTTTTTTAATCTTGCACCTGTAATTTAAATTCCCATTCTCTTCATAGTTTTGCTCCATGAACAGATGATGCTAAATTGGATTTATGACTCACTTAACTGAGCTATTTTAGATTTCCATTTTTCTTTTCATTTGAGTTGTGGTTTTAAGAGATGACAGTGTACAAATATAATTAAATCCTTGAATGAATCTTGAAAAATTAAGAGATTAGGCCCTGTACAAAAAATTGTTTGAAAGTAAACTGCAGATGATTTCCTGTATACTGTTTAACAGAGCCTCCAATATAGCATCCACAATAATATAAACTTAGGCTATCATATCATGCCCTAGTCTGTATGGAAAAGTTTGTAGTTGTCCATGATAAGCAAATCAAGCTAACTATCCCTATAGCTATTATTTCAGTTTGATTCACTATAAACATTGAAAAAAAAAATGATAGTATTTGAATATGTGCATGATTTGTACAGGCTCAAATTCCTCATTAGTGATTATCATTAGTAGATCATTTTGATGTATTTGTAATATTGTGCTTTTTAATCTTCATATAAGCATTTTCTGCAGCTCATTCTTTCTTCCCACAATTGAATGTTATTATGAAATGTGGATTCATTCAAATTGATTCCAATATATCAAATTAATATAACACGGGTGCTAATTTCATTTTTGACATGGTTTCAATGTATTCGTCATATCCTTCTTCATAGCATTTGGCTGGCATCTTGTCATTCTCAAATTGTGTGTGGAGTGAGGTGAGATGGTTGGGTATGGTTTAATGGTATTGTAAGCTGTTTTTCTGTTTGTTAATGGGTTAATGGTATCCTCCTCTTTGTTTTTGAATTTTTCTTTTCTCTTTGACATTTCCAGGAAGAGACAATTCGTGGATCAGCTTATGGGCACTGTGACCTCTGGTTGATAACTTTAGAAATCTGCATTCCATCTTGCTTGAATGGTCGAATATGACATTAGGACCTCCAAACAATCATTCAAGTTCACATACTTTGAGATGTAGATACAACTATGCAAGTCATATCATATCTGAATAACTAGATTAATGTTTTACATGTTTAGAGAGGACATGTTTGCATCTCTATTAGGGCGTCATAGTTATGTTTGGATCCAATTGAGGAACCATGGACCTTTCTCAAGCATAATTTAGACGTCCAATTTCTCAAGCATAATTTAGACGTCCAATGAATTTTGTTTTTGCCTGTTCAACAAGTTGCGATCAGTAGTGTTAGTAACAGTCCCGGGAAAACTCAATCTAACGGGGCTTTGGCTTCCATGGAACCTGTTTTTTTGCATGGTGAATTGGATGTGTGGATAATTGAAGCTAAATCTCTTCCAAATATGGATTTACCTGCAGAACATATGAGAAGATGCTTTACTGTGGTTGGATCTTGCACATATCCATGTGGAAATAAACGAGTAACGCATTCAGGAAAACATTCAATGATCACAAGTGACCCTTATGTATCTGTTTGCCTTGCAGGGGCAACGGTTGCTCAAACTAGAGTCATTGCCAACTGTGAGAACCCATTATGGGATGAACATTTCTGTGTACCTGTTGCGCATCCTGTTGTAAAAGTGGAGTTTCATGTTAAGGATAATGATGTGCTTGGGGCTGAGCTAATTGGAGTAGTAGAAGTATCTGTTGAGAAAATCATCTCAGGAAGTACGATTGATGATTGGTTTCCAGTCACTGGCAATTATGGGAATTGCTTGAAGTTGGAATCTTCTCCTGAGTTACATGTTTCCATTCAGTTTAAGCCAGTTGGTGAAAACTCTTTATATAAAGATGGTATTGGTGCTGGACCAAATTACAGAGGAGTTCCTGATACATACTTTCCACTCCGTAAAGGAGGGAAGTTAACTTTTTATCAAGATGCTCATGTACCTGATGCAATGCTACCAGAAATTCTACTTGACGGTGGAAATGTGTTCCAGCATAGTAGATGTTGGGAAGATATATGCCATGCCATCTTGGAAGCCCATCACCTGATATATATTATTGGGTGGTCAGTATTCCATCCTGTCAAGCTTGTGAGGGAGCCAACAAAGCCATTGCCTTCTGGGGGAGAGCTTACCCTAGGAGAATTATTGAAGTACAAGTCACAGGAAGGCGTCCGTGTGGTTTTGTTAATATGGGACGACAAAACTTCACATGACAAGTTTTACTTGAAAACAGTAATACTCATGAAACTTGAGTATATATTGCCAATAGCTCATGTGATTTTTAAGTTTTCTGTTGCATGTGGGCTAGTGTTGATTCTTTTTTCCCCTAATAGAGAGAGGTTTATGGGCTAAAGTGCCAAACTCTTATGATTTGCAAACACATTACATATTTTGCAAGTTCAGACAAATTTTCTTTTTGGTGGCCACCAAAATTGTTTCTGAGAGTGATGAGTCCTTATGATTAGCAAACATATTAGTTTTTCCCTTTTTTTTTCCCCTTTTGTTCTAACCTAGTTCCTTGACAATGTTTCTCTTGACCATCAAGAGGATTATTCATTGACATCAATTTTAAATAATTGACTATAACCATTTTTCTGGGTGAGTATAGACATTCCAGAAGCAGAAATCTTGCTCCTTGCTTCTTATTTCTATTTATTTATTTTGTGACGTTAGGGATGCATAACTGTCATATCTACACTTTCAAATTGACATTACTTCAGTTCAATTAAGATATATATTCACTTTGTTTGATGTGAACTTGAGTGCAGGAAGGTGTTATGCAGACCCATGATGAAGAAACTAAAAAGTATTTCAAAAACTCTAGCGTCCATTGTGTGCTTGCACCTCGTTATGCTAGCAATAAGCTTAGCATTTTCAAGCAACAGGTGTGGAACACTTACTTTTTAGTTCAAACTTCCATGTAAAATTATGTTACTTATTAATTTGTGGTTGTGACAGTAGTTTTGTTAGTCACCTCTGCAATTTCAAACATAGTTGTTGTATTGTGTGTTTGGTTTTCGATTCTATTGTCTGATTTGTGTAGATTGTTCTAGTCCAGGTCGTAGGAACTCTTTTTACACATCATCAGAAGAGTGTAGTTCTTGACACTCAAGCTCCTGGAAATAACCGGAAAATTACTGCTTTCATTGGTGGCCTGGATTTATGTGATGGAAGATATGACACTCCTGAGCACAGGCTTTTTCTTGATCTTGACACAGTCTTTGATAATGATTTTCATAATCCTACATTTCCAGTAAGTGGTTATTGTACACCTCCAGAACTCTCTGCATGTCTGATCTATATTATAATGCATGGTTGATTATGTTTGCCTGTTGGTTGCAATCACTACAATATGGAATTCCTGCATGACAAAATAACTTTTCCATGGTATTATCTAAGCATTTCAATTCTGGCGCTATTGTTGTGAAATCAGTTAATTCCTGCTAATGGTCTAGTAGGATCCGTTATGTATCTTTTGAGGCATTTGCTTTTATACTCATTTATCTTGTTGATGACAAAAATGACAAGGTAATGCAATAAAACAGAAGTGCCACAATCTTGGAATATGTGTGCTGATGCTTGTATTCTTATTATATGCCCAGTCTATTGCCAAAAGCCCAAGGCAACCATGGCATGATTTGCACTGTAAAATTGAGGGTCCAGCTGCATATGATGTATTGAGAAATTTTGAGCAAAGATATAGAAAAGCAAAAAAATGGCGGGACTTCAAGCTGAGAAGGGTTACTCATTGGCATGATGATGCATTGCTAAGGTTGGAACGTATTTCATGGATACCCACTCCTTCGCCTGGTCCTGATGGTGACAAAAATGTGCGTGTCATTAATGAAGAAGATCCTGAGAATTGGCATGTGCAGGTAGGCAGGTTGAAGATATTTTATCCATATTAGCCCTTCTAATGTAAGCCTATAAATTAATGAATGTTATTCTCCTTTGTAGATATTCCGGTCTATTGACTCGGGATCTGTGAAGGGTTTTCCAAAAGCTACTGAGGAAGCTATGGCTCAGGTTAGAACTAGGTTTATGTAATTCCTACTTATGCCATATAAAGTCAAGCATAGCATTTTCCTTGATTAGTGAAACCAGGTTTACATTAATTATCTTGTTTGTAGGTTTATAGTTACGTGAAATTGTTTTGAGTAAAGTCTATTGTTTTGAGTAAAGTCTATCTTATCTTATAAGCTTTGCTACTTTTCTGCAGAATCTTGTGTGTGGGAAGAACCTGAAAGTAGATAAGAGCATTCATACAGCATATATAAATGTAATAAGATCAGCGCAACATTTCATATACATTGAGAACCAGTATTTTCTTGGATCTTCCTACTATTGGCCATCATACAAAAATGCAGGTATATAAACCATAGGGCCTTTTTTTTTTTTCTCTAGTTAAGTTTTAAATATATAATTAATTTCTGCAGCTGCTTTTGACACTTAATATCACAGACTTAGATATCTTGAACGACATAAAAGTGGTTTAGATTCTTGTTCTTTTTTTTTTTCCTTTTCAAATTTCATTTGGATGCTATGACCTTTTCCTCTTTAAGCAGGCGCAGATAACTTAATCCCTATGGAATTGGCCTTGAAAATTGCAAGCAAAATTAGTGCAAAAGAGCATTTCTCAGTGTATATAGTAATACCAATGTGGCCAGAGGGTGTCCCTACTAGTTCTGCTGTGCAGGAAATTTTGTTTTGGCAGGTTAGACTAATTTTCCTTTTGTGTATCCCAACTATAATTTTCAGATTAGTTTTCTGCTTATTACATGGTAGTTCTCTAGATTCATATAACTTATGTACGGCTGATTTAGGTTGTAGTGATTTTTGGCATGAATTATTTATTTGCCTTTTGGTGGTGGGATGAAAAGGAAATAATTATCTTCTTCTTTTGGGATGAATGGATCAAGGTCCATTTCTCTTTATATCCTTCTATGCCCTGATAATAACTTATAGATGAGATGGCTGCATATTAAGCATCTAGCTCTTGTGATTCTGAAACTTGTGTGTTGATTAAATGACTATAGGGGCAAACAATGGCCATGATGTACAAGATTATTGCTAAGGCACTCGAAGAAGCAGGCCTTTCTGATCAGTATCACCCGCAAGAGTATTTAAACTTTTATTGCCTTGGTAAACGTGAAGCTTCATCTGAACATATTTCTTCCCAGATAAATCAGCAATCTGACAACCGTTCACTGGTATGCTTGTCTTATTTATTCTTAGACCTATGTATAAGGTTTCTTTTACAATTTGTACTCAGACACTCACGGTTTGGTGTTCGACTTTAATATGTAATTGAATGTTGCCTGGTGTGCAATGCCTTTACATTATACTAAAAATGGAATGATTAACCTTTCATCTTTACAAATAGGTAGAAGGAGAAATGAATTCCAGAACATATTAAATCAACCTGTCAATACTTGCATTAAATAATGGGGCAATCCTTAGAATATGGTTTTCTTTGATGAATGTTATTTGATTATTTGTTTTATTTTTGTTTGGGAAGCTTTAGCTAGTTTGTTTTGCAGAAATCACAATCTTCATTGTGTCAATTTGGCCTTTAAAATGAAGCAATATTGTTTAGTCTTGACACTAATGTTTTCTCACAAAATTGTAACAAGTAAAATGATAAGGTGATATGTCAATATACTTGGTCTGATGCACAAAAATCATTCTGATCTTCACAATATTAAAATGGCATGTAAGACTGTTTCTTTCTTTTCTTAACAGGCAGCAGTTCAAAAATATCGCAGATTTATGATTTACGTCCATTCCAAAGGAATGATAGTTGATGATGAATATGTACTTATAGGATCAGCAAACATTAACCAGAGATCCATGGATGGTTCAAGGGACACAGAAATTGCAATGGGTGCTTACCAACCAACCTACACATGGGCTGGAAAAAAATCTCATCCACGTGCTCAGGTTTGTAACTACCGTTCTTCTATTCACTTGGTGGACATAACGGAATAGAGAAATTTGCAAGTAAATCAATAAATTGAATTTTCTTTTCCAGGGTTTATTTCTGTCACAGTGTTCTTCAAAGTTCGTAGAGTGTATAACTATAAAATATGCCACTTGCTGAAAGCTCCATCCTTTTAAGCCCCTTCAATTTTTTTTTCTCCCTTATTCATTTTCTGAATTGTAATTGTACATGAAAAATCCTGTTGTTTATTAGACAAGTGAATGGATGGCAAGACTAAGGACATGATTGGAACTGTCATTTAGAATTATAGAAGTTTAGATGGAAAAACAAGAAGAGAAAAATGCTTCAACTGCATTTTTATTTTAATCTATTATATTCAACTGAGAAGTTTTATATGGATATAAAGGAGCTAAGAAATAATGCTTCCACTGCAGATTGTGATGTATAATGTAATAACTTTGGATACATTACATGAATGCAGGTATATGGTTATCGGATGTCTCTTTGGGCAGAGCACCTTGGCATCCTTGAGGAGGAGTTCCGCGAACCGCAGACTTTAAAATGCATAAAGCTTGTCAACAAGATCGCCAAACGTAACTGGAAGACTTACGTTGCTGAGGAGAACAAGGAAATGAGAGGACACCTGATGCAATACCCAGTTCAGGTCAGCAGAGATGGAAATGTCAGTGCATTGCCAGGACATGAAACATTTCCTGATGTTGGTGGCAAAATTCTTGGATCACCAACCACTCTTCCTGATGCTCTAACCACATAATACTCAATCATAGCTTTGCAATGAAGTTCACTAAACATGTAAATGAGTTTATGCACTGAATATAGAGGAAGGAAAAAGTGAGCTGAGCCTCAAAGGCCTATGGACATTTCTAACATGTAACATTTTGTTGACAATGACTATTGGGGGCACATTTCTGACTAATACTAGAGAGCTAATAATATTGATGATGTTTAGTACAAATGAAAAATGTTTTATCATATATATTTTTGTCGATTCGTGTATCTACCTCTCTTCTTCTGCTTCTTTTTCACATGGTCATAAGATTACACATTCAAATAAACATGCTGGCTCCATTTCCAACCAAAATTGATAAGAAGATTTTTGCTGCAGATTTTAGTAGTTAAAGACCGCATAGCGCAGTGGATTAGCGCGTCTGACTTCGGATCAGAAGGTCGTGGGTTCGACTCCCACTGTGGTCGATTTGTTCCCACGTTGTCTTTTCCTTTTAGGAGATGGCCGCTCGGTTGTTCTTACTGACCTTCACTATCGTCGTTTGAAGAAAAAAAAAAACGCTGCCGTTTACATAAAATTGTTCTTATCCTTAAAACCCTAGAATTTAGTCACACTCAATTTCTGTTATTTCAACGGCATTCTTCCTTTCCCTTTTTCATCGTTGCAATTTCAGAGCTCAATTTAGTACTTTGTGGATCTCTTTCTCTCTCTGAGCTAAAACCAAAGGTACAACTTTCTCATCTTGTTCTTCCATCAAGTTCCAGCTATCAGGTTATCTCCGTATTGCTGTTTTTGTCCTTGTTGATTGTATTTGTAATCACTTGTCATCTTCTTCTCTTCCGTTTCTTTTCTTGTAATGTTATTCTGTGGAAAGCGTGCAATTTACGTTAAACCCAGTAAAACCTGAATAACCCGAACTTGGGAATTTGGGTTACCAAAATGACTCGCGTGCAATGGGCGGGGTCACACACTGACATCCACTTGAACTCTAGGGTTTTAAGGTTTAAAATCTCTGCAAAATATATCATTTGAGCTCTCTAGAGCGTTTTGATTCTGGATTGTAATCTGCTTTATTGCAATTTCCCTGTATGCAAAATGGCTTATTTCGCTTGTTTAAATAGGAACTTGGTACTTCGTATTAGCTGCAATTTAGCTTGTTTGGGTTATTCTGGTTTTTGGCAGCAGCGGGAATGTCTTCAACAGGGCAATCCCAATCTCTGAAAAGACGAGATGCACCAGTAACAAGAGAAGGGGATCAACTAACTTTAACTCCTCTTGGGGCTGGCAATGAAGTGGGTCGATCCTGTGTGTACATGTCCTATAAAGGGAAGACAGTGTTGGTATGATATAGCTATGAAGGTTTTGCACTTCCTAATTAGATTATTTTGTTTTATATTTTTATGGATACTAACAAATGTAATCTTTATTTTCTCTGTTGTGTGTGGGATAGTTTGATTGTGGAATTCAACCGGCTTACTCAGGCATGGCTGCCTTGCCATACTTTGATGAGATTGATCCTTCAACTATTGATGTACTTCTCATCACCCAGTATGTATTTCTTTCTCATATATTTGCTTAATTTAGTTGCTTGTTATGTGTGAGTTTTCATTTGCTGCACCAGAAGACTATATTTTAAGTTCACATAACTGATTTCTATTTCTTATTAGGGTGCATGCTAGTGTCAATAATTGGGCTAACATAAACTAATCATTTGCGAAGGGGGGTATAATCTATCTTTTAGTGACTTTGTTGAATGAAACTTAATATTGCACTATGCCTTTTCTTTTCTGTAGGTGATGGCGCTTTTATTTTTCACATGAATGACAGTTTTCAGGATATAATGTGATTTTGATGTAACAGTTGCATTAGATACTTAGATGCACGAGAATATGTAAAAGGAAAGATATACAGGGTTGTCAGAATTAGAAAAAATATGAGTGTTGTATGCTTGCTCAGTGGTTTTGTTGCCTTAGCATGGAGCTAGGCATATGACGTTAGAAGGGTGGTTAATAGTGGACAGCTACAAAAATAGGGTGAGATGTAAAGTTTATGGAAGTTTTGCTTTTTTTAATTGTTCATCTCTTTTTAGGCGATTCATAATGGTTGATAATTCTTTCTGAAAGTTTTATTGAAGTTTTAAGGGCCTGATAGCACTTAGGATTTCCATAAAGAAAAAATAATTTAATATTGCCCTTCTTTTGGTTCAATTTGTAGTTTCCAGTTCCACTCTTTGCCTATGCATTCTGAATCAAAATTCTTTTACCTCCCTCTCTCTCTTTCCTCCCTCATCCCTGTCTCTATCTTTGCCACTTAATAACTATAATGACGCTTTTTTCTTGTAGCTTTCACTTGGATCATGCTGCATCTCTGCCTTATTTCTTGGAGAAGGTTTGATTTTTTTTTTTTTTTTCCTGGATGAATTAGCATAAATTGTCCTGTACAGGTTTTCTTTACAGTTAAACTAATATTTATATATTTTTTATCAGACCACATTTAAGGGTCGTGTTTTCATGACTCATGCAACAAAGGCTATCTACAAGTTGCTTTTAACAGATTATGTAAAAGTCAGCAAGGTTTCAGTAGAAGACATGTTGTTTGGTGAACAAGACATAAACCGCTCCATGGATAAAATTGAGGTTTGTGTTCTCTAATTGTTGGGTCCTTATTTCCTTCTTCCTTATTCCTTTCGGTTTCCATCCATCTCTAGGCTTGCATTCTTTCCCAATTCTGTGGTGATGCTTTTAAAGATACTTTCCAGCCAGTCCTTGGGTTTTATTTGTCTCTGCATGATGTTGTCTTCTTGAATCAGGACTTCAGCATGTTGGCCATTGTTCCTTAGCATTCCATCTATTTTTATGGTTTATATGTTTATGTTGAATTGATCCCACATTCCAATAGATGAAAGAAGTGTTGGCATCATAATATGGTATTCCTTTTTATGTATTGTGAGTCTTTCCTTCTTCTGAATCTCTTAGCTTAAGGGTATGCTTGGGATTTTAGTTGTTTGATTTCTCATTTGATGTCCAGAAGTTTATTTTGTGAACTCAGCTCTCAGCATATAGTTTTATGCGGCTGATATGCATAAGTTATATTTTTATGAAGTTTATACATAGTATTACACTTAAGGGGGAAAAGCCTATGTAAATATTGCTCTTTTATCTGCCATTCAATGTAAGTTGGATTTTTTGCTTTCAAGTTAAATTTGGAATTATCAATTGCTTGGTGATATCAAAGTGCGTACTCAAGTAGTTGAGGTTGACAACTAATGTCATATTTAATTGATAGTCTTTAGGTCATATTGTAAATATTAGCTCTATTTTTGTGTTTCTAGCTTCTTCTTCTTCTTCCCTTTTTTTTTTTTTTTTTCGGAATTTGTGTTTAATGCTAATTGGACATAGCCTAATGGCTCAGTAACATTTTATGTGATGGTGCAGCAAACTTTTAATTTAACTATGAAGTAGTGGCGGGCAAAGCTAATTGTAGTTAAGCATTGGTTGTCCACCCGATGAGTGTTGGCTTTGTTCATATGTAGGTTTTTAGCGTGCTAGGTCATAGTTTGCTCATTAAGTTCATACTATAAGCACTACAGAATACAAATTTAGGTATCATTTGGAACGGTTTTCACATTCTTCTACTTGTTATCGGACATGTCTATGCTGATGATAAGGAAAAAAAATGATATGTGGAGTGTTAGGATTCTTCTTTTCAGAAAGCTATATGATGTAAAGTCGAACGAGTTGCTTTTTAGTGCTTCTCGAAGTGTTGAATTTGATTCTCATCAAACAATTTTTCATGGAATATTTGGACCGTGTGCATCTAAATGAATTGAACTTCCGCGATTCCTGTAAATGGGGATTTCTCCCTCCTTGTCATGGTTGGTGTAGAGCTTCTAATGGTGCATGGTAATGATAGAAGAGTTGAAGTTGGGATTTTATTAGACTTTCAATTGGATTCCATGGAACTATGCAACCACAATGGAAAGGGTCTGCCCCATTATTATCTTTGAGTTTCTTTAAGTGACATTCTAAGAATGTCATTGAATGTCTGTCAATAATGCTAATTTGCTTTTTAAATTTCATTTCTTTTGCCATCTTGACATCCTAATATTGTTCGCTTTATGAACTCATATCTTTTTGTGCATGTATAGTTTTGTGGTTGAGAATGTGCAAGCATGTAAATTTAAATTTACAATCCCTCTCATGTAATTGCAGGTTATTGACTTCCATCAAACAGTGGAGGTGAATGGCATTAAATTTTGGTGCTATACTGCTGGCCATGTCCTCGGTGCTGCCATGTTCATGGTTGACATTGCTGGTGTTCGAGTCCTCTATACAGGAGACTATTCACGTGAAGAAGATCGGCATCTTCGTGCTGCTGAGATGCCACAATTCTCCCCTGACATATGTGTAATTGAATCCACTTATGGGGTCCAGCTCCATCAACCTCGGCACATTCGGGAGAAGCGGTTCACTGATGTTATCCACTCAACTATTTCTCAAGGGGGTCGTGTTCTAATCCCAGCATATGCCCTTGGTCGTGCCCAAGAACTTCTCTTGATCCTTGATGAGTACTGGGCAAACCATTCTGAGCTCCATAACATTCCCATATATTATGCTTCTCCTCTTGCGAAGAAGTGTATGACTGTCTACCAGACATATATCCTTTCAATGAATGAGAGGATCCGCAACCAATTTGCAATCTCAAATCCCTTCAAATTCAAGCACATATCACCACTAAATAGCATTGAGGATTTTACTGATGTGGGTCCATCAGTGGTCATGGCTAGCCCTGGTGGACTGCAAAGCGGGTTGTCAAGGCAGTTATTTGATATGTGGTGCTCTGATAAGAAAAATGCTTGTGTTATACCTGGATATGTTGTTGAAGGAACGCTAGCTAAGACCATCATTAATGAACCAAAGGAGGTCACTCTAATGAATGGATTAACTGCTCCTCTGAACATGCAAGTCCATTATATTTCATTCTCTGCCCATGCGGATTATGCTCAGACAAGCACATTCTTGAAAGAGCTGATGCCTCCTAACATAATTCTTGTTCACGGAGAAGGTAATGAAATGGGGAGGCTCAAACAGAAGCTTATCACAGAGTTTGCGGATGGCAACACCAAAATCATTACTCCTAAGAATTGTCAGTCTGTTGAGATGTATTTCAACTCTGAGAAAATGGCAAAAACAATAGGGAAACTAGCTGAGAAGACCCCAGATGTTGGTGAAACTGTCAGCGGCATACTAGTAAAGAAGGGCTTCACTTACCAAATTATGGCACCTGAAGATCTCCATGTATTCTCCCAGCTATCTACAACAAATATTTCTCAGAGAATCACCATTCCATTCTCTGGTGCCTTTGGTGTGATAAAGCACCGGCTTGAACAGATATATGAGATTGTGGAATCCGGCACAGATGAGGAGTCTGGGGTTCCGACATTGCAAGTGCATGAGCGAGTGACTGTGAAGCATGAGTCTGATAGACATATTTCACTTCATTGGAATGCAGATCCTATAAGTGATATGGTGTCTGACTCGGTTCTAGCTCTAGTTTTGAACATCAGTCGGGAGGTTCCCAAGGTGGTAGTTGAGTCAGAGGCTGTGAAATCAGAGGAAGAAAATGGGGAAAAAGCAGAGAAGGTGATTTATGCACTCCTTGTTTCATTTTTCGGAGATGTGAAGCTTGGAGAGAATGGGAAGCTGGTCATAACTGTTGATGGGAATGTGGCACAGCTCGACAAACAGAGTGGGGATGTTGAGAGCGAAAATGAAGGTCTCAAGGAAAGGGTCATGACTGTGTTTAGGCGAATCCAAAGTGCAGTGAGGCCAATTCCACTCTCTGCATCATAAGCTTCTTCCAATTTTCTGCCCATGTTTCAGTATTGTGAGGATAAATTTTGTTACTGCAAACTCTAATTCCTAGTTTGTATAGCTTGTTACTTTAGCTTTGTTTAAGAGAGTGAAGTTGGAATGATTTGGTAGAGCTTAAGGATTTTTCATTTGAGTATGACTACTAAAGCATCAATAGAAATTTCTCCTTTATAAAGATTTTACTCGTCTAGAACTTTATTATTAGAGTGTTATTCTGTAGAGTTAATAATAATATTTTTTAATAACAGTTCAAATAATAATATTAAATAAATTTTTAATTAATTATTATAATTGCTTTTTTTTTCATTAATTAACTTTTGAGTTTTTTTTTAAGTAGTTACTTAATACTATAATATAAGAAAAATAATTGTATTAATTAGGCAGAAGAATACCTAATTTATATTTCCCAATTTTTTAATTTACCTTTCTACCTTTTTCATTTCATAAAGAATTTTTTTTTTAAATTTTTAATAGTAAAAAGCAGTGGGTAGATTAGTATGAGGTTTTTGGATTTTGTTAAAATTTATTTGTTGGTACTTAAAATTCTTTAAGAGGCAATTAAAATATCACTTGTTAAAGTAGTTCTGCTACTCTTCCATGAAAGGTAGATGGGAAATGTCCAACATATCCTTGAGTACTATTCCAACTCAACTCAACTAAGCCTTTATCCCAAAAATTTGGGGTCGGCTATATGGATTCGCTTTTTCCACTCTGAACGATTTTGGGTTAAATCCTCAGAAATGTGTAATGCTTCTAAATCATATTGTACTACTCTCCTCCAAGTCAATTTAGGTCTACCCCTTTTTTTCTTTCTATCCTCTAACCTAATGTGCTCTACTTGTCTAACTGGAGCCTCCATATGTCTACGCTTCACATGACCAAACCACCTTAATCTCCCTTCTCTCAACTTATCTTCAATTGGCACTACTCCTACCTTTTCTCTAATACTTTCATTACGGACTTTATCTAGTCTAGTATGGCCACTCATCCACCTTAACATTCTCATCTCTGCAACTCTTATCTTAGATGCATACGACTCTTTTAGTGCCCAACACTCACTACCATATAACATAGCCGGTCGTATGGTCATGCGGTAAAATTTTCCTTTTAATTTGTTGGGAATCTTACGATCACATAAATCTCCCGTGGCACGTCTACACTTGTACCATCAGGCTTTAATCCTATGACTAACATCCTCCTCACATCCCCCATCTACTTGAAGGACTGAGCCTAGATATTTAAAGTGATTACTTTGGGACAGTACCACTCCATTCAAACTAACTCCTTCCCTATCACCAGTTTGGCCTTCACTGAACTTGCAATGCATGTGTTCTGTCTTCGTTCTACTTAACTTAAAACCCTTTGACTCTAGAATACTTCTCCAAAGTTCTAGCTTCCTATTGACTCCTTCTCGTGTCTCATCTATCAGAACAATATCATCCGCAAACATCATGCACCAAGGAATACTCTCTTGTATATGTTTCGTCAGTTCATCTAAAACTAATGTAAAAAGGTAAGGGCTTATGGCTGATCCTTGGTGTAATCCAATTGAGATCGAAAAATCTCTTGTATCCCCTCCCACTGTGCGCACAATAGTAGTTGCTCCTTCATATATATCTTTCAATACTTGTATGTACCTAATAGATATCCTCTTTTGTTCTAACACATTCCATAAGACTTCTCTTGGAACACTATCATAAGCCTTCTCCAAATCAATAAAAACATGTGTAGATCTTTCTTCATATCTCTATATTTCTCCATCAAGCTTCTAATGAGAAAGATCGCTTCCATAGTTGAACGACCGGGCATGAAACCAAATTGATTGAGAGAGATAGAAGTATCATGACGTAGTCGATGCTCCACAACTCTCTCCCACAACTTCATAGTATGGCTCATGAGTTTAATTCCTCTAGTTTGAGCAACTCAGTATGTCTCCTTATTTTTAAAAATAGGTACTAAAATACTCTTCCTCCATTCATCAGGCATTTTCTTTGAGTTTAGAATCTTATTAAATAATTTAGTTAACCATGCCACTCCCATATCTCCCAAATACTTCCACACTTCAATTGGTATTTCATCGGGTCCACAGGCTTTACCCACTTTCATTCTCTTAAGTGCTTCCTTTACTTCTAAAGATCTAATCATTCTAGTATAATTTACATTCTTTTCTATTGTTCTATAATCTATATTCGCGCTATTTCCATTTTGACTATTATTAAAGAGATCATTGAAATAATTTCTCCATCTTTCTTTAATGTCCTCATCTTTCACCAACACTTTTCCTTCTTTATCCTTAATGCACCTAACTTGATTGAGATCTTGACATTTCCTTTCTCTACTCCTTGCTAATCTATAAATATCTTTCTCCCCTTCTTTAGTTCCAAGTTTCTCGTATAACTTTTCAAAGGCCTGCGCTCTTGCTTGACTAACTGTCTTTTTTGTCTCTTTCTTTGCTATCTTGTATTGTTCATATGCTTCATTATTATCACATTTAGGTAATTTCTTATACCATTCTCTTTTTCTCTTCACTGCCTTTTGTACTTCCTCATTCCACCACCATCTCTCTTTTGAGGGTGGTCCATGTCCTTTAGACTCTCCAAGTACTTTTCTAGCTACTTCTCTAATCTTTGATGCCATCTGTATCCACATATCATTGGCCTCCATATCTAGCTTCCATATTTTGGACTCGAGAAACTCATTTTTGAACTTCACTTGCTTTACTCCTTTGAACTCCCACCACTTTGTTCGAGCTACACTATTTCTTCTGACCTTACTTGCATTGTTTCTAAACTTGACATCCAAGACCACCAACCTATGTTGACTTGTTAAAGCCTCTCCTGGAATGACCTTGCAATCCTTGCATAGAGCTATATTTGTCTTCCTGGTTAAGAGGAAGTCGATTTGGCTTCTATGTTGCCCACTTTTGAAAGTCACTAAA
Source organism: Hevea brasiliensis (assembly GCF_030052815.1). Classification (NCBI taxonomy): domain Eukaryota; kingdom Viridiplantae; phylum Streptophyta; class Magnoliopsida; order Malpighiales; family Euphorbiaceae; genus Hevea; species Hevea brasiliensis. Next base: position 9,186,793 of record NC_079506.1, read on the forward strand.
TGTGACTCTCTTTTTATAAAGTAGGTATTTGCTAGTATTAGGTCGTATGCTATAGCAAAATCCAGGATGCTTTTTCCCTCCTCATTTCGACTGCCAAAACCAAAACCTCCATGAACATTCTCATAACCTTGTCTATCACTTCCTACATGTCCATTCAAATCTCCACCAATGAAAACATTCTCTTCATTCGGTATGCTTTGCATTAAATCATCCATATCTTCCCAAAACCTTTGTTTACTCTCACTGTCTAGTCCTATTTGTGGGGCATAAGCACTAACTATATTTATTGTTTCTCCTTCTAGTACTAGCTTTACTAGTATAATTCTATCTCCTACTCTTTTAACATCTACTACTTCGTCTTTCAATGTTCTGTATATGATTATACCCACTCCGTTATTGTTTATCTCCTTTCCAAGAAACCACAATTTGTACCCTGAATGATCCACTTTCTTGCTATTCTCTCCTACCCATTTAGTCTCCTGAATGCAAGCAATATTCACCCTTCTCCTTTCCAAGGTATCCACAAGCTCCATTAATTTTCCTGTAAGAGATCCAACATTCCAAGTACCAACCCTGATCCTCCTCCTATCCTGCTCCTTTCTAATTGGTCTCTTTCTATGATATCTTCTATTGTTTTCTATGTCTATCTTGTGTTCTGTTCCACTATTTGTTCTACTATCTGTCCTATGGACTAACTTCTTTACCCACACCCGTCCATGATGTGGGAACCCTTGCTCACTTAACACCACACCCGGGCGCCGGCATGGCGCGTCGCTTTCGGTGAACGCCCTACACCCTTGCATATTTATCACTACACCCGGGCTCCAATGTAGCGCGTCGTTAGTAGAGGACGCCCCAACGTTTATATCTTTTGAATCCATATCATAGGGTGTGACGAAATTTTTACGCTGGTTGTCACCTACCGCAACCCTCCTCCTTTATCCGAGCTTGGGACCGGCTAAGCGCAAACTACTTAGGCGGAGTTTTTGAGTACTATTCCAAATGTTCAAAAATCAAAATGCCATATCTCTCGGTTAAAATACACAAACCACTACTTGAATTCTCTCAAAGTCCCCTTCCTTATCGATTGGAAACCATCAAGTTCTAGTTAGTACTGCGATATTGTTGGTGGGTAATTCTTCATTCAAAGGTGTTTTGATATAAATGGCATTGTAGCAATTTTTTTTCCAGAATTCACATTTTAAGTCCCTTATGTTTTAGTAAACGTTACTATTTAGTTCCCTACATTTTTTAAATATAACTATCTTAGTCCCTACATTCGATAAATGTATACTAGTTCGTCCCTATCATTATTAGTTAACCTAGAAAACAGAGCATATATTCCTAGCTTTAACAAAACTACAAAAACAGAGCATCTAAATACATTATCAATTATAACCCATTCTTACCCATTTCCTACTTGCTTCTTAGTACAATAAAAACCAAAAACACTATCAAAATAAACAACACATATGTTTTCAAAAATCCAAAGATCAAATCAAGCTGTTAAAGCTTTCTTTCCACTTACCTATGATCTTCTTTCAGCTTCACGACCTCATCCTTAAGCTCAATTTTCATATTCATAACATCTTCCTTTAGCACATTTTATAGCCGCATAACCTCTTACTTTAGCACATTTGCTAGCTTCATAACCTCTTCCCTTAACTGATTTACCTATCAACTTTCAACAATCTGCCTTGTTGAAGAGTTTCGGCTCCATCCAGTTGAAGTAGCAGTTAATGATGAAAGCTCAATGCACCACCCCCGAAAAGTTCCACGTCTATTATTTGTGCAATAGTAATATGGCTGGTTTGCAGATTGGGAAATGCTTACCCTACACCTTTTCCCACCTCTACAATTGACAGCCATTAACCTCCCATCCCATCCACTTACGGTGCTATCTGAATGAGACATTGTGACGGAAAGAAGCAAACAAAGGAAAATTGGGGAAATAAGGAGAGGTAGATGCTACAAAGATGAAAGAGAAATGACCTAAGGCGGGAAGCAATGGCGGAAGGAGAAGGAAAAAGAGGATCGAGCTGTTTTTGCCATTTCACGTTTTTTTCTGCCTTCTTATCAAGTTCTCTCCCATTTGACTAATGTTTTTCTCATAAAAGACTAATAAAAGGACTAAATAATCTTGTTTTGAATTAACAAAAAGACATTTTAATCGACCCTAAGAATTTTAAGGATCAATTAATAAATTTTAGTAAAATCTAAAAATCTCATGGTAATTTACCCAAATGTATTTAAAATTAAATGTTAATTAATTGTATGCTACATTTATTTTGTAAAAAATATATTTTTTAAAAAGTTTTTTGCAATTGGGATATTAAAAAATTAATAAAAAAATTTCCATAATAAAGTAAAAATTAAAGTATTTTTAAGAAAAATCAAGGATTTTTTTTTTTCTTTAAGAAAATGATAATCTTACAAAAACGTCAAAACACTTATTCATACAATCAGAAGCAAGCAGACAGAGCCTAACATTAAGAAGGGTGATAGAAATGGAAGGAGGCATTTACGGCAGGAGAGCAGAAGAAGAAGAAGAAGAAGAAGAAGAAGAAGAAGCCTCATCACTACTGCTGCCGCCCTTCTCCATGCCTCTCTAATCTCACAGCCATAAAACACACACAAGAAGTTCTACACACACACCTATATACAATTTCAATAAAGATAATATTCGGAAAATGGGGAGGGGATCCTTTATTTTCTCCAAAAGCACCAGGCCTTGCCTGAAGAAGAAGTTGGGGCCTCCGTCTCCTCCAGTACTGGCAACACTCCCCCTCCTCCGTTGAGGGTGACATCACTGCTGCGGCAATTGATTGACAGTATTAGTAATAATAATAATACTTTGGTTGCAGGGACGGTAGTGAAGATGAAGAAGAAGGTGGGAGGGGTGGGGCTGTGGATAAGGTTTGATAGGTTTGGGAATTCGGAGCTAATGGAATGTGATAAAAGCGCAATTATTAAGCGTGTAGCGATTCCTACTAGGGATTTGAGGATTCTTGGCCCTGTCTTTTCCCACTCCTCCAATATTCTAGGTAAAGATGCAACTTTTGTTTCAAATTTGATCGTGTAGAATTCATTTGACTTTTGCTGGGAATTATCGATGATTTATTCATTTGTGTTGTGAATTGTGATGAAATATAGAGTTATGGTTTGAGATAAGTCTGTTTAGGCAACATAATGATGGAAGTCAGGGTATTGCAGTTTTGAAATATGTTGGTACTTGATAAACTAACCCTATGTTTGAATCCTTAATTGTGCATGGGAATTGCAGAGAAATTAAACAAGAAAAATGAAGAGAAAAGAAAAGAAATTTACTTTCTATTATTTGGATAGATTATTAAAATCGGAGAGAGAGAAATGCAATTTCTCCCTTGAAAAAAAAAGACAGGAAATAACTATTATATCATTTTCTTTCTTATATCTATTATGTTGTAAAAGGACATTTTAGTATATTATTATAAATTTCTCTCTATTTTCCATCAATTTGAAGAGAAATGGTGTGGGCTAATTACAAAGGAGGGGAGAAATACCATTTCTCCTCATTTCTTCTCATTTCTCTTTCTTTCTCTCTTTTATTTGATGTCCAAATTAGGGAATGGAGAGAAATCAAATTTCTCTTCTTTTATCTTCTCTCCATTTCCCTCAATCCAAACAAAGCATAAACAAAATAATCAACCAAAAAAGCATGAAAGTGAATGTTTGATATATCTACAATCATGACAATTTTTTTTTCTCGTCATTTGCTAGTATAAATATTTTTATAGGGTCTCGAAGGTGATAGAATGGCTTATATTAAGAAATTTATGAAAGAAACTGATTTTATACTCTCTGTATCTCAACCAACAACTAATAAAAAATTTTTGGTAAGGAAGTGCGCAATTTGTTTCCTTAAATGGCACGATTTATAACTTTGGATTATCTTGAATTTTAGCTTGTGCAAGGGTTTACATGATATTCTGCAAAGCAAACGAAAGGGTGCATCTGAATTACTACGCACCATTTATTTTATTTTGTTTTTTTTCATCTCCTATATTTCATTTTCAGTGTGTATGGCTTAGTATCTCATACGACCTAATTTTGTTTACATGTTTCAAAAATTTATGTAGAAAAGAAAGCCGAATAAAAAAAGAACAGAAACAGCACATAAGGATCCACAATTTACTGATATTAGTGTCTAGGTTCTTTAAACTTTTGAAACCTACTACTAGTAGTTAATTTAACCCTTGTCCTGGCTACCATCATCTTTGCTTCGGTCTTTAACTTTGTGAAAACCAATTTGGCTTGATGGAGCTGGTGATCTATGATGCACGGAAACGGGAGGAGCCCGCGCTTCCCAGTTCAGGTAACGTTTCCTCGCCGGAAACGTAAGGACACGGCCGGCCAGGAAACGTCTCCGGGCCGTTTCCGCAATTCTTAGAAATCGAACACGGGTTTCCTTAAAAAAAAAAAAAAAGAATCGCAACATCCAAACAAGCAAACACAAATGGTTTAAAATCAATTTGCACCGCAACAAGAAGAAAAAGAAGGAGGAGGAGGAGGAGTACCTGGCGCTGGTGGGCTGGTGGGGCGGCGACTGGAGCAGTGAAGCTGACTGTTCTGGTGGGGGAGACTCAGGGCGGCGATCAAGGGTGACTGGCGGCGACTCAGGCAGGCTTAGATCTGATCATGTATGCCATGCTCTGCCTCCCTTCTCGATGGGTCGATGATCTGCCTCCCTCCCTTCACCCTCTGTTTAGTTACCGACTTTGAGATACTGAGATCCATACCCATATTTAAACATTTAACTTAAAAAAAAAAGTTTATTAATTTTATTTATTTAATTTTACACCATATTTTTAGAATATGCTTTACCTTAGTCTTTCGGTAAAAAAAAATAGTGATAAAATGAATTTGATTAATTTTAATTTATTTTATATATTTAATTAATTTACTATTCTATATTTATTATTTTAATTATTTATAATTATAAATATATAAATTATCTAATTAATTAATTAAGTTATTAATTTAGACATATATTCATTAGATGAGTATGAAATTTTTAAATATATATATATTTTTATATAATTAAATTTAAATATTAATTTAAATTTTGTTTATGGTTGAACAACTTTTATTTATATATATATATATATATGTATTTTTATATTTTTATTTTTTATATTTTTTAAAATATCGTTTCCCGTGCTCATTTTCGTGTTTTCCCTAGTCCACATTTCTGTTTTTGTGCTACCCAGCCACCCCAAAACTATTATTTGATTAAAGTTTTTAAACATGACTTCATCTTTCTTATTGTACCTTAGTTGTGCCATGATCTTTTCCTTAGTTGTGCCATAATCTTTTCCTTTTATTCATTAATCACACATTCAAGAAATTATGATGTCCGTTATCTGTAAAAATTTTTGCATTTATTTTATGGTTATTAGATATTTTATACCTTTTCATATTGCATATATGTGGTCAATGATTATGGTGGGAAAAAAGTGGAATCAGATTTTATTTTATACTTTTTGCAGCCAGGGAGAAAGCCATGGTTGTCAATCTAGAGTTTATAAGCTATAGTTACAGCTGAAGAAGTCCTGATTTTGGATCCTCTACGCCAGGAGGTTCTTCCATTTGTAGATCAGCTCAGGCAACAAACTCCTCTTAAAAGGCCATTTAATATCAAGGGAACAGTTCATACAAATACCCAAGAAAATGAAATGCATGTTTCAAACGGTGGGCAGTGGGTGCCTCTTCCAGAAGCCGCCGAAGGTTTGCAATGTGAGCTTCCTTTTGAGTTTCAGGTTCTGGAAACTGCATTGGAGGTTGTTGCACATATTTAGACTCCACTGTGGCAGAATAGAGAGAGATGCCTATCCTGTTTTGGATGAACTAGCCAGGAATGTTAGCACCAAGAATCTTGAACATGTTCGAAGCTTGAAAAGCAATCTCACGCGTCTTTTTGCATGTGTGCAAAAGGTTTTTTTTGGCTCAATTCTATTACTTTCTTTCTCCTAATTGTAATTGTGCATAGATTCATCTGGTTGTGTGGTATATCAATATTTATATTGTTGTACAACGATGAAAACAAATTATAATGTGCGAAAGGAAGAGAAAATTTTGTATAATGTCTGCCAACCAACCCGTCCTCAAACATTAAGTGAAGCTACCTATTATCTACTTCTTTATCTTAACTGTCTTATGTCCTTTATCATAGAGTCATTAGCAGTATGCATGAGTTTTGGACCTACTTGTTTATATTTTGGATGATACTTGGCCTGCAGATACTTTTCTTCCTGTTTGTTTTTGGAGTTGTATTATACATCATAAGAATTGCTTATTGGATTTAGATGATATCATCAAATACGTTATAGATTCACGAATAGCTCTGAGAGAATGAAGTCAGGATCCTAGCATGCAGTAGAAATTAGAATTTCCTCTGACATATGTTTTTCAAATAAAGGTGTGGAAGGAGAAAAATATTATGCTCCCTGCATTTGCTATTTAAAGGGTGTTGGGTTTTCTTACTCCTTATTGGTTGAATTTTCTTGCTTGGGCTTGTGATTGATAATCTGATTAGCAGGAAGCAGGGGATTTCATTTCTGCACGCAAACTGTGAAGGTACGAAATGGATTTTTTATGCTCTATACCTTCTATTGCACTTTTTTGTTTTATTTTTTTTATTGCTTCAGAAAGTGGTCTGATCTCCCCTTTAAAGAAGATTTTTCTCAATGAAAGTTTTGATAATTATCCAATAGAACTTCTCCTGTGGTGTATGTGACTGTGGCTAGTGACCTGAGGATCGTTGTCTTTGCCCAGACAAAGAACTTCCTCCATTGGTTTCTTAGGGATTATATGGGGATCATGCATGCAATTGGCATTAACTGTTGTTAGAATTTTACAATTATTGATTCCAATCTTGCAGTCCGAATCTATAGAAAAAATGCCAAATGCACTTAAATCTTAACCGAATCTTATGATTCAATAGTGAATCTAGTGAATGGATATGAATCAACCGGTTGATTTTTTTTCTAGAGGGTTGTTAGACCTAATAGCTTCAAAATTTAATATTTCACTTCATTTTTTACGGTGAAAAGTCACATGTGTCCAATCAGGTGAGGGATGAAACTAAACATCCATTAGATGATAATGAAGATATGGCAGATTTATATTTGACTAGGAAATGGGTCCAGAATCAGCAAGCTGAGGCTTTATTAGGAACTGCAGCTTCAAATAGCATTATCTCTTTTGCCCCTCATCTCCGCCGACTTAATTCTGATCACAGTGCGAGTCTGGCAACTGGCAGCATTTTGTATGAAAATGATGTGGAGGAATTGGAGATGTTGCTTGAAGCTTATTTTACGCAGTTGGATGGAACACGCAACAAGATCTTGTCTGTAAGTATTTTGCCGTATTGACTACAAAGGGAAATTGTAAGTTCAGTTATGGTATTTATTTAGTTGATTTCATTTAAGGTAACTGATTTTTGTTAGCTTTACGTACAGGTTCGTGAGCATATTGATGACACAGAAGACTATGTGAACATAAAACTTGACCAGCAGCGAAATGAACTCATTCAACTTCAGCTGACATTAACTATTGCATCATTTGCTATAGCAATGGATACCTTAGTAGCATCGTTCTTTGGCATGAATATCCCCTGCCGATTGTATGAAAAAAATGGGGTATTTGAGTACTTTCTTGGAGGTTCTTCAGCAGGATGTTTCTTGCTTTTCCTGCTGGTTCTTGGATATGCTAGATGGATGAAATTGCTCGGTTCATAAGTCTTCATCACATTTTCAAAAATAGTATGCACTACATACTTGGGATTCAGACAAGTAATTTTCTTACTTGTCTCGGTAAATGAGAAGTCTTCTGAAGCGTATAATTTGGAGATGGCGCAGCCAATCTGTATCGAATTGCTTTTCTTTTTATTTTTTTTTTCAGAGAGAGAGAGAGGGAATCTGTACACGATGAAATGCATTGAAAATGTGACTTCAGGCAAATGAATCCCTGTAGATATTTTTTTATCACCTTGTTTCTCAGAGGATACTGATAAACATAAATTAATGTTGTGATTAATGAATATAATGTCATTGAAATTTCTGTTATTGGTTTGATGGCTTAATGGAATTGAGATGTCTGCTTTTATTCCTGGAATATAAATTCACTCTAGTTGTGCTGCCACCATTGCACGGATAATAAGAGCTTTACTGATCCCATACCTTAGCATAAACTTGAAATTGTGAAGTCTCTGGCTGGCTAGGCTTCTGTGGCTGTATGAACTGGGGGAGAGACTAGTCTGATAAGACATATTTAGCATCTTTAGACTCTCAGATTAATGTAAGGGTAGTTATTTATGAGTTTTTCAAGGAGCTGTTACCCTTTACTCTTATTTAAAGATAAATGCTAAGTTGCATTAGTAACGACAATTATTATCGTTACACAATGATAATGGTCGTTATTTATCATTAAGTAACGGTAATAGCCATTACCTCAATAATTTAACTAACAAAAAATACATGCATGCATTGTTTTCTTTATTTTTTTTTTCATTCTCTGTATGTTCTAAACTTTTAACTGATGTTTCTATCATATTTTTCTCAAAATTTCACCTAAAATTTCTCTTTTTTTTTACAAATCCATCCCTTATTCTTTTTTTAAGATAAAATCATTATAAATATTTTTATTCTTCACAATTACTTCTTACATTGTTTGATGTTAGGTTTGTTAACTTTATATATGAAGCATTGGTTTGCCCAATCAATAGGTTTATGTGTTTTTTTTTTCTAATTTAAATTATTTTTTGGAATTAATTTAAATACATTATTAATAATATCTAATTTAATTTATTTATGTTTATTTTATAGTTATGCATCATAATTTTACTCGTATTTACCAATATCTACTTATTTCATTAATTTTATAATTTTTTCAAAAAAATTTGCATATTACCATGCCGTTACCAATAAGTTACAACCATTACATGCATGTTTCCATTACTCGTGGTCGCGACCGTAATTAAAAACCATGCTTAGATTCTAATATTGTTGCACAAGGTTGCAGTTGAAGATGGCATGAGAGAAGGATCAACTGTTATGCAGTCCTTGGTTCACCTGGAAAAGGAAAGTTATTATTCAATTGGATGTGGCATGGCTTGACAAATAGAATTGGGACGGAGAGAGACACAACGAAGATCTCAAGGAAAGAGAAAGGGCTGAGCCTAGGCAAACTCGAACTCTCTAAGGCTAATGCTTCTCTCTTTATCTTAAGCTTCTTCCATTTTTTTTCAGAACTATGAGGATCACTTTTGGTTCTATGGAGCATAAATTCCTGGTTTGTCCGGCTTAGCACCACAGCAGATGTGTGGCAACTGCTCCCTTTATTGACTTTCAATAATGGACAATTAGTTAAAATATCCATGCAGCCAGTGTAGTTTCAAGGCGGTTTTATCCAACATAGGCCTCCCTAGTCCCTTGTGGATCCTTGCTCCCCCAGCTGTTGGAGAAAGTCGGAAGTTGTCTCATCAGATATACCTAGAGATGGGTATTCACTTATTTTAGTTCTGGAGTTCTCATTTGGGGTTGCAAGTTCTTTCTCAACTGCTACCGGATAGTCAATCCTGTCAAATTTGTAAACTTTGTTGTTTGTCAGAATATGTGAAACCACAAGGAGATAGTAGACTTGCAATTATGTTTTAGACTACTGCAATAGAAATTATAGAATACATGGAGACTAGCAGGGTCGAGTAGTTGAACAGATTCAATTTGATGGGTTATTCACTAGAACAGTATATCCTTAAAACTTGGCTATGTTAAAAATTCAGTCTTTTGCAGATTGAAAGCTGGGATCATCACTACTTGTGTAATATTTTATCGCGCTAGAGCCGTAAAACCTCTATTGGATTACGTGTTTGACTACGGTGAAGGTGCTTAAATTTTGAATATGTCTTCATCATAGGTAGATTTATGAAATATTCGTGAACAATGCGGTTAGGGAACATTGCGTCGTTTTCTTTTTTGGAGATTGCCGTTTGGTTATTTTTACAAACCTTCTGGAGGAAAAAAAAAAAAATAAAACGCTGCCGTTTTGATTCAAGCATATAAAATTGTTCTTATTCTTAAAACCCTGGAATTTTTGTCAATTTTTCTCATTACAACGGCATTCTTTCTTTTCCTCTCTCACCGTTGCAATTTCAGAGCTCAGTTAAGTACTTTGTGGATCTCTGTATCTCTCTGAGCTAAAACCAAAGGTACACCTTTCTCGTCTTGTTCTTCCATCAAGTTCCAGCTATCAGGTTATCTCTGTATCGCTGTTTTTGTCCTTGTTGTTTGTTTTTGTAATCAGTTGTCGTCTTCTTCTCTTCCGTTTCTTTTCTTGTAATGTTATTCTATGTAAAGCTTGCAATTAGCGTTAAACCCAGTAAAACCTGAATAACGCGAACTTGGGAATTTGGGTTAACCGAGTGACTCGCGTGCAATACTCGGGGTCACATACTGACAGCCACTTGAACTCTAGGGTTTTAAGGTTTTATATCTCTGCAAAATAAATCATTTGAGCTTTCTTGAATGCTTTGTTTCTGGAGTGTTATTTGCTTAATTGCAAATTCCCTGTATGCAAAATGGCTTATTTCGCTTATTTAAATAGGAACATGGTACTTCGTATTAACTGCAATTTAGCTTGTTTGGGTTACTCTGGTTTTTGGCAGCAACGGGAATGGCTTCAACGGGGCAATCCCAATCTCTGAAAAGACGAGATGCACCAGTAACAAGAGAAGGGGATCAACTAACTTTAACTCCTCTTGGGGCTGGCAATGAAGTGGGTCGATCCTGTGTGTACATGTCCTATAAAGGGAAGACAGTGTTGGTATGATATAGCTATGAAGGTTTTGCATTTTCTAATTTGATTATTTTGTTTTATATTTTTATGGATTCTAATTAATGTAGTCTTTATTTTCTCTGTTGTGTGTGGGATAGTTTGATTGTGGAATTCATCCGGCTTACTCAGGCATGGCTGCCTTGCCATACTTTGATGAGATTGATCCTTCAACTATTGATGTACTTCTCGTCACCCAGTATGTATTTCTTTCTCATATATTTGCTTAATTTAGTTGCTTGTTATGTGTGAGTTTTCATTTGCTGCACCAGAAGACTATATTTTAAGTTCATATAACTGATTTCTATTTCTTATTAGGGTGCATGCTAGTGTCAGTAATTTGGCTAGCATAAACTAATCATTTGCGAAGGGGGTATCATCTATCTTGTAGTGACTTTGTTGAATGAAACATAGTATTGCACTATGCCTTTTCTTTTCTGTAGGTGATGGCACTTTTATTTTTTACATGAATGACTGTTTTCAGGATATAATGTGATGTTGATGTAACAATTGCATTAGATACTTAGATGCATGAGAATATGTAAAAGGAAAGATGTACAGGGGTGTCAGAATTAGAAAAAATATATGAGTGTTGTATGCTTGCTCAGTGGTATTGTTGCCTTAGCATGGAGCTAGGCACGTGACGTTAGAAGGGTGGTTAATAGTGGACAGCTACAAAAATAGGGTGAGATGTAAAGTTTATGGAAGTTTTGCTCTTTTAATTGTTCGTTTCTCTTTTTAGGTGATTCATAATGGATGATAATTCTTTCTGAAAGTTTATTGAAGTTTTAAGGGCCTGATAGTACTTAAGATTTCCATAAAGAAAAAATAATTTAATATTGCCCTTCTTTTAGTTCAATTTGTGGTTTCCAGTTCCACTCTCTGCCTTTGCTTTCTGAATCAAAATTCTTTCACCTCTCTCTCTCTCTTACCTCCCTCATCCCTGTCTCCATCTTTGCCACTTAATAGCTATAGTGATGCTTTTTTCTTGTAGCTTTCACTTGGATCATGCTGCATCTCTGCCTTATTTCTTGGAGAAGGTTTGATTTTTTTTTTTTTTTCTGGATGAATTAGTATAAATTGTCTTGAATAGGTGTCTTTACAGTTAAACTGATATTTATGTACTTTCTATCAGACCACATTTAAGGGTCGTGTCTTCATGACTCATGCAACAAAGGCTATCTACAAGTTGCTTTTAACAGATTATGTTAAAGTCAGCAAGGTTTCAGTTGAAGACATGTTGTTTGATGAGCAAGACATAAACCGCTCCATGGATAAGATTGAGGTTTGTGTTCTTTAATTGTTGTGTCCTTTTTTCCTTCTTCCTTTTTCCTTTTGGTTTCTATCCATCTCTAGGCTTGCATTCCTTCCCAATTCTGTGGTGATTCCTTTTAAAGATACTTTCCAGCCAGTCCTTGGGTGGTTCTATTTGTCTCTGCATGATGTTTTCTTCCTGAATCAGGATTTCAGCATGTTGCCGATTGTTCCTTAGCATTCCATCTATTCTTATGGTGTTTCTGTTTATGTTGAATTGATTCCACATTCCAATAGATGAAAGAAGTTTGTGTCTTGTGATTTTTTCCTTCTTATGAATCTCTTAGCTTTTGTGTATGTTTGGGATTTTAGTTGTTTGATTTCCCATTTGATGTCCAGAAGCTTATTTTGTGAACTCAGCTCTCAGCATATAGTTTTTATGCGGCTGATATGCATAAGTTATATTTTTAGAAGTTTCTGCATAGTATTACACTTAAGGGGAAAAAGCCTATGTAAATGTTGCTCTTTTATCCACCGTTCAATGTAAGTTGGATTGTTTGCTTTCAAGTTAAATTTGGAATTATCAGTAGCTTGGTGATATCAAAGTGCATATTCAAGTAGTTGAGGTTGACAACTAATGTCGTATGTAATTGATAGTCTTTAGGTCATATTGTAAATATTAGCTCTATTTTTGTGTTTCTAGCTTCTTCTTCTTCTTCTTCTTGTTCTTTTTTTTTTAAAAAAGGAATTTGTGTTTAATGCTAACTGGACATAGCCTAATGGCTTCAGTAACATTTGTGATGGTGCAACAAACTTTTAATTTAACTATGAATTTGTGGCTGGCAAAACTAATTGTAGTTAGGGATTGGTTGTCAACTTGATGAGTAATGGCTTTGTTCATATGTAGGTTTGTAGTGTGCTAGGTCATAGTTTGCTCATGAAGTTCAAACTAAGCACTACAGAATACAAATGTAGGTATCATTTGGAAGGGTCTTCACAATCTTCTACCTGTTGTATCAGACATGTCCTTGCTGATGATGGGGAAAAAAATTTTTATGTTGAGTGCTAGGATTCTTGTTTTTAGAAAGCTATGTGACGTATACTGGAAGGAGTTGGTTTTTGGCGCCTCTTGAAGTGTTGAACTTGATTCTCGTCAAGCAATTTCTCATGGAATATTTTTATTTTGTGTATCTAAACGAATTGAACTTCCGTGATTCCTGTCAATGGGGAATTCTCCCTCCTTGTCATTGTTGGTGTACAGCTTCTAATGGTGCATAGTAATGATAGAAGAGTTGAAGTTTGGATTTTATTAGACTTTCAATTGGCTTCTATGCAACCATAATAGAAGGGGTCTGCCCCATTATTATCTATGAGTTGCTTTAAGTACATTCTAAGAATGTGATTGAATGTCTATCAATAATGCTAATTTGATTTTTAAATTTCATTTCTTTTGCCAGGCTGACATCCTAGTATTGTTAGCTTTATGAACTCATATCTGTTTGTGCATGCATGTGCATTTATAGTTTTGTGGCTGAGAATGTGCAAGCATGCATATCAATCTAAATTTAAATTTACAATCCCTCTCTTGTAATTGCAGGTTATTGACTTCCATCAAACAGTGGAGGTGAATGGCATTAAATTTTGGTGCTATACTGCTGGTCATGTCCTTGGTGCTGCCATGTTCATGGTTGACATCGCTGGTGTTCGAGTCCTTTATACTGGAGACTATTCACGTGAGGAAGACCGGCATCTTCGTGCTGCTGAGATGCCACAATTCTCCCCCGACATATGTGTAATTGAATCCACTTATGGAGTCCAGCTCCATCAACCTCGGCACATTCGGGAGAAGCGGTTCACTGATGTTATCCACTCAACTATTTCTCAAGGGGGTCGTGTTCTAATCCCAGCATTTGCCCTTGGCCGTGCCCAAGAACTTCTCTTGATCCTTGATGAGTACTGGTCAAACCATCCTGAGCTCCATAACATTCCCATATATTATGCTTCTCCCCTTGCAAAGAAGTGTATGACTGTCTACCAGACATATATCCTTTCAATGAATGAGAGGATCCGCAATCAGTTTGCGAACTCAAATCCCTTCAAATTCAAGCACATATCACCACTAAATAGCATTGAGGATTTTACTGATGTGGGTCCATCAGTGGTCATGGCTAGTCCCAGTGGACTGCAAAGCGGGTTGTCAAGGCAGTTATTTGATATGTGGTGCTCCGATAAGAAAAATGCTTGTGTTATACCTGGATATGTTGTTGAAGGAACGCTAGCTAAAACCATCATTAATGAACCAAAGGAGGTCACTCTAATGAATGGACTAACTGCTCCTCTGAACATGCAAGTCCATTATATTTCATTCTCTGCCCATGCGGATTATGCTCAGACAAGTACATTTTTGAAAGAGCTGATGCCTCCTAACATAATTCTTGTTCATGGAGAAGCTAATGAAATGGGGAGGCTCAAACAGAAACTTATTACAGAGTTTGCTGATGGCAACACCAAAATCATTACTCCTAAGAATTGCCAGTCTGTTGAGATGTATTTCAACTCTGAGAAAATGGCAAAAACAATAGGGAAGCTAGCTGAGAAGACCCCAGATGTCGGTGAAACTGTCAGCGGCATACTAGTAAAGAAGGGCTTCACTTACCAAATTATGGCACCTGAAGATCTCCATGTATTCTCCCAGCTATCAACAGCAAATATTACTCAGAGAATCACCATTCCATTCTCTGGTGCCTTTGGTGTGATAAAGCACCGGCTTGAACAGATATATGAGAGTGTGGAATCCGGCACAGATGAGGAATCTGGGGTTCCAACATTGCAAGTGCATGAGAGAGTGACTGTGAAGCTTGAGTCTGATAAACATATTTCACTTCATTGGAATGCAGATCCTATAAGTGATATGGTGTCTGACTCGGTTGTAGCTCTAGTTTTGAACATCAGTAGGGAGGTTCCCAAGGTGGTAGTTGAGTCAGAGGCTGTGAAATCAGAGGAAGAAAATGGGAAAAAAGCAGAGAAGGTGATTCATGCACTCCTTGTTTCACTTTTTGGAGATGTGAAGCGTGGAGAGAATGGGAAGCTGGTCATAACTGTTGATGGGAACGTGGCACAGCTCGACAAACAGAGTGGGGATGTTGAAAGCGAAAATGAAGGTCTCAAGGAAAGGGTCAGGACTGTGTTTAGGCGAATCCAAGGTGCAGTGAGGCCAATTCCACTCTCTGCATCATAAGCTTCTTCCAATTTTCTGCCCATGTTTCAACATGTTTCTGTATTGTGAGGATAAATTTTGTTACTGCAAACTCTAATTCCTAGTTTGTATGGCTTGTTACGTTGGCTTTTTTTAAGAGAGTGAACTTGGAATATTTTGGTGGAGCGGAAGGATTTTTTAGTTGAGTATGACTAGCAGAGCATGAATGGAAATTTCTACTCTAAAAAGATTTTACTCGTCTACAATTTTATATTTTATTAATGTTATTCTGTCGAGTTATTAACAATATTTTTTTAATAACAGTTCAAATAATAATATTAAATAAAATTTTAATTAATTATTGTAATATCTTTTTTTCCTTAATTACCTTTTAAGTTTTTGTTTTACTAGTCACATAATCAAATGATATAACAAAAATAATTGTATTAATGATGCAGAAGAATACCTAATTTACATTTCCCAATTTTTTTAATTTACCTTTCTAATTTTTTTATTTCATAAAGATTTTTTTTTCCCAATTTTTAAGAGTAACGAGTAGTGGGTAAATTAATATGAGGTTTTTGGATTTTGTTAAAATTTATTAGTTGTTCTTTAAGTGGCAATTAAAATGTCCCTTATTGAAGTAATCCTGTTGCTCTTTCGTGAGAGGCAGATGGGAAATATTCAAAATATCCTTGAGTGCTACCGAAAATGTTCAACACGTCATATCTCTCTGCGAAAATACGCAGATCACTAGTTACTGATTCACCTGTTGATATTCAATAATCTGCCTTGTGAAAGAGTTTCGACTCTCCCCAATTGAAGCGGTAGTCAATGATGAAAGCTCTGCGCACCATCCTCAAAAGGTTCCACTCTATTATCTGTGCAATAGTAATATGGCTGGTTAGGATTTTTTGTAGATTGGGAAATGTTCACTCCACACCTCTTACCACCTCTACAATTGACAGTCATTAACCTTTCATCTCATCCACTTAGGATGCCATTTGAGTGAGACATTGTGATGAAAACAATTAAACAAAGGAAAATTGGGGGAATGAGGAGAGGTAAACGCTGCAAAGATGAGAGAGAAGTGACCTAAGGCGGGAAGCAACAGTGGAAGGAGGAGGGAAGAAATGGAAGGAGGCGTTTTTGGCAGAAGAAGAAGAAGAAGAAAAAGAAGAAGAAGAAGAAGCAGCCTCATCACCACCTCCTACGCCACCCTTCTCTATGCCTCTCTAATCTCACAACCCTAAAACACACACAAAAAGTTCTATACACACACACACACACACACCTATATACAATTTCAATAAAGATCATATTCGGAGAATGGGGAGGGGATCCTTTATTTTTTCCAAAAGCACCAGGCGTCGCCTGAAGAAGAAGTCGGGGCCTCCGTCTCCTCCAGTACTGGCACCACCTCCTCCTCCGTTGCGGGCGACATCACTGCTGCAGCAATTGATTGATGGTAGTAGTAATAATAATAATACTTTGGTTGCAGGGACGGTTGTGAAGATGAAGAACAAGGTAGGAGGGGCGAGGCTGTGGATGAGATTTGATAGGTCTGGGAATTCGGAGCTAATGGAGTGTGATAAAAGCGCAATTATTAAGCGTGTACCGATTCCCGCTAGGGATTTGAGGATTCTTGGCCCTGTCTTTTCCCACTCCTCCAAAATTCTTGGTAAAGATGCGATTTTTGTTTCAAATTTGATCGTGTAGAATTCGTTTTACTTTGGCTGGGAATTATCGATGATCATTTTTTTTATCCATTTGTGGTGCGAATTGGGGTGAAATATAGAGTTATGTTTTGAGATTAGTCTGTTTAGGCAAAATGATGATGGAAGTCAGGGTACTGTAGTTTTGAAATATGTTGGTACTTGGTAAACTAAACAAATAATCAACCAAAAAAGATGAAAGTGAATGTTTGATATGCTTAAAATTAGGAGTGGCCACGATCCGGTTTTGAATCGGAATCGAATCGAAATCAGTTCGATCAAAATCGGTTTGATTTGGTTCAGGTTCATATTTTTTAAGAATCGTGAACCGGCGGTTCCGAACCGAATTGAACCAATGATTTTAAACCGGATTAAATCAACGATTTAAATATAAAAAAAATTCAATAAATATGTTACGTCACTCCTGATTTATTTATATATATCATTAATTCTCTACACAATTATTCTCTGAATTTTCTTCAATTCTTAATATTTTTTCAATTTTTCTCAAATTCTCTAAATAATTATTTTCTACACTCATTTTAATTTCCAATACTCTCTCAATTTTCCTACTTTATTATTTTTTATGCTTACTGAAATTTTTAATACTATCTCAATTACTTTGTTATTATTTTAAATTCTCAATAAAATTTTTAATACCCTCTATTTTAATTTTTTTTCTCTTTTATAATTTTTAATTATCAATTATTATATAATTTTTAAAAAAATATAAGTAATAGAACTAGAAATTTTTATTCCTTTAAATCCTAAAGGGATATATAGGCAAAATTAAGTTCATACACTTTTTGCTAATTTCTGTAAAAAAAATTAATTTCATCTCTAGTTTTTTAATCAGGGTCAAGTCTTTATTTATTAAATTTTTCTTAAAGATAAATTATTTTCTTTCTTTTTTTTTCTTATTTTATTTTGATTGAAAGATTTCTAAGAAAATTAAAATATTTTTACAAATATAACTTAAATTTTGAATCAATAAAATTTTTCTCTAATTTTTTTTGTCTAAGCTACCCTTAAACCATTCCTAAACCTCTTCCAAACCGTCCTCCAAATCTGCTTTTTCAACCCGTTTTAAACGGCCTTCAAACTCAAGCGGAATCGGCGGTTCAGAAACCATCTTCCAAACCGTCTCCTAGCGATTTAGTTTAGGTTCATGATTTCATTGAACCTAAACCAGCGGTTCAAGAACCGTAACCAGCGGTTGCTGAATCGTGGCCACCCCTACCTAGAATCATGTCTTCTTTTTTTTTCTCGTCATTTGCTAGTTTTTAATATTTTTATATGGTCTAGAAGGTGATAGAATGGCTTATATTTGAAAATTTATAAAAGAAACTGATTTTATATTCTGTGTGTCTCAACCAACAACTAATAACAAATTTTTGGGAAGCAAGTGCGCTGTTTGTTTCCTTAAATGACATGATTTGCAACTTTGGATCATCTTGAATTTTAGCTTGTGCGAGGATTTAAATGATATTCTGCAAAGCAAACGAAAGGGTGCATCTGAATTACTAAGCATCATTCTTTTTGTCATCTCCTATATTTCATTTTTCTGTGTGTATGGCGTAGTATCTCATATGACCTTATTTTGTTTACATGTTTCAAAATTTTATGTAGAGAAGAAAGCCAAATAAAAAAAGAACAGAAACAGCGCATAAGGATCACAATTTACTAATACTAAGTCTAGTTTCTTTGGACTTTTGAAGCCTACTATTACTAGTTAATTTAATCCTTGTCTTGGCTATTATCATCTTTGCTTCCGTCTTTCACTATGTGAAAACGAATTGGCTTCATGAAGGAGCTGGTGATTAGCCCAAAACTATTATTTGATTAAGGTTGTTAAACATGACTTCATCTTTCTTTTGTATCTTTGTTGTGCCATGATCTTTTCCTTTTGTTCATTAATCACATATTCAAGAAATTATGATGTGTAAAAATTTTTGCATTTATTTTATGGTTATTGGATATTTTATACCTTTTCATATTGCATATATGTGGTCAATGATTATGGTGGGAAAAAAGTGGAATCAGATTTTATTTTTCACTTTTTGCAGCTACGGAAAAAGCCATGGTTGTCAATCTAGAGTTTATAAGAGCTATAGTTAGAGCTGAAGAATTCCTGATTTTGGATCCTCTACACCAGGAGGTTCTTCCATTTGTGGACCAGCTTAGGCAACAAATTTCTCTTAAAAGGCCATTTAATTTCTAGGGAACAAGTCATACAGATATTCAATTCAACTAAGTCTTTATCCAAAAAATTTATTGGGGTTGGCTATACGGATTCTCTTTCTCCACTCTAAACGATTTTGGGTTAAATCCTCAAAACTGTGTAATGCTTCTAGATCATGTTGTACTACTCTCCTCCAAGTCAGTTTAGGTCTACATCTTCTTTTCTTTCTATCCTCTAACCCAATGTGCTCTACTTGTCTAACTGAAACCTCCGTATGTCTATGCTTTACATGACCAAACCACCTCAACCTCCCTTCTCTCAACTTATCCTCAATTGGCACCACTCCTACCTTTTCTCTAATACTCTCATTACAGATTTTATCTAGTATAGTATGGTCACTCATCCACCTTAACATTCTTATCTCTGCAACTCTTATCTTGGACACATATGACTCCTTTATTGCCCAATACTCACTACCATATAATATGGCTGGTCGTATGGCTATACTGTAAAATTATCCTTTCAATTTATTGGGAATCTTACTATCACATAAAACTCTAGTGGTATGTCTCTACTTCAACCATCCGGCTTTAATCCTATGACAAACATCCTCCTCACATTCCCCATCTATTTGAAGGATTGAGCCGAGATATTTAAAGTGATTACTTTTGGGCAATACCACTCCATCCAAACTAACTCATTCCCTATCTCCAGTTTGACTTTCACTGAACTTGCAATGCATGTACTCTGTCTTTATTCTATTTAACTTAAAGCCCTTCGACTCTAGAATACTTCTCCAAAGTTCTAGCTTTCTATTGACTTCTTCTCGCGTCTAATCTATTAGAACTATATCATCCGTAAACATCATGTACCAAGGGATACTCTCTTGTATATGTTTCATCAATTCATCTAGAACTAATGTAAAAAGGTAAGGGCTTATAGCTAAACCTTGGTGTAATCCAACTGAGATAGGAAAATCTCTTGTGTCCCTCCCACCATGCGCACAATAGTAGTTGCTTCTTCATACATATCTTTTAACACTTATATGTACCTAATAGAAACCCTCTTTTGTTCTAACACTCTCCATAAGACATCTCTTGGAACACTATCATAAGTCTTCTCCAAATCGATAAAAACCATATGTAGATCTTTCTTCACATCTCTATATTTCTCTATCAAGCTTCTAATGAAAAAGATCGCTTCCATAGTTGAACAACCGGGCATGAAGCCAAATTGATTGGGAGAGATAAAAGTGTTATGATGTAGTCGATATTCCACAACTCTCTCCCACAACTTCATAGTATAGCTCATGAGTTTAATTTCCCTATAATTTGAGCAACTCCGTATGTCTCCTTTATTTTTAAAAATATGTACTAAAATATTCCTCCTCCATTCATCAGGCATTTTCTTTGAGTTCAGAATCTTATTAAATAGTTTAGTTAACCATGCCACTCCCATATCTCCCAAACACTTCCACACTTCAATTGGTATTCCATCGGGTCCACAAGCTTTTCACAATTTCATTCTCTTAAGTGCTTCATTTACTTCTGAAGATCTAATCCTTCTAGTATAATTCACATTTTTTTCTATTGCTTTGTAGTTAATATTCACGCTATTACTACTTTGACTATTATTAAAGATATCATCAAAATAATTTCTCCATCTTTCTTTAATGTCTTTATATTTCACCAACATTTTTTCTTTTTTATCCTTAACGCACCTAACTTTATTGAGATCTTGACATTTCTTTTCTCTTCTCCTTGCTAATCTATAAATATCTTTCTCTCCTTCTTTAGTTTCAAGTTTCTCATATAACTTTTCAAGGGCCTACACTCTTGCTTGACTAACTGTCTTTTTTGCTTCTTTCTTTGCTATCTTGTACTGTTCATACGCCTCATTATTATCACACTTAGATAATTTCTTATACCATTTCCTCTTTCTCTTCACTGCCTTTTGTACTTCCCTATTCTATCACCATCTCTATTTTGAGGGTGGTCCATATCCTCTAGACTCTCCAAGTACTTTTCTAACTACTTCTCTAATCTTTGATGCCATCTGTATCCACATACCATTGGCCCCCACATCCAGCTTCCATGTTTTGGACTCAAGAAGTTCATTTTTGAACTTCACTTGCTTTACTCCTTTGAACTCCAACCACTTTGTTCGAGTTACAATATTTCTTCTAGCCTTACTTGAATTGTTTCTAAACTTAACATCCAAGACCACTAACCGATGTTGACTTGTTAAAGCCTTTCCCGGAATGACCTTGCAATCCTTGCATAGAGCTCTATTTGTCTTTCTAGTTAAGAGAAAGTCAATTTGGTTTCTATGTTGCCCACTTTTGAAAGTCACTAAATGTGACTCCCTTTTTATAAAGTAGGTATTTGCTTGTAGGTCATACGCCATTACAAAATTCAAGATGCTTTTTCCCTCCTTATTTCGGCTACCAAAACCAATTAAACCTCCATGAACATTCTCATCACCTTGCCTATCACTTCCTACATGTCCATTCAAATCTCCACCAATAAAAATATTCTCTTCATTCGGTATGCTTTGTATTAGATCATCCATATCTTCCTAAAATTTTTGTTTACTCTCACTATCTAGTCCTATTTGTGGGGCATAAGCACTAACTACATTTATTATTTCTCCTTCTAGTACCAACTTTACTAGTATAATTCTATCGCCTACTCTTTTCACAGCTATTACGGTATCTTTCAATGCCCTGTCTATAATTATGCCCACTTCATTTTTGTTTCTCTTTTTTCCGGTAAACCATAGTTTATATCCTGAATTACCCACTTCATTGCTTGTCTCTCCTACCCATTTAGTCTCTTGAATACAAGCAATATTCACTTTTCTCCTTTCCAAGGTATCCACAAGCTTCATTAATTTTCTTGTAAGTGATCCAACATTCCAAGTACCAACCTTAATTTTCCTCCTATCCTGTTTCTTCCTAATTGATCTCCTTCTATGATATCTTATATTATTCTTTATGCATATCTTGTATTTTGTTCTACTATTTATTTTACTATCTGTCCTATAGACTAACTTCTTTACCCACACCCGTTCATGATATGGGAATTCTTGCTTATTTAACACCATATCTAAGCGCCGGCATGGCGCGTCGATTTCGGTGAATGCCCTACACCCTTGCATATTTCTCACTACACCCAGGCTCCGATATAGCGCGTTGTAAGCAGAGGACGCCCCAACGTTTATCTCATAAGAATCTATATCATGAGACATGACGAAATTTTTACGCTGATTGTCACCCACCGCAACCCTCCTCCTTTATCTGGGCTTGGGACCGGCTAAGCACAAACTACTTTGGCAAAGTTGAATAGGTCATACAGGTACCCAAGAAAATGAAATGCATGTTTCAACTGGTGGGCAGTGGGTGCCTGTTCCAAAAGCCGTAGAAGGTTTGCAATGTGAGCTTCCTTTTGAGTTTCTGGTTCTAGAAATTGCATTAGAGGTTGTTTGCACATATTTGGACTCCAATGTGGCAGACTTAGAGAGAGATGCCTATCCCGTTTTGGATGAACTAGCTAGGAATGTTAGCACCAAGAATCTTGAACATGTTCAAAGTTTGAAAAGCAATCTCACGCGCTTCTTGCACGTGTTCAAAAGGTTTTTTTTGGCTCAACTATGTTACTTTCTTTCTCCTACTTGTACTTGTGCATAGATTCATCTAGTTGTGCGGTATATCAATATTTATATTGTTATATAATGATGAAAATAAATTATAATGTACGAAAGGAAGAGAAAATTTTGTATGATGTCTGCCAACCAACCCTTCCTTAAACATGAAGTGAAGTCACCTATTATCTACTTCTTTCTCTTAACTACAGAGAAAAGCTTTTGTCCTTTATCATACAGTCATTACTCATTAGCAGTATGTATGAGTTTTGGACCTACTTGTTTATATTTTGGATGATACTTGGTCTGCAGATACTTTTCTTCCTGTTTGTTTTTGGAGTTGTATTATACATCATAAGAATTGCTTATTGGATTTCGATGATATCATCAAATATGTTATAGATTCACTGAATAGCTCTGAGCAAATGAAGTCAGGATCCTAGTATGTGGTAGAAATTAGAATTTCCTCTGACTTATGTTTTTGAAATAAAGGTGTGGAAGGAGAAAAACATTATGCTCCCTACATTTGCTATTTAAAGGGTGTTGGGTTTTCTCACTCCTTATTGGTTGAATTTTCTTGTTTGGGCTTGTGATTGATAATCTGATTAGCAAGAAGCAAGGGATTGAAGGAGAAAAAACACAAATTAGGATCATTGAAAAAAAAAATTTCATCTTTTGTCATATGGTCATCATGCAATATTTATTTTTTTTTTTTTTTTATTGAATGATCAAATAAAAAATTTAAATTTATTTTTTTTTTTTTTTTTACATTTATTTTTTATATTTTTTAATTTAAAAATTAATTTTAATTTTAGATTAGATTAGAAGATCAACAACTAACATAACATTGTTTGATTATTTTTGTTTTTGACATTTTTGGGATTTTCTTTTAGGACACAGGATGTTGTGTTGTCCCTCTAGCACACCACCACACACCTATGGCAGTCCTTGAACAGCTTCTAAAGCTTTTTCTATGAATTAGAAAATCAAGTTTTACCTTTTGAGAGATTATAAATGTAAACAGGACACTAGAAACAATTTCTAGTATTTTTAATTCAAGAGATTTTTGGCTAATCTCTTTGAATTGATGAGAGATGAAGAAGAAGAGAAGGGAGAGTGTTCTTTTGGTGGCGGCACCAAGGAGTAAGTGGCTACTTATGATTTTTGTTCTTTCATCCTTACACTTATATAGTTAGGTCATCACTTAAAACCCTTGCCATATGTCACATTCTGATTGGTTCTAGGTTTAATTGACCCAATCACATTGTACCAAGTTGATCATCTTACATGATTAAAATGTGTCACCATCTCATGGTGCCATATGTCACCCTGTGAAATGACCAAAATATCCTTGTCTTAATTTTGAGTTCTTAACTCAAAATAATTATTTCTCTTCTTCTAATCAATTTATATCAAATATAAATTAATTAATTAATCTTTATTAATTAATTTCTCATTAATTAAATTCATATTTAAACACTTTAAATATACATCAATAACCTAGATTTGGTTTCAAGCCATGCTAGGGACTTTGTAATCTAATTGCAAACCAAACCTATTTAATTAATCAATTAAACTCTTTAATTAATTAATTAAATCATATTTAATTTGGTGATTACTTGTGTATGTGTGTGACTTACTAGACTCATAACTAATTGGCAATGAGACATGATATCAACTCTTAATATCATCTTACCATAAATGATTTCTCTAAATTATTTTATGCACCTCATAGACCATGGTTAGCATAGCATGGCCAATTAGTAAATAAGGTTTACCTTAAATAAACCTATAATCATATGTTACCATGCACTAAAATTTCCCAATTCTAGTGTCATGGTTTATGTCAAACCCCATTTGCTATGAATATTATGTTCTCTCTTAATTCTTGATTAAAAGATTTTCTTATAAATCTATCTATCGAACTTAAAACATCAAGAACAATAGGATTTTATCTCTATTTACTTAGAGGAACATATTCCATCTTGATCAACACCTATCTCCATATATAACTAGTAGGAGCCAACACATGCCCATAAACCCATTCATAGTACAAGTATGAAAGCAGTATCAAACTCAAACCACCTATATACAAGATATATTTGGTCTAAAGATTATATCTAATATGATTTATGACAAGTAAACTCCATGTGCTATCATATCATCTATCATGTTATATGGCATGAGACTCACCATTCCATCTTATTTACATCTCATATAAATAACTTGGGAACAAACATGATTATAATCTTTCTGGATAAGTCATGTCCTTATTGTGAAGTATCCTCGATTGTGAACTCATTTATGATACTATGTCTTAACAACTCATATTAACTTAAGATTAGAATTTCTAATAAAATATCAATGGACCTTTTTTATTACACATAAATATATTATGTAAACGGAAAAGTAAAAATGCCTTTTATTAATAAAATATTTACAAGATACATACTAAATGATATGCTCTAGGGCATACTACTAACAGGGATTTCATTTCTGCACGCCAACTGTGAAAGTACAAGGTGGATTTTTTATGCTCCAAACCTTCTAATGCACTTATTTGGTGTTTTTTTATTGCTTCCTAAAGTTGTCTGATGTCCCCTTTAGAGAAGATTTTTCTCAATGAAAGCTTCGATAATTATCCAATAGAACAAATTTTTCTCAATGAAAGCTTCGATAATTATCCAATAGAACTTCTCTTGTGGTGTATGTGATTGTGGATAGTGACTTGAGGATCGTTTTCTTTGCTCAGACAATTAACTTCCTCCATTGGTTTCTTAGGGATTATCTAGGGATCAATCATGCAATTGGCATTACTGTTGTCATAATCATTGTTGTTAGAAATTTAAAATTCTCGATTTGAATCTTGTAGTTCGAATCTATAGGGAAAATCTTAAATGTACTTAAATCTTAATAGAATCTTCTGATTCAATAGTGAATATAGTAAATTGATATGAATCTATCGATTCGGTTGATTCTTTTTCTAGAGGGTTGTTAGACGCTATAGCTTTAAAATTTAATATTTCTCTTCATTTTTTTACTGTAGAAAGTGCTTATAAAACATTTACTTAGCTATGTTTATTCCACTACCCATTCTTTTCCCTCTTCTTCTTCTTCTTTTGTTTCCTTTTTTTTTAATATACTTCTCTAATTATAATTTTCAAATTATGACATTTTATGTTAATATATTCTGACCTTTTAATTTAACCCGCTATACTTTTTTATATTTAATTATTTGTTCAAATTTAAATGGGTGTTTCACTATATGCACAATAATCATTGTCTACAATTCAAGAGTTCATAATTCATAACATAAAACCACATAACATAATAATAATATATTTTTCTATTATAAGGAACCATTCTCATTTGCTAAATGATAATTCTATATTTATCAAATATGTATTGTGATATTTTTTTAATGTATTTTTTAGAACATATATGGTTTTTAATTAATTTGGAGAATTTTTATAAAATTTTACTATTCGATTCGATTCTTGATTCACAAGATGAAGATTTTGATTTTCGACTTGAAAACAATGGTCATAATAAATTACTAGTCCAATCATATGCACATATTGTCACTTAGTTTTTGCGGATCATGCATGCTTGGAAATCTTTGTCTCAATTATTTACTAGTCCAGATGCATGGACATATTGTCATGACATAGAGTTAGAATGCCTTTGGAAGCTCCCTTTTGCCTTCTTTCACGTCTGTCAAGTTTCGCATGTTTTCTCTTGAACTTAGAATCAGTAACTTGGGTGATTGGGAGAATACTTTTGGCTATATCTTGGGTACAATGTTAGGAAGTGTGATTAGATACGGGTTTTGGAATGCAAAACTATTTATGCATCCTAATATGGCCATATAGTACTGAATAAGCACACGTACTTCTACAATCTTGCTTTCTCCTTTCTCTACTTGCTTTAATGTTTGAAAACTCATGCAAATGTCTTAATTAAGTTTACTACACACTTCATATTTATTTATAGGAAATATTTTTTTGTTATTCATTAATTTGGTGCGCATCTCTTAAATTATGCACATTTTTTTTATCATTTTCTTAATTGTAGAATTATGATGTACACAATATGATGCATTTGAAGAGAGGTACAGTTTGCTGTGAAAGTGTGAAATGATTTTTATGTGGGAATTTAGCATTCCTTAACGATGCAATGGTTGATACTGCTGCATTATGATTCATTTTTCTGTTATAGTTTCATTGAGGATCGCATGTGTCCAATCAGGTGAGGGATGAAATTGAACATCTATTGGATGATAATGAAGATATGGCAGATTTATTTTTGACAAGGAAATGGGTCCAGAATCAGCAAGCTGAGGCTTTATTAGGAACTGCAGCTTCAAATAGCATTATCTCTTTTGCCCCTCATCTCCGCCGACTTAATTCTAGTCACAGTGCAAGTCTGCTAACTGGCAGCTTTTTGTATGAAAATGATGTGGAGAAATTGGAGAGGTTGCTTGATGCTTATTTTATGCAGTTGGATGGAACACACAACAAGATCTTGTCTGTAAGTATTTTGCCGCATTGACTACAGAGGGAAATTGTAAGTTCAGTTATGGTAATTATTTAGTTGATTTTATTTAAGGTAATTGATTTTTTTTAACTTTACATACAGGTTCGTGAGTATATTGATGACACAGAAGACTATGTGAACATCCAACTTGACCAGCAGCAAAATGAACTCATTCAACCTCAGCTGACATTAACTATTGCATCATTCGCTATAGCAATGGACAACTTAGTAGCGTCGTTCTTTGACATGAATATCCCCTGCCAATTGTATGAAAAAAATGGGACATTTGAGTACTTTGTTGGAGGTACTTCAGCAGGATATTTCTTGTTTTTCCTGCTAGTTCTTGGACATGCTAGATGGAAGAAATTGCTTGGTTCATAAATCACAGTTTCAGAAATAGCATGCACTACATATTTGGGATTCATACAAGTAATTTTCCTTACTAGTCTTGGTAAATGAGAAGCCTTCTGAAGCGTATAATTCGGAGATGGCGCAGCTAATCTGTTTCAAATTGCTTTTCTTTTTATTAGTTTTTTAGAGAGAGAGAGAGAGAGAGAGAGAGAGAGAGAGAGTCTGTACAAGATGAAATGCATTGAAAATGGGATTTCAGACAAATGAAACCCTGTAGATATTTTTGTCACCTTGTTTCTCAGTGGATACTGATAAACCTAAACTAATGTTGTAATTAATAAATATAATATGTCATTGAAATTTCTGTTATTGGTTTGATGGCTTAATGGAATTGGGATGTCTGCTTCTATTCCTGGAATATAAATTCACTCTAGCTACGCTGGCACCATTGCACGGCTGATAAGAGCTTTACTGATCCCATACCTTGGCATAAACTTGAAATTGTGCAGTCTCCGGCTGGCTAGGCATCTGTGGTTGTATAAACTGGGGGAGAGACTAGTCTGATAAGACATAGAATCTTTAGACTCTCATATTAATGTAACGGCCATTATTTATGAGTTTTTCAAGGGGTAGTTACTCTTTGCTCCCTTAATTAAAGGCAAATACTGAGTTGTATTGATAATCGCCGTTACTATTATTATATAACTGGCACCGTTATGATCTAGTTAAGTAATAGTAACGATTGTTATCTCAATAATCCAATCGATGAAAAACACATGCATGCAATGCTTCTTCTTCTTTCTTTTTTTCTTTTTCTTCCTTTTTTTTTTTTTTTCGGTTCATTCTCTGTGTGTTTTAACCTTCTAACTACTATGTCTATCACATTTTCTCTCAAAATATTACATAAACTTTTCCTTATTTTTACAAATCTCTCCCTTATTCTTTTTTAACATAAGATCATCATAAGTATTTCTATTCTCTATAACCACTTCTTACAAAAAGGTGAGTTTTATTTATTGTTTTTTGTATTTTTTTCAAGAAAATCTTGTTAGATGTTAGGTTTGTGTTAAATTTATATATGAAGCATTAGTTTGCTTAATTTATAGGTTTATGTGTTTATTTTTTTCTAATTTAAATTATTTTTCAGAATTAATTTGACTTAATTTAATTTAATTTATTTATATTTATTATATAATTATGCAGCTTATCTATCAATATCTACTTATTTCACGAATTTTGTAAAAAAATTAATCCCTCCGTTGCCATTATATTATAGGCCTCCGTTACCGTTATGTTTAAGGTTGTTTCCATTACCCGACCTCCGTTTAAAACTACGCACAGATTCTAATTTTTTTGCACAAAGTTGCAGCTGAAGATGGGAGGAGAGAAGGATCAACTTCATGCAGTCCTTGGTTCGCCTGGAAATGGAAAGTTATTATTTGATTGGATGTGGCATAGCTTTACAAATAGAATACGGATGGAGAGAGACACGATGAAGAACTCAGGGAAAGAGAAAGCTCTGAGCCAAGGCAAACTCGAACTCTCTGAGGAATGCTTCTCTCTCTATCTTAAGTTTCTTCAATTTTTTTGGGAACTGTGAGGATTACTTTTGGTTCCATGGAGCATAAATTCCTGGTTTGTCCAGCTTAGCACCACAGCAGATGTGTGGCAACTGCTCCCTTCATTGACTTTCAATAATGGACATTTAGTTAAATTATCCATTCACCCAGTGTAGTTTCAAGGCGGTTTTATCTAACATAGACCTCCCTGGTCCCTCGTGGATCCTTGCTCCCCCAGTTGTTGGAGAAAGTTAGAGGATGTCTCACCAGATATACCTAGAAATGGGTATTCACTTATTTAGTTCAGGAGTTCTCATTTGGGGTTGCAAGTTCTTTCTCAACTGCTACCGGACAGGCAATCCTGTCAAATTTATAAACTTTGTTGTTTGTCAGAATATGTAAAACCACAAGGAGATAATAGACTTGTAATTAAGTTTTAGACTACTGCAATTGAAATTATAGAATACATGGAAAATAGCAGGGTCGAGTAGTTGAACAGATTCAATTTGATGGGTTATTCACTAGAACAGTATATCCTTAAAACTTTGCTATGTTAAAAATTCAGTCTTTTGCAGATTGAAACCTGGGATCATCACTACTTGTGTAATAATTTATGGTTGCAGATCCGTAAAACCTCTATTTTGACTATGGTGAACACACTCTTACTGGAATAATGGAATAGCTTCTTTTGGGCATTGGGAAAATGAAAAGGAGAAAGGGAAAGCAAAGCTGGGTTCAACTGAACTAGGGGGAAGCTCTGGATCAGCGGTGGAACAAAGTATTACCATCACCTCTCTCTCTCTCTCAGACATACACTTCCCTTTTACCATCCAAATTCGTTGCTTTTTCATTTTGAATTCATTGTTA
Source organism: Hevea brasiliensis (assembly GCF_030052815.1). Lineage (NCBI taxonomy): Eukaryota > Viridiplantae > Streptophyta > Magnoliopsida > Malpighiales > Euphorbiaceae > Hevea > Hevea brasiliensis. The sequence continues at coordinate 9,216,964 of NC_079506.1, forward strand.
TGCAGATCTAGTAGGCATTGGAGACGTCTCCCTGAAGCATTTTTACCTAAGGTAAGCCTTTTAATTTTCGATTCAATGGTTCTTTTCTTGTTATTAGTTAGTTCATTCATTTTCTTAATTATTAATTTATTATATTATATATGCCTTTATGTAATCTGCTTGCCACTATAGTCACAGGGAGGCTTTTTCTAAGGTATAACTCGTGCATGAGTCCTTGCTTCTCCAGTCATTGCCTGGCTGCATATTGTAATATAAACTTTTTCCATAAAAAATGTTTCAGCTTTTCAAGGTATTCACCATCCCTCATTTTTAATCTCTCCTTTAGAAAAGCTAGAAAATGTGTATATCAGTAGACTCTCATTCCTCAGGCTAGTGAATTCAAGGAGATAAATGCGAGTTCTCATTTGGGGGCATATATGCTTTTCCCAGATGTACTTGATCTCTACTATATTCTATAGTTACGGTGGAGGAAAAAAAAAGAAGAAAAACACCACTCGATTTATGAGCAGGATGATGCATTTGTGCATGCTTATATGATATGGTGACGGGTGATTACCAACTGAAAGAGATATGAGCCAAACGGTTGTTAATTACCTTCCCCACATACTGCAATGCTTGAAGATGGTTCCTTGAAAGAATAGGCATTTATGGCAGAATACTAAGGAAGAAGAAGGAGAAGGGGGGGAGGTAATGAGGGTCTCTTTCCTAGAAGAATAAAACCTTTAAGCACACATGAACAAATATATGAATAAATATAGTTAAGAGGGAGATAGAGAGAAATAATGGGGAAGAGGCTCTTGTTTTTCCGTAAAAGCAAAAGTCGCCACTTGAAGAAAATGGCAAGGCAACAACGATCGTCACCACTTCCACTATTGGGAGGAGGCTTATCACCGCCACCACCATTGATTGATGGTGATAGGAATGACAATAATGCTAATAGTTTGAGTGTGGGAATGGTGGGGAAAGGAAAGAAGAAGGTTGGAGCTGTGAAGCTGTGGATGAGGTTTGATAAGTTTGGGAATTCAGAGATAACGGAATGTGACAAAAGCACCATAATTAAGCGTGCGGCAATACCCTCGAGGGATTTGAGGATTCTCAGTTCTGTCTTCTCTCAATCCTCCAATATTCTTGGTAATTTTGTGCAGGCTCTCCTAGTTTTTTATTTTATTTTTTTCGTTTCATGAGGATGTGGACTTCTGTGGTTATAGTTTTGAAATAAGTTGCTAGTCTTATTATATAATTTCTTGCTAGAATTAATTTAGCCTCTCTTTTGGTGGATCTTTCTCTTTTTAGCCAGGGAAAAGGCCATGGTTATCCAGTTGGAGTTTATCAGGGCTATAGTTACTGCTGATGAAGTCTTGATTTTGGATCCTCTCCGTCAAGAAGTTCTTCCATTTGTTGAACGGCTAAGGCAACAACTTCCTCATAAAAGCCTAACGAACATCCAGGGAGCTGACCATACAGATGTGAAAAGTAATGAAATGCATGTTTCAACTAGTGGAAAATGGTTGCCAGTTCCAGAAGCTGTTGAAGGTTTGGAATGTGAGCTTCCATTTGAGTTTCAGGTTCTGGAGATCGCATTACAGCTTCTCTGTATGCAATTTGACTCCTGTGTAGCAGACCTGGAGAGAGATGCTTATCCCTCATTGGATGAGCTGGTAAAGAATGTCAACACCAATAATCTTGAACGTGTGCGGAGTTTGAAATCCAATCTGACTCGTATGCTTGCACGTGTTCAAAAGGTATATTCAATTAATTTTGGTTCTTTTTTCTCCTTGTTCTTGTTCTTGTCCTTGTACTTTGCCAGTGCACTCATCTAGTTTGGGTAATATGTTAGTGCTTCTCTTGGCACACCTTGAAGAAGATGAAAGCTGATGAATCATAGAAATAGCCCTTGGATAGCTTCTTCCCAGCAATTATACATTTCAATATGATGCATTATAGAAGTCTAAGGACAGATTTTATCTGCTTTAAGAGGTTTTAAATGTGAAGCAAGCATTTGCTTGTGTTTATTTTTTGTTATTCTTATTGAGGATTACGTATTGTTTAAATATCAGGTGAGGGATGAAATTGAACATTTATTGGATGACAATGAAGATATGGCAAATTTATATTTGACAAGGAAATTGATTCGGAATGAGCAATCCGAGGCTTTGTTGGGAGCTACAGCATCAAATAGTATTGCAACTGCTGCAAGTGTGGTGGCTGGGAGCATCTCAGATGATAATCATGTAGAGGATTTGGAGATGCTGCTTGAGGCTTATTTTATGCAGCTGGAAGGAACACGAAACAAGATAACGTCTGTGAGTATTTATGCCTTCTTTAAAAAGAACTGCAGCATGAACAGATGTTTTATAAGATATCAGAATGATTTAGATGGATTTAAATTTTACTTTTGGTTGTCTAAATTCTAGTAGGATGCTCGAAAGTTTAAGCAATGTTCAAAGAAGGTAGCACAAAATGCAGTGCCTGTAAAATCTGTCAGGAATTAGAATCTTGGATTGCTAAATTTAGTTATGCTCATTATCTGTCTAGTTCATATTTGGATTTTCACTGCAAATTCTTTGTGGAAATTGCAGGTTCGTGAATATATAAATGACACAGAAGACTATGTCAACATCCAACTCGACAACAAGCGAAATGAACTCATTCAAATCCAGTTGATCTTAACCTCTGCAATGGTTCCTGTATCATTGGAATTTGCAATGTGCGGGGCACTTAGCATGAACATTCCTTGTGTATGGTATAATGTAAATGGGATATTTGGCTATATTGTTGGAGGTATGGCAGCAGGAGGTTTTTTGATTTTCCTGCTGATTTTAGGATACGCTAGGTGGAAGAAGCTGCTTGGTTCATGAGTCTTGACTCATTGTCAATTACAGATGTATGTTTCATGCCTGAAAGTCGCTGGACTAAGCTTATTTGCATATACCAGTAAAAGAAGTCATTTAGAATGTATATAAAAAGATATCAGCAACTGATTTGTATCAAATTGGCTTTGAATTTAATTTTGAGAGAATACAATGATGTGTTCATGGCAATGAAACTAGTCAGCCTTCTCTTTCCTTTTTTTCCCTTTTCTTTTTCCGCTCTTTTTGAGATAAATCCTCTTGAGGCCCCAGCACTAGCTGAATTCATTTTATGGATCTGCAAATCAAGAAAGCAGCTACTGCAGGCCTGCTTCTTATAATTGAACAATAAAGATAATGTGTTTTACCTTGAAATTCCATCCTGAAAGATCTTTGTACAACAGAGTCAAACACCTTGATAATCACCAGTAGTCACTACAAGAGCAAATTCCATCCTGAAAGTGATGGAACCGATTCATATCTCTGATAATTATTTCTCGCTGCACAATCTTTGACATGAACTTTATTGCTGAATGGCAGTCTGCACATATTCGGAGGTTTTTAATGATGCGAATGTGGCCTGTAGATGGTGTTCTAATTAGACCAAAAGCTAAAGCTAGTCTTTCACTGTGTCCCCACAAACGGTGCTCCTTTTCATCATCTTCAACATCAAGCAAAACAGCATTAAGATTGGGAACATAACCTGCCTTCCTGGTTTTCATGTTCAACCACTCGAGCATCCCATTAATCAACTTCATGTCAGGATGTGAAATATCCCCCACAGAGAAATAGTGAACACTGCCTTGGTTTTCAATCCAACTTAATCCTGGTTCTTTCTTTACTCCTTTCTCTTTCATAGTTTTCCTAACAGAAGCTACATTTTCCCAGCTCCTTGCTGCGGCATACATGTTTGACAATAGCACATGGGTTGCTTCATCTTGGGGGTCAATCTCAAGAATACGTTGAGCAGATATTCTTCCAAGCTGAACATCATTATGGATCACACAAGCCGCCAGTAAGGCACGCCACACCATAACACTGGGCTCAGATGGGATTTCTTCAATCAACTTTATAGCCTTATTAAGATGGCCTGATTTTCCTAATAGCGAGACCATACAAGTATAGTGCTCCATGCATGGTTCGATGCCATAGTCCTGTACCATAGATTTGAAATAAGTTTGTCCTATATCTAACAATCCTGCACTGCTACATGCAGATAGGACACTGAGGAATGTTAACTTGTTAGGTTTACAAGCTGTTTCCTGCATCATCTGAAAAACTTTTAGAGCTTCCCCACTTAGACCATGCATGGAATATCCCGAGATCATAGCATTCCACGAAACTTCATCACGTTCATTAAGCATGTCAAATACTAAGCGTGCATCTTTAATGCTTCCGCACTTGGCATACATATCAATTAAAGCATTACCAACCACAGTATCCCTGTCGTAGATGGTTTTCACCGACAAGGAATGAATCTGAATTCCTGGTTCCATGGCTGCTAAACTAGCACAAGCACAGAGAGCACTAGAGTATGTCACTTCAGTAGCCTGAACTTGGCATGCAAGCATATTTTTAAATAAACTTAACGCCTTCTCTACATCACCTGACTGCACATAGGCAACAATCATCGTATTCCAAGCCACCTCATTTCTGTTTGGTGATTCCATAAATAGTTCCATTGAGTTTTCCACCCTTCCACATTTAGCATACATATCCATTAGGGCATTTGAAACAAATACATTAATGCCCAAACCAGACTTAAATACATGGGAATGTAATTGTTTCCCTAAGTCAAGACTCTCCATAGTTGCACAAGCTTGCAGCACACTGGCAAATGTAAACTGATTAGGAGGGATAAATGCTCGCCTCATCTGGCCAAACAGCTCCAGAGCCTCTTTGCTCTGGTTGCTCTGGGCATATCGTGCAATCATGAAACTCCAAGGAATCACATCAGTTTTGGGAATCTCCTCAAATACCGACAGAGCAGCATGAGATCCTCCAGACTTAGTATACAAATCAAGTAAGCCAAGACCCACATAAAGATCAAGTTCATAACGAGTTTTTAAAGCACAACCATGAACACCTTTCCCCACATCAAAAGCCTCAAGTCCAATGCAAGCTTTGAGCACACCAGTAAAAGTGAAATGATTAGGTCTGAAACCAGCCATTCTCATCTGTGAGAAGAGTTGCAAGGAATCTTCAAAATGATCATTCTCAGCATAGCAAGCTACCATCCCAGTCCAAGAAACCATGTCCTTGCAAGCGATGGCATCAAAAACTTGTCTTGCACTGTCAACATGACCACAAACAGAATAGGCATCAATTAGAGCAGTCCCAACAAAGGCATTAGAGTCAAGACCAAGCTTAAAAATGCAAGCGTGGATGCAATAACCCAACTTTTCCCACTCCATACCAACTATCAACTTCAAAATTGTAGTAAAAACAAAAGGGTTAAGCTCATGACCTTCTCTATGTAACCGAAAAAACAACTCAAACGGCTCAACCAATTGAAATGACTGAGCGTAACCTTGAATAAGAGTAACAAAAGATATCGTATTTCTCTCAGGCATTTCGTCGAAAATTTTACTCGCATCGGATAATGCATCCGATTTAACATAGAAGTCGAGAAGAATGTTGTAAGCAAACAAGTCTAGGCAATTACCCTTCTTTATAATCTCACAATGAAGAGTCTTTCCCACAAAGAGGTCACCGGTTTGGATACAATCTCGAAGCATGGCACCATAAACATAAGAATCGAACTGTGGAAGAGACATGCTTGACGGTTGGGCGAATTGGGCTGCTTCGGCCGAGAACCCACTTCGCCGGAAACATTTCCAACAATGCTTCGCAGAAATTTCAAGTGCTTTAGCTTTTCTGGAAAACAATCTGATCATGCAGATTCAATTACAACAAATACCAAATGAAATTTTACACTGCTACTGATATGAGAGACAAATTTCACTCTTGAAAGTCAACTGCTGCTGCCACAGAATAAAACGCTGCGTTTTATGAAATACATTGTATCCGTTTTTTCATATCACTATTTGACATAAAATGATAAGTTAATAATTTATGTGCTAAAGAAAATTGTTAGTTTATCAAAAAAAAAAATGTTAGTTAATTAATTTTTTATATTATTAAGTAATTATTATTTTTTTATAAATTTATTATTAAATAATTATTATTTGATAAAATTCATTTGTTTTTTTATTTATAAATTATTTCTTTATCATTTTATATAAATTATTTTATATGAAATAATAAGAGTAGGGTGTAATTTCTTCTCAAGAGGCGAGGGTGTAGCTCGGGCCACTACAATCCATATCTGTTAAATTGATAACCAGCTTGTTAGGCATTGAATTTTAAAGATTGGAATTATTTTTTTAATAAAAATATTATTAAAAAAATTATTTTAAAAAATTATTTTTATTATTTTAATTTTTTTAATTAAAATTTATTAAATTTAATTTTTAATTATTTTTTAATTAATATATTTAAAAAAATAATTTTATCAATAATAATTTCAACAACAACACTAAATAGACATTATACAGATATTAGTTGACGGTCAAAGAAAGCCTCATTTCGAATGTGTAGCGCTTGAGAGTGATTAATATTTTATCAACCCGTTAAAAAAATTATTATATAGATGAATTATATTTTGTTACCAAATAATTAAATATAAATATGTAAAAAAAAATTAATTAAATATAAATACACAGAAGATCTAATATAGGTATACCAAAAAAAAAATCTTAGTAGATCATTTAAAAAAAATAAAGTAAATATAATTAATGCTCCAATTAAAATATATGATCTAACTACAGTAATTCTTATATTGATAAGTGTAATTAATCATCATGGAATAAATCTTGACAACTTTCCTTAATAATTTTCCTTCAAAATTTTCCAAAATGGAAATAGGCTTAATCAACTAGAGGATGTGACAATAATTGATACCAAAAGTACATATAGTTTCTAACTATAAATAAAGTTGTTATTTGTAGTTTTGTAGCAAGTCAATATTTATATACTATAACTAAGAATGAGCTTTTCCCACTGCTTTTGTTGATCTTATTATTTATTTAACTAAAGGTGGAAGATATTATTGTTTCATTTTGATGTTAATGAGACTATTTAGAAGTAGATATTCAATTTAAATAAGCATTAATTTTAAATTAGTTAAAATTAATTATACAAATATACTTTCTTTGTTTTAATTTCTTGATTTGAGATATATTATTAAAAAATATGTAAAATCACTAAATCTATTTTTGTTTTTTTTAAGTACTTATTGTAATTACTAATTAATCCATTATTAAAATAATAGTGGATTCTGCTATAAAATATATAATGAATTAAATTATAAAACATAATTTTTAAAATTCTAATTAATTAGATATATAAAATAATTTATATTTTTTCTATTACAAACTTTTATCACTTTTCTATTTAATAAAATTCTACTATGCTTTTTCTTTTCAAAACCAATTAGAATTCATAAAATCAATAGTTTAATAATCTAAATTTCTCAACTTTCTTCATTGTAAAACCAAGTAGAGTAATTAAAAAAAAAAAAAAAGAAGGAAATTTGGAGCCCTAAAATTCCCCTAGACCTATAGGCTTTGTTGATGAGCCAATGAGCAAACAAAAAACCCACTACCAAAGAGATCTTGAAGGATATATGTTGGATTTGATATGTGTGGAATTTTGCTGTCTCCTCATGCACTTTATATGTGGGAGTTGGTTGGCTTCTTCCACCTTTTTTTTTTTTTTCTTTTTTTATTGAAACCCAATTATCAACTTTTTTTTTAACCCACTTGTTGACACTTTACTTGAAATTAACTCACCCTTCCTCAACTTGTGATTAAGATAATCCAATCATTTTCCTTCTATCTTTTCCTCTAAAAATAACCCTAAGAAAAAGAAATCCCACCCTCCCTTCATATGGTAGCCATCACTTTTTTTTTTCAAATACAATAGTTTAATTTAATTTAATTAAATTCTCATATAATTATATTTTATTTTTATTTTTTTAAATATTTTTTTAATTAAAAAAAATCGATTGAATTTAATTTTTTATAAAATTCTATATTTCAAACAGAGAATAAAATGATATAATAAATTAATTTTTTTTATGCACTATGTTAAATTTAAACACCCTTTAATCTCCTATAGATGTTGGTGTTGGTTGTTGAAGTGCTTAAACCATTAATTTTTAACAAGGAATACAGCTAGCTTCTATTATGTAAATCACTTAAACCCAAGATATTTTAGCTCTTCTAATCACTATTTGTTGGACAAGTGAGAACCATCCAATTCTCATTGACAACTAACATAAGCTAAGACCCTTATTGGTCCCTCTTAGACCAATTACCAATAGTGAAAAAGCATACACTTGGACCACTACTTTATCACATAAAAAAATGTCATCCCTTTATCACTTTTTACATTTTATTTTTTTAATTTTATTATGTAATTTTTTTATATTTATTGAACAAGCTACACAATTAAATTATTTTATTTTTTAATAGAAAATTTTCAAATTTATTTAATAAAAATTACTTGAAATATGATGTTTTTCCATATACATGGTGGCTACTACTTGTGCCAAATAATGAAAGAATAGAATATATTTTAGAGTTCAATATTCCCTCTCCAAATAAAAAGGAAAATTCTATGAAAATGAAGTGATAATTTTGGTATCTCAACATTGCCCCCTTGATTTTCAATTTTTTTCCAAACTACCCATTGAAAATTCCTATAGAAAAGGGTAATTTGTGAAGCTCAAAATTTTTTTTGGGCATATAATAATAATATATGGTTAAAAGAGGGGTACATGTGATATTTTGGGTTTCACAGGGGTTGAAATTGTAAAAAACCAAAACCGGAAGCTTCATATCATGAGAACAAAAATATATATGTGATTTTTGTACCTTTTTTAATTGCATTTTCGTTCCAGTCCTTTTTCAATCCCAGGTCTTCGATGAGAAGAGAGAGAGAGAAAGAAAGAAACACAGACAGAGAGAGGTCTTCGTTGAGAGGAAACAAAAACAGAAACCCTAATAAAGAGAGAGAGAGAGCAGAAAGTTTCATCTCGATTCTTCTTCTTTTTAATTGCATTTCAAGATCTTAGTTCTTCAATCCACAAAAGGTACAAGCTTTTTTTTTTTTTTTTTGTTTCCGTCTGTTTTTCTAAAAGAAAATATATATTTTTGGTTGGTTTCAAAACGAATCTGTTTTCATTTCTGCTCTTAATTTGTTAAAATGAGCTCAGATTCTAATTTGGGTTAGCTTTTTGTCGTGCATTGCTATATTTTGTTTATACAAATCACTAATTTTATTCTATATTTTTTTCAATCTCTTGTTTTATTTTTGGATAATACATGCATCTGCCTATGTATCTGATTTTGAACCATTTGAATTTTATTTCCCTCTTTGGTTACTGGGAAAATGCGGGAAATACTAGAACTTGCAAATTTGAGTTGTGCGTGTGTTTTATTTATTTATTTATGCGCTTGAATAAATATGAGCATATACTCAGCTGAATTTTCCTTCTTTTCTTGCCTGTGATTTTGTTAGTAGCTTCAGTTTGTGAGAACCTCAAAATATATATGTGCTTTACCTTTTTCTCTGATTTCTTTTTTTCCTGTTAGATTAGAGCCTTGCCGCTTTCCCCATCTGTTAAGATTATGCACAAATTTCTGGTAGATGTGGTTAATAGGAGTTTATAGAACTGTGTGTGGGTCCAACCCTTGACTGAAAATGATCATTGAATTTCTGGATGAGAATTTAGAATGATTCTGAAAACAAATGCATTCATGGATGTTGTCATGAACATTTGAGTGAACAATTAGATCGAATAACTATATTTGGTTTTAGTATTAGAAATGTTCGTGGTTGGGTATTGGGAAACCACTTAGTTTCCATGCCACAAACACATACAAAATCCAGTTCATGGAGCCATTGTAAAGAAACCACAGATATTTTATTCATTTCCTGAACATAGTTTCCACACAATATTATTAATGAGGATTAGTAGTGGGTTTTGGTCAACATTTTGTAGATAGCACATGGGTTGCTTTTGAGATCTGAAGCAAAAGATAACAGCTTGACTGAATCACCCCTAATTTTATTCTGAAGATAAGTGATGGATTACTGAGAAGTCCCATAGATAATAAGTAATGCTTGTATTGTACTTCAATTATTGAAGTCCTGTTTCATGAGCAAATAGAGAATGGATATGCTTAAATAGCTTCTGCTTGTTCTTTGTTTATGCACTTATTGATTTGGCATGTTATCACTCACATTTCTACCTTGAAAATTATGAGACAATTAGAATTTATGTTGATAAATGTCATGCTCTTTCATGTTCATATTTGGATTTTATTGAAATTGGTACGGCCCCTCGAGATGTATCTGGTTATGGGACGCTGAGTGGACGCTTCCGATGAAAGATCTAAAGGCTTGAAGGAAATTTTCTTATTGCGACGTATGATTGTAATTGAACAGGCTCATTAGAGAGAACCTGAAGATCTCTGAGTTTTAAAGTACCCTTTTTTGGAAATATTTTTCTCTTCTCTTTTATTAACGTACAGCTGAAAGTTATAAAGCAAATGGGAGAATAACCACTTCCTACATAACAGGAACTAAACAACTGAAAATAAAGATATGGAGGTACACCCTCCTACAATTGAGGAAAATAAAATGAAACTGAAATTTTTACTCCCTCCCATTTCGACGTGCTTGTCCTCAAGCACAAAGTGGAAATTCCTTTTGCAAGTGACAGGCATTCTCCCAAGATGCATCAGCTGGTGAAGTATGCTGCCAATGGACTAAAACTTCGACTTGTGCAGCTCGAACATGGTTGTCTAGAATAGCCAATGGCTTGCATTGCAACTGATCCGAAGAGTAGGGAGGGAACTCGAAACCAATATCACCTTGTCTGTCATTGAATTTTTTTAAGTTGGACACATGGAAAATTGGATGAATTTTAGTTGAAGGCGGCAAATCCAATTTGTAAGCCATCTTTCCAATAAGTTGGACTACTGTGTAAGGACCATGAAATTTGGGCAAAAGCTTTTGATGACGTCGTTCAGCAACAGACAGCTGACGGTGAGGCTGGAGTTTGAGCAAAACTTTATCCCCTTCATTGAACTGAACATCTCGACGATGAGCATCGTATTGTGACTTCATTTTCTGCTGAGCTCGCAATAAATTGGCCCTTAAAGAACCCAAAAGCTGAACCCAAAGCTGAAGTGCATTATCCACAGCATCAAGGTTTAAATGTCCTGGACAATAAGAAAGCAGCTGTGGAGGAGGCCTGCCATGTACCACTTCAAATGGAGTTTCTTTCAAAGAAGAGTGATAACTTGTATTGTAACCTATGTAGCACGGAAACGGAAACGGAAACGCGGACACGGAGAAACGACATTTTAAAAAATATAGGAAACGGAAACGTGGGGGAAACGTGTAAACGTGTAAATATAAAAAATATAAGGGTATATATATATATATATATATATATATATATATATATATATATATATATATATATATATATCATGAAAGATGTTCAATAATAAATAAAGTCCAAATCAACATTTAAATTCAACTATAAAAATACATATTTAGAAGTTTCATACTTATAAGAAATAAATATTAACTACAACACATTCAAATGTTAAAAAAGAAAAGATAATGAAATTTATGACATTTCCTCAACTTTACTGTCTTTCTCCTTCTCCATGCTTGTAGTTGCATTTTCATCAAACAAAACAGGCTCTAACTCTGGTTCATCCAATGAAAGGTTGGCAAATTCAAGAACTCCCACATCTTCCATACTCCCAAATTGATCACCACCAACATTCCACAATTTTGTCTTCTCATCATAATATTGGGAGGAGTTTCTCGACAGAAGACGAAGATTATTATAGATAAAAACCAAGTCCTCTGCACGTTTTGGAGTTAATTTATTCCTTCTACATGAATGAATGAAGGAATAAATACTCCAATTTCTTTCACAACAAGAGGAGAAAGTAGGTTGTCCAAGCACTTTAAAAGCCAACCTTTGAAGTAAAGGTGCATTAGAACCAAAACATGCCCACCATTTCCTATGATCTGTAATATACATATTTCCAATAGAATCAGGATCAGCAAAAGGTCCACTTTTCAAAGAAAAATTTGCAAATTCATCATTTGCTCTAATTCGCTCATCTTCATTAGAAAAAATCCTCCTAAAGCATTTAATTCTTTCAGTTGATACTTCTCCATCCATATGAGGAGGCACTCTACCTTCTCCCTCTTGAAGCCATTTTTCACTATAAACTCTTCAAAAATAAGAAAATAAATTCAGAAAATAATAATAATAAAAAAAAATTATAACAAGAAGATGGGTATGTAAGTTAGAAATTTACCTTGGATTTAATGAATGGGCTAAACAATGAAGGGGAGTGTTGCTCTTTGCCCAACGATCAACAAGAATTCGATGAACCACCTAATAAAAAGGAGAAAACCCATCTGCTTGCTTTCCTTTGTGATAAAAAATAACTTGCTTCACCTTTTCAATCATAGAATCCTACAACTCATAAATCAAATGAAGGCATGGTTTGTCTGTGTCACAAACTCTGATCATGTCATAAATGGGCCCAGTAAAAGCAATGATGTAATCAACCTTTTCCCACCAATCCTTATCTACCATTTTATCACAAACAAATTTAGCTTTGCCTTGGTCATCTTCTTGGTATTGTGCCCATTGATCACTCATAACCATTGCTTCTAAAGCACGCTTAATAAGTTTCAATCTTTTAAGCATCACAACAATAGAAGCAAAACGAGTGTCAACAACTGAAAGCAATTTCAAAGGGCTAAACCGATTATAAATTGCAAGCCTCATGGAATGATTCATTATAAAATTCTTGATTTGCAAAGCATTCCCATGGATTTCAGTGATCCAGTGACACACGTCATGAATTTCTTGATTAGTTTCCAAATTTTTTGCTGCACATATATTCTTCAAAGCAAGATTAAGAGTGTGCACGACACAAGGAGTCCAATAAATATGTGGAAACATTCCCTCAATGATTTCTCCAGCACCTTTACAATTTGAAGCGTTATCAGTAATGACTTGTACTACTTTTTGATGACCCACCTCATCAATTACTTCTTTTAGCAAATTAGCAATAAATTGCTTATCTTTCACTTCACCAGAACAATCTATAGATTTGATAAACATGGGGCCAGACTCAGAAACAACCATAAAATTAATTAAAGGCCTCCTCTGGGGATCACTCCATCCATCACTCACAATACTAATACCCTTTTCTAACCAAGTGCTTTTAATTGGTTCAAGCAACCTCTCTACATTTGCTTTTTCTTGCTGAAGTAATGTGGTTCTCAATTTGTTATAACCAGGCGGCATATAACCACCCAAAACATGATTAGCAGCAAAAGAATAAGAACTCACATAATAAGGATTTCTAGCAAAATTAAAAGGTAGACCCCCAGTGTAGAACATTCTAGCAATCACTGCATCTAATTGAGCTCTAGTTTGCAAGTCAAAAGCTTTACCAAGAGGAGAATCATTAACTCTTCTTTTCTTCAAAGCTGCTAAAATACTTGGTTTAGTTATATTCAATGAAGGAATAGAAGTTATACTAATAGGCAAAGAAACTCGCCTAGATTGTGAATTGGTAATTTTGTTTGTTGCCTTATCCTCCTGTTTCCTCATTTCAGAAATACTATCATTCATCACTTTTTTACACACACCAATCCCTTTTCCAGTGATTTTCAATAAATGAGCCCTCACTCTAGTATAAGTTCTGAGCTTTTCTTGTCCACAAAAATTGCATGTCCATTTACAATTACCCCCTCCTTCTCCAGTTTTCTCAAGTTTAGTTACATATCTCTACAAAGGATTAAATTCTTTCTCCCTACTTTTTGAAGAAGTGGCACTAGTGCTATTTGCTTGGGTAGAATTTGAGTTCGAAGAATCCATTCAAATATTGTCCTATCAAAATGACACAAAGAAAATGCAATTTTATACAATTTACAAATTATTTAAACAAATTATATACTAAGGATTAAAGCACAATGCAAATTATATATTAAAAGATTAAAGAATTAAATAATAGAATTGAATAAATTGACTATAAAAATTATTATGAAAAATTTTAATATATAATATAACGATACATTAAAACAAATTATATTAAACACATTATATATAAATTATTACAAAAATAAAAAATATATTAATATAAAATACAAATTTTGAATGTTTGAATTTTTTTTATTTATCATTAATTAGAATTTAAACTTGAAATTTTATAATTTTAAAAATAACTTTAAAAATATATTTACATTTGTCCTTAATTTCCTTCAAAATGTTAATTGTAAAAATATGGCAAATCTTGAAAATTTTTAGTTAATTTGGGAAAATTTTTTTTTTATCTTTCTTTTTTTTAAAAAAAAAATATTTATGATAACTCCTCAAATTTAGTTTGAGAAAATTTTAATTATGGAATATACATTTAGAGAAAAAAAATTGATATTAAATATGATAAATTTATTATTAATTAATGGAATAAAATTGTAATTAATTAATAAAAGTTGCTAAATAAAATTGTTTCACAAAAAAATTAGAAAAGGAAAATAATAAATTAATAATAAGGAAAATAATAAATTAAATAATAATAAATTAATAAAATCCCAATATAAACCTAATTATTCACATTCACTCACAATCGGGAAGAAAATAGGAAAGGCCACTTACCTGTCGACTATCGTTCTCCCTTCGGCTGCTGCTGCTTCTTCTTCTTCTTCTTCTTCTTCTTTTGTTGATAAGGATGGAGAGAGCATATCAAAGAGTGAATATGGTAGATCAGAGAGAAAAGAAGAGAAAGGTGTTGCGATCCTTACCTGCGGCTGCGCTGTGAACTGCGATGCTGCCGACTGCCGTTGAAGGTACTCCCTTTCTCTTTCTCTTTCTTTTTCTTTTTCTTCTTCTTCCTTTTCTGTTGGTGAATGTTGTGAAGTGATCGATTTTAATCTACCCATTTTTCCTTTTTTTTTTTTTTTTTTTTAAAATTTTCTTTAAAGAAACGCGTTTCCGATTTCCAATATTTTCGGAAACGGCCCGGAAACGTTTTTCAGCCGTGTCAGGTCGTTTTCTCGTTGGAAACGTTTCCGACGCTGGGAAACGTGATTTTCAGTGCCGTTTCCGTGCTTCATAGATTGTAACAATATTTTGCCCAAGCAATCCAATTCATCCATTGTGTTGGCTAAGCACTCGTAAAACTCCTTAAATACATTCCAATTATTTTGTTTACTACCTCCGTTTGTCCATTTGATTGAGGGTGATAGGCTGAACTGAAACATCATTTAGTACCACACAAATGGAACAATTCAGTCCAGAAAGTACTTCTGAATGTAGCTTCACGATCACTCACCATAGTCTCTAGCAACCCATGCAACTTGAAAACTGAATCAAAAAATAAACGAGCCACACACACAACGGTATAAAGATGAGACAAAGGAAGGAAATGTGCAGACTTTGAGAAACGGTCCAAGACAACCAACAAAATATTCTTCCCCTTAGATATAGGCAGTCCTTCAATAAAATATAAAGACACATCTGCCAAAAATTGCTTTGGAATCGATAGAGGTTGAAGAAGGCCTGCTGGTTGCAAGTTTTCAGATTTGTGCCGTTGACAAACGCTACATGCCTTCACAAAATCTTTTACATGCTGTTCATACCCTTCCAATGAAAGTCTCATGTGATGCGGAACAAGGTTTTTTGGTGGCCTTTCATGACCTTGGTTGTGCAAGGCTGTGAGAATTGATTGAATAGAAGGAGAATCAGAAGGCAAAAAAACCCGATTCTTGAAAAAAAACAAACCTTGCTTAAAACTCCATTGTGGTGCAGCAGTGCCATTATTTACATCCATTATGAGTTGTTGAATATCTGAGTACTATTGTTGTTTAGTTCGAACTTCATCAAACAAGCTTAGTCGAGGCATCGAGATAGCCATTAGAGCAGGTATATCCTCATCCCGTCGAGATAAATAGTTAACCACGGTGTTGTGCCTTCCCACCTTGTATTCCACCGCAAAGGAAAAGCCCATTAGTTTACTAAACCAGTGTTGTTAAGAAGAGGAAAGTACCTTTTGCTCCAACAAAAATTTCAGACTGTAGTGGTTTGTCCGAATGATGAATTTGTTGCCCCATAAATTTGACTTTCAATGTTGAACAGCCTTTACCAAGCCAATCAATTCCTTCTCATAAGCAGGGAGTTTACGGTGACGGGCTGCCATGACTTTGCTAAAATAGACTATTGGTTTATTTTTTTTGAAGAAGAACAGCCCCGATTCCTGCATCATACGCGTCACATTCAACAATAAAAGGTTTGTCAAAATCGGGCAACGCAAGCACAGGTGTGGTGGTCATGGCATGTTTCAGCCTCTCAAATGCTTGCCGAGACTGATTAGTCCATTCAAATGAAATTTTCCGTAACATTGCTGTCAAGGGTGCAGCAATCACTCCATAATGCTGCACAAATTTTCGATAATAGCCTATAAGACCCAAGAATCCCCTCAACCCACGTATGGTGGAAGGTGAAGGCCAATCCAACACTGCGGAGATTTTTGATTGATCATCTTGAACTCCTTCATGAGTAATCACATGTCCAAATAAGCAATTTGTGTTTGGGCAAATGAACATTTAGAACGCTTGAGAAATAGCTTGTGGCTGGTTAAAAGTTGAAACACTGTTCATAAATGTTGCATGTGTTCAGCCCAGGTGCGACTGAAAATTAGTATGTCATCAAAAAACACTAAGATAAACTTCCGTAAAAATGGCCCAAATACCTCGTTCATCAAGGCTTGAAAGGTAGAGGGAGCATTGGTGAGTCCGAATGGCATCACCAAAATTTCAAAATGCCCATGGTGAGTGCGGAAGGCTGTTTTTGCAACATCAGAAGCAAACATATGAACTTGATAGTACCCAGCTCTCAAATCCAACTCAGTAAAAAATCTCGCTCCTCCCGATTCCTCTACCTCTAATAATTCATCAATCACAGGTATTGGGAATTTATCTTTGACAGTCTTGGAATTCAACTCACGATAATCCACACACAATCTCCAGTTTTCGTCTACCTTTGGAATAAGAATTACAGGCGAAGAAAAAGGCGATCTGCTCAGTTGAATAATCCCCCGTTGTAACATGGCAGCACATTGTTTCTCAATTTTCGCTTTTTGTCCATGAGGATACCTGTAGGGGCGAATCACTACTGGTATGGTTTCAGGCTCCAACGTAATGTGATGGTCACATGGCCTGCTGTATGGGAGTTCGCTAGGTTCCAAAAATAGACCTGAATATTCATCCAATAATCTTTTTAATTGCTCTGTATGGTCTGGAATGGGAAGGGTAGCGTGAATTTTTGGGGAAGAAGGAGATTAGATGCCGTTCAATTGAACTTGAATTCCCTTTTTAAAGAACGTCATCTTCATGTGGGAGAAGTCCCAAAGGATGGGGCCTAAAGTTTTGAGCCAATTGACTCTTAATACAACATCAAAACCACTAAGAGGCAAGATAAATAAGTCAGTTGAGAAAACAAAGGAACCTAGGCGAAGAGAAACATTACGACATGTTCCTGGACTGCTTAAAGTCTCGCAATTAGCTACCATAACACGGAGACCAACCTTCTTATCAATTTGAACAGGAAGTTTGGCTGCCAGATGAGAATCAATGAAACTGTGAGTGCTACCGGAATCAATCAGAATAAATACAGTCTCACCATTCCAGTTCCCTTCTAACTTCATAGCCTGAGGAGAATGAATTCCCGATATGGCATTAAGAGAAATTTCGGGTGGCAATTCTTCAACTGGTTGATCATTCGCAAGGTCTGACTCAGGCTCCTTATCATTTAATTTCAAGCCAAAAGAGTTTCTTACATTGGTGTCCTCTCACAAAGGGTTCATCACAATTGAAACACAACCCCTTCTGCCTTCTTTCTTTCATCTCTGCTCTTATCCAACATTTAATTGAACGAGTGGTGGGTGAAATAGTAGATGATGTTGAAAGTGGAGTGGCGTGTTTATTGTCCAGGCTGATTGATGGTTTTGGTGAAGTGCGTTTATGCTCATACAAGCAAGACATACTCACTGTTGTAGCCAAATCTGATGTTTGATGAAGCTCTACCTCCACTGAGATGTAACCTTATAGCCCACTTAAGTACAACTGGATTTTTTGTGATCGAGTTAAGGATCCTACTTTAGACGCGAGAGCCTTAAATTGCGTTTGGTATTCTGCTGCAGATCTCGTTTGCTTCAATTTTGCTAATTCTTCCAACTTATTGCTTCGAATTGGTGGGCCAAAACGTAAGTGACACTGATTTTTGAATTCTTCCCATGTCGGGTCTGGATGATCATTAAGCAACTGGATGAACCAAAGCTGAGCAATGCCCTCCAAATGAAAGGAAGCCAGACTAACCTTATCTTCTTCTAGCGTTTGCTGGTGTCTAAAGAAGTGGTCGCACCTGTTAAGCTAGCCGAAGGGATCATCGAGTCCATTGAAACTAGGAAAATCTAATTTCGTAAATTTTGGAACGGTGGAACTGCTTCCTGAATTATCTGAACCTACTGCCCCTCCATTTCCCTTGTTGTTAGAGTGATGTGAATGACTGCTCCCTTCCAAATTGTGCTTAGCACTAACCTTGGTAACATCACGTGCAAGGGCCTCCAATTTCGAGTTCAATTCTTCTTGATGAGCTCGATTTGCAGCCTGCTCTTCAAGGAAGAGATGCAAGATTCTGTCAAGCTGTTGTTGGATTGATTCACCCATAACTTTAGGATTTGATACCAGATTGGTACTGTCCGTCAAGATGGATTTGGTCATGGGACGCTGAGTGGAAGCTTCGGATGAAAGATCTAAAGGCTTGAAGGAAATTTTCTTTTTGCGAACTATGATTGTAATTGAACAGGCTCATTAGAGAGAACCTGAAGATCTCTGAGTTTTAAAGTACTCAACACTTTTTTGGAAATATTTTTCTCTTCTCTTTTATTAACGTACTGCTGAAAGTTATAAGGCAAATGGGAGGATAACCACTCCCCACATAACAGGAACTGAACAACTGAAAATAAAGATATGGAGGTACACCTTCCTACAATTGAGGAAAATAAAATGAAACTGAAATATTTACAGCTTCTAATAACGGAACAAATCCACTATGGTATAACTCCACTGCTCCATTGCATGATTGTTAACTTGCTCCACATCTGCTGCATCATCAAGTGACTGAGCCAGCTGTAATTCTTTCTTCTTTCCATGTGTGAAGCGCTTGTACACCAGTAGCGGATTGCTGACATTGTGGTGGAAACAAATTTTCAGATAGTAATTGTGCAACTTGTAAACATTATTGTTGGAATTTTTATTATTTTTATTTTTAATAATTGTTGACTGTAGATCCTTTTTAAGAGTTGTTAAGGTGGATGAGTGGCCATACTAGATTAGATAAAGTCCGTAATGAGAATATTAGAGAAAAGGTAGGAGTGGTGCCAATTGAGGAAAAGTTGAGAGAAGGAAAATTGAGGTGGTTTGGTTATGTGAAGCGTAGACATACGGAGGCTCCAGTTAAACAAGTAGAGCACATTAGGTTAGAGAATAGAAAGAAAAAAAGGGATAGACCTAAATTGACTTGGAGGAGAGTAGTGCAACATGACCTAGAAAAATTACATATTTTTGAGGATTTAACCCAAAATCATTTAGGGTGGAGAATGCGAATCCATATAGCCGACCCCAAATTTTTGGGATAAAGACCTAGTTGAGTTGAGTTGAGTTGATTGTAGATCCTTTTTGTGAAGTGCTCTTATTGAGGTCCCTATACTGTTTTGATAAGAAAATATAATAATGAATATAGTAATTTCATCCTTAAGATTGCCTCATTTTGTCAATGACACTCTTTTCTTTTGTCATTTTTTTATAATTCTGTTTGACAGGGACTGGTTCTGTTTTGGCTATGGCAAATTCCAAGGGGTCATCAAATGTCAAAAATTTTATGTACTCTGGAAAGCACGCATTACTTCCTCCAAAAATTCCATTTCCTAGTGTCATCCCATCATATGTTGATTATGTGCCCAGTGGTGTAATTGGATCAAAAGCTGTTCAAAGACCTAGAGATGGAAACAGTCATCACCAACGAACATCTTCGGAGACACTTCTCATGGAGGAGCAGCCTTCTTGGCTTGATGATCTCCTTAATGAGCCAGAGACACCTGTTCGTAGAGGAGGTCATCGGCGTTCATCCAGTGATTCCTTTGCATATATAGATGTAACTAATACTTCTAACATAGACTATGCAGCACAGGATGAGTACAGATACAAAAACATGATGATGGTACCTTCTTGGGGATCTCAAGACTTTGATTTTCTCAAAGATGCCCGGCAAGCCTCTCTATATGCTGATGTAAGCATGACAAAACAGAAAAATAGAGCTTGGGATTCATCTTTGAATGTTGCAACACGTATAAGTGGGCTTTCTTCTGCAAGGGAGAATCCACAGGAAGCAGATGGTGTTCCAACGTCAGTGCATGAAAAGCAAGATTCAGCTGAATCTGGTCTACATGATTCAAAAAATTCATCTGAAAGAAAGGATAATTCTCATGCCAAGTCTTCAACATCAGAGACTGATACAAAACGTGCTAAACAGTATGTCCTTTATAGAATTATTTTTCTGTAATTTCCGCTAACTTGTTCCTATCTTGGTACATCACTTTTATATACTGAGTAGATTAAGCTGCATGATTGCTGCCATTGATTTCTTCTCATGTTTATTGTCTAAGGATGTTTGATGCACTGTCGTTGTAGAGTTATGTTTCAGTTTTAACCAATGTGATAAGCATTGTTTTAAGAATTCAAAGTTCTGTCTAGAGCTTATCTCACATAAACCTTTGGTCGTATAAGGGGGACCAACTGATGCATGCAAGAGAAAGAATACCAACTCCTATCCTAAATAATCATTTCTGTTATTTTTCATCTCAAGTATATATGTCTAACTCACGTTTTAGGCTTGTGCTATAACCTCATTTTGTTTTGTTTTTTCTTTTTTGAGTATCTTGGCTTTACACGTGTGGTAGTTACTTTTAGAAACTTTATTTACACAAATATGCATTGCCGAAAGCATTTCTGTACACTCTGGAATAAATTTACTGGTGATATATGGATACTAAAATTGTTATCCAATGTAGGCAATTTGCTCAACGTTCCCGAGTTCGGAAACTTCAGTACATAGCTGAGCTAGAAAGGAATGTACAAGCTTTACAGGCAAGTGTTTATGATCTACAAAAGCTAAACATTTTGTAGTTTTAGAGTTAATTTGATAAAGTATGTAATATGCATTGCTTAAAACCGTCTAAGTTTACATTTTGTGCTCCGCAGGCAGAAGGATCTGAAGTTTCAGCTGAGGTTGAATTTCTCAACCAGCAAAATCTTATTCTAAGCATGGAGAATAAAGCCCTTAAGCAACGTTTAGAAAGTTTATCCCAGGAACAGCTTATCAAATACTGTAAGTTTTAGTTCCTGATTTCTTGAGTTCTAATGTTGAAATATTATCTTTACCGTTCCATCTTTTACTTGGTAACTCAAATGTGTTTCATTCAAATAGTATTTTCATTATTGGCAGCTCATTTGAGTAGAATTTGCGGTATGTTTTTAGCTGATTTAGTTGATCAACTATCTCATACAAAATGCCAAAAGACTTTCATTTTCTGACCCAGATTACCCTAAATACCCCTAGAAATTTTTTTTTAACAAAATCTGGCTAGGAATAGTTTTTTTTTTTTTTTGGCACTGCATGTCCACCTTTCATCCGCCAAATACACCTGCCACATGACTGCAGTACAATGACAAAGGAAGTGGGAAGATTTTGAAACTATAGATGTTTTACTTTGTGCGCCTACACAGTACATGCCTTGTTATTCATGTCATTTGAAGAGAAAATGTTAAGCAGCAATGCTTCATCCAGTATATACAATGACTTGATACATAGAAATAGAAGCAGTTTGAGAATGCTAGATGATTGATATGGTAGAAGTTCAATTACATTCATTTTCTTTGGCATTAAAGATTGGAACAACAAAAGGCAACATGGTGACTTTGAACTTTAACCAACTGATTTAGCTGGCCTGTAATAGGAGATTTTCTCTATGTGACTGAAATATTCAAAATTCTGTTTTCTGATCCTCTTGGCTTGTTAGTATTCATTAAAAATTTGCTTCTTACTACTGTGATTAGTTACAGTTTTTCCTTTGGTATTGGCCAGATGATAATGTCATTTTTTGGCTTTAATACAGATAGTCAGGGGTAGGATACAGTTGAGGTTAGGTCTAAGTTTAAAAATTCATATCTTAATTACCAGGAAAGTTGTTATGAAATAATGTTGCCCAGCTTCTATGCAGCTGAGTTGAGCCTTGAATTATTTAGCTTGCAAGATATTTAATAGAAGAGTAAACCAGGCCTGGTTTGACTACTATTTTTTTTGCTTTGTTTGTCTTATTAAGGGGCAAAGTTCCATTGCTTGTTCAGATTGAAAAGCAAAGCCACTTGTATTTTGCCTCTGATTGCTTGAGCTCATTGATGCTTTTTAAATTTTCATGTGTGCGTGTTTTACATGTATTTTTGCATGAGCATACATAAGTAGACATTATGTTCTGGACTCTTTGGAAGACACAGAAGAAGAACAACGATGATGGGCTGGGATAGACAGAGAACATTACGGTGCAACATGTACTATCCTTTTGTTGATTGGAACTACTGGAAGAAACTCATATTATGGTTATTCTTTGCTGCAAGTAATTTAGTAAACTTATGAAATACTGAATAAAATATTGACTGCTTGTAATTAATTAGTTGCTTTTGATTTTACATGGACTTTGGTATGGGTATCAAAGAAAAGAGAGTGGGGGGGAGGGGGGAGGATGGGATTTGACTTTTTTTTTTTTTTAATTGTTATAGATTTTCCTGATTTGAAGTGTCATAGTTATTTTAAGGTGAACAGTTGTGGTTACTGTGGTTCTTTATCTGAAACATGAAGATTGAGTCTTTAGTCGGATTGTGATTTGTGTTTTTGTTTTCCGTGGTGATGATGATGCTTCATGTGCTATAGGCTATAGCAAGGGGTTTGGTTACCATACTGTCATAAAAAGAGACAAACTGAAATGCATATCCTTATCTGTTGTTTGAAAGGGGTGTGTGTAGGTTGTTTTTTTTTTTTTTTTTTTTTGGGAGGGGATGAGGTGGAGAGTGGGTGGGTAGGAAGGACTTTTGGGTTTAGAATCATGTAGCGTTATCTTATTCCACTTGTTGATGGTCACCATGTTGTGTGTAAAATTTTAGGTATATATATTGTGTAAAGGTATTAGAAAAAGGCCAATTTAGTCAGGAGGACATCTCATCATATCTGCCTCATCCTTGTATCAGTTCAAAGGCTTAGGAACCTTTCTAGCCCAGCTTGAAAAAAAGCCTGGCTCAGGTTAGAGGTCTTGAATCCAGGCCCGGCACAAACAAGGCCTGCATCTAAGGTAGATTGGGCTTGAGATTTGTGCATATTAGACCCAACCTGAATTACCTGATAATAAAATATATTAATATTTTATATGTTTGTTGCATTGGCTGGGCCAGCCTAGCGCTGAGTCTAAAAATTTAGGCCTAATTGGACTTGGCCTGCATAAGGAACAGGTCCTCGATGTAATTTCTCTTTTTGATTTTTGGATTATGTCATGGATGCTAAACTTTTGGAGGATGTTTTCAGTGGAGCATGAAGTTTTGGAGAGGGAGATTGGAAGGCTACGAGCCTTGTATCAGCAGCAACAGCAACAGCAACATCAGCAGCAACCACAGGCACAAAAACCTCCATCTTCCAGCCATCGCCGAACTAACAGCAGGGATCTTGAATCCCAATTTACAAATCTTTCCCTGAAACACAAGGATGCCAATTCTGGCCGTGATCCTGTGACGGGTCCACTTCGCACTTAGACAAATGAATTAACCAGAGATTTGTTGTGCCACTGTTTTGCCTCAGTTGGGCTGCCACATAAACCATCATTATTTTCTCCCTGAGTGGGGCAAAGCTGAGTTCCTCTTGTCTTCATTCATCCCATCCCTCTACCTGATTTGCACTATTTATTTTTTCTGCTATTTCTTGCCCTTTTCATTTGATAATTTAGCATCTTCATGTGCACCTGGTAGTCAATTGCTGAAAATCATGTTTTCATGCAAGATGACTTTACCGGAGGTGGTAACTTGAAAGAGGTTCCTTATTTTGGGCCCTCCTGTATGTTCAAGTGATTATTATTCAGGAAATTCATGTGCTCCACTTCTTATCCATTTTGGACTGTCCACTTTGTGGAGTCAAATGTAGGGAACGATCTTTAGGGCCTGTTGGATATGCATAATTTGTAATGACATTATTCAAAGGAAATGAAGTTTCTTGTAAAATCTGTTAAATGAAATTCACGTCTTCCTTTATATTTTGATAAATGATGAGGAAAGTGATTGCATGCTTGTTTCGCTGGGAGGAAAAGAACTTGTAATGCTGCTTCTGGTTCTTGCTGTTGATTTATGGAACCGCCCTTTTGTCCAGGGGGTTGAGTAAGCGTATTGAAATTGCTGAGCTACTATTATTGAAGTGTTCTTCACAGGCCATCCCATTTTAACTCTTGTCAACCCTTCAATGAGCCAATAATTCTGGGACTAGGGCAGGCTATACTTCCCAGTTAATTTGCAGCGAAGGACGCTGAACATGATGAAAGGGAAGAACCCCATTTTTAATGCAATAGAGAAAATATTATTCATTTTAGTTTTAGCCCATGGTGGGCAAATCAATTATTCATTGGATCTTCTATTAGATAGCTCTGGACCTGGTTGCCTGCAGAGTCGTTTATTCTGGGCAGAGAGAGAAGTCTATGAAGATCGGCCGAAAATCAGACTGATAGGGAAACCAGGCTCACAAGTTCATAATGGGAGTAAAAACAAGAAAACAGCCCAAGACCGAATAAAAAAAATTAAAAAACCACCTGGTGTAAGGCCCATCAGTCTAGCGCCCATAAGATTTGCTGTAAATACTTAATTTTTATTTGTGATTGATGAGTTAACTCATTAAATTAATTCATATTGGCCGCCAAAAAAAGCTAATTTTGATTTTAAAAAAATTAAGAAATGAATTTTACCAGTAAAATGCAACCCTAGTTTAAAAAATTGCCCCATATTCTCAGACTCATTAAGAACAGACTTCAACAAATAATGACAATAAAATCTATGAACCATTAAGAGGTTCTAACACGACAATGCATTGAATCTTAGAAGCACTTGTGGGGTCGTTTTATTTGACAAAAACAAAAACTGTCCAATGTTATTTTAAAAAAAAAAAAAAAAAAACAATGTGATCATATTCAAAACTAAAGAAATATTTAATTATAATTTTCACCTTTTCTACCAGACGAAGTCCAACGAATCAACGAATCATCACCTTTTCAGCTGCAAAATGCCAAAAAGTTTGGATTAGAAGTTATGTTGATTATTGCTAGTGAACTTGAGGTCGGTTTACGTTTGACAAATTTCTCTTTATAGAAAGCTTTTTTTTTTTTGGATTATTTTTAATATTTGCTGTTAAGTATTCTCAGCTAATTTTCACAAATTAAAATTAAATTATTTTTTAAAATTATCAATTTATTATACAACAACTAAATTTTAATCCTAAACTTATTAGGATCGGCTATATATTATTTTTTTGCCATTTAATTACACCAAGTTTGCATTCATATCCAAAATTTGTGAATCCTTTGAAAACCACTTTCCTCCACATCATGATAGCTCTTGTTTTATTGTAGATAATACATGTCTCAGCATATATATTTGATAATAAGATTAAGACTAATTAATTTTTGTGTTGTGATGGTTCTGCTATTTTTATGAGACAATTTTTTTTTATTAATAATTAATTTTAAAAAAAATTTAATATAGGAACATCCAACTAATTCAGGTAGTAATAATCTTTTAAAAACTCAAAAAGCAGTTGTTACTAAAATTTTTAACATATTAAGTCTTGAATTTTTAAACTAATCAATAAAGTTAAAAAATTAAAATAAAATTATATTCAATTTGTATCAAATTGAATAATTATATATTTTTTAAGTATTAAATTTGAATTCTTTCATTGGAAATGCAGTAAATATTACCATTATACTGAATATTTATTAATAAAAAAACATTTTAATTATAATTGTTTTACGTTAATCACTAGAAAACATTATTTAAAAAAAATATATATTATGATCCATGGTACGATAAGTGGAAAATGAGTGGAATGAGAAAGTGGTGGGATCATTATAAGCAGAAAACTGTGCAAGGATATTGGTATTTTTTTTAATTCTTCACATGTTCTTTATATGAATGAGAAAAGTAGAAATCTTTAATTTCTATTTGTTTGATTTTATATTACTTTAAAAACATCGAAATTTAGTAATTGTCGTGTGCAGTGGTGTGCAAACGGTCGGTTTGGTTTCAAACCGAATCGAACAGATAAAATCAAAAATTAAAAATTAAAAATTTTAAAAATCGAACCAAATCTATTAATAAGATAAAATCAAATCGAATCAAACCGAAATTTATAAATTGAGCATTTGATTTTCAACTGGGTTCGGTTCGATTTTAAACTGATCAAACCTAAATCTTAGGGTTCGATTCGATTTTCTTTGATTTCTTTGATATATATATTAATAATTTCGGTTTGGTTCAATTTTTTTTGATTTTTTATAAAAATAACCGAACCGAACTAATTAACCGAAATTATAAAAAATTATAAATCAAACCAAACTAATTAATTTTAAAATCAAACTGATTGAACTGAATTGATTCAATTCGATTCAATTTTTTTTTATTTAAATCGAAAACTGCTCTTCCCTAGTCATGTGATTTTAAATTCTCACATGTGCTACAGTTAGGTAACTAAATGCTCACTTTAAACCTATAATGAGACATTAATCAATACGAAACTTTTAGAGGCAATTTAAAATTAAAAATAAATTAATTACCTTAGAATTAAAAGGTGCTTTTGAGCATTTATGTACATATGTCATACTATTATAATTAATATTTTAATTTTAGCTTTATAATTAATTTGGTAATTTTTCTTATGTTTTAATGATTGTAAAGATTCTTGATGCGATCGATCCACCTGATTAGGGACAATGGGTCCCAAAACTAAGGGCAGCAGAGAATCTCCAGATTAGCTTTGTCCAGAACAGTGTT
Source organism: Hevea brasiliensis (assembly GCF_030052815.1). Lineage (NCBI taxonomy): Eukaryota > Viridiplantae > Streptophyta > Magnoliopsida > Malpighiales > Euphorbiaceae > Hevea > Hevea brasiliensis. The sequence goes on from NC_079506.1 coordinate 9,244,116, forward strand.
ACGAGGTTGTCGTGTTAAACACCTCACAAATCAAAAATTGCGGCTGTCTCTGAGCTCACCTCCATTATATCACTATGCCTACGTCAACCACGTTACGTCACTTTGAGCGATTGTATTGCAAAATTTCTAAAGTATACATTCAGCTAATTAAAATTTAAAATTTCTATTTATAATACGTCTTAATGTCTTTAGATAGGACCCATTTTATTAATTTACTCATTTTTTTTAATTGGTTGAGGGATTTTAATTCATATCATATTTATATTTTTAACATTAAAAATTAGGAGAAACAAAAATCAGCATTGGGGCTGGCCCCTTATATACACATACATAACAATGGTTTTATAAATAAATTCATTTAATTTTATATGATTTAAATAAAAAAAATGAAAACTAGCATCAAATATTGATTAATATATCTAAGCTATATTAAATGTTAATCAACATCCGTTGCTCCAATTTCTATGGGCGTTCTTCCAAGGTTATCTCTTGTCTTCTAAAAAAAAAAAAAAAAAACTAACTGAATCAAACAATCATAAGAAAATTTACCAATAATATTGTCTGTTATACAATTAATTATAATAATATAACAAACTGCTTTATTTATTCTTCTTGGTAAACCAAGTTATACAAGCCTAAATTAAAACACACAAACCAGAATTCTAATTAACAAGCAAATATATAAATTTCTAGTAGTAGTCTATAGGTTTTCCTTGACTCTGGGACGAAGATGCTCTTCCCATCCCTAAATTTTTTGTGACTAAAGCCAAAAAAAAAAAAAACAGAAGAAAAAAAAAGAAGGCAAACACATAAGAAATACAACATTAACTGTCAACTAAGTAGCCAATCTCAATTGATGAATTGAGAAATTCTTATTTGGACTATTTTCCGCACACAAATACTATAGATAAACTCATGGAAGCCTATGTGAATCCCAGTTCTTGTTTCCAATCCATTGTCTCCATTGTCCATGATAACATGCACTAGCTCTGCCAAATCCCCTGCGACTATGTTAGGATCATAACTGCAATAATTATTCAAACCAAAAGTAGTAAAAATATTTTCAACTTACAAAGTAGGCCGTCATGGTCATGGAATAGTGATCCACTGACCGAATAATCTCGTCTGAGCTCTTATACTGTAACGCACTGCATTAGCTTCATCAACTTCCTTTGTCAAAATGATTCTATCACCGCTCTTAAGATGCTTTTCACGTACAAACCGAAGCCAATCTCGCCCAACAATTTCAGGTCTTCGGTTACGATCATTAACATTGTTGCGAACGGAGAGTGTTAAGTCATAACGTTGTTGGATATTTTCAGTATAAGTAGCTTGACACTGAACAGAATGTTGTCCCTGAGGGATTGGGATCGCCCCACTTCTATAGCTGTTAGCAGGGTACGCTAGTCGACATTTTACATCTGTATCAGTGTAGACCCTTATTTTGTGATGAGTATGTGCATTGAGGTCGTGGGAAACCCGATAATGAAAAATTATATGACTGTAAGATGTAATTGGAGGCATGGAGCTGAATTATTAATTCCGTGGCATGATCTTGAAAAAATAAAAATAATAATAAAGTTTGGGGAAATTAATTTAATTAAATTTAAATAAAATTTTATTTTGTTTAAATTTAATATGGGTAGTTTTTAAATGGATCTAATTAAATTTAATTGGGCTCTATGGGCCTAAGAAAGTCTAGTTAGGAATTTTAAATGGGACCCATTTAATTATTTTCTAAAAATTAAAATAACAAAATATCTCTCTCCTCCTTGACCCCACTCTCTTCCTCACTCCCTATTTGTGCCTTCCATTTTTTCTTGTCTTCCTATTGGTTGAAACACCTCACCCATATCCCAATCTTATTCAAATTCTACAATCGCAGTTGTTTAAGTCGTCTAAACTTTATCACCCTAAAACTCCAAATCCTACCACACCTCTTCCTCATTCCCTATTGGTGCCTTCTATTTTTTCCTGTCTTCCTATTGGTTGAAACACCTCACCCATATCCCAGTCTTATTCGAATTCTGCAATTGTAGTTGTTTAAGTCATCTAAACTTTATCATCCTAAGACTCCAAACCCTATCACACCTCTCTCCCAAAACCCTATAAATACCCTACTAGAGAAGAGAAGAAGGGGAGGATGGGAGGAAAGAGAAAGAGAAAAATCAGAGCTATAAGAAATTTAGAGATATTCAAGATTCTTTGAGTTCTTCCTTATTTTTTCTTTTCTTAAAGAAGATTTTCATACAAGATTTCTGGAATGTCAGTTTTTTATTGTTTTCTTTTCAAGATCTATGCCACGCAATATTTTAATTCTATGCTATTTGTCTTCAATTTATTTTATATGTTCATATAGATCATGTAATCATGTTTAATTTGAGGGGATACACAACTCTGCACATGTTTAGTTTCTGTCTCTCGTACTTTTATTATTTTTCTTTATTTTCTTTATTTTTGATTACAAACAAAATTGGTAAGTAGCCCTAAGGTAAGTACCAAAGAGGGCATTTGCGCGGAGCTTATATGGAGCTAAACGGGAGTAAGCCAGGGATATCACTGCCATACTAGAAGAGAAGACCCTTTTTTAAGGGTAGCTTGCCCCAATGGCAACTGCATTTACCAACAGATAAGTAACTCTAAACTTATCGAATAACCATTGGCATGAAATTGTAGTAATAATAGAACTTTTATTTGATAAATTAAAATTAACTTTGTTTTTAATTTAACTGACTTTTGCATGTAATTAATTTAAATAAATACTTTGTAAATTAAAACTAATCTTGTTTGTAAATTAAATTAACATTGGCATGTAAATAAATTTAATTTAATACTTGGTAATTGTAAAATAAATTTACATGTTATAAATCTTTATTAGGTTGTGATTGTTTGGGCCTTATGTGATATTAGAATAAATTACACATGTACATAATTAACTTAGTTCAATTATCCTTGGGATAACTTGGTGAAAATTAATTAATTAGGTTAAATAGAAACGTAGGGTTATTTCAAATTGAATTTGTTTGTAAATTAAATTCTCAATAATAAATTAATTTTAGTCATCTAGTAAATATCATTTAAATAATTAGCAACCCCATAGATAGGAATTACTTGTGCATGAAAATTGTGTGTAAACAACAACCCTTTTGTGAATTACTTGCGTGTGTAGGATTGGAATTGCATTTTTTAGGATAAAGTTTAATAAAGGAATAATAAACAAGACTTCTAGAAACATTAGTAGAGGACTGGCACTCGAATCAATGAGGTTAGACCAGGCGTAAGGGGTGCCTAACACCTTCCCCTTACGTACCCACTATCCCGAACCTAGATATTGGGCTATGGTAATGACAGTTGTGGAAACTCTGCAAGGAGTAAGTTGCCATCCATGACCCTCGGAAGAAACACTGAATATGTCCCGGTTATTACCCAAGTGGCGACTCCTGTCTATCTATGCCTTCGTGGCATAAATCGTTAGTACCGTGGTAGTGTTATGGGAAGACGGTACTTACCAGTGGTTTGATTCTATTAGGATTGTATGAAGTGCATGTCTAGGAAATGCTGTCTAAGGAGGTGGTATTTAAGTGAGACCATTGTGACTCCACCATCTTTCCTGGGCATTACCTGGTGCATTTTATATAATTCCAATGGATGATATTTCGCCTCACGCCCCCACCCCCACAGTTTGGCGACTCCACTGGGGACTAAATGGATAGTTACTCCAACATGTTTCTATTAGTCTAATATTATTCCTTTGTTAAACTTTTTGCATTGCACTACACTATCACACGGATCACCCTTACCCTTTTAGCCTCGTTAGTACTAGCCAAGGAGACCATGGTTCTACTAGAGCTATGACGAATTGGTGAATGCTAGCACCCCATGCCCATACCTTCGAGTATATAAAAGAGCCACAGCTCTGGCTGTTGTACTTAATGGACAATCTCTCGCATGGGTGACCCTTTTCTTACCCAATAAAGCCCATGAGCCATAGATTTCAACCTTAGGTACCCCATAGATTTTTGTTGTGCTGGATTCGTATTCTTACTATTCAAACCATAAGTTCTAGTGGTAGTTGAGATGAACCTAGGCCTATGCATAGGCCCAATGTGTGTATAGGCCCAAGTCCATTTCAAAACCCATGTTAAGCAAGAGGATGCTTACTTATGGTTAAACTTTAAGGATATAAATCCTTTGTTTGTGAGGGAAGGATCGTCCTGGACCACCCTCTGTTGGTGTGTCCAGAGTACCATAGCCTAGGATAGAATTTTTTTTCTTACCCTGCACGTGAGAGTTGAAGGTATAAGGGGGCGAAGATTCAATTCTGGAGATTTTTTTTTTTTTTCAGTTTTGATCCAGTCTTTGGTCCGATTTTAGTTCAGTTTATATGGTCTGGTTTTGGGTTCAGTTTTGGTTCTATTGGTATGGTTCGGTTTTGGTTTAGTAAAAGTAAAGGCAAAAAAAAAAAAAGGGTCCATTCATGCATTACATTCATGTACGTAGTATGCTTAGGTTAACTCTTAAATCCTATTTTTTTGAGCAAACATAGCCTCAAAGCACACCAAAGAGACTTCCAATCAGGTCACTTGGGTTAGGGAAGGGAAGAGACTAGTAAGGATTTCACCTGTACTACTTAAGATGGAAAAAACTATGGCCGTGCTTAATGAAATATTGAACGCCAAGATGTTTGAGCTAGAAGAGAAAATTGTGGTCAACTTTAGAAAGAGGCCTCGAAGTAGGCCAATTAAGTGGCATTAAAGTTATTGAGGTTCAAATTGTGTCTCACACCCCAAGGAGATTTTTCCAATTCAGCCAACCCTTATTTGAAGTTTTGAGCGTCTCAAAGCTCAAGACCTCCTATAGCTCTTAGCAACCAGACCACTACCAAATTCACTCCCACCTAGCTGTGATATCAACCAATGTCGCTGGTTCTACCAAGCCCACAGTCATGACACCGACTGATGCTTTCAACTTAAGCATGATATCTAAGACCTAATTGATGCCAAAAGGATAATTGACCCAGAAAATCAACCCAAAAGCCCCATGCCTAGCCAAAATTTCCAGCTACATTAGATCTCTACATGATCTCCATCACTCCAAATAACCCTAACAAAATTATTGACTTTATCCAACCCATCCAAAAGCCCAATGAACTTATCCAACCCATCCAAAAGCCCAGTGAACCTATCCAACCCATCCAAAAGCCCAATGAACCTCAGTCTATAATGGTTGTTGACATTTGTGATAATTCTAGCTATGATGAGGGTCCTTTGGATGTCTGGACTAATTCTGATGAGGAGATAGTTGCATTACAACTAGATAGTTCAGTTCCACTACTGTCTGATTTTCAAGTTGTTGGGATCTATGAAAACTAGATGGATTTAAAAGTGGCTACTATAAAGAAAGAGATGAAGTTTTTTCTTAGCATAGGCCTAGGAGAAAGTATAAATGGTCTGGTGACTTTTCTTGAGATGAAGGGGTAGATCACGAGTTATGGTTTAGGCTATGAGCCAACTGAAGAGAAAGAAAAGCCAAAGCCTCCTAAGTCCTTGAAAGAGGGGGCAATTACCTTGACATATGATTAGGGGTTATCACATATGAAAGAATTAGAGCAGAAAATCAGCACTATTGATCTAAAGACCGCATGGAAGCCAAGAACCTAAAGCTACACCCCTAAGTTTGAGTCTGTCTTTTGTAATGCTCACAGTAGTGATACAGATGTTTCCATTTTTGATATACTTGATGCTGATTTTAAAGCGAAGATCAACAATATGACCAGTCCTTCTGCTTACTTGTTTGATGTTTATTCTAATGGGCATATGCATGGCATTCATAATCATTTAGAATCAATTTCTATTAATGCATCAAAATCGATCTCTATTAATTTGGGTACACCAAATAGTCCTAAAGACATTAAGTTAGCTGAAGATTTAACCCAAGAAGAAAGAGATAAATTTATAGCCTTGTTAACAAAGTACCAAGAAGTACATGCCTCAAGCTTAAAATCAGATGCCGTCCCCATAGGAAAAGAGTGATCAAAAGTTGACTTAGCTAGTTATACTAATAAGGAGTAAAATTTCATTCTATGCAGGATTAATAGTAGCACATATGGACCTAGAGGGAGAAGGAAAATGATATGAAGACATAAGGAGGTCTCTGGAAGTGAGAGAATACTCACAATAAGCCTACAAAAGAGATAGAGCAATAATTCATAGAGTAGCCACTCAATTTACTTTAGCTGGAGGGCAATTCTACAAACTCTTATCTGTGATAGAAAAATAGGCTGAGAAAATAATGAAAGAAGTATATGCAAGAATGTGTGGTCTCCATATGAATGGAAAGGTTCTAGTTGAAAAAAAAAATGTTCGAAACATATAAGGATTGGCCTGAAAAACTCCTTTATGTTCTTTAAGGTTATCGTAGTACTACAAGGATATCCATGAGGGCAACCCCCTTCTCTTTAGTGTATGAGACTAAAGTAGTGCTATCCATTAAGCAAGAGATCAAATCCTTAAAAGTGATGTTAAAAGCTAAGATCCTAGAAAATGAGTGGGCTTAGAAGAGATATGAAGAACTAGTTTTGATTGATGAAAAGAGGATGTGAGCCTTGTATCGTATGCAGGCTTATCAGAGGAAGATAGCTAGAGCCTTTAATAAGAAGGTGAAGCCAAGAAAGATCAAAGAGGGAGACATAGTTTTGAAACAAGCTCGGCCCATCCCTTTTGATTTAAGAGGAAAGTTTACCCAAGCTAGGATGGTCCATACATAGTCAACAAGATCTTACCACAGTAAGAATATCAGACCTGGATGGGAATGAATTTCAAGAACCAGTCAATTTAGACAGGCTCAAATGGTACTTTGTGTGAGATAGGCCCGCTAAGCTGAAAACCTACAAAAGGCGGTCTAGGCAAAAGTAAGGGTTAAAAAAAAAAAATGCTAGATTGAAAACTTGCGAAAGGCGGTCTAGGCAAAAGGAGAGATGAGAGAAGATCTGGATGGAAAACCTGAAACGGTCATTCAGCAGGTTATAAAAGCTTATTTCTAACTTTGGAAGGTTAGAAATTTGGCAAAACCTAATGTAAGAGGGAGTAATGGTGTACCTGAATAAATAAAGAATTTTTTTATTGCATTAACTAGGAATGGATTTTATTTAATTATGATTGTGAATATTTTGTGTCTTGAGGGATACATCAAAAGATTAAGTAATTGAACTGCATTGTTTTGATTTAATCTATGCCTTCTAAAAAAAAAAAAAGGGAGCTTGCTAGGTAGAAAACCCGAAAGGGCCGCTTAAGCAAAAGTTAGCGCAAGCCCGCTGAGATGAAAATCCAAAAGGACATTTCAGGCAAAAGTTAGAGCACAGAGAATGGAGTTCATGAAAGAGAAATGAGTCAAGACAGAAACCATGGGGGGAGAGAAGAAAAAAAAAATCAGAGAGAAATTGTATTGTGACCTTAAAGAAGTCTTTTTTGGTGAACAATTCTTCTCAAAAACTTTGAGGCTATAAGAAAGTTTTTGCAAAAAGAGGTCCCCCAGAGGACTAAGTTTTTTTTTAGAATCTTTAGTAAAATCAGCATGCCCATGATAGGAAGTAGCATATAGGAAACATAAAAATCAGAGAGAATTTTGAGACCCAATCATTCTAAATTTTTCAAATCATGACAAATATTTTTTGGTAAGTCCTTAGACGTTGTTTAGGGCGCATGACATAGTTGTGTAAGGCATAGAAGAACATGCATCAACATGTCACCTGTGGGTGTATAAGGCGTAGAATAACATGCATCACCACAGTTTCAATTGTCGAACTACGAGGGGGTCTAATTCTTCCTCAAGATAGCGAGGGGGATACGTAGGTAGTTTAGGACCGCGGTCCTAAATATGAACCCATAACATTTTATGACAGATATTTTTTGATAAGTCCTTAGACGTTGTTTAGGGCATATGGCATAGTTGTGTAAGGCGTAGAAGAACACGCATCAACATGTCACCTGTAGGTGTGTAAGGCGTAGAAGAACATGCATCACCACAGTTTCAAGTGTCGAACTACGACTGGGTCTGATTCTTCCTCAGGATAATGAGGGGGATACGTAGGTAGTTCAGGACTGCGGTCCTAAATACGAATCCACAACATTTCCAATCACACAGTTGCCATTATCATGAGACCGTAGCTAGTCTCATGACACAGAGTGTATCGACAGAGCAAGATGCACTCAATTTTCACATGACACAGTTATCACTGTTATGAGTGTTACACTCATTTGATATAGGCATTTTAGGGTAGTTTTGCATCCATTTTGCCCTTATATTTTAGTATATTTTATATTTTTAGCTTTATTTTAGTTTATTTGTTAATTTTAGATACTTTATATTTGATTTTTGTAATTTTGTTGTTTTTGATAGGATTTTGTGGCAAATCGAGGATCAATGAGTGCATTAGGAAGTGATTTGAAGAAATTTGGGATTCTTTAAGCATGGAGGAAAGTTGAAGAAATCAAGCCGAAATTTGCTTGAGACCTTGCTTAAGGTCATGCTCAGGGTAAAGCGGCAATGCTTAAGGTGCAACACAAGTCAAGCATGAGCAGAAAAGTCCATTTTACTATAAGTCTGCCGAGATTTCTTGAAGGTCCGCTAACCTTAAGGCATAGCGACTGTGAGGCTAAATTTGCTAAGAAGCTGCTTAGGGTTAAGCCGAACCCTAAGCAGAATGCCCAGAATGTGAATAGTGCTGCTGACTTGGATAATTTTACACCTCATTTTCTATCCACTCCTTTTCTTTTATTTACTTTTAGGGTAACTTTTAGGGACCATATAAATTCATCATTTCCTTATTTTTGCCACAAGAGGAAGGGAGGAAAAACAAAAAGGAAAGAAAATTATATAGAAAGAGGTAGAGAAGACGCCATTCTCTGGAGGAAGAGGAGCTGTTGCATGAGTTTGGAGCTCCAGAAACCAGAGACCTTGGTTCTTCCACCTGGGTTTTCCTATTTCAGTCCTTTTATCATGTTTTTCTTTATTCTTCCATCTATATTTCTTGTAAATACCATAATGAGTGAGTAATTTCCTTAGATTTCAGAGTTGGGAAATATGTTTTAGATTAATTTGTGGATTTGGATTGGGTATTTCCTTATTTTATATGAATATGAGTTTTGATTCCTTCCTTGTGTGCTTGATTTACTTGCCTAATGTTGGTACCCATTGGGTATTGTGTTAATCTTTGATTGAAGGACCGAAGGTGAAAGTCATTGATAGTTAATCAAGGATTGGAACTTAAAATCACCTAGATTTAGAAATAAACTAGGACTTTAAGAGGAATTAATTATTGGTTACAAAACTTCATGGGTTTTAAAGTAATCAAATACATACGAAAGTAGGTTTGGTTATTTTTAGAATACGTTTTGATTTGCTTGAAAAAGATATCAAAGAGATTTAGAATCAATTTCCTTCAAACTCTATTTTTCCCTAAAAATTGGAATGCCCAAGACAAATCCCAATTAATTTATGCATAAACCCCCAACTCTGGAATCACTTTTACCATAATTAGACTTTCGTTTAAATTACCCATTGTTAATTTTAGTTTAATTGTGAACTAGAATTAGAATTTATTTGTTTGCTCTTTACCCATTTCAATTAGATTAATCAATTTACCTTGCTCATTTACATTTACCATTTATTCATTAATCATTAGCCCAAATAATCGCTTCATTCATAGTTTAGTAATCAAACAGCAAATCCTCGTAGGAACGATACTTGATTCATCACTTTATTACTTGAGACGTCCCGTATACTTGCGGATAAGTCACAACAAGTTTTTGGCGCCGTTGCCGGGGATTTGATTTTTGCTTGATATTGAACGATTGTTTGTTTGGTTAATTTGGGCATTTTACTTTATTTTCTTTTTACCATTTTACTTTGAGAGTTTGTTTATTTTTTTTGTTTTTCAGGTGCTATATTTTATGAGAAGGACAAAAAGTGAAGAAATCAATTTATTCTTTGACCCAGAAATAGAGAAGACAGCAAAGGCTTTAAGAGCAGAATCTAAAAGGAGAAAAGCTGAAATTAAAGCTCAACAACAACAAGAAAGAACACAAGAGCAAGAGCAAGTACAAGAAGAAATGGCTGACAACAACAACAACAACAATAACAACCGCTCTGTGAAGGATCATGCCTATCCTAACATTGGAGATTTCATGCCAAGTATCACAAGACCAAGGGTAGAAGCTAATAATTTTGAATTGAAGCCTGCACTTTGTCAAATGGTACAACAAGCACAATTTGGAGGAAATCCAAGTGAAAGTCCACATGTGCATCTGGCACACTTTCTTGAGATCAGTGATATGTTGAAGATAAATGGAGTTTCTGATGATGCAATTCGACTCAGATTATTTCCTTTTTCTCTGAAGGACCGAGCTAGAGAGTGGTTACATTCTTTGCCACCGGGTTCTATCACAACATGGGATGAACTTTCTCAAGCATTTTTAGCTCAATATTTTCCACCAAGCAAGACCTAAGTGAGAAATGAGCTGACTTCTTTTAAACCTAGAGATGATGAGAGCTTGTATGAAGCATGGGAGAGGTACAAGGATTTGCAAAGGAGATGTCCACATCATGGGATTCCTAAGTGGATGCTTGTTCAACACTTTTATAATGGAGTTTCACCAGCTATTAGGAGTACAATTGATGCATCTTCTGGAGGTGACCTTATGGAGAAATCTGAAGATGAAGCTTTTTCTGCTCTTGATAAAATTGCTTATAACAACTACCAATGGAGTTGTGAGAGGAATGAGATCAAGAAACCACCGGTATGTTTGAGCTTGACGCCATGAATATGATTAATGCTAAGTTTGATGCTTTGACAAAGAAGATGGACAAGTTAAGTATGAAAGTAGATTCTTCAAAGGAGGTTACGTAATACACTAGAAATTGAGCTGCAAATGTCAATTGTGCACAGATTTTTCTGCACTTAATCAAGATTTTTCAAGTGAGCAAGTGGATTATGTGGGAACTACAATCAAAGACCGTGTGGTAACCCATTTTCTGCAACTTATGATCCAAAGATGGAGAAACCACCCAAATTTCTCTTGGGAGGTAGACAAGGGCAAAATCAGAATTTTCAAAGAACCTTCGGATATCAACAAAATCAGAATTTTCAGCAGAATAGAGGGCCTCCTCTGGAATTTCTAAACCTCAAAATGTACATGCTCCACCTCTACCACAACAAGAACAACTAGATAAGACAACTAGATTTGAATCTATGATTGAAACTCTACTTGTTAGCCATCAAAGTCAACAAGAAATGATTTCTCAATTAGCATCTAAAGTGGATCAAATGGCAACACACAACAAGATGTTAGAGAATCAAATAGCTCAACAAGCTAGCTCTTCAAGTAATAAAGCATTTGGGAAGCTTCCTAGCCAACCGTAAAATTCAAGGGAGCATTGCAAGGCTATTACATTGAGAAGTGGAAAATATTGGAGAATGGGGATAAAAATATTGAAGAAAAGTTGAAGAAAAGAAAAGCGAGAAGGAGATGAACAAACCAAGTTGAAGTTAGAATTGAAGCTGAGAAAGAAAATTCAGTGGAAGAAAAAGGAAGTAAGGAGAGGGAGAGCAAAGAAGAGGAGCCCAAATATGTTGCACCTAAAGCCTACATGCGACCTTTACCATTCCCACAAAGGTTTCAGAAAGCAAAATTGGATAAACAATTTGGGAAGTTTTTGGAGGTATTGAAGTCTTTGCATGTGACTATTCCTTTCACTGATGCCTTAGCACAAATGCCTTCATATGCCAAATTTTTGAAGGAGATTTTATCTAACAAGAAGAAATTGGAGGAATTTGAGATCAGAGCTCACGGAAGAAAGCAGTGCCATTTTGCAAAATAAGCTTCCACCCAAACTGAAAGATCCTGGGAGTTTCTCCATACCATGTCACATTGGGGATATCAGTATAGATAAGGCTTTATGCGACCTTGGAGCCAGTGTTAGTCTGATGCCATTGTCTATCTATGAGAAAGTGAAGATTGGAGAAATGAAGCCTACTACCATATCACTACAGTTAGCAGATAGGTCTATTAAATTTCCAATTGGAGTAGTTGAGAATGTTCCTCTGAAAGTTGGGAAATTTTTCATACCAGTGGACTTTGTGGTATTGGAGATGGAGGAGGATGTACACATTCCTATTATTCTTGGTAGACCTTTCCTTGCTCATCTGAGCTGTGATTGATGTAAAAAATGGGAGGCTTACATTAGAAGTTGGGGAAGAGAAAGTTGAATTTAATTTGTTTCAAGCAATGAAAAAGAAAGATGATTCAAACTCATGCTTGAGAGTTGATGTGATAGATGAAGAAGTTAGAGAAGTGCTTAAAAAGCAACATCCTAAAGATCCCTTAGAAGCTTGTTTGGTTCATAACATCAAAAAAAAGGATGAGATTGAAGAAGCTGCAGAATATGCTACAATTTTGGAAGGAAATCCACCATTGCCTATGGCTGATATTGAAAAGATTGGGGACTTGAAGCGAGAAACGACTTCATCATCAAAGTTTGAAAAAGGTGAAGCACCTAAGGTAGAGTTGAAACCTCTTCCAACAAATCTCAGGTATGCTTTTCTAGGGCAATATTCTACATATCCTGTGATTGTTAGTGCTAAATTGACTGATTGTGAGGTTGAAAAATTATTGAGAGTTCTTAGGAAGCATAGAAGGATAATTGGTTATACCATTGATGATATTAAAGGAATACATCCTTCTGTGTGCATGCATAGAATTTTGTTGGAAAATGACCATAAAGCCTCTCGAGAATCACAAAGTACATTTAATCAAAAAATGAAACAGTTTTTCAAAAAGGAGATCTTGAAATTGCTTGATGCAGTATCATTTACCTGCTTCGACAAAGAATTGGGTAAGTCCGATTCATGTTGTACCTAAGAAAGGGGGCATCACAAAGTAGTTAAAAATGAAAATGATGAACTAATACCTACAAGAACTGTAACTGGATGGAGAATGTGTATAGATTATAGGAAATTGAATAAGGCAACTAGAAAGGACCATTTTCCATTACCATTTATAGATCAAATGCTTGAGAGACTAGCTCATCATTCTTATTTTTGCTATTTGGATGGCTATTCAGGGTTCTTTCAGATCCCTATTCACCCAGATGATCAGGATAAAACTACCTTCACATGTCCTTATGGTACCTTTGCATATCGAAGGATGCCATTTGGACTATGTAATGCCCCTGCTACATTTCAACGATGTATGATGTCCATATTTTCTGACATGATTGAGGGTATTATGGAAGTGTTCATGGATGATTTTTCTGTGTATGGTAAATCTTTTGATGAATGCTTATTTAACTTGTCTAAGGTTTTGCAGAGATGTGAAGAGTTCAATTTAGTTTTGAATTGGGAAAAGTGCCATTTTATGGTACAAGAAGGAATTGTTTTGGGCCATCTTGTATCAAACAGGGGTATTGAGGTGGATAAATCAAAGGTAGAAGTTATTGAGAAAATGCCACCCCCAACATCTGTGAAGGGAGTGAGGAGTTTCTTGGGGCATGCTGGATTTTATAGGAGATTCATCAAGGATTTCTCTAAGATTTCTAAACCTCTTACCAATTTATTGAGTAAAGATGTGGAATTTAATTTTGATACTAATTGTGTGAATGCTTTTTGCAGGATAAAGGAAGCTTTGATATCCGCTCCTATTATGCAGCACCCGATTGGTCATTACCTTTTGAGTTAATGTGCGATGCTAGTGATTATGCCATTGGGGCTGTTTTGGGACAAAGGAAAGATAAGAAGGTGTATGCAATATACTATGCAAGTAGGACCTTGGATGATGCTCAAATAAATTACTCTACTACAGAGAAAGAGTTTTTGTCAGAGTATTTGCAGAGACAAATTCAGTCCTATCTTGTGGGGTCTAAGGTAATAGTGTACACGGATCATGCACTATCAAGTATCTCCTTGGAAAAAGAGGCTAAACCTAGATTGATAAGGTGGGTGTTACTCCTTCAAGAGTTTGACTTGGAAATTAAAGATAAGAAAGGAGTAGAAAATGTGGTAGCGGATCATCTATCTAGATTGAGGCAAGAACAAGGAGACAATGGGAAAAGAGCCCCAATAGATGATTATTTTCCGATGAGCAATTGTTAGTAATCATGAATACAAAAACCCCTTGGTATGCAGATTTTGTGAACTATCTAGTGTGTGGAATCCTTCCACTGATTTAACATGGCAAAGAAAAGAAGAAATTTCTCTTTGATGTGAAGAATTATGATTGGGAGGAACCATTTTTGTTCAAGAGATGTGGAGATGGGCTGATTAGAAGATGTTTAGCTGATGAGGAGATAGGGAATGTTATCAAAGATTGCCATTCTTCACTTTATGGGGGTCATATGAGTGTGACAAAGACTGCAGAAAAAGTTCTTCAAGCGAGTTCTTTTGGCCACACATGTTTAAGGATGTGAGGAAGTTTGTAAATGCATGTGATAGGTGTCAAAGGATGGGTAATATCTCAAAGAGAGATGAAATGCCCCTCCAAAATATATTGGAAGTGGAACTATTTGATGTGTGGGGCATTGATTTCATGGGACCTTTTCCATCATCCTTGGGACACAAATACATTTTAGTTGGAGTAGATTATGTGAGCAAATGGGTTGAAGCTATACCATCTCCAACTAATGATGTAAGAGTTGTGATTAAATTCCTTAAAAGTTCATTTTACAAGATTTGGAACTCCACGTGCCATTATAAGTGATGGAGGTTCTCATTTTTGCAACCATCAATTTGAAAGATTATTGCAAAAATATGGTGTGAAGCATAAGGTTGCAACACCCTACCATCCACAAACTAGTGGTCAAGTGGAGATTTCCAATAGAGAGCTGAAAAGAATTCTTGAGAAAATAGTGAATTGTTCGAGGAAAGATTGGTCACTAAAGTTAGATGATGCTCTTTGGGCCTATAGAACAGCCTTTAAAACCCCTATCGGAACTACCCCATTTAGATTGGTTTATGGGAAGGCTTGTCATTTACCATTGGAGTTGGAGCATAGAGCATATTGGGCCATAAGGACACTGAACTTTGACTTAAAAACTGCAGGAGAAAAAAGAATCGCAACTAAATGAACTTGAGGAGCTTAGATTGGATGCTTATGAAAATGCCAAGCTTTACAAGGAAAGAACTAAGAAATGGCATGATAAGCATATTAGGAGGAAAGAATTTCAAGAAGGTGATGTTGTTCTCCTATACAATTCTAGGTTAAGGTTATTTCCAGGAAAATTGAAGTCAAGATGGTCAGGGCCCTACACTGTTATAAAAGTATACCCCTATGGAGCTGTTGAGATAAGCAATGAGACCTCAGGGACTTTCAAAGTTAATGGGCAGAGATTAAAACATTATATTGTTGGAGAACCCACGCAAAAGTTTGTAGAGGTTTCATGGCTTGGTTCTCCAGTCAGGGATACTTAGGAGAATTGGAGTGGAAGGTCAAGCTTAAGACCTTAAACAAGCGCTTCTTGGGAGGCAACCCAAGCGTATCCTTTTATAGTTCATTAATTTTCCATTTCATTTCACTTTCAGTTTTCACCCTCATTAATCTCAAAAGTGACATTTGTTTATCTTTTGTAGGTAATTCATGAAGATTGGGCAAGTTTACACTTGTTGCAAAAACAAAGAATTAAAGGGAAGCAAGTATAAGCAACATTCTGCACTTTATGCAGTGCCTGTGAACAGTAACACCTTTAAACTTGTGCTAAATTGCTGATATTACAGTCTACTTGATAGCATATGTTTGATTTTGTGTTTTGTGTAAATTCTGTGAAATGCAACTTGAATGAGGATCAATTTTGATATTTAGGACTGATGAGAGCTTTATTGAAGTGCAAAAATAATGTTTGTTAAGTTTCACCTTTTAGTGTATATATAATTTTGTAGTCTGATAGGAATTTGCATGCTTTTGTTGGAATTGCTGCTAATTTCTGCAATCTGCAGATTTTTGCTACTGTTCATGCTACTGTTCATGCTGCTAAAAAGGTCAATTTCTACATTTTTTCTGCAATTCTTGGTTGATTGGAACTTGTCTGAAATGCTGCTGAAAATATGCTTTTGGTGTAAGTTTAGAAAGGAGACCATTTCATTTAAATGTGCAAAAAGGATAGTCACAATTGGTGCCTAAAATGAACAATGATTGCAAAAGCTAAATGAACATGTGCTATGCTTAGTAAGTTTATGAGAGAGATGAACTGAAATCCCTAAATTTTATGGTGTTTGTGTGTATTTGGTAATTGCTGAGGGTTACAATAGCATTCCATAACTTTTGGACTGATTTTGGTAAGCAAAACCACAATTTTGCCCAAAACCTGCCGAAACTTGCTGATGACATTGCTTGTCAAGCAAAGTCTTAAGCAACTTCTGCTGAACCTTATGCCTAACCCTAAGCATGGCCCAAAATACCACATGTCTACCCCACATTTTAAAAGGCCCAGCATTTCCGCCAATTTTCCAAAAACCTCGCCAACACTCCCGATAAACCTCGTCGACTTCCTTCCTCACGCCATTTTTTCCGGCAATTTTTGCAGGAAGCCGAAAGGTTTCCTCCTTTTCATTAAAATGGTAAGAACCAAAATGTGGTCCTCTCACAAACCCAAACTCAGTGGACTTCGACATTCTGTCAAATCTAAAATGGGTACTCCATCCTCATTACCCACAAACCCTAACCCCAGCCCCAGTCCGCCACTACCTCAGTCCCCACCACCACAAACGCCGCCATTACCACAATCACCACCACCTCAGTCACCGCCCCCGCCCCCAAGCCAAATACCACCTCTCATTCCGCCGACTCCCCTCTCGCCGCAATCCGAGCCGCCAAATGAAACACCAATTACCGACACCCATTCCCCAGAACCAACGCCTGACCCTGTTCCTACCCAAACAAAAACAAAAGGGAAAACAAAAAGGGCCGCAGGTAGACTCAAAGAAACCCCTGTCGGAAAAAGGAAACGAGTACCCTCTGTCCCTTTCGACTTAAACTCTCCACCTCAGTCCTCTGAACCAGTTAGCAAAAGGACTAGGTCTTCCTCGCAAACCCCAGCACCAGCGGTCCAAACACCAGTAACCCAGTCTCCCTTACATTCTCCAGCACCTGCGTCATCTGCAGATACTATAGAGGAGGTAATTTCTCCATTACCCTGGGCTTTTAGGGATATGGATATGAAAAAGGCCTATGAGAAATTGCTTTCTAAAACTATTTTGGCAAACAAGTATATGGATGAGCAGATTTTGAAAGAATTAGGCATTTATCAATCAGAAAATTAACTATTTGGATGTTATTAGCTGGATTGATTTTGCTAAAATTAGGGAACCAGTGTACAAGGATCTAACCCTCGAATTTTTGAGTTCCCTAAAGTTGAGTTTCAAACCAACAGTGCCTGAACATAAAGATATGATATATTTTCGATGTGCTGGAATTGATAGGGAGTTAGACATAGGTGCTTTGAATGCCATTTTTGGTTTTCAGGATTCGGGGTATAAAAACATTGAGTGGCAGCAAACTGTTTATGACCCTGTTCAATTCTGGAAAGATATTGCACCATTTGGAGGTTATTATAGACAGAGGACTGCAAAAGCCTCTAGGATAGTTGACCATGTATTGAAATACCTCCATAGGTTCATTACTTACACTGTTTTAGGAAGGGGACACAGTAACAGTATTGTGGGTGCTGGGGATTTGTTTCTATTGTGGTGCATGAAGGAGAGAAAACAAGTAAGTACAGCCCATTTCATAGCTACTCATTGGCACCAAATTGTCACCAAGCATACTAAAGGTAGTATTGTTTTTGGGGGGTACATAACTGCCATAGCAAAATCATTTAGCTTTGATGCTAGTCTATATAAACTGCTGCCAGTTTCTGGGGAATCATACATAGACAGCACCATGTTGCTGCATATGGATGTTTGTGAGAAAATAGGCCATACATATACTCACATTCTGACACCACGATACCCTGACATCAAAACCCCACCACTTTTGAAACTGATGAACCACAACCAACCTCTACCCCTCACTTGTCAGGAGACATGTTATCCATCTTATAATCCTTGGAATCCAGGATAACAAATTTCATGTCCCAACCATCCGCTCCCTCACGATACCACGTAAATTCTTGCTTCCTTGAAAAACTTAGAAATCAAAATTGAAGCCATGGGTCAAGAGCAGTTAACCAAAAGAAGAAGCTAGAAAAGAAACTTAAAAAGAGATTTTTATCTCTTAAAAAGAAATGCAACATCAACTTCAAATGCGGAGCTTTACAACAAACCGCCCAATCCTACAACAATTTATATCATTGGGGCCAAGCCATGTTTCAAGAAATGAAAGACTTAACAGAAAACTTGAAACCGCTCAAGCTTGGATCACAATGAACCAACCGCAGAACTGAAGCGGACCACGATGCAGCAACAAAGGCTTGATAGCAGAACTTGATCAGTAGCAGCAGTTTTAATTTTTGTTTTTAAGTTTATTTTGTAATCTGTTTATTTTAGCTTTCAAACTTTGGTAATGGTTGTAATACTTTGGTACTTAGTTTTTATTATTATCTCTGCACTTCTTTCCTTTAGTTTACTTTATTTTATTTTATCTTCTGATATGGACATAAACACTCTGTGAATGTTTCTTAGTTTAATTTTTGCTTTAACTGTTCCATTTTATTTCTTTACACTTTTTCATTTTCTTGACCATTATTTTTGCACTTTATCTTTTCTTCAATCCTAATTTTGTTGACATTGATGAGTTGCACAATTTTCTTTGAGCCGCAACTGTTCCACATCAGTTGGAGGTAACAGCTTACCTTTTACAATTTATGCTTATGGTATGTTGCCAATGCTTATGCTTTCGCTTTACCCTACGCAACAGGTTAAGCAACATCTTAAGCAGTGTAAATTCATACATTTGGGATACCTTTTCACATTTTTCTCTCTAAAGCTTCATTGTTAATATCATTTTGAGCTAATTTTGAATTCTTGAGCTTATACTGATTTAATCCCCAATTGTATATATTACATTAATTGATTAGTTTACACAATTTTGCCCATCTTTGTATTCATTTTAAACATTGAGGACAATGTTTCATTTGAGTTTGGGGGTGAGGGCAAAATTTTTGCAAAAATTTTTAAAATTTTCATTCATTCATTTATTGCATTTCATTCATTCATATATAGATAATCCATACACTTATACATATACCACACACATGTCTATACTCATACACATACATTTGCATATAGTTTTCATACAGATTACACTTAGTTTTAATTTGATTTATGCATTCATTTTAGGATCATGCACATCATAAAAATAAATTTTTACCTTGTCCTTAGAGGATTGAGAGTTGCTTTGAAGAGCAATTAAGCTTACTTTTAGAAGGGTTTGATGGATTGAAAGTTCTAGATAGGTGCAAAGTTATTAGATTCTTGCTTTAGTTCATATCTTCTTAGCCAAGGGCCACCCAATCAATTGCATTGACTTTGAGTGCCTAGAGAAAACTCTAAGGTGAGAAGTAGCTAATTGATGTCTCACCAATCCTAGAACAATCTTCCTAAACCTTTCAAGGCGAAATCATAGCATGCACTTGAAAAAGAAATGATCTAGGCATTCTTTGAATTTTAAACCCATATTTTAGCCTTAGCCAACCTCATTTCAAAATTTCCTTTGAAACCAATTTGAGCCTACATTTATCCCTCTTATTTCTTTGAAACCCACATTAATGCCTAGCCATAAACCCAAACACTTACCTACCCTCCATGAGAATAATTCTTTGAGTGATAGATACATTTAAATAATAATAATAATAATAATAATAATAATTAGTTGGGAGAAGTGATTCAAAGTAAAAAAAAAAAAAAAAAAAAAGCTAGCAAATTCAATTATGGTATGTAAAGTAATTCACCACCCAAATACACAAAGAAATGAGTTTGGGGGTGAATTGAAAGGGACAATTATAATTCAAAGTCAATGTTATTTATGTAGTCCCTCTAAAAGCTTCAAAATTATATGCTAGCATTGGTGAATAGTTGTAAAGTTCCTTCCCCCATTTGAAAAAAAAAAAAAAAAAAAAATTTTGTGTCTTGATCTTTTAATAATTTGATTATTCTCATATTTTGTTACCTTTATCCTTTCTTTGTTAGCCACATTATCACCCTCTTAGCCCCATTATAACCCTTGAAAGTCCTTTTGATCTTTTGATGGTGTTTTGCTACATTAGTGGAGATTGGAATAGGAGAATTGCCTATGGGATTGTGATATCATTAATCCATTCATTTACTTCCATCATTATTTGAGACACTTTAGCTTATGGATTACCCTATAGTCTATTTAGGCATGATTATTCTTTGTGATTGATTGGTTTGGGTTTAATGATATGGATAATTGACCCAAGGCTAAGCGGTGATAACTTTGGTAAGGATTGAATTCTTTGCATCTTGAAAGTGGGTATATGGTTTGTTGGTGGCCAAAGGTAAGCTTGAGAGTTTGGATAAGTAATTTTCATAAATTTAAGGTAAGGTACCCCAAATTGTTTTAATTGTTTTAATTTGCTTGAGGACAAGCAAAGGTTTAAGTTTGGGGGAATTTGTTACACTCATTTGATATAGGCATTTTAGGGTAGTTTTGCATCCATTTTGCCCTTATATTTTAGTATATTTTATGTTTTTAGCTTTATTTTAGTTTATTTGTTAATTTTAGATACTTTATATTTGATTTTTGTAATTTTGTTGTTTTTGATAGGATTTTGTGGCAAATCGAGGATCAATGAGTGCATTAGGAAGTGATTTGAAGAAATTTGGGATTCTTTAAGCATGGAGGAAAGTTGAAGAAATCAAGCCTTGAAAGAGCAAACCAGCCGAAATTTGCTTGAGACCTTGCTTAAGGTCATGCTCAGGGTAAAGCGGCAATGCTTAAGGTGCAACACAAGTCAAGCATGAGCAGAAAAGTCCATTTTACTATAAGTCTGCCGAGATTTCTTTGAAGGTCCGCTTAACCTTAAGCGCATGCGACCAGAGGCTAAATTTGCTAAGAAGTCGCTTAGGGTTAAGCCAACCCTGCGTAATGCCCAAAACGTGAATAGTGCTGCTGACTTGGATAATTTTACACCTCATTTTCTATCCACTCCTTTTCTTTTATTTACTTTTAGGGTAACTTTTAGGGACCATATAAATTCATCATTTCCTTATTTTTGCCACAAGAGGAAGGGAGGAAAAACAAAAAGGAAAGAAAATTATATAGAAAGAGGTAGAGAAGACGCCATTCTCTGGAGGAAGAGGAGCTGTTGCATGAGTTTGGAGCTCCAGAAACCAGAGACCTTGGTTCTTCCACCTGGGTTTTCCTATTTCAGTCCTTTTATCATGTTTTTCTTTATTCTTCCATCTATATTTCTTGTAAATACCATAATGAGTGAGTAATTTCCTTAGATTTCAGAGTTGGGAAATATGTTTTAGATTAATTTGTGGATTTGGATTGGGTATTTCCTTATTTTATATGAATATGAGTTTTGATTCCTTCCTTGTGTGCTTGATTTACTTGCCTAATGTTGGTACCCATTGGGTATTGTGTTAATCTTTGATTGAAGGACCGAAAGGTGAAGGTCATTGATAGTTAATCAAGGATTGAAACTTAAAATCACCTAGATTTAGAAATAAACTAGGACTTTAAGAGGAATTAATTATTGGTTACAAAACTTCATGGGTTTTAAAGTAATCAAATACATACGAAAGTAGGTTTGGTTATTTTTAGAATACGTTTTGATTTGCTTGAAAAAGATATCAAAGAGATTTAGAATCAATTTCCTTCAAACTCTATTTTTCCCTAAAAATTGGAATGCCCAAGACAAATCCCAATTAATTTATGCATAAACCCCCAACTCTGGAATCACTTTTACCATAATTAGACTTTCGTTTAAATTACCCATTGTTAATTTTAGTTTAATTGCGAGCTAGAATTAGAATTTATTTGTTTGCTCTTTACCCATTTCAATTAGATTAATCAATTTACCTTGCTCATTTACATTTACCATTTATTCATTAATCATTAGCCCAAATAATCGCTTCATTCATAGTTTAGTAATCAAACAGCAAATCCTCGTGGGAACGATACTTGATTCATCACTTTATTACTTGAGACGACCCGTATACTTGCGGATAAGTCACAACAATGAGACCGTAGCTAGTCTTATGATGCAGAGCTTATCAACAGAGCAAGATACACTCATTTTTCACATAACACAGTTATTACTGTTATGAGACCGTAGATAGTCTCATAACATAGAGTATGTCGACCGAGCAAGATATACTTGATCCTCATAGCCAATGTTTCATAGTTATTAGAAATTTGAGTTTCACTTTGACAAAACTTGAGCAATGCTTTTGCATTGATTTCAACTTTCGCCAAAGTGGGGGGCAAACTGTAGACCCTTATTTTGTGATGAGTATGTGCATTGAGGCCGTGGGAAACCCGATGATGAAAAATTATATGACTGTAAGATGTAATTGGAGGCATGGAGCTGAATTATTAATTCCGTGGCATGATCTTGAAAAAATAAAAATAATAATAAAGTTTTGGGGAAATTAATTTAATTAAATTTAAATAAAATTTTATTTTGTTTAAATTTAATATGGGTAATTCTTAAATGGATCTAATTAAATTTAATTGGACTCTATGGGCCTAAGAAAGCCTAATTAGGAATTTTAAATGGGACCCATTTAATTATTTTCTAAAAATTAAAATAACAAAATATCTCTCTCCTCCTTGACCCCACTCTCTTCCTCACTCCCTATTTGTGCCTTCCATTTTTTCCTGTCTTCCTATTGGTTGAAACACCTCACCCATATCCCAGTCTTATTCAAATTCTGCAATCGCAGTTGTTTAAGTCGTCTAAACTTTATCACCCTAAGACTCCAAATCCTACCACACCTCTTCCTCATTCCCTATTGGTGCCTTCCATTTTTTCCTGTCTTCCTATTGGTTGAAACACCTCACCCATATCCCAGTCTTATTCGAATTCTGCAATTGTAGTTGTTTAAGTCATCTAAACTTTATCATCCTAAGACTCCAAACCCTATCACACCTCTTTCCCAAAACCCTATAAATACCCTACTAGAGAAGAGAAGAAGGGGAGGATGGGAGGAAAGAGGAAGAGAAAAATCAGAGCTATAAGAAATTTAGAGATATTCAAGATTCTTTGAGTTCTTCCTTATTTTTTCTTTTCTTCAAGAAGATTTTCATACAAGATTTCTGGAATGTCAGTTTTTTATTGTTTTCTTTTCAAGATCTATGCCACGCAATATTTTAATTCTATGCTCTTTGTCTTCAATTTATTTTATATGTTCATATAGATCATGTAATCATGTTTAATTTGAGGGGATACACAACTCTACACATGTTTAGTTTCTGTCTCTCGTACTTTTATTATTTTTCTTTATTTTCTTTATTTTTGATTACAAACAAAATTGGTAAGTAGCCCTAAGGTAAGTACCAAAGAGGGCATTTGCGCGGAGCTTATATGGAGCTAAACGGGAGTAAGCCAGGGATATCATTGCCATACTAGAAGAGAAGACCCTTTTTTAAGGGTAGCTTGCCCCAATGGCAACTGCATTTACCAACAGGTAAGTAACTCTAAACTTATCGAATAACCATTGGCATGAAATTGTAGTAATAATAGAACTTTTATTTGATAAATTAAAATTAACTTTGTTTTTAATTTAACTGACTTTTGCATGTAATTAATTTAAATAAATACTTTGTAAATTAAACTAACATTGGCATGTAAATAAATTTAATTTAATACTTGGTAATTGTAAAATAAATTTACATGTTATAAATCTTTATTAGGTTGTGATTGTTTGGGCCTTATGTGATATTAGAATAAATTACACATGTACATGATTAACTTAGTTCAATTATCCTTGGGATAACTTGGTGAAAATTAATTAATTAGGTTAAATAGAAACGTAGGGTTATTTGAAATTGAATTTGTTTGTAAATTAAATTCTTAATAATAAATTAATTTTAGTCATCTGGTAAATATCATTTAAATAATTAGCAACCCCATAGATAGGAATTACTTGTGCATGAAAATTGTGTGTAAACAACAACCCTTTTGTGAATTACTTGCGTGTGTAGGATTAGAATTGCATTTTTTAGGATAAAGTTTAATAAAGGAATAATAAATAAGACTTCTAGAAACATTAGTAGAGGACTGGCACTCGAATCAACGAGGTTAGACCAGGCGTAAGGGGTGCCTAACACCTTCCCCTTACGTACCCACTATCCCGAACCTAGACATTGGGCTATGGTAATGACAGTTGTGGAAACTCTGCAAGGAGTAAGTTGCCATCCATGACCCTCGGAAGAAACACTGAATATGTCCCGATTTTTTACCCGGATGGCGACTCCTGTCTATCTATGCCTTCGTGGCATAAATCCTTAGTACCGTGGTAGTGTTATGGGAAGACGGTATTTACCAGTGGTTTGATTCTATTAGGATTGTATGAAGTGCATGTCTAGAAAATGCTGTCTAAGGAGGTGGTATTTAAGTGAGACCATTGTGACTCCACCATCTTTCCTGGGCATTACCTGGTGCATTTTATATAATTCCAATGGATGATATTTCGCCTCACGCCCCCACCCCCACAATCAGATAGTTTTTTGTCTACAATGGTTTCAGCCATTTGCCTAAGGTTTAGGAAGTGAAGAAGATATATGCTCTATAGCTAGCTGGAGTATACAATATATGTGCAAGAAGCTTGTATTTATAAACATAGAAAGCAAAATTAGCCACTTTCTTTCAAAGATTCTGTTCTTTCTTTATAGATCGTGAACAAATCATTCAATTTCATGCCGTACAGCCGACAATAAAGATAACCCTTCATGTGTAGAATATATATTTTATAGACCGACAATAAAGATTCTGTTCACTTTATAGACCGTGAGCAAATCTTTCAGCATCATGATGTTGATCAATCGGTCGTGTGGCCCCTCTACCAAGCGGGGCTTTAGTGTGGTTGGTTGTTAGTGAGCCAACTCATGGTGGGGGAGTAGGTTGGACTTTGTATTGTGGGTATAAATTCAGGTGAATTGGGCTTGAGAATTTTATATATTTAGGTCTTGTATTAACGCAGAATCAAGAAGAGAATGAATGAATTTTTTTTTATTGTGTAACTTATTTAGTTAGTCAGTTAAAAAAAGAGTTAATCAATTAGTTAGTTTTAATTTTTTTTCCTGCCTTTAGTCGCTTAGCTAACTATTTCCTATATATAAAGAACAATATTGTTCCCAGATTAATACAAGTTTCATTTTTTCACTTTCTCACAAAATTGATATGGCATCAGAGCGGTTTTCTCTCTTTTCTCTCGAATTTTTCCCTCTTTAAGATTTCTTCAGTTTTCATTCTGTTTCTGTTTCTCAACCTTCAGAACTTCTTAACTGTAATATCCTTTTCCTTATCCAAATTCTTTCTGTGCTCTTCCTAATTCTTCCACATCTCATCATATACCTGCACCTCAATCTCAATAACTCTATTCCCAACCTGCTTCATCAACCAGAACTTCAAATAGAGTCAAAAGACCACCGACATACTTACAAGATTACCATTGTAATCTTACCTCTTCAGCTGCTACTAATCGCCTTTCCTCAAGTATTCTATATCCTCTATCTTCTGTTTTATCTTATCATTCCTTGTCTTCTTCACACAAACATTATACTTTGTCTATTTCTACCCATATTGAATCTAAAACATATCAATAAGCTATTAAATTAGATGTATGGTAAGAAGCCGTGGCCTTTGAAATATCTGCTTTAGAGCAAAATCATACATGGAAATTGATGGATATACCACAGGGAAAGACTCCTATTAGATGCAAGTGGGTATATAGAATAAAGTACAAGGCAGATGGGACAATAAAGAGGTACAAAGCTAGGCTGGTTGCCAAGGGATATACAAATAATTAATGGATAGATTATTTTGACACCTTTTCACCTGTTGCTAAGATGACCACTATTCGGATTTTATTAGCTTTAGCCTCTATTAATCATTGGCATTTGCAGCAATGTGATGTGCATAATGCTTTCTTACATGGGAACTTGAAAGAAAAGGTTTACATGACTTTACCTCCTGGATTCCACTCACCCAAACCTAATCAAGCATGCAGGTTACAAAAGTCTTTATATGGGTTAAAACAAGCTAGTAGACAATGGTTTTCCAAGTTATCTCATGCTTTGTTGTCTTGTGGCTATACTCAATCTAAACTGATTACTCACTTTTTGTAAAGCTATTGGTCAATCTTTTACCGCCATTTTGGTATATGTAGATGACTTAATATTGGCAGAAATGATATGACTGAAATCACAAAGAATTAAAAGCTTCTTGTATTCTTCATTTAGAATTGAAGATTTGGGGACTCTCAAATACTTCTTAGGCTTAGAAATTGCAAGATCACAAAATGGCACATTTTTATGCCAAAGGAAGTATGCTCTTGAATTACTTGCGACACTAGTTATCTAGCTTCAAAGCCAAGAAAATCCCATGGATTCTTCTACCAAATTGTCCAAGGATAGAGGAATTCCACATTCAAATATTTCTTCATATAGACGCCTTGTTGCTAAACTATTGCACCTCACTACTACCAAACTCGATATGTCTTTTGTCACACATCAATTAAGTCGCTTTTTATCACCCAATTGACTTAAATGAGAAAGCTCTTCATGGAGTAATCGAGGTATATCAAAGTCGCTCCCGGTCATGGATTATTCTTCCCATCAAAATCAGCTATCAAGCTTTCATCGCTTTTAGTGACTCGGATTGGGGAGTTGTGAAGACACAAGGCATTACATCGCTACAATGTTTATTTAGGAGATTCTCTGATAAGTTGGAAATCCAAGAAGCAGAATACAATATCTAGATCATCCTCTATAGCAGAATATAGGGCACTTGCCTCTACCACTTGTGAGATTCAATGGATATTGTATATTCTCAAAGATCTTCATATCCCTCATGATCACCGCCATTATATATTGTGATAATCAATCTACACTTTATATTGCTGCAAATCCCACTTTCTATGAGCGCATAAAACACATTGAAATGGATTGTCATTTAGTATGAGACAAGGTTCAACAAGGATTGATTAAGCTACTACTGCTTTCTTTGAATGCACAACTGGCCGACATCCACACTAAGCCTCTTGAGTAGCTTCATTTTCTACTATTTTAAACAAGTCGAATGCACAATATTCATTCTTCAAATTGAGGGGTTGTTAACGCAGAATCAAGAAGAGAATGGATGAGTTTTTTTTACCGTAACTTATTTAGTTAGTCAATTAAAGAAGGAGTTAATCAGTTAGTTAGTTTTAATATTTTTCCTGCCTTTAGTCACTTAGCTAACTACTTCCTGTATATAAAGAGCAATATTGTTCCCTGATCAATACAAGTTTCATTTTTTCATTTTCTCACAAAATTGATATCTTGGCTCAATTTGTTCAATGAAGTTCATGTCTTCCTTTCTATTCAGATAAATGATAAGTGATTGAATGCTTATTTGGCTAGAATGAAGAGAAATTGTAAAGCTGCTTTTTGTTATGGCTGTTGATTAGTGGGGTTGAGGAAGGATGACTGAAATTGCTAAGCTACTATTAGTGGAGTGTTTTTCACAGGGGATCCCATTTAAACTCTTCCCACTTAATTTGAAGAGAAGAATGCTCAACATAATGAAAAGAGTTAATGCATTGGAGAATATTATTCATCTTAGATAACCTTTAGTGGATCAAATCAAATCTTCATGGGATAGATATGGACTCGTTGCTCTGAGTCGATTACACTATGCTTGAATCTGAAACTGGGTAGGGAGCGAAGTGTCTAAAGATGGGCTGAATCACAATCTAACATGAAAACCAGGGTCACAATTCCATAATGGGGTAAAACTGATTATAGAAAAAAAAAAAAAAAATGTGGTATCAAGCCCATCTGCAAATTGCTCATAAGATTTGCAGTAAATATTTATTTTTATTGTGAATGATAAATTTCATTGAAATTAATTTATTTCGATAAATTATTAGGTATGCATTTTGACTCACAACATGGCTAGTCTCATTTTTCATAATATAACTGTTTTTATATGAATGTTTGATATACTACTCTTTAGTGCACAAATGCGCTCTATAATTTATGAATTTTATAATATAACTGCTTTTATATGAATGTTTGGTATACTACTCTTTGGTGCACAAATGCTCACTATAATTTATGAAAAATTATTTCGTACAATACTCACAAATTCGATTGGCGTACAAACACAAAAATGCCAATTTCTGAAAATATTTTTTCAAGTTGTGATGAAACACCCACAAAGTTCCACTGAGAATAATTTTTCATGATATTCAGATTTGTCACTGTCCTTAACCGTCCAATATTGCTTGTAGACTTTCTTTCACATGCCAATGCACCTGAATCAGGCAAGTGTTGCAAACACCTTACAATTGGTGTTGGTTCTTCATTTGGATCATGTTTTTGTTCCAACATAAATGGTATCTGCCCTGGCCTGACAACTCTCAGAAGGATTAGGTTGTACTTAAATGGAATTTATGTGCAAATTAAAATTATAATCATATATAAGCTAGAGAAACCATCCATGTTGATTTGATTAATAACAATACCCTTTTAGAGTAATTTGATTTAGAAACCTCCGCAAGAAGTTTTGAGAAAACTCTGATTTCATATTACAGAATGTAAAAAAGTGAAAGGTTGTTTTACTTGACACATTTTGCTCCAGGTAAGGTTCTCCTTGGCATCACCGACTGCATTTGGGGCAGGGAAAATTAATTTCATTGTAAAATGCAGAAGGGGAAACACAAAACTTCGGTTAGGAATAGATACAAGTCACATTCCACGTTCTTGCATCAAATTAGCACAACACATGTTATATAACCTCCAACACTGCATTTCACCAAGAACAGATGCACAACTCACCACTTCAATCAAATAACACTAACATATAACCTCACATGGAATTGAAGTAAATTATACAGATGGTAGCTCAACTAAACTAATTTTTAATTTATAGCACAAAACACCCCTGATATTTAATTTAATTAACATAAATCTTTAGTTTAAGTAATATAATACCTTCTTATGACGTTTAATAGTTGGAATCTAGATTATTTATGTTGACATAGCATTTATCAAAATGAAAAATTAGATTTTCATATATTAATAGTTTCAGGTAAATAGGTATTAGATTACTGAAGTGTTGATTTGTATAATTCAAATCATGGGCTATCGGCTGATGGAGAACATAGTTTTTTTTTTTTCTTAATAAGTGTCAAATTAACCAAAAGAAAATATAATTTTTAATCTGACAGTATCACTTCAGCAAAATAATCTAGAAATTGATCACTTAATATCACAAGGCATTTTATGTTATTTAAATTAAAAATTAGGAATTTTATATTAAAATTAAAGTTATATACTTTATTGTTACATATCCATAAATTGAGATACCATCTATACAATTCATCCCATGGAATCGCAGAAAATACTATTAAACATCTTGAGAATTCCACCACATTGATGGTTAAATTGGTGCTTCTGAACAATGAACTCACTCAGAAGAACCTGCGACGATATTGCTCCTTGCACTTGCCTACTCAAAAGGATTTGTTTTGCCATCATAAGTGAAAAAATAAACCGATTTCCATTTTTTTTTTAAGTTTCACTATTTAAATATTCGTTAATGTTTATTGTCCCATGGAGACAAATCCCAATAGGTTAAAAAAAATTGAAAAGAATTATAAATGGTTGCAAAGAGAAAGGGTAATTATAGCATATAAATTATGTATAAAAATGTAAGATAAATTATGTGTAATTACAGTATAAAATTATAGTTTAACGTGTAAAAAGTTGTGATATAAATTATGTAATTTGAGTACAAAATTATAAATTTAAAGTGCAAGTTGTGTAATTACAGTATAAACCCATAAAAATGTAGTATAGATTAAATAATTATTTTATAATATTACAATGTAAAACATGTAATGTACTTATTTTTTTTTATTTTTATGTAGAAAAAAAAAATAACTGGTATCATTTGAATCAGAAATTGATTGCAAAAGATTTCATTCGAAGGTAATGTTGGCATGAGGATCCAATGTATCAAACCCATCTGAAATTCAATAAAAATCACCAATTAAAAAAAAACGAAAATAGGGAAAAATGAAAGGGCAAAAAATCCGTTGATCTATGACTAACAAATAACAATGGGCTCATATCAAAAGCCAAAATCTATTTAATCCTATTTTGAATCAAAACACTAACGGTGCATTTGGATAAAATGAGAAAAGGTTTTATAAAGTAAGATAATGAAATATAAAGAGAATTTTAAAAGTTTTAAAACCTCTAAAAACTTTACCTCCTTTAAAAAAATTTCATCACTAATTTATACTTTACTTTCAAAAACTCCCTCTCAAACAAACTGTAAGTCTCAGTAACTAAGAAAGTGTTTTTTTTAGCTTTGCTCCTTGTCTTTGAGTGACACAAGAGAGAGAGAGGTAGAGAGAAAGAGACAACATTTAAATAGTGTTGAATAGCTTTAAAAGGTTTTTTCAGGGTGTGTCTAAGAAATAAAGGGGACGAATGATAATTAATTGTAGGCTAAAAAATATTTGGAAATTTTCCAAATCAAGCTATTTTTATTTTTTAAAATTTTTTTAAAATAATTTTAGTATTAAATTCATTAAATTATTTTATAGTCCTTAATTATATGATTAAATCACATGATGGTTATATAATATATTCTTTAATTGTTAATTATATATGTATTTTTTAGTTAAAGACTATTAATTAAAAATATATAAAAAATAAAATTCTTATTAAGCGGATATATCATTTCCAGGTCTTGAGGAAGCATAATTGAAATTGCTGAGCTACTATTATTGAAGTGTTCTTCACAGACCATCGTCCCATTTGAACTCTTGTCAACCCTTCAAGGAGCCAATAATTCTTGGACTAGGGCAGGCTACTCTTCCAAGTTAATTTGGGGTGAAGGACGCTGAACAAGATGAAAGGGAGAACCCCATTTTTAATCCAAATGGAGAAAATATTATTCATTGGATCTTTTATTAGACAGCTCTGGACCTGGTTGCCTGCAGAGTCGTTTATCATGGGCAGAGAGAGAAGTCTATAAAGATGGTCTGAATGACTCACAATGGAGTAAAAACAAAATGATAGGCCCAAAAACGACTAAAAAAAAAATATAAAAAAACTTCCTGGCGTAAGGCCCAGCAGCCCAGTGCCCATAAGATTTGCTGCAAATACTTATTTTTATTTGTGAATGATGAGTTTCATTAAATTAATTCATATTGGCCGTCAAAAAAAGCTCATTTTGATTCTAACAAAAAAAAAAAAATCATATTGAAATGAATTTTACCAGTATCATTCCACTTTAAGAAATAATTTTAAAATTATGTTAATTATTTTCTCAATTCACCCCCAATTTAAAAAATTGCCCCACATTCAACAAATAAAAACAATAAAATCTATGACCCACTCGGAGGTTCTAACACAACAATGCATGGAATCTTAGAAGCACTCGTGGGGTCGTTTTAACTTTTTAGGTCGGTTGATGTTTTGACAAATTTACGTCCCAATGCTCTTTATATAATTTTTTTTTGGGATTATTATAATATTTGCTGTTAAGTATTCTTAGCTAATTTTCACAAATTAAAATTAAATTTTTTTTACCACATCAATTTAATATATAATAACAATTAAATTTTAATTCTAAATTAAATGAGATTGGATATTCAGATTATTTTGTCATTCAGCTACACCAAGTTCGCATTTGTATTCAAAACTTATAAGTTCTTTAAAACCATTTCCCTCTATATCATTGTAGGTGTCTCTCTCTCTCTTATTACTCATTCCCCTAATAATAACTTATCATACTTCTATTAATACATTTAATTTCATATATTAGACATGATCAAACTATCTTAATTGACACACTCTAATTTTATTTCCAATATGTTAGATATGATCAAATTATCTTACTTTTTTTTCCTATTAATTTATCACATTTCCATACCAGAGCATTTAATTCTTTACATTGGATATAACTTGTCACGACCCAACCTATGGGCCGGACCGGCACTAGGACCTAGGCCAGCCTAAAGCCCCCGAGGCCCGTAGTAAGCCTAACTATTTCTCAATCCAACTCTAAGGCCCATTTGGGCCCAATTTTAAGAAATCAACCGGACAGAGTCCGGCCATAAAGTGGACCTTTCAACAGGGAGTTTTTGACTCACCCGACCTGTAAACACAATAAATAATCAATTAGGGAGCTCAGCTCACCCTCCACATACTCAAATGTCATAAAAATAAATGGGAGCTCAACTCCCTCATCCAATCCATCAAACATGCATAAAATTATAAGTTTACAGGTCCAAAATAACAATTTATATTACAGACCCAAATCAAATAAATATTTCTAACATATGCGGAAAATTTAAGAGTTAACAGGTTTATACAAACATTAATAAATGACCTGCGAGGGAGAAAAGCAGGTTAACCTTAATAATATCCTCCTGTGGCCTGGAAAAATATTGAACAGGAGTGAGCGTTCGACTCAGAGAGTAAAATATCAATTTTAACCATAATCTCTATAACTATTTAAAACTAATACACCCTGTAGAGTGAAATGCAACATCAGTAATATTTTCACATCATAACAGCAAAAAGGTAATTTGGAGCACTCACACACCCAATAATATCAATCATAATATATGGGAGCTGATCCCTTATACAGCTCTCTTAAATCCAACCTGTGCCAGCGAAGAACTCAAGCCGGACTTTCGCTTAATAAACCAAATCGGGGCCCCAGCGAAGAACTCAAGCCGTGACTACCCCGAAGGACAGGGTCCCAGCGAAGATCTCAAACCGTGACTACCCGTCCTATCCATAGCCAACACCACATCACACGCACGCCAACACACGTACATTGCTCCAAATTACCACAACAACATCCATGACACTTTAACTGTTGTGAATGTAAATTAGAACGTGCATAGAGTTTAACTACATAGATAAATACATATAAGTGATGTGACGCCTCTTACCCGTCTACTGTATAGCCGAGCAATAAGTGCCACATTCGGTGCCGAAGCACCCTATCTTGTTTTATCATATCTATTGTAAACTTTTAATGTCATTTAAAACATGTATTCAATGTGTAGAATTTTTTTTTTTCTGTGGAGACCCAGACAAAGCCTCCTCTGTTTTATTGGCATCTGTCGGGTTCCACTATCACCTGTTAACATATTTATAGTTATCTCACATATTTTCATATCATATTTTCATGTATCATATCATTCACAATTATTTATGAGATCTCAAAATGAAGTGTCATCTATTGCATTCATATGGAAATTCATAGATAATAAATTATAAGTTTTCCTTTCAAGTCCAAAATGAAATACATCATAAACTAGTAATTACATCATGACTAAACATAATGAACCAAAATACTAGTCTATACATGGGCCCTACCAAAATACAAAAGACCAGTGAGGTGACTCTGGACAATAGCAGATCTGATCAGAGCTCTGTCAGTGCACTCTTTGTCATTCTGCGGTATTGGGGTGATCTCCAAGACTACGCGATGGAAAACCAACGCGCTAAGCATAACGCTTAGTGGTGCATAATTTATAATAACAATAATTTAATAATTTAGAACAATATATGCAACTCATAATTTCTGGGTCCTTTACATTTTTATTGCTCTTTGGAAATAATTAACATTATCGGGATCTTTTATGATTACTTATTGTATTTTAAGTCTTAATTAATTTCTTTTTCAGTGCCCAAGAAAACCTATAACAAATTATAAAAGCTGGATGTACGGGTGTATACTGGTTAGACAACCATATATCTATCCAAGATATCGTCTGTCGTGCACGAGGCGGTATCGCACGAGACCCATTGTCGGGCACGAGACATTGTCGCACGAGACCATTGTCGGGCTTGTAAAGCCAGAAATAAAGTAGGCACAATGGCCAGTAAGTAGGCATATAGCCTGTAGAACAATCATACCAGACATATATTATCAGTTCATGATTTTCTCGGTAGGCAGTACTGCTATCTGAAGTCCCTAATTGGTATACCAATTTATCCAAACTAAATAAATAAGTCTAGGTATACTATGGGCAATTAAACATTTTTAATTAATTTAGCACTATTTACTATTACTATTTTCTAGTACTGTTCATTGGTACCATTAATTTCATATTAATAGGATATTAGTCCCAATTTACATATTCATATCATTTTTAATATTTAATTCTCCTTATGAGTATTTTAATTATCATATATAGCATTTTTCCCATGAACCTTTCTTTAGGTTCATGTTGATGTATTATCTTTATCTAGGAATTTGATTAGGTTGGGATGTCTATTTAATCACAATTCCTTCATAACAATTGCTCCTCTATGTTTAAACTTGAATTTTAGTTTTTGAATCACTAAATTTGGGGTTATAGAACTCAAGTTATGGTCAAAATACCAAAGGAATAGTATTTTGGGACATTTTCTGGGTTGGCAGTTTCAGTGACCCAACTTATGCTAACAATTTGGATTGGTTAAAGGCAAAACTGGGCTAAGTGGTCTTCATGAAAAGTGTATCCCTATGTCTAAACTTTCCATGGGTAAAATTTTAGGTCATTTGGACCAGTATAGAGAGAGTTATGACCAAATGAACACGTACTGTTCATTTGGTCATTTTCTAGGTTGGCAGTTTCAGTGACCCAACTTGTGCTAATAATTTGAATTTGTTAAAGGCAAAACTGGGTTAAGTGGTCTTCATAAAAAGTGTAGCCCTATGTCTAAACTTTCCATGGGTAAAATTTTAGGTCATTTGGACCAGTATAGAGAGAGTGATGACCAAATGAACACGTACTGTTCATTTGGTTATTTTCTGGGTTGGCAGTTTCAGTAACCCAATTTGTGCTAACAATTTGAATTTGTTAAAGGCAAAACTGGGTTAAGTGGTCTTCATAAAAAGTGTAGCCCTATGTCTAATTCCATGGGTAAAATTTTAGGTCATTTGGACCAGTATAGAGAGAGTTATGACCAAATGAACACGTACTGTTCATTTGGTCATTTTCTGGGTTGGCAGTTTCAGTAACCTAATTTGTGCTAACAATTTGAATTTGTTAAAGGCAAAACTGGGTTAAGTGGTCTTCATAAAAAGTGTAGCCCTATGTCTAAACTTTCCATGGGTAAAATTTTAGG
Source organism: Hevea brasiliensis (assembly GCF_030052815.1). Lineage (NCBI taxonomy): Eukaryota > Viridiplantae > Streptophyta > Magnoliopsida > Malpighiales > Euphorbiaceae > Hevea > Hevea brasiliensis. The sequence goes on from NC_079506.1 coordinate 9,279,425, forward strand.
TCATTTGGACTAGTATAGAGAGAGTTATGACCAAATGAACACGTACTATTCATTTGGTCATTTTATGGGTTGGGTGCAGGGAAATTCGAATTTGGGCAGTATTTAGGTCAAGTTTTTGACAGAATTTAGGCATGGTTTCTTCATGGAAAATGGGCTATTTTGGGTCTAGTTTCACCTCCAATTGACCTCATACCAATTGGGGTCACACAATTTTATTTATGGCCTAAAATGTACACTGCCCTCAACAAACACAACCTGCAGAAAATTGACACTTCCAAAACTCAATCTCCTCCAACTTCCTTACTTCAATTTGCATGCAATACACTTCTATAAGCAACAATCTCATCCCAATAGGTCAATTTCAATATTTTACACAAAGTCCTCAACATTTACACAAACCCTAGTTTTCCAAGTTTCAAATTTATACAAACACTACACAATCAAACACCCAAACATTTCAACTCATTACACATTCTCATGGAACCATTTTTCATCACTTAAAAGCAATAAACTTCAAGTTCCATGGCTACCAAAAAGTCAAGGGTTCTTTCCTCTAGATTTTCTTTTTATTTTAATGGTATTTATGCTTAGCTAAACATGCTTTTCATGTTTAACAAAGAGAAGAAGAAGGATTAGTGCACTAACCTTACTTGAGCTTCCCAAACCTCAACTTTCTTGCTTCTTATGGGTATCTATGGCTTCCTTATGGAGTGGGGAGTATTTTTTGTGAAGGGTGCTAAAGGTTTTGATGGGTAGAAGCTTGGAAAATCAAGCTTGGAAGCTTGACAACAATGGAGGAAATGAGGGAAAGAGAGAGAGAAGAAATGGAGGAAGAAGATGGAAGTGGGTGGGAGTTTGTCCTCTAGTGCCTATTTATAATTTTTTTTTTTGAATTTTCCTAAGCTTTTTTTTTTCTTTTCTTTTCTTTTCTTTTCTCTTCTCATTTTCCTAATCTATTTCATAAATTTTAATTAATGTTAATTATTTTATTCTCTAAATTTTTTTTTATTTTGACATTTAGGTCAAAATTCACCTTTGGGGGTGAAATGACCAAAATGCCCTTAGTAGTGCATATTGGGTTATTTTTATTATTTTTATACCAATTTATAAATTCTCTAAACTTTAATTTATTTTTTTTCTCTACATTTTTCATATATTTTCTTAACATTTATTTCTTCAACTTATGCCTCTTCACTATAGTCTAGGTGTAGTTCCAGACATTTTAACTGTCCGAACAAACATTAGTCATCAGAACAGTAAAATGTACGGACTACCTTTGGTGAGGGCGTTACAAGTGATGCATGGGTATCCTTGAACATATAATAATAGTAAAATTACAATTAAAATTAATATTTTACTCACAGACTTGACAGCGGTCACTGAGGCGGCTGGGCGGAGGAAGAAGGCTGTCCCGGCTCACCTAACAATTTTATTACAATCATTTAGTAAATTTGACTCAAAACAAACTAAGAAAAGACCAAATACGTCCTAAGTCGTACCGAAGATCCGGCAGAGTCTCCCCTATACCTAGGACTTATCCAACCTGCAAAAGGACTCAAAACGCACTTCTATATTCACAATTCATACACTCACAACTCAATAACATCACACAGCCCCTCCTGGGCCCATCCAAACAGTCCTCAATCACAATATGTAAATTTACAGTTTAGTCCTTATAATTGATCATTTTTGCAAAAACTGCCCAAATAAGCTCTAAAAATTCTAAAACTTTGCCTTGCGGTCCTTAGCAATATTACTAGCCTATTGCAAAAAGAATTATAATTTTTTGAGCTACCACGAATATTTTATAGATTTTTAATCCCATTTAAGTACTAGAAAATTACGAAAAAGTAAGGTTCGGGTTTACCTCTGCCGATTTCGACTTCGAGGACGTGCTCGGGACGTTTGAAAATGGTGGGGTAGCCAAAATCTCGATCCAATTCGGAGATTTTTTCGGTAACTGGTCTGTCTGGCCGGAAATTCACAAACCCGGACAACTGTTGAATTTCCATGAATTGAAGATACCTAAACGAAGCTCACAACACGGGGGTTAGTACGTAAATTTTACGGAATTTTCTAAGCTCATTTAATGCTCGGAAAAACACTATGAAGTTCCGTGGGACCCACCGAAAAACGGTGTCAAAAAATTTTGAAATTTATATTCCCGCGAAGCTCTCGACGAGTGGAGTGCTCTGGTACTCTGGGTTTTCTCGTGAGGTTTACGGTTTGCGAGAAATCTAGCCCAAAAGTCAAAATGGGCTAAAACTTCCCGGACAAAAATTGGACAAACCACTCGACGAATTTTGATGTTCTTGGTGTCTATAGAAAGCTCTCGAGGTGTAGATGGTGTTTGACACAAGACCCGGCCCAAATGGTGGCCGGATCGGCCTGATTTCAGCTGGGAAGACGAGGCGGCGCCCTGCGCATTGCGTCGCTTCGCGCGATGTTTCCCGGCGTTCGAGGCGGCGGCCAGCGAGCTGAGGTGGGTGGGGAGGCACGCCGGCAAGGTGGGGAGGCTGGGGATGCGGTGGAGGTGCGGCGAGGGAAGGAGGGAGGGGAGAGAAAACGAGAGAGAAAGAGAGAGAGGTCGGGATGCGTGCGGGGAGGAAGAAAAAAAGGAAGAAGGAGCCGGTCCGATTCGATCGGTCCGATCCGGTCTGATTTGATTTCGCCTGTTATATTCAGAATACAAAATTTTGAATTTTTAACTTTGCCTTGGATCGAAAACGAGGCCCAAAAAGTTCGAAAAAAATTCTAGAAAACTCAGAAAAATTTGTAGACTCCAAATATATTTTTAGTTTTGCCACGTGGTTTTTAAATTAATTTTTTTAAAATCATCAAAGTTTTTATTTTAGGAAAATCGAATCCGATTTCTAAAATCCGAAAAATTTCAAATAATTTCCTAAAATTCAAATAAAATAAAATATCAATAATTACCCAAAAATAATAAATTTTAAAAAAATTAGGGGTGTTACATAACTAAATCATTTTAATCGATTAACCTCATTTTATCTCCAATTCATGCTACATTTATTCTCTAACCTGTGCGCTTATTTTGAAATTTTGTATCATATATTCATCTTAACATTCGCAGTTTTATCACATTCATTTTGTAGAATCAATTTAACATATTTAAATAAATAATTTAAATTACTTTTCATTAGAATCAACCTAGATTAATAAGTAAGTTAGACTTATATTGAATTAACTATTAAATCATAAAATACAATAAAAGCGATATGTTGAATTTTTTTATAAAAACATTAAAGTAAAGAAAAACATATGAATTTTTCTTGCATACATTTAATTTATCATGGATTCAAAATACAAAATATATAATAAGATTTATTTATTAAATATATAAATCTCATATATTTATATTTTAAATTTATAATAAATAAAATTTATGAAAAAAATTTTCATACCATTGAATCATTTCTTATTTATTTGTTTTTTTTTAAATATGAAAGATAGACAATATGTGAGAAAATTTTGCCCACAATTATTGATCAAATAAACGCTAGCAATCGTCGAGGATGAGGTAGCAGTGGTAGTGCTAACACTAATAATTATTTATTTATTTTTGATAGATTTCTTTTTTTTTTGGGTAGATACTAATAATTATTTATTTAATAACTAGTCATTATCGTTAGCTTTATTGTGATTATTAAAAAAATAATGCTAAAATTAGTTCAATGATGTTAAAATTCTATCTAAAACTACAATGTTTTGCTAAGCTGAATAATATAATATAATGTACCATTCTTTTGTACTTTTTAAATATATATATAAAAAAAATCTATGGCCCCACCACATTTGACATTAAACTCTCTCACTTTCTTTCTTTCTATGCCACACGATATTTAACATTATATATATATATATATATATATAAATCTATGGCTCTACCACATTTGACATTAAACTCACTCACTTTCTTTCTTGCTATGCCACACCACATTTAACATTGTCAACAAAGGGATAAGATCGCTTTCTTAAAAGACAAGTCATCTGTCAGTCCACCACTATAAAAGTCTATTTATCACTTTCATATTCATTGGCCGTACTCAGTTAAACTAACTATCTACCTACCTCAGGGAATCATGGACTGTTCACCAACCCAAAGCTTAATTCAAACAAGGGTATCAGGTGATAGATTTCTTGTAAGATTATTTGGAAGTACTTCAGCCCTTTGACTAGGTTGCCGTCAATTATATTTAATGTTTTTCTAATGAAATTAATTAATAACTGGTCATCATCATAATAATAAGCTTTAGAACCTTCATCTAATTAAGGATTGGCTTTAGATTTTGGAACATATATAATATATAGCTTCTCAAATTAAAAAAAAAAAAAACTTTTTAAATACAAAACCATCTTTTAGGAGGGGAATTATATACGGGAGTGAGACTTAGATTTGATTCTGCTGAATGAGTAATATATTTTTAATTATCAGAATAAATTAGCATGTGATTTTTAAATACAAAATCTGTTGTATTTATATATATGCGTAAAATATAGATTGTGGCCCAATATTCTAATAAATTTTGGGCTTAAGGCTAATTGACGGTGACAATATTTATCGCTAACTAACAGATGCTAACAGTTGGAAGCTTAGAATTTTGTTCTAAGATTAGAAGTTTTCGTTGGTGGGAATGAAAGAGGCTCTTAGCTGAAGGTTGTACGTAGTGAGTGACTGAGTGAGTGTCTGTCAAATTCATGTGACATCAGATTGAATCCACAAGTTTGAATAAAATTTGTCAACTCAGCTTTTAGGTTTGGAAGCTCAGAGTTTTCTTCTAAGATTAGAATTTTTCTAATCAAGTAGATACCTGAATTTCATTGGTGGGGATGAAAAATGGTATCGGCTGAAGCTTGTATTGAATGACTGATGAGTGTCTGTCACACTCATGGTCCACCCTTCATGGGAGACACATTTGAAATTAGAGAAAGTTAAGAAAGCACAATCTCTTTTTTCTTCTTACAACCTTTTTCTGATATGATTAGATTCAATTTGCTTTGAATTATGAAGATTTTTTTTTTTAAGATACACCCAAGCATTATCTTGGGATTTTTTTTTTTTTTTTAACATCAGACAAGCTTAGTTGTAAACTTGTAATTGTTAAAAAAATAATGAAAAAATGTTCAAGAAGCTCAATTTATTTTTAATTTTTTTGTTCACATTATTTTAAAATTTTTAATTTAAACTCAATTTAGTCCAAAAATTAAAATTTATGAGCTAAATTTCTTGATTTAAATAAAAAATCAAGAAGTTTAATTTCATAATTTTAGGATCAAATTTCTCAATTCTTGATTTAAGTCTAAAAATTAAAAAGCTCAATTTCTTGATTTTTAAGTTAGATTGAATTTAAATTGAAACTTTTAAATTAAATTAGATAAAAAATTAAAAATAAACTAAATTAAACTTCGCTAATAAATAGGAAATATAATAATTGAGCTTTATGCCAAAATTGTTCAATGCTTAATGCTATGTTAAAATTATCTCAAAAACTATAATGTTTTAAGTATCAATAAATAGAAGCTGAATAAAAAAAAATTAATGTAACATTGTACTTTTTGAATAAAAAATATATATGGCTCTACCATATTTGACATTAAACTCACTTTCTTTCTTTCTATGCCACACTATATGTAAAATTGGCACTTATACGACTAATGGAGAAGATTGCTTTTTAAGGACAGGCTAATTAATTAATGGACAAGTGTACATAAAAGAAATATAACTAATTTGAAATTTTTTACATGTGGGTATGCTTAAAAAAATAATAATAATGACAATAATACCTATGACCCATTAAGAAGCCCTCTTGTGGTTGGATTAGAAATTGTGTTGATTCTTGCTATAGTGTTTAAGGTTGGTTCTTTTACCCAATGCTCTTTACAGAAGCATTTATTATTATTATTTTTAATATTTACAATCAATTAGTTTGAGTTTATTTTTATACATTGAAATTAAATTTTTTTTTTCGATGATTTTAAAAATATAATTCCTTACATCATAATGATATATTTAGATAAATAATCTTAAAATAAATTTCAGTAAAGCCTATTTAAATAATAAAAAATAAAAATTCACTTTTTTATTAATTGAATTAAGTCTCACGTAATAAAGATATATTAAAGTGATGTGTTGAATTCTTTATATATAAAACAGTATCCTCTTATTTAAAAGTTATAATTTTATAAAATTTTAATTAAATTAATTTCTTTTTATCAATTTTTATATTTTTTAAAAAAATTATTTTTTTTAATTTAAAATTTTATTAAAAAAAATAAAAATTAAATAAAATTGTATGAAATTTTAATTAATTTTTTTATATATAATTTATTCCAAATGGGTTTAAAAAAAAAACTGTATATAACTTATACCATTCATCATTCACCATTTGTTACCCTTTTTTTTATATTTTCTTTAATAAAAAAATTGTGAAAGATAGAAAATGGAGAAAATTTTGCCCATCATTATTGACTAAATAAATGTCAACAACCGTCCAAGACGACGTTATGGTTGTAGTGCTATATATTTAATAGGTTAGTTTTATTATATATTTTATATTTTAAATTTATAATACACTAAATTTAAATAAAAACAATTCATGAGAATTTCTTGTGCTGCCAAATATTTTTAATTATTAACTTATCAACATCATGAACTTTAGGACCTTCATCTAATTAAGGATGGGTTTTAAATTCGCCCAACATTGTTATAGATTATTAGCTTTAAGGGTCCTGGATAAGGACAATATTTATCACTAATAGCTGCTAACTATAGAAATCAACTAACTAATTTTGAATAAATAACTCAATTTTCTGAATGCACTGACTGCTGTAATATTTTTTTTACAATTATCTTATGTAGATATTTTGACGTAATATAATTTGTTTGCATGGATATGATATATCCAACAAACATACTGTTTCTTCTGATTGGCTGACTAAGAATCTCTCGTTGACCACCTGCTAGACACCACCCAAATTCTCGTTCAAATCACCAATAGAATTAGTGGGTTTGACAGCTTCTTTTGTAGTTCATTTTTCTATGGAATGATCCATTAGGATTTTGGATTGGACCCACTTCAACAATTGAACAACTTGTTATTAACCTGTAATGTGTGAACATAACCATCACGTATAGAGTTCACTTCATCTCAGGTTTGATTAATAACAGGACAAGGAACAGAGTAGGTAGCAAGAAAAACAGAGCTGAGCAGGGTACCTAGAGCATTTGAATGTTGTAGTGACTCTGTCACTCTCATGGTCGTTTTTTTCTTTCTGACCAACCTTTTTGTGACGTGATATAGATTCAGTCACGATCGTCAATCATCCTACAATTCTCTATAAATAGCCAGCCATATCTTGTTTTCTTCAGGTGCTATATTGTGTGTGCTAGTGAAGCTCAACTAAGAACGAACACATACAGAGATATGGCGCACGAAAAGGAGATATTCGAAGATATTCCAAACGGAAAAAAAATCTTCAGCAAGAAACTAGGAAAAACTGATAGAGATGTTCAGTTAATTGTTCCGACGCGAGTTTTGGAGCAATTTCCTATTGAGAATGGATATTACGAGAGGGACTTTACTGCATTCGATGCAAGTGGTCGTGAATGGAAATTCATACTAGCCATTCGTCAAATTGGTAAGTATGATAAACCATTTCTTCGGCCACCCAAATGGCATGAATTTGTGGTAGCGCACGGTCTCTCTGGGGATGATGCAGAATATGGAGTGCTGTTTTACAAAGACAACAATGGCGACCTGCAAGTTAGAGGCCTGAAAAAGTATCACAGCCCCTTATTTGGTAAGGCAATTTGGAAACAAGTATGAGAATTTTTCACCTTGGAGGTGATCACTTGTCTCATCATCAGCTTCCTTTCTTTGAAATTTAAATGTGGGTCTTTAATTAGCTTGATATCCCTTTAGCTTAAAGCTTAGTTGTTGTAGTAGCTCAATGGCATGGGAATTGCTGATCAAGCAGTGCATGATCCCAAGGCTTAGTTGTGTGTCACTAAACTCAAAAGGTTTGGATTAGAAGTTTATAGGCTAGTTATGCATTAAGCAAGCAGGTGCTCCCACCCTTGTCAGCACTCTAATAACTTGTGTTTGGTTGTGCATGGTTATGGTTTTAGAAAAAGATTTGTCTAGTACGTTTTTCATGTGAAAGATTGTATCTTGTAATATTGTTTTAATAATGAAATTGTAGTTTGTGATTGTGTGACTATATTAAAGCCGTGACGAATCAATTCATTTGCTTACAAATCTCCCAATATGCATAGTGACCATATATAAGAAAATGAGAAAATATGCCCATATATGATAATGATATATTATAGCTCTTGTTTTATTGTGGATAATCCATGCCTCAGCATAGACACCTGATTTTGAACTGTTTGCATTTTGACCATTTTAGTTTGATTATTCCAAAAGAAAAAATTCAAAAATGTATCTATTTAACCTATTATCATATTGTGATGTGTAACAAATTCTTTTAACAGTATAATAATAATAATAATAATAATAATAATAATAATAATAATAATAATAATAATAATAATAATAAGAAGAAGAAGAAGAAGTATAAACGCAATTAAAAGTATAGTCAAGCCAGCACCCAGCAGCAAATGGGCGAACTATGTAGAAAAACTTAACATGAGAATATCCGTCTAACTCAAGTTTAAATCAATCTAATTATATCCGATTTACAACATACCATTCCAAGTGGAAAAACATAAAATTTACAAAAGCAACACACTGCAAACTAAAGATTAAAAAAAATTCTGTAACTTCTACTTTGTCATGTGATTTAAGATGCTAACATATGCTACAATTAGGTCACCAAATGCCCACTTTAGACCTACAATGAGACATTGAATCAATATGAAACTTTTAGAGATAATTTAAAATTAAAATAAATTAGTTATCTTAGAATTAAAAGTTACATTAAAGCATTTAAGTACATGTCATACTATTGTTTTTCTGTCAAATAAATAAATTAAACTAACCAACTGAAATTACACACTTGTGAATTATAATGTAACAAACTATAATTACTGAAGAAGGTACTAAAAAGTGATTAAAATTATATAGCACATACTATTTAGAAAATAAAAATCATTTGCATAAGAATTTTCTATTAAAGTTATGGAAAAGCATTATACATAATATATTTAAAAAGAAAAAAAAAAGTTAATAGAGAAAACATAGGTATAGGATTTTTCTTTATTTAAATCAATTCTATCATAAATTTGAGATATATAATATATGATATGATTCACATATTAAATATATAAATCTCATATATTTATATCTTGAATATATAAACGATTTAATTTATGTAAAAATTTCTTAATGAATATATTTATAAAAAAAATATAGACTGTAACTAGTAGGTAATTTAGTTTATATGGATTTTATTAATAAAATTTATGAATATTAATATTTTAATTATAGCTTTATAATTAATTTGGTAAATTTTTTTATGTTTTAATGATTGTAAAGGTTCTTGATGCGATCCACCTGATTAGGGGTTGAAATTTGCAATGTTGAGACAAGTATTCTATGTGGGTCCCAAACCAGAAGAGAATCCCCGGATTATTGCTCGCCCAAAAATTGCGGCTGTCTCTGGGCTGACCTCATTATATCACTGTGCCTACGTCAACCATTTTACGTCACTTCCAGTAATTATATTACAAAATTTCTAACGTATACATTAAGCTAATTAAAATTTAAAATTTCAATTTGTAATACGTCTTAATGTCTTTACGTAGGACCCATTTACTCATTTTTTTAATTGGTTGAGGGATTTTAATTGTTGTCCTAAACATATTTATATTTTTAACATTAAAAATTAGGAAAAAAAAAATTCAGCTTTGGGGCCTTTTGGCAATTGGGAGTTCATCCCTCATATATAAATTTATTTAATGTTGTATGATTTAAATTAATAAAAATGAAAATTAGCATCAAATATTGATTAATATATCTAAGCTATATTAAAGGTTAATTAGCATTCGCTGCTCCAATTTCTATGGTCTTTCTCCCAAGGTTATCTCTGGTTCTCTCCAATAAATAAACCAAAAAAAAAAAAAAACTGAATCAAATAATCATAAGGAAATTTATCAATAATATTGTGTTATACAAGTAATTATAATAATATAACAAATTGCTTTATTTGTTATTCTTGGTAAACCAAGTTATACAAGTCTAAATTAAAACACACAAGTCAGTATTCTAATTAACAAGTAATTTAGGCTTTCCTTTACTCGGGAACGAAGATACTCCTCCCATCCCTAAATATTTTATGACTAAAGCAAAAAAAAAAAAAAGGCAAAAATGTAAGAAATACAAAATTATATATATATAATTTAAAAAAAAGGAAAAAAATAGAGAAAAATGAGAAGTGACAATAGCGTGTAGCAGTGGGCTACACCCACTGTCAGCTGCTGCTGCAGCAATTAAAAAAAAACTGATTTTTTTTCTCTCTCTCTTTCTACCCCACCTTCTTCCTCTCCCTCTCATCACTCTTTTTGCTCCCCCTTCCTTTTGCAGCTGCTAGCGACCACCACCCACCACCACCGTTGGCAAGGAGTCCCCCACCTCGGGAGATGCTGGCAAACCACCAGCCGGCAGATAGCAGCATCAGGAATGACGGCAAGCGAGGGAGGAGAGAGAATGCGCATAGTGGGTAGCGGCTTTCCGGAGCGATTCCAGCCTCATCGGACGTCCGATCAAGTCGATTCTGGTGGTGTTGAAAAGTTTATTCCTAGAGCTTTCTTTTGATACCCATTTTGCAACATTTGGCAGTCAGATGAGTGAGATATGGAGGAAAGAAGTTTTGAGTTTTTCAAGATTTTTAGTAAGATCTAGGATGATACGACTGTTGGATCAGAAATTCGAGACTACTTATGGACTCAGGAGGAGAAGAGGAACATTTTGATATGATTAGATCTAGCGCCGATGACATTTTGATAAGCTTTAGGTAAGATTATTTTCCTTATTCTTTAGTTTGTGGTACTTAAATGCAATGTTTCTTAAACCGAAAAAATTAGAGAAAAAAAAAATTCTAAGAAAAATATATGATGAAAGTAAAATTATTTGATGATATTCTATGGTGTTTATTGAATTTTTGAGTAATTGTGGAATATTTTTGAAAAATATATATGGGTTTTAGTAAGATTTTTAACATATGGACATATAAGATTATCTGAATTTATGGTATTTAAATTTTATATGATTGGTTGAAACTTAAGAATTGAGAGTTAAATATGTGAATGTTGACTTGGGTCGAATTAAGAACATGCTAACTGTTGGAAACTTATGGAATTGAGTAATAATCTTGAATAAAAATTCATAAAATAATTATGGATGATTAGAATATTACAATTCCTTTTGCAATAGTTTTATAACCTTATTAAGGACCGCAGGGCAAAATTTTAGAATTTTTAGAGCTTGATTAAGTGAATTTTAATAAAATGTCAATTATAGGGACTAAAATGTAATTTTTCAAGTTTATGACTATTGTCTGATTTGGAGGGCCCAGGAGGGGCCATATGATGTTGATGAGATGTGATTATGGAAATTGATCAATTAGAAGCATTATTTAGATCTTTTTGCATGTTGGGTATGTCCTAGGTATAGGAGAAACTTTATCGAATTTTCGACAAAAATTAGGCTGTCTGTTATCTCTTTAGAGTTTTATTTTGAATTAGTACTAATAAATTTTTAATATAATTATTTAGGTGATCGATGTTATCTATTTTCCTCTACCCAGCAGCCACAATAGCCCCTGGTGTACTGTGAGTAGATATTGATTTTGTTTATAATTTCAATATTATTATTTATTCAAGGCATGCTCATGCATCACTTGTACATATATTTATATAGTTAAATATTAGGCATACCTTTTATTGCATTTGTATATATTGACATTGTTGTTTTTGTTATTTTATGGTGATCTGGAGCTGTGTGTGTGAGTGGATGTATATGTGGATATGGGTAGGATAGGTAGACGCGGCTGGAGCTTGACTTACTGGGACTCGATCCTTATTATAGATAAGTCAGGGTAGGCACAGCTTTGAGTTGATCTCGCTGGCCCCCGCATTTTGATATTAAGAGAAAGTCCGGCTTTGAGTTGATCTTGCTGACAGAGGTTGGAACTCAGAGAGTTGGGTAGGGGGATCAACTCCCCATATATGTATGTGTGAGTGCTCCAGAGTGCCTTGGGTGTGATATGATTGTTTTGGTTGGTTTGTATTAAGATGATGCATTTTATTTTTAAGGACGCATTAGAATTAGATAGTTATAGAATTTGTATGTAAAAATAATATCTTACTCTATGACTCGAACGTTCACTCTTGTTTACCCTATTTTTTTTCAGGCTACAGGAGGAGTTCTTTTTCAGAGTAACCTGCTTTATTACTCGTAGGTTTAACATCAATTATTTATTTATTTTATTATTTTCTAAATTTGAAATCTAAAACTCCACATGTGTTAGTAGTAGCATGGGTCTTGTTGGAGACTATGTTAATTTAAGTTTTTGATATCAATAAATAAAAATTTTTATGATATTTATATAGTTTATAATTGATTGATTAAGGGTTGAGTTGGGCTCCTCTGGCTTTAGATTTTCATAATTATCAGGTTGGGCTAACCCGAATAAAAATATAATATAATATATATATTTTTTTTATTTGCATGATGGTGATTATAGATTTGGGATTAGTAAGGCTTACTATGGGTTTTGGAGACTTTATGCCAGTTCAGGTCCTAGTGTCGTCCGGCCCATGGATTTAGGTCGTGACAGATAAATTCTTATTTAGACTATTTTCAGCACACAAATACTTTTGACACATTCATGGAAGCTATATGTGAATCCCAGTTCTTGTTTCCAATCCATTGTCTTCATTGTCCACGATAACATGTACTACCTCTGCCAAATCCCCTACGAATATGTTAGGATCATAACCGCAATAATTAATTATTCAAATCAAAAGCAGTAAAAATACTTTCAACTTACAAAGAAGGCTGTCATGGTCATGGAATATTGATCCACTGACCGAATAATTTTGTCTGAGCTCTAATACTGTATTGCACTCCATTAGCTTCATCAACTTCCTTTGTCAAAATTATTCTATCACCACTCTTAAGATGCTTTTCACGTACAAACTGAAGCCAATCTCGCCCAACAATTTTAGGTCTTCGATTAAGATCATTAACATTGTTGCGAACGGAGAGTGTTAAGTTATAATGTTGCTTGAGATTTTTATATATTTAGTTCTTGGCCCAATCTGTTCAATGAAGTTCATGGCTTCCTCTATATTTTGATAAATGGTAAATGATTGAATACTTATTTGGCTGGAAGGAAGAGAAATTGTACTGCTGCTTCTGGTTATGGCTGTTGATTTATGGAGTTGAGGAAGGATAACTGAAATTGCTGAGCTACTATTAGTGGAGTGTTTTTCACAGGCCATCCCATTTAAACTCTTGATAACCCTTCACTGAGCCAATAAGGGCTACTCTTCCTAGTTAATTTGAAGAGAAGGACGCTCAACATAATGAAAGAGAAAGAACCCCATTTTTAATACATTGGAGAATATTATTCTGCTTAGATAACCTTTGGTGGATCAAATCAAATCAAATCTTCATCGGATCTATTGGATAGATCTGACCTGCTTGCCTGCAGGGTCGTTTATGTAGTGCTTAAATCTGAAACTGGGCGGGGAGATAAGTATATAAAGATGGGCTGAATCACAATCATATGTAAAAACGAGGCTCACAACTCCATAATGGGTAAAAACCAATTAAAAATAAAAGACAACCTGGTGTAAGGCCCAAGTCCCAACTGCCAAAGTGCTCATAAGATTTGCTGTAAATACTATTTTTATTTGTTAATGATGAATTTCATTGACATTAATTCATTTTGGCTATATAAAAAAATGCCATTCCCAGTTTCGTTAAGAGCAGAGGATCCACGTAAGAGTGAGCCAAAAGGTCAAAGTACTCCCATCCGGATGGCAAAAACTTCTACCAATACTGACCCACAAAGATCTTCTAAAAAAACAAACATGAAATCCATTAAGCACTACTTATGGAATAATTATAAATGTGACAAAAGCTGCAGAAATATTTAATTATGGTTGTATCTTTCTCATTAGCCAAAGTACAAGGAATCTCAGAATTAATTTTATGAATTTTATTTTCTTTTTAGAGATGGATATTTTTATGCAATCCATTATGTTTTTCAAGCCTTATCTAATGCTCTTTGCGCCTGATCAGTCCTGCATTATATTACAAATAATGCACACGCAGAAATTTGTCCATTTGTCTTGTTTTCTTTTGATGACCAAGAAAGAATGGTTTTTTTTTCGAAGGCAGTTTCATAAATTCACTGGTTTTAGCTTGTTTCTGATATGTGAGTCCAAAGTGAAACATCAAAATAAAAATAATAATAAAAAAAGGGACATTATTGATGATCATGGCCATCCCTAGATTATATTTTGAATAAAGGGTTTGAGTTGCAAGTTTAGTTCATCTCTTTTGCTCTTCAGCAAAGCTTTCTTCAAGCATAGAAATCAGTTTTGAAGTTCTTGAAGAAAAATTAAAAAATGAAGGACGTCATCCCGATCAATGATCCAAACACTGACGTACTGTTTAGCAAGTTGCTTAAGAAAACAGATCTTGAGAATCAATTGATTGTTCCAAGTGAAGTACTCAAGAAATATCCAATTCTTGGTCATAATGGAATTGTGAGTGACTTCATCATTTCATTCGATAAGAATGGAAGGCGATGGGAGTTTCCCCTAGCCACACGTACTGGTAAATACGCTAAACCTACAATTCCCCCAGCCTCGTGGCATCCATTCGTGCAAGAGTTCGGGCTTCGTGCTGGTGATGCTGTGATCTTCTATACAAGGCGAGACGATGCAGCTGATAAGGTTCAAGTTCGAGGCATGAGACAAATTATCTTATTTAAGGGTAATAAATATTGGGTTAATGTGGAAAAAGTTCGCAACCCAGCTTCAACATCTCAACCAATAGGCCATTAAGACGGTTCCTAACTCCCAAGGGATCATTAGCTTTCCCTATGTCTTAATTTAGCTGTTTGGTATGGTGTGTTATCTATACTTTCTTAGCACTAGGAGTTGGGGATGCCCACTCTTTTACTTTCCTTTCTTGATTTGTAAATATTGAGAGGGCAGTTGAACTTAGGCTTTTAAAATGTTTCAATCTACCACCATGGGAAATTCTTGCCCAGGTAAGTTTTTGCCCTACCAACCGAGCTCAAAGCTCAAGCTCAACTCTGAGTTTTAATATTATACCTTTTTGATTAAGACCTATTCTAAGACCCTTTATATTATAAAGTGTGCAACTATTATATACTGGAGTTTAATAGCCATTAAATTAAATTTATATATTTTTTATATACACTAAGCATAATTTAATATAAATATTTTAAATAATTAATTTAACCATTTGTTAAGGAATTGTTAAGCTCCTTTCATATAAGTTCGAATTGATATTAAATGCACACATTATAAATGAGCAAATCCATTTTATGTAGCATTCACACTACATCTTTCCACACGAAAAAGCATGAACAAAATCATTACGTTTGTTTTCCTGTTTTTCCATTCTTTGCAGTTCAAAATTCATCAAATGATATACTGTCAATGATACAGTTGTGTTTCACATGTTGCAGAAAGAGAATGATTTATGCATTTAATTCTTCCAACATTCTCCATTTGGTCTCTGGCACTAAGCTTCACAATGAACATAACAGCTGAAGCCTGAAGCCTGAAGCGCAAATAAGAGAAATATAATTACATCCGATTCCTCAGCAAACTTTAAGCAATTTCCTTTTTGAAACCAAACTTCAATTTATCACCGAAGTTAAAGCCCTGTAGACACAATAAATACATCAAACCTCACGATCTGAAAATATGAAAGTACCATTTTTTTTTTAATTGATGAAAGTAGCATTTAAGAAACCAATAAAAGCAAAGAAGAAGAAAAGGAAGATAACACAACATTAAAGCTCAAATTCTGTTTGCTAAAAAGCAAACTCAACAGAAGCTCCAAACTACAGAAAAAAGAAAACACACCACAAGAAGGACAACCAGAGAGAACTAAAGCACCCACAACTATTAACAGCATTTTCTTATAAAACTTGTCAAATACATATGTGTTCAATCGCTGGAAGGAGGAGAAGGAGGAGGAGGAGGAGGAGGAGGAGAGAGGTGCTCCCCTAGACGAGGAAGGGGTATATTGGGAAGGAAAAAGAGGGGAAAGGGAGGGGAAACTGCCTAGAAGTTTCCTGGAAGGGTGGGTGAAGGGTACAAACTCACTTTTTATTTATAAAAAGGGTTTTTACTAGCATAATTACTTTAAATATCACTTTTATTTAAATATTTAAACTCATAAAATAATATAATTTAACTTTACTTTAGATTAACCTAAAATATTTTATCCAAAACAAATATTAAAATAACTTTAAAATTTATTAATTTATATCTGCATTTATTTAATATTTTTATTTATAGAATTTTCATTGGAATCTAACGGATATGACCTAAAAGCATTATACATTTATGAGGATTTAATCCAAAATCGTTTAGAGTAGAGGAAGCGAATTCATATAGCCGACTCTAAATTTTTGGGATAAACGCTTAGTTGAATTGAGTTTAGTTGAGTTAGAATCTAACGAATATTCCTTCGTGGATGAATATTCCGACAAATTCCAGGGAGGGGCATTACATGTGTGACTAGGGGTGAGCAATCGGTTCAAACTGAACCGAACCGAACCAAACTGAATTAAATTATAAAAATCGAACCGTAAATTTTAGAAATCGAACCGAACCATTTATTTCTATTCGGTTCGGTTTAAACCGATCGGTTTGATTTTTGATTGATTTTTTAATTTAGACTTGATTTTCAAGTTATTTGGTCTAATTTTAACTTTGGTTTGAACCTAATAACCATTAATCAATGAAATTAAACAATTAATATATATAAAATTAAATATAATTCATAAATTTTCCATAAAAATAAATTAATTCAAAAATCGATTCGGTTCGATTTAATTCGATTTGACTATCTAAATTACTATTCGGTTGGGTTCGGTTTAACTGATTTTTTTCTCTTCAAAACCGAACTGAACCGAAGTAACCGAAATTTTTATAAATTAAAACCGAACCGAACCAATTGAATTTTAAAACCAAACCGATTGAACCGAATTGACTCGGTTCGGTTCGGTTCGATTTTTCAGTTTGAACCGAATTCTGCTTAGCCCTACGTGTGACCTGTTCTACATGAAGCCCTCTCATTAGTATGCTGAGTGTTGCCTGCAGAATCACAACACTACCATGCATGCTACTCCTCCATTCACATTTAAGATTTTTCATTGTGATTAAGGAGGTAATTAAGTTATTTAAATTATATAAAATATTCTTTCATTTAATTATATTTTTTTTATTTTATTTAATTAAGAGATGATAATATAAGTCTTAGAAAATTATAAAAATAGTTATTGTTTTAGTAGAAATAAGGGTGAAATTGAAAAATATAATTAGCATTTCTTAAAGTTTTTAGCCCTGTTTGGTAATAGCTTTTCAGGTGGCGTTTAATATTTTAATTATAGTCAAAATACTCTCTCTTTTATTTATATTGTTCAGTCGTATAGTGTTTATACTGGTATTTAGATGTTTGGGTGATTCATGAAAAATTACCCTTACTAGCTTTTGGACGTTGAGGGAGAATTTTGATTAGAATCAACAAGATTATATATCACTATTTCTACATTTAATAGTTAATTTAATAACTATTTTTATCAAACATTTCTATATTAATAGCTATATAAACGGCTAATCATCAATAGCTAATATTTAACAGCTAATGGCTGACAGCTCCTAAAATTATGAATAATTATTAAAATAATTAATATTGTCGAATAGGGTCTTTAAAACAACAAATAATTTTAAACAAAATGATACGGTGTGTCCGCAAGTGCACGGGTCACAGTAGTATAGTTTTAAAAAAATGATATCGATCCCACAGGGAATTGTGCTTAAATTGGAAATAAAAGTATAAGCTAATTAGAATGACAAAAATTAAAAGATATTAAAAATAAAATCTAAAAATTAAAATTAAGACGAAAATTAAAGATGTAAAATGAAATTTGGAATTAAAATTGGTATTTGAGGAATTAAAACTAGATCAATCAATTAACTAAAATTAATTAAACTAGATTACCAAAAATTAATTTGGAATTTCTATTTATGAAATTAAGAAGAATTAAATCTAAAAAAAATAAAGTAATTCTAGATATTGGATTTAAATTGGAATTAAATTTAAATTGGATTTAAATTGAAATTGCTATTTATGAGGTTTGGAGAATTTATATCTAATTTCAATGAAAAATAAATTGATTCTAGAGATTGGATTTTCAATATTGTTTGCATGTGATTTTTCCCTAATTTAGCCAAACACATGAGAATTGCAATTTTGAGGGAAATCAATTCTTAAAATTTTGAAACCTTTTTCAAGCATCTCAAAATTGGTTTTCATTAAATCAAACCTTGTTTTCACGGTATTTCAAATCTAACAAAAACCCAATTAATGCTCTAATTGATTTTTGGAAAGTTCCCCTTAATCTTCTTAGCTTATTTCTAACACCAAGAAAATAAAGTTTATTGCAAGATTATCCATCCCCAATATTCACTTTTCAGTCCATCTATTAAGGATTAAAACTTAACTTAATGAGGGCCCATTCATCAAGCAAGGAAATAAGCACACAAGCAATAAATCAAAATATAACAATCTTCATTTAAATGGCTAAATCAGTTCAAAACCACAAAACAAATCAATATTTACAAACCCATCTCTAGAATCTCAATCAACTACTCACAAATCATTGTTTAAAAACAAACCCAAATGAAGAAATGAAGAAGTAATGGAAATGTAAGCTAAAAGGGGTAGAAAAACCCAGCAAATTTGCAGCAGGATCTCTGCAGAAAAGTGCGTAAACGTGATCCTTCTTGCTCTTTGGAAGAAGATGCAGAAGATGCTCCTCCCTTTCCCTCTTTCTATCTTTCTAAAAATGACTCCCTTGCTCTCTATATGGAAAGAAAGTAATAAAGGGCACTTTATATAGGCAAGGGGACTGTTCTAGAATGGGTAAAAGGGGGAAGGATCCAGAGAAAGTGAGGTAAAAGGTGGAGTAACGGAAATGCCACGTCAAAATTTTCCGATAAAAGCGACATAAGCCGAGTCAGTTGTGTCGCGGGTTGTGTCGCTCTCGGCGTGAATATCTGACGATCGACACAACCTGCGACATGAGCTAATTCGGTTGTGCTGCAGGTTGTGTCGCTCTCGGCCATTTTTTTTTTTTTTTTTTTTTTTTTCAACTTCAAAATTTTTGCAATTCGATTTTAATCTCCTCCAAATGGCTACTCTGATCAAAATACATCAAATTTCTCCAGATTTAACCTACAAAACAAATAAATTCCAAAAATTAAACTAAGAAATGTGAAAATTGTAAAATTGACTAAATATATACTAATATCTAAAATAATAGCTATGAATAAGGGTAAATTATGTGCAAAAATTATACCTAAATGATGATATAAAATGCATGCATCAAATTCCCCCATACTCAAACTCTTGCTTGTCCTCAAGCAAAATTTCATTAAAACTCATTTGGAAGGGAATAGAATCAGTCTTTGAAAACACAAAATTCACTAATCCAAACCACCAACTTACCTCTAGCCACCAACATTCCAAATTCCCACCAGCAAAAGCACAAAGAATGAAGCAAGCACTCTCAACTATTACAGAATAGCTAAGAATTAACCAATCAACCCAAGCAACAAATACCAACCAACTACAAGAGTCAATTGTGCCAAAACAAACCTAAATGAAATAGATAGCCAATGTGTCTCAAATAGATGGTGAGTAATGTATGGAAGATTATATTGCCAAACCCATATGCAAGCATAAAAGATCTAACTCTACTAATGTAACAATCATTTTTCAAAGAATCATTAGGTCTTTTTAAGGGTTGTAATGGGGTCTAATAGGGTAAAATTGTGGTTAACAAAGAAAGGGAATAAGGTAAACAAAATATGAGAATAATATTAATCATGAAACTCAAAGTGCATCCATTTTTTTTTTTTTTTTTTTTATAATACTAATTTTTTTTATCAAGAGGAAAGAAATTCACAATGAATCTTAAGTGCTAACACAATAAAGGGACTACTTTTATAATATATATTTTTTTATTTTGTATGTGTCCCTATTTCACGTCACACCCAAAATTACCTTTGGGATATTTTTGTGACTATTTATTTATTTATTTTTTTTATCAACTTTTCACAATTACTCTAGCACTTTTCAAGATGTTTCAATCCTCCAAGTTTTTTATTTTTTATTTTTATTTTTATATTATCATTTTTTTATGCACTTAATTGCTAAAATACTATTCTCATAGATAGGTGGTAGTGTTTAGGTTTAATGGCTAGGTAAATGATTTGGGTTCCAAAGAAATTAGGGAATTAAGGTTCAAGGGGGTTTGCAAGGGTTAAAATGAGATTAAGGTAGGTTAAGGCTAAATGCGAGGTTTAAAATATGAATAAATGCCTAAATCATATTCTTATCAAATGCAAGTTAAAAATTTCGCTTTGAAAGATCTAAGATGCTTGTTCTAGGAATGGTGAGACGACAAGGACCATTTTCTTCCTTAAAGGCTTATCCAGACACTCAAAACTCAAAATAACTAATCAGAATCTGCATACCTAGATGAATGTATTAATTTTCAGCTATTAAGTAAGAGAAAGAATAATGCTTAAGACTTTGTACCCAGCTGGAACTTTCATTCCACTAACCATCTAAAGGCAAGTTGGTTTGCTTGAATAAGTGGCTTATGGAATTCAAAGACTGGTTTAAAAATTCAAAAATTTTAAATGAGTGAATGATATGCATGAGTGTAAATGTATAGTCAACCTATATGCAACTAAGTATGCATAACTAAGTATATGAAGCTATATGCAGTGTATATACGTGAATATGTACAAGTATGAAGTAATGAGTGTGTCGCTATATGCAAATGAAAAAGAAAAATAATTTTTGCAAGGAAAAATAATTTTTGCAAAAAATTTACCCTCTCCCCCATACTCAGAATGAACATTGTCCTCAATGTTAAAAATGTGCAAGGAATGGGATAATTTGGCTATATGTGCATAGAGAAATTATTACCCTGTTGCATAAGCGATAGCACAACTTGTGTTGAAAGTGACACAAGCTGAGATAAGAAGTGTTACCTCATTGAAGTGCAGCCAATTTAATTAGGTAAAATTTGGACAGCTGCTGCACTCATTGCAAAAGAAACAGTGCAATGGAAGCCATTAAATCAATTAAACTCAAAAAGTTGAAATAGAGAGTTAAGCTCAAAAATATAGCCATCTAGTGTAAATTCGAAATAGCAAATCAAAGCAAGTGAGCAATTGTACTAAAGATATAAAAGAAAAATGTACGTTATGAGGAACTAAAAAAAAAACTGAATAAGTAAACAGTTCAAGAAAAACAACACAAACAAAATATTAACTAAATAAGTTCAAAATACTAATTAATTAAGCAACGAAATTAAAGACATGAAATGTTTTTTTTTTTATTTTTTTTTATGCTCATTTGCTTGCAATGAATTGCATCCCATCTGCACAAGGAAATTAGAACAATGTTAAACTCTGAATAAGGAGTATAGAAAAAAAAAAAAACTTAAAACAAATGAAAGAAAAATTGGGAGTTATGCACAAAAATGCTAAGTTTAGGTCTTTAGCTTGACCATACTCACTCAAGATGTTATGGAGAATGAGAGAGATAGCAAGTTGCTATCTTCTCGATTGGCTCACCAACTGAATAGTGCCTCAATCTTTGTCCATTTACCTTGAAATTACCAGATTTTTCACCAAAAATTTCCACAGCACCATGAGGTAAAACTTTCACAATTTTGAATGGACCTGACCACCTTGATTTTAATTTTCCTGGAAAAAATTTTAACTTTGAATTGAATAAGAGAACCAAATCTCCTTCTTTAAAGTCCTTTTTCTTGATATGCTTATCATGCCATTTTTTTGTTCTTTCTTTATAGATCCTAGCATTTTCATAAGCATCAAGTCTCAATTCTTCTAATTCATCAAGTTGCAAAAGTCTTCTGTGTCCAGCAGCTTGTAAATCAAAATTGATTGTTCTAGTGGCCCAATAAGCTTTATGTTCTAACTCTACGGGCAAGTGGCATGATTTCCCAAAAACTAACCTATAAGGTGTAGTTCCTATGGGGGTTTTAAATGCTGTTCTATATGCCCAAAGAGTGTCATCTAATTTAAGGGACCAATCTTTTCTGGACTTATTGTGATTTTCTCCAAGATTTGCTTGATTTCTCTATTTGTGATTTCTACTTGGCCATTTGTTTGAGGGTGATATGGTGTGGCAATCCTATGCTTTACCCCATATTTTCTCATCAATTTTTCAAATTGGTGGTTGCAAAAATGGCTACCACCATCACTGATTATGGCACGTGGGGCACCAAATCTGGTTAAAACAAATTTTTTCAGAAATTTTATCACAACTTTTGCATCATTGGTAGGTGTAGCAATAGCTTCTACCCATTTAGATACATAGTCCACCCCTACCAAGATATATTTATTTCCATAAGAAGATGGAAATGGCCCCATGAAATCAATTCCCCACACATCAAATAATTCAACTTCTAATATGGACTGTTGGGGCATCTCATCTCTCTTGGAAATGTTACCTACCCTTTGGCACCTATCACACTTGCTTACAAAGTCTCTCACATGTTTAAACATATTAGGCCAATAGAAACCTGATGTCAAGACTTTTTCAACAGTTTTTGAGACACTAAAATGACCACCATATTCAGAGGAATGACAATGGTAAATAACATCATGAATTTCTTCCTCTGGTATACATCTTCTAATTATTCCATCATTACATCTTCTAAACAAAAGAGGTTCTTCCCAAGAATAAAATTTAACATCATGCAAGAATCTTTTCTTTTGCTGCCAAGATAAATCAGGTGGCAAGACACCACAAGACAAGAAATTCACAATATCAGCAAACCATGGAAGTGCAGAATTCAACACATACAATTGCTCATTCATGAAAAACTCATCAATTGGCACAATTTCATCATCTTTATTTTCAGTTTTCATCCTAGAAAGGTGATCAGCCACCACATTCTCAACACCCTTTTTATCTCTTATTTCCAAATCAAATTCTTGAAGTAACAATATCCATCTAATCAACCTAGATTTAGCTTCTTTCTTGCTCATTAAATACTTTATTGCTGCATGATCAGTGAAAACAATTACCTTTGAGTTGACCAAATAAGAACGAAATTTATTGAGTGCAAATACTACCGCAAGGAACTCCTTTTCAGTTATGGCGTAATTGACTTGGGCTTCATCAAGGGTTCGGCTTGCATAGTAAATGGCATAAGGTTTTCTATCTTTTCATCGGCCAAGGCGGCTCAACAACAAACTCGCTTGCATCACACATGATTTGAATGGCAAAGTCCAATCAGGGGTTGCATGATAGGAGTCATTGTTAATGCCGTCTTTAACCTGCAAAAGCAACCATACAATCTTGATTAAAATCAAATTTAACATCATGATTCAAAAGATTTGTTAAGGGTTTAGCAAGTATAGAAAAATCCTGAATAAATCGCCAGTAAAACACGGCATGTCCAAGGAAACTCCGAACTCCTTTGTGATGGTTGGAGGTGGCATTTTTCAATAATTTCTATTTTAGCTCTATCCACTTCAATTCCCCTTTTTGAGATTAAATGCCCTAAAACGATCCCCTCTTGGACCATAAAGTGGCATTTCTCCCAATTCAACACTAGATCATTATCAGCACACCTCTGCAAGATTTTAGACAAATTAGTCAAGCATGAATCAAAATTAGTACCATAAACTGAAAAGTCATCCATGAAGACCTCCATAATTTCTTCAATAAAATCAGAAAAAATGGCCATCATGCACCTTTGAAATGTGCCAGGCGCATTACACAATCCGAATGGCATCCTTCGATAGGCAAAGGTGCCATAGGGACAGGTAAAGGTAGTTTTTTCTTGGTCATCAGGATGTATTGGAATTTGAAAGAAACCAGAATATCCATCTAAGTAACAAAAGAATGAATGCTTGGCTAATCTCTCTAACATTTGATCCATAAAAGGAAGGGGAAAATGGTCTTTTCTTGTGGCATTGTTCAACTTCCTATAGTCTATGCACATTCTCCAACCTGTAACAGTTCTAGTGGGTATCAATTCATTATTCTCATTTTTAACAACTGTCACCCCACCTTTTTTTGGTACAACATGCACAGGACTAACCCACTCACTGTCAGAAATGGGGTAAATAATTCCAGCAGCTAGTAATTTTAGGATTTCCTTTTTCACAACATCCTTCATTGTAGGATTCAATCTTCTTTGGTGTTCAATGGAAGGTTTACTATTTGGCTCAAGGAAAATCCTATGCATACAAACTGTTGGACTAATTCCCTTTATATCATCAATTGCATAACCCAAAACTCTTCTATATTCTCTCAAAACTCTCAACAATTTTTCTTTCTCAATATCAGTCAAACATGCATTAATTATAACAGGATATGTTTCATTGGGTCCAAGAAAAGCATACCTGAGGTTGGAAGGAAGAGGTTTAAGATCTACCTTTGGGGCATCCTCTACCTTTAATGATGGTGGTTTGATCTCCAAATTTTGCACTCCTTCAAGTTGAAAAATTGTGGCTTCAGGATGTGGTGGAGAGCTCTCCAAGTGTTGTGCAAAAGCAGCTATGTTGTGATTATCATCATCAATGCTCCCACCATGGGCTAAGCAATTTTCAAGTGGGTCTTGTGGATAGCTTTGTCTGAAATGCTCTTGAACAATCTCATCAATAATGTCTACCCGCAAACAAGACTCAA
This sequence comes from Hevea brasiliensis, assembly GCF_030052815.1. Classification (NCBI taxonomy): domain Eukaryota; kingdom Viridiplantae; phylum Streptophyta; class Magnoliopsida; order Malpighiales; family Euphorbiaceae; genus Hevea; species Hevea brasiliensis. The sequence continues at coordinate 9,304,435 of NC_079506.1, forward strand.
CTTCTTCATGTTTCCTTTTCATGGCTGGATTGATGTTGAATATCATTTGATCATCTCCCACTCTAAGTGTCAATTGCTCACCCTTCACATCAATTAATGCACCAGCTGTTGCCAAGAAGGGTCTTCCCAATAAGATAGGAACTTTTGTGTCTTCTTCCATATCTAAAATGACAAAATCCACCGGAATGTAGAATTTCCCAACCTTGATAGGCACATTTTCAAGAATGCCTTCCGGATACTTAATTGAACGGTCAGCTAATGAAAGATACATGTTTGTGGGCTTCAATTCTCCCATATTCAACTTCTCATATATTGAAAGAGGCATTAGGCTGACGCTAGCTCCAAGGTCACATAAAGCATTTGCCACACAATTATCACCAATATGACAAGGGATGGAAAACACACCCGGATCTTTGAGTTTGGGAGGTAACTTTTACGGATTATAGCACGCATTGCTCTCCCAAGTTGATGGTGTCATAATCTTCTAGCCTTCTCTTGTTGGAAAGAATCTCCTTCAAAAACTTGGCATAACTTGGCATTTGGGATAGTGCCTCAGTGAATGGCACATTGATATACAACTTCTTTAGCACTTCAAGGAATTTGCCAAATTGTTTGTCTAGTTTATGCTTGATGAATCTTTGAGGGTAGGGAAGGGTGGGTTTGTAAGGTTCAGGTGGGATGTATGATTTCTCTCCTTCATCTTGCTCACTTTTGCTTTCTTCTTCTTTTTCATTTTTCTTGCTCTCAACTGAATTTTCTTCTTTTGTGCTCTCTTTTTCTTCTCTCTTGTTTTCACTTTCTTGACCAACTTTTTTACCACTTCTCAAGGTTACAAACTTACATTGTTCATGAGGGTTTTGTGGTTGGCTAGGCAGTTTCCCATAGGAATTGCTTCCTGATGAGCTTGCTTGTTGCGCCAATTGAGTCTCCAACATGCGGTTGTGGACTTGTAATTGATCCATGGTTTGTCTCATGTGTTGCATTTCTTCCTCCAATTTGTTATTCATCTTGCTTTGTTCAGCAAAAAATTTCTCCATCATGTTCTCCAAAGATGGCTTCGGTTCATGGGATGGAAGGGATTGTTGTGCTCTTGCTTGATATCCAGGTGGTGGCTGCCTTGTGGGCTGAAATTGAGGCTGAAATTGAGGCCTATTTTGCTGCATAAACTGCTGGTTATGAGCATAATTTGAGCTTTGGCCTTGTTGAGCAAAAGTTGCTTGTGGTCTCCATGTTGAGTTGTTCATATTAGAATAAGAATTTCCCATAGGTTTTTGTTGATAACCTCCTGCATAAGCAGCTTGCTCTTGCAAATAATCATCACCATAAGAAGAATAATCAACTCCACAACTTTGAGTTCCATTTGTGAAGGCAACTTGTTGCATAGTTGTAGGAGTTGAGGTTGTTGCCTTTGTGCAAAAATCACTAAGAAGCTGAGTCAACTGATCAAATTTTGCATTCATGTAGTTAACTGAGTCAAGTTCATAGATCCCAGCTTTCTTTGGCTCAAGTGCTCTAGGATTTCCCCACAAATGGGTATTATGAGCAATCTTCTCTAATAGATCATAGCATTCTTCACTTGTCATTCTCATGAAATCTCCTCCTGCTTGTGAATCAATTGTGTTTCTTATGGCTGGAGTAACTCTGGTGTAGAAATTCTGAACAATCATCCATTTGGGTATTTCATGATGAGGACATTGCCTTTCAAGCTCCTTAAATCTCATCCAGGATTCATACAAAGTTTCATCATCTCTTGGTTTAAAAGCTACCATCAAATTCCTCAAATGAGTAGTTTTCCCAGGTGGGAAAAATTGAGATAGAAAAGCTTGAGATAGCTGCTCCCAAGTAGCTATAATAGCTTGTGGAAGTGAATCATACCACTCCAATCTTTGAATCGAAGAGAGAATGGAAATAAGGTGAGTAGAATAACTTCATCGAAACTCGGGTTGTCTTTGTGTACCACATATCATCAAAAATTTCTTCAAATGAGAATGAGGATTTTCAAGTGGGCTACCTCCAAATTGTGAATTCTGAACCATTTGAATAAGACCAGTTTTTAATTCAAATTGATTAGCTCCAATAATAGGTCTGTTATCTCTCACATCAGTACATCTAGGAAAAGCATAATCTAACATGGATCTTCTTTGAGGATCATTTTGATTAACAACAGCATTTTGCCCGTTTTGCTCGTTTCCTCCATTATCTCCTCCAATAGCTCTATTTTGATTCTCCATATTTTCTATTGTCTCCTCTTGCTCAAATATTTGTTGTTCTTCTTTTACGCTTCTTTTCTTCTTTTGTATGCCATTCTGTTGGCTCGACAGAATTTTTCAATTTCAGGATTGAACAACAATTCAGTGTCA